>NC_064539.1:31036481-31636481 GCF_023856365.1 Brienomyrus brachyistius
CTGGGGGCAGCGTGTGGTTATCTGGGGGCAGGGTGTGGTTATCTAGGGGCAGGGTGTGGTTATCTGGGGGCAGTGTGTGGTTATCTGGGGGCAGGGTGTGGTTACCTGGGGGCAGCGTGTGGTTATCTGGGGGCAGCGTGTGGCTATCTGGGGGCAGCGTGTGGTTATCTGGGGGCAGCGTGTGGTTATCTGGGGGCAGCGTGTGGTTATCTGGGGGCAGCGTGTGGTTATCTGGGGGCAGGGTGTGGTTACCTGGGGGCAGCGTGTGGTTATCTGGGGGCAGCGTGTGGTTATCTGGGGGCAGGGTGTGGTTATCTGGGGGCAGCGTGTGGTTACCTGGGGGCAGGGTGTGGTTATCTGGGGGCAGCGTGTGGTTATCTGGGGGCAGCGTGTGGTTACCTGGGGGCAGGGTGTGGTTATCTGGGGGCAGCGTGTGGTTATCTGGGGGCAGCGTGTGGCTACCTGGGGGCAGGGTGTGGTTATCTGGGGGCAGCGTGTGGTTATCTAGGGGCAGGGTGTGGTTATCTGGGGGCAGTGTGTGGTTATCTGGGGGCAGGGTGTGGTTACCTGGGGGCAGCGTGTGGTTATCTGGGGGCAGGGTGTGGTTATCTGGGGGCAGCGTGTGGCTATCTGGGGGCAGCGTGTGGCTATCTGGGGGCAGCGTGTGGTTATCTGGGGGCAGCGTGTGGCTATCTGGGGGCAGGGTGTGGTTATCTGGGGGCAGTGTGTGGTTATCTGGGGGCAGGGTGTGGTTATCTGGGGGCAGCGTGTGGTTATCTGGGGGCAGCGTGTGGCTATCTGGGGGCAGGGTGTGGCTATCTGGGGGCAGCGTGTGGTTATCTGGGGGCAGCGTGTGGTTAACTGGGGGCAGGGTGTGGTTATCTGGGGGCAGCGTGTGGTTATCTGGGGGCAGTGTGTGGCTATCTGGGGGCAGGGTGTGGCTATCTGGGGGCAGGGTGTGGTTACCTGTGGGCAGCGTGTGGTTATCTAGGGGCAGGGTGTGGTTATCTGGGGGCAGTGTGTGGTTATCTGGGGGCAGTGTGTGGTTACCTGGGGGCAGGGTGTGGTTACCTGGGGGCAGCGTGTGGTTATCTGGGGGCAGTGTGTGGTTATCTGGGGGCAGCGTGTGGTTATCTAGGGGCAGGGTGTGGTTATCTGGGGGCAGTGTGTGGTTATCTGGGGGCAGGGTGTGGTTACCTGGGGGTAGCGTGTGGTTATCTAGGGGCAGGGTGTGGTTATCTGGGGGCAGTGTGTGGTTATCTGGGGGCAGGGTGTGGTTACCTGGGGGCAGCGTGTGGTTATCTGGGGGCAGGGTGTGGTTATCTGGGGGCAGGGTGTGGTTATCTGGGGGCAGCGTGTGGCTATCTGGGGGCAGCGTGTGGTTATCTGGGGGCAGCGTGTGGCTATCTGGGGGCAGGGTGTGGTTATCTGGGGGCAGTGTGTGGTTATCTGGGGGCAGGGTGTGGTTATCTGGGGGCAGTGTGTGGCTATCTGGGGGCAGGGTGTGGCTATCTGGGGGCAGCGTGTGGTTATCTGGGGGCAGCGTGTGGTTATCTGGGGGCAGCGTGTGGTTATCTGGGGGCAGCGTGTGGCTATCTGGGGGCAGGGTGTGGTTATCTGGGGGCAGCGTGTGGTTATCTGGGGGCAGGGTGTGGTTATCTGGGGGCAGGGTGTGGTTATCTGGGGGCAGCGTGTGGTTATCTGGGGGCAGCGTGTGGTTATCTGGGGGCAGCATGTGGTTATCTGGGGGCAGGGTGTGGTTATCTGGGGGCAGCGTGTGGCTATCTGGGGGCAGCGTGTGGCTATCTGGGGGCAGCGTGTGGCTATCTGGGGGCAGCCTGTGGCTATTTGGGGGCAGCGTGTGGTTATCTGGGGGCAGCGCATCTGTGGGTCCTTGAGCAAGGTCCTCGACCCCCAGCTCCCTGGATCCTGTTATAGGTGGCTGCCCTTTGTGTCCAGCTTGCTCTCACCTACAGAGACCAAATTGGGGGAGGCATAAAGAGTCCTTCCCCATGGGGGTCAATAAAGTATCAATTATTATTTACAATCATCAGAATAAGGTTTAATGCTAAAATCCCTCTAAATACATAAACCATAGAGGCAAATAACATTTCCAGGAGAAGGGCTGCGAGGTGAATCCCATTCACTGAATCGATACCTAGACCACCTTCAGGTCAGGCTGGAATCCGCAGGCTGAATATTGAACATTCCTTTTCAGAATTTAATGCACATGTGTTCAGAGAATAAGAAAACACAGAGGTGCACAGAAGGTGAAGGAGCTAAACTGACGTTTTAACCGAAAGGCACACGATTCACTGTCAGAACTCGGGCATAACTTACACTCAGCATGCGTATTTAATGCAATACACAATCCACCACTGACGGTTTTCACTGACAGCTCACCGGCAGGAATGCTGTGCTGTGTTCTCAGGTGTCACATCCCACCTTTGGCATATTGATTTCAGGGGGGGTGGAAGAGGGACCACGGGGGGTAACTCCCGTTACAGCGCAGTAAGGGATCGTCTGACAGACTCCCGTTACAGCGCAGTAAGGGATCGTCTGACAGACTCCCGTTACAGCGCCATCACAGTCAGAACAGTAAGGGATCGTCTGACAGACTCCCGTTACAGCGCCATCACAGTCAGAACAGTAAGGGATCGTCTGACAGACTCCAGTTACAGCGCCATCACAGTCAGAACAGTAAGGGATCGTCTGACAGACTCCCGTTACAGCGCCATCACAGTCAGAACAGTAAGGGATCGTCTGACAGACTCCCGCTACAGCGCCATCACAGTCAGAACAGTAAGGGATCGTCTGACAGACTCCAGTTACAGCGCCATCACAGTCAGAACAGTAAGGGATCGTCTGACAGACTCCCGTTACAGCGCCATCACAGTCAGAACAGTAAGGGATCGTCTGACAGACTCCCGCTACAGCGCCATCACAGTCAGAACAGTAAGGGATCGTCTGACAGACTCCAGTTACAGCGCCATCACAGTCAGAACAGTAAGGGATCGTCTGACAGACTCCCGCTACAGCGCCATCACAGTCAGAACAGTAAGGGATCGTCTGACAGACTCCCGTTACAGCGCCACCACAGTCAGAACAGTAAGGGATCGTCTGACAGACTCCAGTTACAGCGCCATCACAGTCAGAACAGTAAGGGATCGTCTGACAGACTCCAGTTACAGCGCCATCACAGTCAGAACAGTAAGGGATCGTCTGACAGACTCCCGCTACAGCGCCACCACAGTCAGAACAGTAAGGGATCGTCTGACAGACTCCAGTTACAGCGCCATCACAGTCAGAACAGTAAGGGATCGTCTGACAGACTCCCGTTACAGCGCCATCACAGTCAGAACAGTAAGGGATCGTCTGACAGACTCCCGCTACAGCGCCATCACAGTCAGAACAGTAAGGGATCGTCTGACAGACTCCAGTTACAGCGCCATCACAGTCAGAACAGTAAGGGATCTGAAATCCCAACAGCAATTACAGCTTTAGGAATTTATGGGAAAAATAAGATTGCTGTTATCACAGATGGGCAGATTTTAGAATACACCCCTTCAGAGCTTGGCACATAAATCAGATCCATAAATGTGAGAGAAGTGTGTGCAATGTCTTCATTAAAATGGCTTTTCTCTTCTATAGATTACAGCCATCCCCCCCCCAGGGCTTCTTCTCTTATACTCCGTATTTGGTGGAATATTTTTGATTTCTTGGCCACTAGCAGATCACTCATTTCTAGCTATCTCACTTTACCTTTCGTTGGTTCTCTTGCTGTCCTCTTTGCCCACTAGCGGGGACCTGCATCACAACACTGGAGTTTTGGGTCAGCAAGATAAGATTTAAATGAATAAAGGTAAAGTCCACTTAAAGTGGATTGCATTAAATCCAATAATGTATCTCGCTAACCAACAAATCTCACTTAGTGATACAGGTCTTAGATTATTTGTTTGAAGTTGTTTGATTGTTTGCTGGATCAGCGGCTTTGTACTCATTTTCTTGTTTGTTGGGTGGATTTTCCAGCCCTTTCCATGTGTTTGTTCCGCGGCTCCAAGGCTACGCGATGCAGCCTGTCCACTTGAGTGAATCCACTGCGATGCTGTTATTATCGGCAGCAGGCGAAGCTGAGCGCTATGCTGAGGGGTCTCCACCTTCCCTGAGTGCCCCTGGGTCCTAAAAGGACCCCCCAGAGCATGAGGCAAAAACCCATGGAAGCCAGACTCCTCAAAAAACGCAGAAGGAATTTTCCATAGTGCAGAAGCAGAAACAGGAGAATTCGGCTCCTTCTTCTTCTTGTCAATGTGTTTTTTCACTGAGGGTCCAGCAGGACCCATAAAGCTGAGGAAGAGGCTCTGCCGAGGCCCATTACCTCGAGAAGGAGGCCCCTCTGGGGCCCGTAACCCTGAGGCGGAGGCATAGAGCTCTTTTCATCCTTAATGTTAGTGCTGTGCCTTCACATGATACCCCTCTCCTTCGCACGCTCATTGCAGTAACCTTGACAACCTCCCTTTCTTTGCTCTCTCTCTACTTCTCTGTTCTTTTTCTGTCTTACTCCCCCTCTCATTGGCAGATACAATGAGGAGGTGAAGATCTCCAGCCTGGGAAATGTGATGGATGAGCATCTGTGAAACTGGACGTGAAACTGCCAGATGAGCCACGCTCCTTTTTAGTCATGTAACTGACAGAAAAGCCCCGCCCCTTTTAGTCAGGTAACTGACAGAAAACCCCCGCCCCTTTTAGTCATGTAACTGGCAGAAAAGCCCCGCCCCCTTTAGTCATGTAACTGACAGAAAAGCCCCGCCCCCTTTTAATCATATAGCTGACAGAAAGCCCCGCCCCTTTTAGTCATGTAACTGATAGAAAAGTCTCACCCCCTTTTAATCATATAACTGTCAGAAAAGCCCCGCCTCTTTTAGTCATGTAACTGACAGAAAAGCCCCACCCCCTTTTAATCATGTAACTGTCAGAAAAGCCCCGCCTTTTTTGTCATGTAACTGACAGAAAAGCCCCACCCCCTTTTAGTCATGTAACTGACAGAAAAGCCCCGCCCTCCTCACAGAACTGACACTCTGACAGTGACACTTAAAAACCTTGTGTCTGTCCTGCCCTGGTCCATGTGTCATTTTTCTATTTGGCCAGTAGGTGTCACTGGTCATCTCATCTCCTGTTATTTCCCAGGTTTGTTAGCTCCTCTTGTGTGTGTTTCCTTGTTTTTGCTCTTTGTTGCTTCAGTCTTCCTAGTTATAGTTTTAGTGTTAGTTTTCCTTGCGATTAATTTTAGTTGGTTCTTGTTTTACCTGATTTGTTTTTGACTCCTTTTGGTCCTTTAATTTTCTGGTTCTCCCGTTATGTTCTGTTTTGTGTAATAACACCTTGTTTGTTTGAGAGCTGCTATGTGCTTCCCTTCGCCATTCCTAGCCGTAACACCTTAATGCTCTAACTCTCTGACACTTTGACACCCTCAGACTGACATTCTGCCAGCGTGGCGTTTGACTCTCACACTTTACTCCCGTTTTCCACATACAAACATCCGAACTGTCTGTTTGTCTGCAGTCATGCTACTTCCTGTTATCCTTTTTCATTATGCATCTTGGACTCCTGTATTTTTTTTATGTTTATCTGGCACTTCTCTCTCAGCTACACTCTTCCAGCTATGGGGTTAATACAAGCTTTCTTTATTGCCATGTGATGTTTTGGGAGTGCAGCGTGGGTCTTCACAGTCCAGCTCTGATTTTATTCAAACCGTCTCATGAGTTTAAGCCGAAGTTTCTCTTGTTTGTCGAGTAGCAAACTTTCTCGCTGCTTCAGCAGTCGTCCGGCTGTAAGATCACGCGGGAAGTGCTTCTCTATGTGACTCATTAGTCAAAGTCAAGCTAATGTGTACCTTGGGTTTGATTGTTTACACCGTGGAACTCATTTCAGTGTGGCTAAGAAAAGCAAGAAGTACATGGGAGCAGACAGGGCCTGGAGGACAGTTCATGGACTGCACAGGCTGTACACTGAAAAGAACAGCCTCACTCCTCCTCACCTCTCCGCCGTCTCTTCAGCCTTGGCAAAAAGGGCAAATACAGGGAAACACTTCTGTGTTCTGATCATGTTAACCCTGTGTTCTGGTGGTTTTAATCTCTGTGTTCTGGTTATGTTAACCCTGTGCTGTGTTCTGGTGGTTTTAATCTCTGTGTTCTGGTTATGTTAATCCTGTGTTCTGGTGGTTTTAATCTCTATGTTCTGGTTTTCTTAACCCTGTGTTCTGGTGGTTTTAATCTCTGTGTTCTGGTTATGTTAACCCTGTGTTCTGGTGGTTTTAATCTCTGTGTTCTGGTTATGTTAACCCTGTGTTCTGGTGGTTTTAATCTCTGTGTTCTGGTTATGTTAACCCTATGTTCTGGTGGTTTTAATCTCTGTTTTCTGGCTATGTTAACCCTGTGTTTTGGCGGTTTTAATATCTATGTTCTGGTTTTCTTAACCCCATGTTCTGGTGGTTTTAATCTCTGTTTTCTGGCTATGTTAACCCAGTGTTCTGGTGGTTTTAATCTCTGTGTTCTGGTGGTTTTAATCTCTATGTTCTGGTTATGTTAACCCTGTGTTCTGGCGGTTTTAATCTCTATGTTCTGGTTTTCTTAACCCCGTGTTCTGGTGGTTTTAATCTCTTTGTTCTGGTTTTATTAACCCATGTGTTTTGGTGGTTTTAATCTCTGTTTTCTGGCTATGTTAACCCTGTGTTTTGGTAGTTTTAATCTCTGTTGTCTGGTTGTGTTAACCCTGTGTTCTGGTGGTTTTAATCTCTGTTTTCTGGCTATGTTAACCCTGTGTTCTGGTGGTTTTAATCTCTGTTTTCTGGCTATGTTAACCCTGTGTTCTGGTGGTTTTAATCTCTGTTTTCTGGCTATGTTAACCCTGTGTTCTGGTGGTTTTACTCTATGTTATCTGGTACTGTTAACCCTATGTTCTGGTTCTGTTTATTTCTGTTTTCTCGCTCTTTGGTACTAACTTGAATACCCTGCAGTCCTTGGGCCTCCAGCTGCATAAGTGGGGCTGGGAGAGAGAGAGACTCCATATTATATAAAGCAGCAGTTCATGAGAAGGTCCCCAGAAGAACTGCAGACAAAAGAGTCCCTTCACTTGCTGAAGGACGAACAGAATGCCTCAGAGTTCCGTGTGCGAGAGATGCAGATAAACTCCTTCTGTGTCCATTCGAAATGCTTGTGAAAATTCAAGGGCACCCGCTATTCAAATTATATTTATATATACTTAGAAAGATCCAGAGGAGGCTGGGCCCCATCCTGCGTCGGCAGTGATGGAGGGACACGACTCTGTATATCAGGAGAGAGGACAGAAACAATGGCAAGGCAATGAAATGACATTGGCAGTTCTAATGGTGGGGGTCCCTGTGGTACCGGGGGCGTCGGCTCCGCATGGTCCACCAGGGGGCAGCGCAGACACATAACCGCTCTTTCTAGCTTTGTCTCTCAGGTCGCTCTCCACCTTTGTTGATTCTTCTTCTTGCTTTTCTCCTGCTCTCAGTCAGAATGAGCTGTTTTGCCCGAATAAACCCAAGGATAATAGATGCCATTCAGCCACCGGTGAGTTTCAAACAAAGACCGCTCCGAATGTTTTCAGCTTCTATAATCTGGGAGTGCGGCGCCTTCAGTTCACGCTTGGCACTGAGTGGAAGGCAGCATTCATAGTAACGGCACAGTTTATGTTCTGAACCTTGTGTTCTGAACCTTATGTTCTGAACCTTGTGCATCTCTGCTGGCCAGTAGGTTCAGGGTTCATAGAGTGCAGGGAAGCTTTGAACAGATGCCACTCTCTGCTCTGTAAAAACTCAGATGTGAAAATGCACCTTTCAATGAGACGTGATTGAGAGCTGGGTGGGGGTCTTCTTGATGTACATGTCGCAGAGCTTAATGAAGACCTGAAACCTGTGACCCAATTGGAGCCCCAGACACTGTGCAGAGTAGCTGATGAGAAGCACATCAGTCCAGTGACGCTAATACTGCAGCATAACCCTGTCAAAAACAATGTCGCATGAATAAGCACCAGATGACGCTGTCAAATAAATGCTGTGACAATATGGCAAATATACAGAGGCAGCCTGAGACTGCCGATTCTAATGTGATGGACTGTAAGGTGCCACGATGTTCCTCCACCAGCCTGGGATGCTTCTAGTCCCTCAGGCCATGGTCATCCACCGGACAGGGGGAATTTTCACCTCCATCAACTTCAGCCATACTCAGAATAACTGAAGAAAAGGCTTCAATGCTTTGGGGGCCGTTACCTGTGAACTAAGACACCTTCCAAGTTCATTTTAAGTATAAAAAATGCAAGAAAAACATAAAAAAGAAATAGGGTATAAAAGACTATAAAAATTATACTGTGATAAGTGAGAATCGTACAGCTGCATGTTTAGAAATAAAAAGCAGTTTAATGGAAAGGACACATTCTGATCGGGACATCAGCCAGCCTCGGCTGTGGGACCTCACTTATATACGAGAAGCTCTTAATGCAAATGGATCCGTCCTGGGTCTCCCTGCAGCTCCTCTGCTCAGCTTCACGCTCACATAATGATCTTCCCCGCTTCACTGCGGACACAGAGCTTTCCAGGAAACGCCACCAGCGGGATGTCACTCTGTAAGCTGCAGGGGACGCCCGGTGATGGGGTCACTTCTTCGATCAATCACACAGACAAGAAACACAGTCAGGTCTTCGGAATCCTTTATTTTGTCATGAAAACTTTACAAAACATTTTATATGATGAGAGAAGAGTCAGGGAGCTGGTGGTCACGATACAGATATCAACTGATGAGGAAGGGGACAGTGGGCAGTGATTTGGATATCAGCCAATGAGGAAAAGGACAGTGTGCAGTGATTCAGATATCAGTCAGTGAGGAAGGAGACAGTGTGCAGCATCCACAGCTGTAAAGAGGAAGGAGGGGGGCAGGATAGGAGGGATCCACTGCAAACAGGATGCACTCGGAGACAGACTCCAGGGAGTAGGCAGACAGACAAGAGACAGACAGACAAACAGAATGGGGCTAAGAGGCAGACAGAGTCACAGGCAGAAAGACAGAGAGACAGACAGGCAAAGATACACACAATACATACAAACAGGCAGTCAGACAGAGAGGCAGACAGTCAGTCAAAGAGACAGACAGGTAGGCAGGCAGTCTAGAAACAGATAGAGAGATAGACAGAGAGACAGGCCTTCGGACAGTCAAGAAACAGACAGACAGACAGGCTGTACCATAGTCAGAGGCATCTGGGGCGGGGGGGGGGGGGGGGTTCCCTGTAGTCCATACAGCCTGGTTTGGTGAGACAAGACAGTAGAGACAGGAATGGTCTGTCTGCTCCCTTTTAATGTACTTGATACGTGGCAGGTGGCTGGACATAGTAACAGAGTAACAGAGAGACAGTCGCAGTACTGACACTGCATGTGTGAACAAGTCCTCAGAATGAGGTCGGAACAGAGTGACTCCATGGCATGTTCCAGAAGGCCTCCTTTAATATGCCCACGGAGGTCCTGTTCATCACTATGGCTCCAGTTTGGCCTCATGTCAACATGGAGCCCCTTTCTGGAGAGATGATCACTGACTATATCCCTTTGGTATTCCCCCTGCAGAGTGAATGTTCAGTCAGGTGCATTGTGGGAAGTGAGTGCTGGCACACAAACGCTAGAGTCTTTTCTGGTAATTTCCAGCATGTGACATGGATGCTTGAATGACAGACTCCCCTACTGATCCCCTTCGCCCTCACCACCTATACAAACATCTCCCAAACGCAGCCTTTGTGCCATCCAGCATCAGAGCTACTTAAACAGTGCGATATGATTCAGTGAAAAGTCCTTGTGGAAGCCAAGCAGCCATTTTCTGTAAGCATGTTGCTCTTCCTTGCACCATGTATGCGCTGTAATGTTACATAAACGTCAGTGGGGCGGTTTTAAGGCGATACGCTGGTATATATTCTAGGTATTACTTTACAGGGCGTGTATCGCCTTCCGGATTGTTCTGCTTACACTGTGAGAGCGCCTGTCTGTCAGAAATGCCGCCATAAAATCTCTTTCTTCTCCAGCTCGCCTCAGGCGAGACGAGCTCACAGAAAGCAATTAGACCGAGATGGAAAGGGAGGCAGCGAGCAGAAGGGAAAGCCAAAAGGAATAATAGATAAAGGAATCGTGCATAAATTCCAGGCAAAGCAGCACGATGCTGCAGCTAATGGGGGTTGGACTGGATGGCAGCATTTCAGTGCCTCATCTTGGGGATCTCTCTCTCAGGGCATTGTGGGAAATCTGCTGACGCACATGTCCACCATGTCTGTGAGACACACACAGAGGCTGTCACTCACGGAAACATGCGGCAAGCCCACACACTCCTCTATAGGCCTGTCAAACATACACACACACACATGCTACTCCAGAGGAGAGCTGTCAGTGGTCTTCTTGGGCACTGGGGATGGGAAAAGCGAGGCTTCAGGTTTTTTGTAGATGCTGGTGGATTCTCCCCAGGAGCGTCTGGAGAAAAGCAGACGCAGCTCAGTTTGGGGGATGAGGGGGCAGGCAAGGTTTTCACGCTGGCAAGGAGCACACTGGCCAAAGGTCACAGCATGACAGCTTAGGTACTCTGTAAACTGGCTGCCAGGACAGCGCCCTCCATGGGCCTGGGGCCCGGATATTAATGTATATGAATGTGAGGACCTTGAGCCCCCGCCTCCCTGCCAAGTTCAGTGAAAACGTGGGAGGAAATGTGAGGATCTGCAGGAAAGATAACAGGAGACAAAAATCACAAATGGACAGAGTGAGTGTGCCCCCCTGCCGAGTCAGCCTAACCCTAACTCCCCCTCTCCCCACCAAGTCAGTCTGTCCCAGACATCCCACCTCTTCCGGAAGTTCTGGGAGTCTCCCGCAACTTGACAGCAGCTCCCTGGCACTTGCAAATGATGCATAGTATCCCAGAAATCTGTTATTCTGCTATTCAGTGGTGGTAAAATTAGCCGGCAAGAATTTTTTCTTTCCTTTGCAATCACGACCCAAATTTTGCCACTGCTTTCTAGCCCCAGTCAACAAAGTTTACCCGCCTGCCCCAGTTGGCAATATATATACAGCATTACCTTGAATACCAGCCAAGCACTGGCCAGCATACCCGCCCCCCCAAACACCTCTTATTTGTCTCCCTGAACATCCTTAAGGTGGGACGTCTACTGTCCATCCTTCCACCCACTTAATTCATCAGCATTTCTAACAAACACAAGAGGAGCCAGTCATGGCTGATGGCATGTTCTTCAGACACCTCTCTGCTTCTGTATGTTTCGTAAGAATACCTTGAAATAAAAAAAAACAGTCTATAGTAAAAAAGAGAGAAAACAGATTCATCATAAGCAAACTTACAGAAGATGGCCGACATCACACTGACATCATTATTGCCCAGCCAATAAGATAAGCTTTTATGTTAAACTGACCCTCTGCTCCAATCAGATGCTTCAAACTGCTGTGATTCCTGACTCATTTGGCCTTCACTCAAAAAATGGCATAGAACATACATTAATATCGATCATACAGAGAAGTCACTCTAAAGAGACAGACAAGAGACAATCACAATGCAAATCAGACTGAAGGCTAGTTTAGTTTAAACCCTTTGAACCATCTGACTGGTGATACCTGAGACCTGCTTGGTCTCCTTAGTCATTCGGTGCCATTCAGTCCTTGGAGTTCTCTTCTGCACATGACTCCAGGTGACTTGTTCCCTCAGCGGAGACTGGCCCAAAAACCGAGGATGCAGATGGCAGGCTGAAGTTCCAGCAGGAATAGCGTTAAAGCAATGGTCCTGGTGAGTGGGCAGGTTTGGGCTGATCTTCATGGCTGAGGTCTTTGGTTCAGGTTCCTTACAGCTTTCCTCTTAGCCAGTGAGAACAAGATCACATTTATCCATACAGAGCAGAGAAAAATCCTGTTTGATGAGAGGCCTCCACTTGGGCTCAGCAGGGGATAGTGCAGACCTCCTGTCCTCCATCTTTGAAATGCTTCCAAAGATGCCATGACCTCCTCCTCTTGTGAGTTCAGTTTGCCAGTGTTTCTCACCAAAGCATAACTGCCATGCTACTCCCAAAGTCGTACCCGCAGGATGAAGAGCTTAGCTTAACAAAAGACACGATATGAAAAAAACTGATATTGCCTGACACTAGGCCCTGGGGTCTGCTCTTCCACTAACTCTCAGCTGTTCTTACAGCATCCACCATGGTTTAGGTGTAAATATGTGAGACTGGCCCAGGCTTACTGGAACAGAAGCTGGTGTAGGACTGTAGAAAGGAAGGGAATAGTTTGTCTGAACTCAGTGACACTGCCTCACATGCACGCGGTCATGGGGTCCTCCGGCCTGTGGTGGCGCTGTTTTCCTGGCGTCCAAAACACACATGTGAGTCCATCTCGGGTTTAAGGTCCAGAAAAAAATGAACAATTATTATTCAAGTTATTAAAACGGCAAAAACAAGCAGGGTGCCCTCCACTGAGCATGGCTCCTGCACTGGGAGCCAGGTAGAGCATTTAGATAGACAACGGTCAAAAAGAAGACCTTCTGCTCAGCTAGACTGACCAATCCAAAGAAGGCAAGAAAGATGACGAACAGAAGGTGGGGCCCAAACAGAATGTGTCGGGGTCAAACTCTTTGGAACCAGGGCTAAATGTACTGAAGGAAATGAACACAATGAGGCGGGGCCAAACACGCTGGAGGCAGAATCAATTTGCTGAAGGTGGGGTCAAACCACATTGAAGGTGGGGCCAAACACATTGCGGGGTGGGGTCAAATTCTGTGAAGGCGGGGCCAAACACTCTGGAGGCGGAGTCAAACCACATTGAAGGTGGGGCCAGACACATTGGGGGTGGGGTCAAATTCTGTAAAGGCGGGGGCTAACACTCTGGGCCACATTGAAAAACTGAAACACTCTCGGACAGACCATGTATCCATACATGGGGAGAAGCGTCATCTGACCCGAGGGCCTGAGATATGTTGCTCGGCTGGAAATGACAGCGCAATGTTGCCGTAAAATTCAGCAACAAGTCCATGCAGTTGCTCTCAGCACGGAAACCCGCCTTTATTCTCTCTGCCTCGCTTCTGCTTTACATTAAATGCACAATCAGAGCTGAAAGAAGCAGTGATTAAGCGGCACTGGCTCCTCCCTCTTTCATCAGTGTTCTTCTTGCTGATGAGTCATTTCAACTAGTTTGTCGGCAAATCAAAGGAGAGCAGCTGAGTGTGAATGAGGACATGATGGCAGGATCGCTCACAGACGTTGTTTGAGGAGCTGCTGTCACGGAAACGACACTGCCATCATTTTCACCCAGTGATGCTTTCGATCACAACAGACCTGAATCTCTCATTTATGTCTAATGAGCATTAATGACATCAAACCGGAGCCTTCCCTGTTTTACTTTACACAGCAGTGCTGTATGCTGTAAATATGCAGTACAAACACAGCACCCGCTCGTTTCTGAGCCCAGACGATGGTGTCTACACTGGCATCTCACTGGAATAACACAGAGCCCTAAACAACATTTATCATTAGCTAAAGTCAAACTAAAAACTGCTGTGGAATCAACTGAAAAAGGCAATGAGGAGGGTGGTATCTCAGTGGGCAGCATTGGTGCCTCACGCCTTCGGGGTTTGAGGTTCGAACGCTGTTCTGTGTGAGTGCATGTGTGTGTGGATGTTCCGATGCGATGGACCGCTGGGCTGCCTGGGACAGACATCAGGCCCAGGATAAATGGTTGGGGGATGGATGGCTTTTGGGCTGTGATACAAATGTGATGCAGAAAAAACATTAGCAAAGTGAAAATAGAAATATTACATGTTTGAAATTAACCAGAGTCTTTAGGGAAAAGACAACAGCACAGAGTCATTCCTGCAGCAAAGTGATCGATGTGGAGGAGGGAGTTTTCTTTCCCGGGAATGACAGCAGGGATGTTTTCCGCGCTGAGATGTCCCTGTCAATTTGTGTGCTCAAACCGTAATTAACAGGCCGAAGCTCTGAGCGTCAGGTGACCACCAGAGGCTTCAGGAAACACATTCATAGGCAAAAGGATACCATCCACCAGGGGGCGCTGTTTTACAGAAACAGTACACATCAGAAACTTAGAGCGCGACCTGTGGCGGGTGCTGGGTCAGGGAGACACAGCTGGAGCATTTCCAGAGGCAGAGGCCCAGAGGCAGAGGCCCAGAGGCAGAGGCTCAGAGGCAGAGGCTCAGAGGCAGGGACACTGAGGCAGGGATGCCAGAGACGTTTTACCTTCAGAACCTGCTTCCCCATCCATAGGTGGTGCCTCATGAGCTCCCCGTCTTGAGGTTACACCACAGCCTGGGGGCTTGCTGGTGGGCAGGGTGGGGTCAACTTTGTCCACTCAGAGTAGAGACGGAAGTCTGGTCTCTTCCCAAACGCTGGTGTGAAATAATGACCTCCCATACCCCGCCCCCACCATGCTGTGGGCTAAAGTTGAAGGCGGAGTCTGCTGTATGAACCCCACCTCCGGAGCTCTGGTCTAGTGTCCCAAGCCGAGCGTGGAGCGCTCCACAGAGGGAAAGGTGACGCAGGGCCCCTCCCTAGGCAGTCTGAGTGTGGGTGGGGTCTGTGTGACTGTGGGAACATGGCCTCGGGTGGGGGCAGGGCCCGTTGTCTGTGTGGAGCCGAGTTCCTCCAGCCCCCCCAAGCCCGGGTGTGAACCCTCGAAGGCCATGTTGAGCCTCAGCGTGGCCCCAGGCTGGTGGGCCTGGCAGTAGTCAATCAGGGGGGGCTCTTGCCTGTAGAAGGTCAGGACGCTCACCTGCTGGGGAATCTGGGGGGAGAGAAGGGAGACGGGAGTTCATGTTTGCAGGAAGGCCCAGCTAGCAGACATGGGAGCCGCTTCACGCTCAGAAGCCTCTGGAACGTCACCAACGATCATTTCATTTTCTTGGACCATTTTAAGTGAAGTTTTGCTCAAAGCACTGCTCCCCCCCCCACATGCGTTTGCATTCATGTCTTTGTGGGGACCATCCATTCATTCCCACAGGGAAGAACCCTAATCCCCACAATAGCACCCTTAACCCCACCCAGCCCTAATCTTAACCATAAGTAACCAAACTAAATACAAGACTTTTGATGTTTTCAGTTTTTTGATTGCAGTCACAGGTTTTTGGATTTATATTGTGGGGTCTTGAAAAAGTATTTACCACAATATGGTAAATAGAAATACACAGAAACACACAGAAACGCACAGAAATGCACAGAAACGCACAGAAACGCACAGAAACACACAGAAACGCACAGAAATGCACAGAAACGCACAGAAATGCACAAAAATGCACAGAAACGCACAGAAACACACAGAAACGCACAGAAACGCACAGAAATGCACAGAAACGCACAGAAACGCACAGAAATGCACAGAAACGCACCCCTGGCTGCAGAGAATGTCAATGAAGCCCAAAGCTGTTTCATTTATTGTTTTTTTCCCTCAAATCAAATAATAAGACCAACAGTGTCACTGCGACTCAGAGAACCGAGACTTAATTGATGCCAGTTAGGCTGATCGTCATGGTGGCTGCTTCCTCAGTGCAGTAATGATGAATTCAGGCCTCGTGTGACACAGCGACTCAGAGAAACATCCTAATTAAGAGGGAACCAGATTCAGCACATTACTGTGTGTAAGTGGGATGGGTCCAGCTCAAAGGAGCAGGAAGTGACTGGGAACTGCTCAGGTTCGAACAGGAATCTGTACTCATTTTGGACCAGAGCCTATGATGTGATTGTACAGAATATCTCTTCATCCTAACTCTCACTCTTAAGGTGGAACCTCTCTAACGTAACCATCGCTCTTAAGGTGGAACCTCTCTAACGTAACCATCACTCTTAAGGTGGAACCTCTCTAACGTAACCATCACTCTTAAGATGGAACCTCTCTAACATAACCATCACTCTTAAGGTGGAACCTCTCTAACGTAACCATCACTCTTAAGGTGGAACCTCTCTAACGTAACCATCTCTCTTAATATGGAACCTCTCTAACGTAACCATCACTCTTAAGATGGGACCTCTCTAACGTAACCATCACTCTTAAGGTGGAACCTCTCTAACGTAACCATCGCTCTTAAGGTGGAACCTCTCTAACGTAACCATCACTCTTAAGGTGGAACCTCTCTAACGTAACCATCACTCTTAAGATGGGACCTCTCTAACGTAACCATCACTCTTAAGGTGGAACCTCTCTAACGTAACCATCACTCTTAAGGTGGAACCTCTCTAACGTAACCATCACTCTTAAGGTGGAACCTCTCTAACGTAACCATCACTCTTAAGGTGGAACCTCTCTAAACATAACTATCACTCTTTAGGTGGAACCTCTCTAACGTAACCATCACTCTTAAGGTGGAATCTCTCCACCCAAACCCTCCTCCTAAGGTCTTTTGGAATCTCCCAAATTTCTATTACCATGTCGCCCAGCTGTGTAACCTCACAGAGCAAGACGTCCTCTGAGCTGAATTTTATGTTTCTTCTCGATCACCTTTCTGGGGTCTGGGGGTCTGTGTGCCAGCGCAGGGTCGGGGGACAGGGACAGTGAACCCAGGGCTCCTGTTTACACACTGGCTCCATCGTGCTTCAGCTGAAGGGTACTGCTCAGCAGGGGCCTTTCACAGCCCCCCAGGACAGGGGAAATGATAACCGACCAGCACTGCACTGTGCCTTCCTCTGATTGGGGTCGATAGGGGTTATAGAACATGGATGAATGGATCATACACACTATTACTGCTAATGCCCACTTTACAGTGTTTTAGCTAGAGAGGCCTGTACTGCGCTCCATCCATAAACATACGTCAATGTGAAGATGTAGCTTAACGACAGGAGGAGAGGATCCGCGGGAAACCTCAGGCTTTCGGACTGGGTGCCAAGACACTCGGGAGAAAATCGAACAGGATTCAGCATGCAGGAGTGAGGAGAGCCTGGAGATGCAGAACTGAGAGGAGGTCTGCCACTTAACCTGGAAGCCAAGGACGGTTTTGCATCAGTTACTGGAGCAGCCTCTCCAGCTAAACTGGAAAAAATTAAAAAATCAATTTCAGGGAGATAAATGGGATCCGCGAGCATCTCCTCCTGATCCCGATTAAATGGCGTCTCCTGCACAGAGGGTCATGAGCCTGCAATGGTTCTGACTGGGGGGGGGGGGGGTGTGTGAACTGGAGAGGCAGACCTATGTCCTGCTGTGCACAGACTCCCCTCCGGCATCTGCAAACATGCATCCGCTCCTGCCTGCATGTTTATCAACACGAACCTACTTTACACCACTAATGCAACACCTAAGGCATTGGTGGCATCTTGGGATTAGCTCCCAGGAAACATTGCTGATCTCGCCGAAGATGCCAGGGTCTGCCTGAGGGCCAGGAGACAGACACACAGACACAGGAGAAACACAGACAAGCACAGCTTACAGACAGAGACACACTGGAACAGCAGACAGACAGACGGACACAGCAGACAGTTACACAGACAAACAAACAAACAGAGAGGAACAGTGGACAGGCAGAAAACAAAGAGAAAGACACACAAGCAAAGCAGGCACACAGGAACAGCAGACACACAGGAACAGCAGACACACAGGAACAGGAGGCACACAGGAACAGCAGACACACAGGAACAGCAGGCACACAGGAACAGCAGACACACAGGAACAGCAGACACACAGGAACAGGAGGCACACAGGAACAGCAGACACACAGGAACAGGAGGCACACAGGAACAGCAGACACACAGGAACAGCAGACACACAGGAATAGGAGGCACACAGGAACAGCAGACACACAGGAACAGCAGACACACAGGAACAGCAGACACACAGGAACAGCAGGCACACAGGAACAGCAGACACACAGGAACAGCAGGCACACAGGAACAGCAGACACACAGGAACAGCAGACACACAGGAACAGCAGACACACAGGAACAGCAGACAAAGCATTGAAACAGCAAACAGCCTGTCTGTCAGTCTCTCTCTGCCTTTGAACATGGTTAGTTCCTAACCCAGAGGATGTTATGAAAACACAGACTCTCCATAATAAATTACAAGGCGAGGGGAGGAGAATGACACCTTTTGGGCCCAGGACTGTGCAGAGTGAGTGTGCTCAACCCAGTACATCCCCTGCAGCACAGTGAGGCAGTACCATCAAACCCAGAGCAGCGAGCAGGGTGCATGGCGGAGCTCCTACTGAAGGGAGAGCCACCGCGCCGAGGAGCTCATGGGGCAGAGAAGCACACGCCTCCTCCTCCGCATGGCTCAGCCAGGTTAGTTCAGATCTTATCGTGTGGACATATCGATTGGTTCCTCTTCGGGTAATGGACAATTCGGATAAGCAAATCGGGACGTATCTGCAGTATCTTCTCAGTGGATAGCAGAGCGGGGGGGGGGGGGGGGGGGGGGGGGTGGGGGGGGGGGGAGGGGGGCTGAGGGGGGGGTGGGCAGCTGTCCATCATTAGAGTCAGAGGGTCCCTTTTATGTTCCATTTGAGCACCGCAGAAGAAGTAAGTCAGTGTCTGTAACTTCACAGTGTCCCAGTGGCAAAGGGGTGTCAGGGAGTGGCAACAATTCTTTTGTAAATCTGCATGCACAGGGGCTTCCGACTTTATTCTGCATTAATATTAATTCCAATAATAGGCTAAAACATAAATTAATAGGCTAAATGCACACACTCGCAGACACTGGCGGTCAGTCTCCCATTTTGCATAACCTAGTCTAGCATTAACAATGACATAAATAGGACCTTTTTCTGAGCTAAAATTTAAGGCTATTAAGAAGTCAAGTGCCCTAAGCAGACCACCAAACCACACTGCAGTAATGCGACCCCTGGCCTCTATCTTCCGCTAAATGAAATGGAGATGACTAACATAAACTGTGTAATATACCATACATTACAGCACACTGTGCACCGCTATAAATATACAACTAGCTTGGATGTTTTAGAAAAGTAATAAAAAGGTTCAGACCATATTTAAGGTCGTTTGTCATTCTGTAGAACAAACTGAAAGGTGCTGCGTGTTGGGGAATCCCTGTCAATCTCTGTCACGGGACAATGACATAGCAGCAGTTTGCAGTCTTGTTTTAATCTGAGAAGACTAGCATGAAGTGACTATAAAAGTAATGCATAGCAGACAGAGGTCTGTGACCAGCAGGCGGCTTATTTGGGAGAGAACAACAGCCTTTCATCAAGTCCTGCAAAGGACTGACACAGGAACCCAGCCAGCATCCAACCAAATATGTCGGAAAAACACAGGGAGGTCAGACACTGGATGGTGAAGCTCACACATGGTGGGTTATTTATCCGACACTAAAGACACGTGAGGATCGGACAGAGTTCATGCAAGACACGGGAAAACACACACGCAACAATAGGGAAATACAACAGAAGTACCTACAATAATAAATACATACAAGGGGCTGTTTACAGGACTTGCGGGGCATGCTGGGGCGACGCCCACCTGACCGACACTACAGTAATATGCATCATTACAGTTAGTGTGAATGTGATTTTTGGACTAAGTAACAATGTGTATCACCATCTTCAGGTTCCCGGGCCTTATTCTCATACATAATGCTCTGACCTGTAACTAAATCTGGGCGAGTATTTGTGGTCACGGATTTATAAAAAGCCATTTGAAGAATTGAGGGAAAGCCCTTTTGTTGTGGTAATATATTAACTTCTTCTCTTTGATTAGTCCAAACGCTGTTTAAAATCTGTGATCCTGAAACATAACCTGCTGCGGGTTCAGCGGTTCAGCGTTACAGTTTTTATGTTTCCCTCTGAGAATCAGCATCCCGTTACTGCTACTCAGTCTCAAAGATATCTGGCTAAGCAAGTAATCCAGCTTTTGTGAAACAGGCCCCAGACATACTCAGCAGGAACAAATACGCTCTTAGCGAGGCAGAAACCAATGATGTGGCTTAAATTTCGGGGGTGGCATCTGGGGTGGCTAATGAGACTGCAGGGGTGGCACCACCCTCCCCGGCCCCCATGGCCCCCCCTTTGGAATCTCTGGCTGGTGATTCAGGCATGTGACCAGCTCCTGCTCACTGTCTCCTCACTCACCCTGGGTCTCTTCTCCAGTGTTTATCTTCTGATATTCAGCTCTAATCTTCAGATTCTCCCTCTGCTCATGCTATTAGATTTGAACACTTTATCCAGCTGGTTGCTTTGCACGGGGCATCTCCCCTCACATTCTACTCAGATATTCCACAAGAAGGGTCCTCCGGGGAGTTTCTACTACCAGACGAGGTTCAGCTATTAGACTGAGGCCTGCGGAAAGTCCTCTCACCACATAAAAGCGTCCATTCCAATGAACACCTAAACACTGAAGTAGTCAGTCTGTGTGAGTGGATTTAGGAGGATCAGTGGTTAGTGAGGAGTGGTGTGTGTGTGTGTGTGGGGGGGGGGGGGGGGGGGGGGGGGGGGGGGGGGCAATATGACCCTTCAACCAGAAGTTGGCAAGCTAAGATACATCAGAAAGCTTTGGATCCAGGCTCCTGATAAACTACCAGGAAGCATTTAATCCAGATTTTCAATTCCAGTCCTTCACTGGAGACAGTTTCACTGGCCAGACATTTCTGCTGTACAACTTGCCCAGGGAGAAGCTGTATGAAACATCTCTATGAACACTGAATGAACACTGTATCAACATGGTTTACATACTGCAGGAACACAGTATGAACACTGCATGAAAGCTGCGTGAACAGTGTATGAACACTACATGAACAGTGCATGAATGCTGCTTGAACACTGTTTGAACACAGTATGAAACACTTAATGAACACTCCACGAAAACTACACGATCACTGTATGATTACTGCATGAACACTGACAAACACTGTATGAACACAGCAGGAAAGCTACATGAATGCTGTATTAACACTGTTTGAACACATGATCACTGTATGATTACTGCATGAACACTCACAAACACTGTATGAACACAGCAGGAAAGCTACATGAATGCTGTATTAACACTGTTTGAACACAGTATGAACACTGAATGAACACTCTACGAAAACTACATGATCACTGTATGATTACTGCATGAACACTCACAAACACTGTATGAACACAGCAGGAAAGCTACATGAATGCTGTATTAACACTGTCTGAACACAGTATGAACACTGAATGAACACTCTACGAAAACTACATGATCACTATATGATTACTGCATGAACACTCACAAACACTGTATGAACACAGCAGGAAAGCTACATGAATGCTGTATTAACACTGTTTGAACACAGTATGAACACTGAATGAACACTCTACGAAAACTACATGATCACTGTATGATTACTGCATGAACACTCACAAACACTGTATGAACACAGCAGGAAAGTTACATGAATGCTGTATTAACAGTCTGAACACAGTATGAACACTGAATTAACAGGGCATGAACACTATATGAACACTGCAGGGGACACTGTATGCTTTCAAATCACAGCATGAATTTGCACCTTTAATACTGCACTCCATGTGTACGTCACATAGCGGTAATTCATCCAGTCATCCTTCCAAGACCAATGGGTGTGGACATGTACAGGCCGTAGGAGTGTCCTGCATCATCTTGGCTGGGGAGATGTTGAGGAAGTTGTGACAGTCTATGAGAGTTACTGACAGCCGGATCCGCCCCACATCACAATCCCTGTGTCTTATCATCCGTGCAGTGCCACCATGACGTGTAATTGTCACACCCCTGGAGCTTAAGCGCCCCCTTCAGTGAGGTCAGAAGGCAGCAGCTTGCCTGTCAGTGCGGTTTCCAGTGGCGTCTCCCGAAGTGTGAAAAGAGAGCAATCAGTTTGGCAGGGCGTCACTGCGAGGAAGAGCTGGGTCAAGGCACCAGACAGACACCAGGGGGCGATGTTGGGAAGTTTCAGGAAAGGAGAGAGTGAGAGCACACTGCTTTTCACAATGATGGCTATAGGGGGGTGGGAATATTTGTGAAGAGGTGGGGGCTGAACTGAGAGGGCAGGCTGGTATAAGGGGGGGAGGGGGGGCTCTAACCTGTATGGTGTGTGTCCTTCCCCCAGACAGTGAGGCTAAGACCCGCATTTCACCTACAGCAGCATCGCCACCCTGGTCCAAACAAGCCGAATGCCGAAAAGAAAATGGAAAAAGACATTTTACTTTTATTCAATAAGCAGTATGATATATAGAGCACAGATAAGGCACCAGTGACAGCGTCTCATTGCTCCATCCTCAGGTTCACCTGAAATGCTGCCGTATTGCGATTTTGGACATTAAGCAAACATACAAAAGAGAGAGCAGGATGTACGTTGTGTTCTTGTACGACACTCACAAATGCTGTCATGTGACACAGAGATGCGTGAAAGTGAGCGATGGAATGGTGAGCTGGGACCTGTGGGCTGTTTCTGTAGTGCCTGATCAGAAAGAGTCACACCTGCAGTCACTCCCTGCTGAATACATCATTCACCCAGTATGGCTACAGCAGTAAGAATGACCTGGGTGCATTTACACAGTACAGCAGTACTACCTGGATGGACACACTCTCAGAGAAACACACACGCCTGTGTTTACACAGCACAGCGTTACTACCCAGCTCACAGTCTGCTCACAGGGGTTTTCGATGGAGTACAGCTGGCTCACAGATGCTAATGGGGGTTTAGATGGAGTATAGCTGGCTCACAGATGCGGATGGGGTTTCAATGGAGTACAGCTGGCTCACAGACGCTAATGGGGGTTTCGATGGAGTACAGCTGGCTCACAGATGCTGATGGGGTTTCGATGGAGTACAGCTGGCTCACAGACACTGATGGGGTTTCGATGGAGTACAGCTGGCTCACAGACACTGATAGGGTTTCGATGGAGTACAGCTGGTTCACAGACGCTGATGGGGTTATGCTGGAGTACAGCGGGCTCACAGACGTTGATGGGGTTTCGATGGAGTACAGCTGGCTCACAGACACTGATGGGGTTATGATGGAGAACAGCTGGCTCACAGACACTGATGGGGTTTCGATGGAGTACAGCTGGCTCACAGACACTGATGGGGTTTTCGATGGAGTACAGCTGGCTCACAGACACTGATGGGGTTTCGATGGAGTACAGCTGGCTCACAGACGTTGATGGGATTTCGATGGAGTACAGCTGGCTCACAGACACTGATGGGGTTATGCTGGAGTACAGCTGGCTCACAGACACTGATGGGGTTTCGATGGAGTACAGCTGGCTCACAGACACTGATGGGGTTTCGATGGAGTACAGCTGGCTCACAGACACTGATGGGGTTTTGATGGAGTACAGCTGGCTCACAGACGTTGATGGGGTTTCGATGGCATACAGCTGGCTCACAGACACTGATGGGGTTATGCTGGAGTACAGCTGGCTCACAGATGTTGATGGGGTTTCGATGGAGTACAGCTGGCTCACAGACACTGATGGGGTTTCGATGGAGTACAGCTGGCTCACAGACGTTGATGGGGGTTTCGATGGCATACAGCTGGCTCACAGACACTGATGGGGTTATGCTGGAGTACAGCTGGCTCACAGACACTGATGGGGTTTCGATGGAGTACAGCTGGCTCACAGACACTGATGGGGTTTCGATGGAGTACAGCTGGCTCACAGACACTGATGGGGTTTTGATGGAGTACAGCTGGCTCACAGACGTTGATGGGGTTTCGATGGCATACAGCTGGCTCACAGACACTGATGGGGTTATGCTGGAGTACAGCTGGCTCACAGATGTTGATGGGGTTTCGATGGAGTACAGCTGGCTCATAGACACTGATGAGGTTTCGATGGAGTAAAGCTGGCTCACAGACACTGATGGGGTTTCGATGGAGTACAGCTGGCTCACAGACACCGATGGGTTTATGATGGATTACAGCCGGCTCACAGACAGCCCAGCACTTCCACCCTTTCTGAGTTCTCCCAGTATCGGACAGATCTGAAGCTCTGGTCCCGTGGGTGTCAGGGACCGCTCCGAGGAAGCCCCTATGATGTCATGTGGGGCTTCCCTTCCAGACCCTCAGAGTTTCCCAAGAAGGGAGTCTAGCAGCGCCCGGAATATTCCCTCCCAGCCCCCCTGGGAACTGGCAACTGTACACCTGCATGTGTCAGCTGACTTCCATTGGGGTTAATGAATGATCATACTTATTATTGCAATTTTGAGCAGTTATACTCCTTTGCCTGCCTGTTGTCCTGGCCCTGTTCTGCCTTTCCGACGTCGAATCTAGCCTAGCCCTCTGAGTACTGATGAAGATCGCCTGAACACCCGCCTGTTCCTGGACCTTGACCACCATTCCTGGATTACGTTTTGGTTTTATGTCTGGATTGCAAGCAGGATTAAAGCCCTTTCACCTGCCTGATCCGCAGCAGTGTCCCCATTATTTACGCGACCCCCTCCACGACAGTGGATGCAAATAACAGCCCAGCTACTCCCCCGCAACAGTCTCACAAAAACCTTCATTAATTTCTCGGGACAAGATGTTAATCCCTAGCAGATTAAACTGCAGGGAGCTTTTAATGGATCATTCTGGGATGTGTCTCGCTGGCTCGTAGGGACCTTTAGAATGTAAACCTTCATCAGGTTGCTGCAGAAATGTAAAATTCTCAGGTTCCTTCCTTGAGATTGGGTTTCCATAGTGATGTCAGTCTACTTTGGAGGGGGCCAAATGGGAGGTGACACTCTCCCCCCCTCGGTGAATGAGAGGGCACCACCCCCCCCCCAAGCCACCCACACAGATTCTCCTGCTTTCTTCCGTGATTTTTAATTAGTCAGTTTCCGGATGAAAGGCTCTTGTTCGCGGTTCTGCCTCAGTATCGGGTTTCTCAGTCATAAATGATGGTGTGTAAACAAACAGGGTGAGTAGATGTAAAGTTCTCCCAATGTGCATCTCGTCACCTCACTCCCTCTCAGTCTGCGACTCACCCCCCCCTCCAGCCTGAGGATAACCTGGCTACAGCTTGTTTGTGTGGCTCGTTTACAGGCCACAACTTCTCCCCGTTCCAAATTTCCCTGCCCAGAAGTGTGGGCCCTTATCTGTCTGGTGGACGAGAGGGGCCACATGGTCGGAGCAGAGGGAAAAAAGTCTACGTCTTTCCAAAAAGATGCCGATCCAGTACTTTTACATCCAGATGCATCATACTGAGTGAACAGATACACCGACACACTGCAGCCTGCTCAAATGACAGTGGCTGAGAGTTGTGGAGATGCTGCTGCTTGCCTCCTCTCGAACCATGTGTTTGCGTGGGGCCCCCTGTTGGCCACAAACAGTCACTACACTGTAACAGCAGTAACACGCTCAGGGTCAATCATACCAGCGGTGCCAATCATACCAGCCGGCCAATCAGAGGAGGTCACACGAAGGCAGAGGCGGGCTCATAATGGCGCCTTGGTAGGGGGTGTTGTGCCCTTTAGCAAAGTACTTAAGAGTCCCTAAGTAAACATGCACTTGAGTCAGCATCCAGCTGTGAAAATCTGCTGTGGAAATTATGCAAATTGCTCTGATTAAGAGCTTCTGCTAAGCTGTGTGTTATTACTATTGCTAGGGACTTTCCACAGGTGTGGATGGATAGTGGGGGAGGGATAGGAAACACGCTACCCCTGGCCACCCCTTGGTGGCGCCCTTTGCGTGTGAGTCCGTGCACGTGTGGCCCAGGCCAGTGCTTGGCCAGGGAGCGGACGAGAAGAACCTTTACATAGATCTAATATGACTGGATTTATACTTGTAATTGGTCAGCCAGTATCAATACTCGTAATTTACCAGCTGTTATTAGCACTCACGATTGGCCAATTGGCATCAACGCTTGTGATTGGTCAGCTGTTAGCGACAAGCATGATTGGGCAGCCAGCATCGACATTTGTGATTGGCCAGTTGATAGTGACACCTGTGACTGGCCAGCTGGCATCGACACTCAAAATTGGTCACCAGGCATTGCCACTCATATCTGGCCAGCCAGCATTGACACCCATGATTGGCCAGCTGGCTTTGACTGAGAGGCAAGTGACTGGGAAAAGTGAATGCCACCAAAGACAGGGAGACCATCGTTAATGAGCGAAATAAGGCACTGCTAAATTAGTGCTTAGTGTCTGTATTTTATAGCTGATTTAGCTGTCTGGAGCCAAGGGGAAAGATCCAGTGCAGCTAAGGATTCTGGGATGTTGCTGCCACAGAGAGGGAGACAGAGAGCAGGGGGAGGTGAGAAAAAAGAGGAGGGAGGAAGAGGGGGAGGGAAAGAGAGGGAGAGATGAAGGGAGTGAGAGTAAGGGGAGTGAGAAAGGAAGAAGGGGGGAGAAAGAGGGAGAGTGACAGAAGGAGGGAAAGAGAGGAGAGACGAAGGGAGGGAGAGGGTGGTGTGGGAGGATAAAGGAAGTAAGTGAGAGAAAGATGAATGAAGTAAAAAGATGACGAAAATAAAAAGAGGTGTTTAAAATGAAGCAACTGTTGCATTTCATCCGTCACACTGTTCATGTGAAGCGTGGCAGCTTACAGAGGGGAGAAAAAGCTGCCCTCCTTCCTGGAGCTTCACATGCGGCAGCGGAACGGGACCAACGCTCCACTGGGAATTCCATTCAGTCTGTAACTTGGGAGTAAATTGGAGTGATGAGCAGCCACTCTGAGTGGGACACAGCACTGGAACCCCGGCCACACCGGGAAATCCAACACAGCAGGGGCAAGATTTGAAGCCGCAGCTGCCCGACGGTTCTCTCCCGGGCATGGAAATGACAATATTTAAGACATAAAACAAAAATGTTGCTCTGCTTCTTCATTGCATAAGCAGCATCCCATAGGTGGATTTAAGGGACAAGCGGAGCACCGTCACATGACCCGCTGCAAAGCCTAACCCCGCCTCCAACTCCTCCCACTCTGCACCCATGTGCCACTCAGGCTTCCTCTGTGAGGACTGACACATGCTGCCCCCTCACTATCACCCATGTGTAAAATCACAGGTGCATGCCCACAGCCACCACACCCCCCTGTTGTCTGACAGACAGGTTGCACAATGAGTTTTGTTCTCGCTTTCCGAATGGGGGAGGCTTCTGTCAGGCAGCATTGTCCTGCAGGCCCATGCTAAGTACCAAAGTCAGGTAACCTTTCCAGGGTGACAGTGACTGGCGTGTGACACCAGGGGGCGCTGCATGTGGCCAGAAGGACGGACCGCAGCCATTCAGATTCCACTATGCAGAGACACAGTCAGGGCTCACTGTCACTGTGGCTCATGGGAGTTTTACTTACACAAAAATGTTCTGAGGGCAGAAGGAAAAATGACTGGTTCAGAGAGATAACCTAGCTAGAGGAGGTGGGACCAACCAATCAGATGTCTTGGTCCCTGTGTCATCTACAGTCTGATTGGTTATCTCTCTGAATAATTTTTTTTTCCTCTGCCCTCAGAACATTTTTGAGTAAAACTCCCATGAGCCTGTCAGTGTGACCCAGGTTCAGAACATGATTCCGCCCTTAGAACAGGACCTTGAGGAGGACCATGCCCTAGGGTGACACGGTGACATGTTGCAGCCTTTCCCACGGCAGGCCTCCGGAGCTTTCCGGAAGGCTGCTCCTCACCCTCAGTGCAGATTGTGCCAGTTATGCTCCCATGTATCTGCCCGTGTCTGACAGATAGCGAGGAGAACAGACCTTTGCATGTCTCCTGAGAAACGCGAGGTTGGTGCTGCATGGGAGGTTGTATGATAGGGCGCAGGACAGCGTTAGCCAGGACGAGCTCCCAGCCACTGGGATCGGCAGTGGCGACATGCACTGGCAGGCTGGCATGTTAGCTGGGATGGACCAAATGGGAATCTGCCATAATGGTGCTGCAACAATGGACCTGTCAATCATTCTCGCCCACAGGCAGAGAGAGAGAAAGAGACAGCGAGGGAAACACAGCCCCCTCCACAGACTGCAATTTATGCAAAAAAAAAAACTATTTGTGATGCGCGGCTGGAATAATGATATTGTAAACGATATGGGCATAGGGGTGGCGAAACAAGCCAGGAGGGGTGGGATGAGAAAGGCGGAAGGTCTGTCCCAGTCAAGCAGCAGGGGCAAATTCCTACAGACGAGACAGGCGGGGGGCAGGAGCCTCTCAGCATCCCTTAGAGCGTTACCATTAGCTGTGAGTGACCTGGCCGTAGCTGCACACTGAGCCATGCGTCTCTCACCCAGAACCTCCCTGTACGACCCGGCTAACAGATCAGCTCCAACGGTGCATCCTGACTGCAGCCGCTCCGCTTCCACTCTGACAGTCCCAAGGGTCGAGGATCCTTCCGGGTGGCCGGGTGGGCAGGGCAAGCGAGGGGGTCCGTCTCGAGGGGGACTGTCTGCGGCGTCGGCATTTTGCTCTGCGCTTGCGGCCTCCCTGAGTATGTCCCAGTACCACGCCGCCCGCTAAACGGCTACCGTGAGTGTGCTGCCCGCCAAGGTGTCATCACATCACCTAACCCATGCACTGCCTTTATTACACCAACAATGCAAGATCACTTCAGGGCCAGTGGGGGGCGCTGTTATGTAACGACACCGCTTAACTGACATGAGATGCAAAGGCTTGTTGACATAGCAACAATAATGGGATAATGGAATGCTCACGTCACATCGAGAAGTGTAACGACGGAATGCCTTGTCTGTTCCATACTCGGTCACCATGGTAACGTGCCGTTGGTACATGGAGTCTGCAGAGGGGCACATGAGGTACTCAGAGGGAGACAGAGCATGTCACACATTTAAACAGGACGTGACACGCTTCCCACCGCCATGCCATGGACCCCCCACCCCCTGCAGAAGAGCCGCTGCCATGCCATGGACCCCCCACCCCCTGCAGAAGAGCCGCTGCCATGCCATGGACCCCCCACCCCCTGCAGAAGAGCCGCTGCCATGCCATTGCGGCGAAAGCTTTCGAATCACTTCTGCTGAGTCAGTGCTGCTCTTTGGAGCTTCTCTGGACTTGATGAATGTAGCAGCCAGAGGCAGCAGAAGGAAATCCAGCCGGCAGGTTAACTTGAGGGATTTTAACAAAACGGATGCCAGACCTCCACATGGTGGGGACCTCGACGACGGCACGTGTCTCTCCCTGGGGGGGATTTCTCCTGTCCCGCCCATGCTGGTGTGATGGAGATGGGGAGTGGGGCTCCAACCACATCAAATGTTCATCTTGGTCCATTTTCCATTATCTGCCACGGTTTTGCCTGAATTCACCCCTGAAAAGAGCCAGGCCTGCGTCACGTCGTGGTTTAATGAGCCCGATACCTGGCTGGCAGGGAAACACGACTGTTAACAGTCTGTATCAGCAGAGGCTGACTGAGACCTGGGCCTGTAATCTCCGCCTCGCCCGACACTGTTCCTGCTATCACATCCATAATGACCCTGTCATCGGGGACAGTGTCACACACCTGAAAACACTGAAAGTTTAAGGTACCTGGAGCACAGATCAAGGAGAACCTCAGAGAACCACAGATGAAAAGCCAGGCTGTGAGAGTATCAGCCCCCCAGCAGGAAGGCAACCAATGCAGGAGCCCTGGAGAAGGGAGGGAGGCTGGGCTCCTCCAGCATCTTTTCTCTCCACCCTCCTCCTCATGCTCTTCTCTTTCTTCTGCACTTTCCCTTCTGCTCTGCATGTTCCCGGTTGGACCCAGACAGCTGTGTGACATCGGTACTCAAATGTACAGCTGGAGAGAGATGGTACAAACACAGGGGCTCTGCATTGCTGTCCCCTCTCCATCGCTGTCCTCTCTCCATAGCTATCGCCTCCCCATCTCTCCTTCCTTGAATTCCAGATGTTGAAGTGCTGTCCAAATACTGAAAATAGTCATTGAGGGCCAATTTTCACTAAAATCACTCAATCAATTTGCCGGTGGCATGTGGAAGTTCAAATGAGGGAACCCTGTACTGAAGGGAAAATCACCTTTGGTGACACCCATACATGAAGTGGTAGAGCCTCTACTTCAGAGGTGACTTCAAACATGCAAGGGGAACGCAACAAGTCATCAAGGATGCAAGTGTGTCCCGATACCACTTTTTGTCCGTGCTGCCTTCCTCGCTCACGCACTACTTCCAACCCTCATCAGCTTCATAAATGTTCAACTTTAGCCAGGTGTCATCAAGGGAGCTGTCAAATGATCAGCTTTGGGATGTAGGCCATGTCTTTGTACTGTGTGAGGGAAGCATGTAACGTGGGAAGAAACACGGTGAGAACATGTGAACTCTACACGGACAGAGTAGAGGTGGGATTCAAAACCCCAACCCATGACGTGTGAGGATGTCTACTGAGGCACCGTGCCTCCCCCGTGCCCCCCCCGTGCCCGAAACAAACACATGCAACCTAAGATGTACTTTGCATTATTAACACGGCAGTACTGAAGCTGCAAACTGCTCAGTGTTATGTGGGCTGCGTCTATCCGGCAGCCCTGCTGTGCTGAGGGACATGCATCCCACACCTACCTGCTTGATCACTAGCCCAGCCCAGCCCACAGCCACCTGCACTCTGCGACCCCCCCCCCCCCCCCCCCCCCCAACACACACACTGGACCTGCCCTCCCCATCCCGGCCCCGCTCCTTCAACACGTTCCACAGAACGGGAGCCAAGCTAAATCCCACAGGTCCCACAGCTGTATGTTTTCCTTCAATAACCTGCCGTAATTACTACTAATTAGCTATACAGCTTTAATACCCCCAGCGTCCTCCTGTTGTATCACCAGAATCCACAAATACACCAGTGCAAACAGTACAGGACCAACTGGACAGTAAAGCCAAAAGAAGACGCGACAGGCACAGTCCACTGCGAAGTGAGTTTAATGCTCCTGCTATTTATACCAAGTCTGGACCGTTCCACTGTTGCTTCCCGGGGGTGGGGGGGGGGGGGTGGGTCCTTCTAGTCACGCTTTAATGCTCGCAAGCAGACGCCACTTAGGACACCTTGGGAACCACTTTACTAATGATACCAATCAGGCAATTAAAAGACAAGCACGAGTGAACAGCTGTGAGTCTCCCTCCACCTCAGCCCGCATCGAGACAGACTCTCCTGTTAACGAGGATTATGACCTGAGGTGCTGAAAAATCTGAAAGCTGGTGTGACAGCCTCCATCAGTGAAAGCATCACGAGTGGACGTGGAGGTGCTGTGGCAAATCCCACAAAAAGGGCACCTTTAATGACAGGGGGCCAGCAAAGCAGAAATGCACACCGCATATGGCATGCCGTAAACCAGGGTCAGCTTTTCCAGTGCCATGCACTGGCAGGCCTGCAGGGGGGCGGCAAAGTGGCCTGGAGGTGCTGTGCTCTGCCTCTGCCTAAATCAAGCATGCGTGAAACAAGCTTTAGTCAGCACTGTTTAAGGCAATTCTTTAAGAGCGTGATTCATTTCCTCAACAAGGACGAGGCCTCACCTCAGCGCCTGGGGGGTGGGTCTGGGGGGGTGATGAACTGCTGAGAGGGCTTACAGCCGCCGCAGAATTCACCGTAATGCTGAGGATAAGATGCAGCCTTTGGTGGTGTAGCTTATAGAGAGCAGCCCCACTGCTGTGCCCCACTCACATACCGGCCTGGCCTCCGGGCAAGCCCGCCCCCCAACGCCTTATCCTCCACCCCCCACGCTCTCATTAATGCATGTTTTTATTTTGCCCAAAGCCACAATCAATGGCCTAACTCAAAATCCCACACCGAGCATTAATATTATTAATTGATATTAATTAATAATGAGTATTATCACTATAACTGTATTATATGAAGGGTTTCCCCTGGGATCAGTAAAGTATGTTGTGTCCTATCTTTTGACAACATGCAAAACAAAACAATATTTTTGCCCTTTAATGGTCATTTCTGTCATCATTTTTTCTGCAGAGCTGCCATGCAGCCTAAGCGCTTCTCTCTGAGGTGCAGATGTTAGACTCAGATGGAGATGCCGGCTTATTCATCTTAAGTGCATTCCTAGGGGATGCAGGGGCTCCACTGCCGACCGCAAGGGTACCTGATATGAGCCTGTGCTGTGGGCCCTGGGTGTTGGGGTGTGGGGGGGCTGAGTTCTGAGGCCTGGGTGTTGGGGAGTGGGGGGGCTGAGTTCTGAGGGCTGGGTGTTGGGGAGTGGGGGGGCTGAGTTCTGAGGGCTGGGTGTTGGGGAGTGGGGGGGGCTGAGTTCTGAGGGCTGGGGTGTTGGGGAGTGGGGGGGTGAGTTCTGAGGCCTGGGTGTTGGGGAGTGGGGGGGCCTGAGTTCTGAGGGCTGGGTGTTGGGGAGTGGGGGGGCTGAGTTCTGAGGGCTGGGTGTTGGGGAGTGGGGGGGCTGAGTTCTGAGGCCTGGGTGTTGGGGTGTGGGGGGGGTGAGTTCTGAGGGCTGGGTGTTGGGGTGTGGGGGGGTGAGTTCTGAGGCCTGGGTGTTGGGGAGTGGGGGGGCTGAGTTCTGAGGCCTGGGTGTTGGGGAGTGGGGGGGGTGAGTTCTGAGGGCTGGGTGTTGGGGTGTGGGGGGGTGAGTTCTGAGGCCTGGGTGTTGGGGAGTGGGGGGGCTGAGTTTCTGAGGGCTGGGTGTTGGGGAGTGGGGGGGTGAGTTCTGAGGGCTGGGTGTTGGGGAGTGGGGGGGGCTGAGTTCTGAGGGCCTGGGTGTTGGGGTGTGGGGGGGCTGAGTTCTGAGGCCTGGGTGGTTGGGGTGTGGGGGGGCTGAGTTCTGAGGCCTGGGTGTTGGGGTGTGGTGGGGGGCTGAGTTCTGAGGGCTGGGTGTTGGGGAGTGGGGGGGCTGAGTTCTGAGGCCTGGGTGTTGGGGTGTGGGGGGGGCTGAGTTCTGAGGGCTGGGTGTTGGGGTGTGGGGGGGCTGAGTTCTGAGGCCTGGGTGTTGGGGTGTGGGGTGTTGGGGAGTGGGGGGGGCTGAGTTCTGAGGCCTGGGTGTTGGGGGTGTGGGGGGGCTGAGTTCTGAGGGCTGGGTGTTGGGGAGTGGGGGGGCTGAGTTCTGAGGGCTGGGTGTTGGGGAGTGGGGGGGGGTGAGTTCTGAGGCCTGGGTGTTGGGAGTGGGGGGGCTGAGTTCTGAGGGCTGGGTGTTGGGGAGTGGGGGGGCTGAGTTCTGAGGGCTGGGTGTTGGGGAGTGGGGGGGGGCTGAGTTCTGAGGGCTGGGTGTTGGGGAGTGGGGGGGCTGAGTTCTGAGGGCTGGGTGTTGGGGAGTGGGGGGGGTGAGTTCTGAGGGCTGGGTGTTGGGGTGTGGGGGGGCTGAGTTCTGAGGGCTGGGTGTTGGGGAGTGGGGGGCTGAGTTCTGAGGGCTGGGTGTTGGGGAGTGGGGGGGTGAGTTCTGAGGGCTGGGTGTTGGGGTGTGGGGGGCTGAGTTCTGAGGGCTGGGTGTTGGGGAGTGGGGGGGTGAGTTCTGAGGGCTGGGTGTTGGGGAGTGGGGGGGCTGAGTTCTGAGGGCTGGGTGTTGGGGAGTGGGGGGGTGAGTTCTGAGGCCTGGGTGTTGGGGAGTGGGGGGGCTGAGTTCTGAGGGCTGGGTGTTGGGGAGTGGGGGGGGTGAGTTCTGAGGCCTGGGTGTTGGGGAGTGGGGGGGTGAGTTCTGAGGCCTGGGTGTTGGGGTGTGGGGGGCTGAGTTCTGAGGGCTGGGTGTTGGGGTGTGGGGGGGTGAGTTCTGAGGCCTGGGTGTTGGGGTGTGGGGGGGGTGAGTTCTGAGGGCTGGGTGTTGGGGTGTGGGGGGGGTGAGTTCTGAGGGCTGGGTGTTGGGGAGTGGGGGGGCTGAGTTCTGAGGGCTGGGTGTTGGGGAGTGGGGGGGTGAGTTCTGAGGGCTGGGTGGTTGGGGAGTGGGGGGGCTGAGTTCTGAGGGCTGGGTGTTGGGGTGTGGGGGGGTGAGTTCTGAGGGCTGGGTGTTGGGGAGTGGGGGGGCTGAGTTCTGAGGGCTGGGTGTTGGGGTGTGGGGGGGTGAGTTCTGAGGGCTGGGTGTTGGGGAGTGGGGGGGTGAGTTCTGAGGGCTGGGTGTTGGGGTGTGGGGGGGTGAGTTCTGAGGGCTGGGTGTTGGGGAGTGGGGGGGTGAGTTCTGAGGGCTGGGTGTTGGGGAGTGGGGGGGCTGAGTTCTGAGGGCTGGGTGTTGGGGTGTGGGGGGGTGAGTTCTGAGGCCTGGGTGTTGGGGAGTGGGGGGGTGAGTTCTGAGGGCTGGGTGTTGGGGAGTGGGGGGGCTGAGTTCTGAGGCCTGGGTGTTGGGGAGTGGGGGGGCTGAGTTCTGAGGCCTGGGTGTTGGGGAGTGGGGGGGCTGAGTTCTGAGGGCTGGGTGTTGGGGTGTGGGGGGGCTGAGTTCTGAGGGCTGGGTGTTGGGGAGTGGGGGGGCTGAGTTCTGAGGGCTGGGTGTTGGGGTGTGGGGGGGCTGAGTTCTGAGGGCTGGGTGTTGGGGTGTGGGGGGGTGAGTTCTGAGGCCTGGGTGTTGGGGAGTGGGGGGGCTGAGTTCTGAGGGCTGGGTGTTGGGGTGTGGGGGGGCTGAGTTCTGAGGGCTGGGTGTTGGGGAGTGGGGGGGCTGAGTTCTGAGGGCTGGGTGTTGGGGAGTGGGGGGGGCTGAGTTCTGAGGGCTGGGTGTTGGGGAGTGGGGGGGCTGAGTTCTGAGGGCTGGGTGTTGGGGTGTGGGGGGGCTGAGTTCTGAGGGCTGGGTGTTGGGGAGTGGGGGGGCTGAGTTCTGAGGGCTGGGGTGTTGGGGTGTGGGGGGGCTGAGTTCTGAGGGCTGGGTGTTGGGGAGTGGGGGGGCTGAGTTCTGAGGGCTGGGTGTTGGGGAGTGGGGGGGCTGAGTTCTGAGGGCTGGGTGTTGGGGTGTGGGGGGGCTGAGTTCTGAGGGCTGGGTGTTGGGGAGTGGGGGGGCTGAGTTCTGAGGGCTGGGTGTTGGGGAGTGGGGGGGTGAGTTCTGAGGCCTGGGTGTTGGGGTGTGGGGGGCTGAGTTCTGAGGGCTGGGTGTTGGGGTGTGGGGGGGCTGAGTTCTGAGGGCTGGGTGTTGGGGTGTGGGGGGGCTGAGTTCTGAGGGCTGGGTGTTGGGGTGTGGGGGAGATGGGTACGGGGGCTGAATTTAGCTGGCAATGGGGCCAGTGGATCAGGTCTCATGTCCTCCAGGTGCCCCCCGCATCTATGTGGATGGAAACAGTACAGAGAGAAGCAACAGAAAACACAAAAAACATGGTAGAATAATGAGAGGCCTGACAGGCTGGAACAGCAGTGTCTGCTTTGCAGTGTCTGCTTTGCAGTGTCTGTGTTTGCAGTAGATGTCACTGTCACCCGTTTCACACCCTCAGCCAGCGCCCATAAAGTGGCTCTGTGCAGGACAGGTCCGCCACTCTGCACACAAACACTGCGTTCTCTGGAAGGAGGCTTCCTCAGAAATACAGACCTGCGTTCTGCTTGTCTGTGAAACCTGAGCAGTGTGAGCCGGCAGCTGGGCAGCCCGTCTGGGCAGAGTTACAGCCCCTTAATAGTGCCACCTGTTGAGGCTCCTTCTGCCCACCACATTCCCTTTAACACCTTTAATAGCCGAGAAACCTCACATTCCAGAACACCTTTAATATTTGAGAAAACCTCACATTCCATCCATCCATTTTCCAAATTGCTTATCCTACTGGGTTGTGGGGGTCTGGAGGCCTATCCCAGAAGCAATGGGCACGAGGCAGGGAAACAACCCAGGATGGGGGGCCAGCCCATCACAGGGCACACTCACACACCATTCACTCACGCATACACACCTACGGGCAATTTAGTAACTCCAATCAGCCTCAGCATGTCTTTGGACTGTGGGGGGAAACCGGAGTACCCGGAGGAAACCCCATGACGACATGGGGAGAACATGCAAACTCCACACACATGTGACCCAGGCGGAGACTCGAACCCGGGTACCAGAGGTGTGAGGCAACAGTGCTAACCACTGCACCACCATGCCGCCCCATCAGAAGATCCTGCATTCTGCAATATCTTTTCACAGCTGGTTTATATATAACTTAAGGTTTTGTCCAGATTATCTTGTATGCAGATGAATCCCTGCGCAACAGCACCATGACGCGGTGTGGGGGTGGGTTGGGGCTCCGGGAAAACCTGCTAGCGGCGTCTTTATGACAGCAGAGTGATAATGGATCAGATGGCAGAACAGTACAGTATCATGCGGGCGACCAGGGGGCCACTCAGGAAGGAAGAGGCAACTGAAAGCTCATCTGCCTTCGGGAAAAGGCAGCTAGCAGGGAAACACAAGAAAAAGTACATAATGAAAGTCAGGGAAGCATCTGTGAAGCGAAATACAATGTCTTCAAGCTGAACAACTCCGCTGATGTGGTGTTTTTAGTGATATTAAATGAGCCCGACATTGTTTTGATGGTCACAGAGAATGCAGGCGTTTGTGTGGGCTGTGCAGAGCTGCCCCCCGCCGCTCAGAATACTGTGACGGCTCCTGAGATGAATGAGGGGAAAATGCTGAAGGGGGGGGGGGTGCAGGCAGGAAAGCCAACTTCGGCGGTGAAAAAAGCTAAAAATCTGAATCAGGGATGTTGCCGGTGTGTGGGGCGGTAAGGAATGCTTGGTGCATGGTTTAGGGTCCATCTCCACAACCTGTCTCAGCAACAGATCGAGGCGGATTGGACTTGGAGCATGAGGCCCTGAGCACGATGACCAACCCCACCCATACCAGTCCTCCCCCCTCAGCATGGTATGGAAGATGGAATAGGGGATGGAGAAGGAGAGCACAGACTGTCATCACCACCTGCTCTCCTCCATCACCTACAAACTACATGTTCTCCTCCATCACCTTCACACCACCTGCTCTCCTCCATCACCTGCAAACTACATGTTCTCCTCCATCACCTTCACACCACCTGCTCTCCTCCATCACCTGCAAACTACATGTTCTCCTCCATCACCTTCACACCACCTGCTCTCCTCCATCACCTGCAAACTACATGTTCTCCTCCATCACCTCACACCACCTGCTCTCCTCCATCACCTACAAACTACATGTTCTCCTCCATCACCTTCACACCACCTGCTCTCCTCCATCACCTGCAAACTACATGTTCTCCTCCATCACCTTCACACCACCTGCTCTCCTCCATCACCTGCAAACTACATGTTCTCCTCCATCACCTTCACACCACCTGCTCTCCTCCATCACCTGCAAACTACATGTTCTCCTCCATCACCTTCACACCACCTGCTCTCCTCCATCACCTACAAACTACATGTTCTCCTCCATCACCTTCACACCACCTGCTCTCCTCCATCACCTGCAAACTACATGTTCTCCTCCATCACCTTCACACCACCTGCTCTCCTCCATCACCTGCAAACTACATGTTCTCCTCCATCACCTTCACACCACCTGCTCTCCTCCATCACCTGCAAACTACATGTTCTCCTCCATCACCTTCACACCACCTGCTCTCCTCCATCACCTGCAAACTACATGTTCTCCTCCATCACCTTCACACCACCTGCTCTCCTCATCACCTACAAACTACATGTTCTCCTCCATCACCTTCACACCACCTGCTCTCCTCCATCACCTGCAAACTACATGTTCTCCTCCATCACCTTCACACCACCTGCTCTCCTCCATCACCTGCAAACTACATGTTCTCCTCCATCACCTTCACACCACCTGCTCTCCTCCATCACCTGCAAACTACATGTTCTCCTCCATCACCTTCACACCACCTGCTCTCCTCCATCACCTACAAACTACATGTTCTCCTCCATCACCTTCACACCACCTGCTCTCCTCCATCACCTGCAAACCTACATGTTCTCCTCCATCACCTTCACACCACCTGCTCTCCTCCATCACCTACAAACTACATGTTCTCCTCCATCACCTTCACACCCACCTGCTCTCCTCCATCACCTACAAACTACATGTTCTCCTCCATCACTTTCACACCACCTGCTCTCCTCCATCACCTACAAACTACATGTTCTCCTCCATCACCTTTACACCACCTTGACCTTTGAAGAAATACAGAACATTCTCCTAGAGCATGTATTCAGTTAACTGAAGTGGAAGATAACATTCTTTTCATAGTAATGCAATGATCCAGACCCTGTCCAGATCTGCAGAGTCCCTCATGTGTTTAGCATCTGCTGTTGACAGAAGAGATTAGATACTCTAATCCATGCAGCACTAAACATGCTATCCACCACACGTGTGAGTTACCCTAGTAGAAAGTACCTACTAAAGGAATATTGAAGTAAAAGTATAGCAACACTGTGAAGAAGTAAAGGGACAGCAGCCACCCGTCTGATACAGAAACATTTACCACAGAGCCGCCTTTGGGAAGCCGACAGAACTACTGGGGCCCAGAAAGAGACGAGATCTTCAGAATCTTGTCACTTCGCAGAGGCTTTTATAGAAAGTGTAGGGTGTGATCTAGGGCCTGTTTATCCTTCACTGAAGAGTGCAGGAGAGTAAGATGCGTCACCATGGCCAGAGAAACAGCTACAAGCAGAACAGATTAGGATAAAAAAGAACAAGATGACTTTATAATGACAAAATCCTGGGAGCCGGGAGAACCGTGCAGGTGGAGTGAGGGTGAGACTTCAACACAAAGCAGGGACCTGATTCAGTGAAGCTCACATGAGTATCGGAAGGATCAATAAGAAGCTGTGCAGGGCAGTGAGCCCCAGCCAGCCATACCCAGCTCCAGCCAGTCACAGTCAGCCATACCCAGCCCCAGCCAGTCACAGTCAGTCATACCCAGCCCCAGCCAGTCACAGTCAGCCATACCCAGCTCCAGCCAGTCACAGTCAGCCATACCCAGCCCCAGCCAGTCACAGTCAGTCATACCCAGCCCCAGCCAGTCACAGTCAGCCATACCCAGCTCCAGCCAGTCACAGTCAGCCATAACCCAACCGCAACCAGTCACAGTCAGCCATACCCTGCCCCAGCCAGTCACAGTCAGCCATACCCAGCTCCAGCCAGTCACAGTCAGCCATACCCAGCTCCAGCCAGTCACAGTCAGCCATACCCAGCTCCAGCCAGTCACAGTCAGTCATACCCTGCCCCAGCCAGTCACAGTCAGCCATACCCAGCTCCAGCCAGTCACAGTCAGCCATACCCAGCTCCAGCCAGTCACAGTCAGTCATACCGTGCCCCAGCCAGTCACAGTCAGTCATACCGTGCCCCAGCCAGTCACAGTCAGCCATATCCAGCTCCAGCCAGTCACAGTCAGCCATACCCAGCCCCAGCCAGTCACAGTCAGCCATACCCAGCCCCAGCCAGTCACAGTCAGCCATACCCAGCTCAGCCAGTCACAGTCAGCGATACCCAGCCCCAGCCAGTCACAGTCAGTCATACCAGCCCCAGCCAGTCACAGTCAGCCATACCCAGCCCCAGCCAGTCACAGTCAGCCATACCCAACCGCAACCAGTCACAGTCAGCCATACCCAGCTCCAGCCAGTCACAGTCAGCCATACCCAGCCCCAGCCAGTCACAGTCAGCCATACCCAGCCCCAGCCAGTCACAGTCAGCCATACCCAGCTCCAGCCAGTCACAGTCAGTCACACCCAGCTCCAGCCAGTCACACCCAGCTCCAGCCAGTCACAGTCAGTCATACCCAGTTCCAGCCAGTCACAGACAGCCATACCCAGCTCCAGCCAGTCACAGTCAGCCATATCCAGCCCCAGCCAGTCACAGCCAGCCATACCCAGCTCCAGCCAGCTATACCCAGTCCCAGTGACCCTCTGAGTGCCAAAGAAGTGCCAGGAAGCTGACTATCAAACCAGACTGGCAGCAGACCAAATGAATTCCAGTCCCTTCTTAAGGACCTGAATATGTGTGTGCCAGGCTGGCAGAGGCATTCTGGGACACTGGGACCTCCAGCATGCCTGTATGAGGCAGCCTGCCCTCCCAGCTGTTAGCGCTGCTGTTTCCCAGAGCCATTCTTCTCATCGTGTTTGCTGACGCCGGCTGACTGCTGTCAGAGCCCGGACAGCACGGCTCTCCAACAGAACGCTGAAGCCATAGCCTGGCCTGTGAGCTCAGAGCGACTCAGTGAGCTTTAATTAGCAATCACACCAAGAAATGGCCTCAAGTCTTTAAGCCTCTTTTTAAATGGGCTGCTCAAGAAACCATGAAGAGGCGGACAGACCGACACAATCAGGGTTTTTAACACGAATGACGCACTGCTCACTGCGATCATCCCCACCGGCTGAGAGCAGGCCCTCATGGGGGCTGTTAGCAGTGCGTCAGCATGGCGTCCACTGTGGTTCGACAGTGAAGACTGAGAGCGACCTGAGACAATCAGACACACACACATACACTGTAACCCTAATGCTAACCCAGCCCTAACCTTACCCGGTTAATAACAGGTGGTCTCAACAATGAAATATAAACATAATCCACACACACACATAGACAAACACGGAAATGCGCAATCACCAAGGAGGGCACTACCCATCTCTCTCAGCCCGAATGACCCTCCCACCCCTCCCAAAACACCATTTAATCAGCAGGTACCTTTCAAAGCAGCACATTCATTCCATTCATTAATTTTATTTATGACGATCAATCAGAAACGAACATGTAGCAGCCCGTTGGTCTTTGACCATTACGCCATCTGCTGGCCATCTGCTGCCCTACTAGCACTGGGACACCAGTGGGACGCAGCACTCACTGTGGCCTTTACTGTGCTGGGTGCAGCCTGGGTATCTGCATGGGTCCTGTGACCCTACGACCCGAGAACAGGGCCCTTTGTGTTCACGGAAAAGCACCTCCCCCCCCGCCAGCCATGGGACACCAGCACCCCCTACAACCCAGGTCTGTGAAGCGTGAAGAGTTCCACTGTCCCGATGTTAATTAAAGAGCCACCCGTTTCTTTAAGTGTTAAGATGAGAGGAGGATTTTACGGGCATGTTATGTCTTTGTACTGACATTACCCTTCAAAAATAAGCTTATTCATTCGTGTTCTCCATAACTGAAATATCCCAGAAGTGATTACGGCGATGTCTTTCTTTACACAATAAGCCGCATTTTATATGATGATACATGAAAATGTTTATTAACACCGATTCGGAAAGCAATCCCGAACGAGCGCTGAAGGCGGGGAATGTGCTTCAGCAGCTCCCGGGGGTGTCAATGGGCAGGTTTTCCTGAGGTAAACATAACAGAGGCCGAAAGGTGACTTTAAACAACCTCCCCCATGGGGGCATGCTTCCATCCAGTCATGGCGCCGAAGTTCCTGAACAAATGATTGGAGAAGGAAGGACATGGAAGCAGAATGCTATGTGTGAGGTGTCAGGGATGGAGCTATGGTGCCCCCCCCGAGTCTGAGGGACCCTTCCTAATTACTGCTGCCAGGCTTCTCATGGACATTAACAACCCCCTCAGCCCCCAGCTTGTTTGTTTGATTTTTTTAAGCAATTAAAAAATGTAACGGGGCTTTCTACTGTTCCCAGAATTCCAGGTCTCAGGATTAAATAAAGTGGAAAAGAAAGCAGGCAGGGTCCTGCGTTGCGGAAGGGTGTGCTAGGAGCGTGACCTCGTTGAGGTGGCCTCAAGACATGCGGAATCTGCACTCGGAAACAGCCTCCAATACTGAACACAGACATGCGGAATCTGCACTCGGAAACAGCCTCCAATACTGAACACAGACATGCGGAATCTGCACTCGGAAACAGCTCCAATACTGAACACAGACATATGGAATCTGCACTCGGAAACAGCCTCCAATACTGAACACAGACATATGGAATCTGCACTCGGAAACAGCCTCCAATACCTAACACAGACATATGGAATCTGCACTCGGAAACAGCCTCCAATACTGAACACAGACATATGGAATCTGCACTCGGAAACAGCCTCCAATACTGAACACAGACATGCGGAATCTGCACTCGGAAACAGCCTCCAATACTGAACACAGACATGCGGAATCTGCACTCGGAAACAGCCTCCAATACTGAACACAGACATGCGGAATCTGCACTCGGAAACAGCCTCCAATACTGAACACAGACATATGGAATCTGCACTCGGAAACAGCCTCCAATACTGAACACAGACATGCGGAATCTGCACTCGGAAACAGCCTCCAATACTGAACACAGACATGTGGAATCTGCACTCGGAAACAGCCTCCAATACTGAACACAGACATGCGGAATCTGCACTCGGAAACAGCCTCCAATACCGAACACAGACATGCGGAATCTGCACTCGGAAACAGCCTCCAATACTGAACACAGACATATGGAATCTGCACTCGGAAACAGCCTCCAATACTGAACACAGGCATGTGGAATCGGCACTCGGAAACAGCCTCCAATACTGAACACAGACATGCAGAATCTGCACTCGGAAACAGCCTCCAATACTGAACACAGACATATGGAATCTGTACCCGGATACAGCCTCCATTACTGAACGCTGACATGAGGAATCTGTACCCGGATACAGCCTCCATTACTGAATGCTGACATGAGGAATCTGTACCCGGATACAGCCTCCATTACTGAACGCTGACATGAGGAATCTGTACCCGGATACAGCCTCCATTACTGAACACTGACATGAGGAATCTGTACCCGGATACAGCCTCCATTACTGAACACAGACTTGCAGAATCTGCACCCAGATACAACCTCCATTACTGAACACTGACATGCAGAATCTGCACCCAGATATAGCCTCCATTACTGAACGCTGACATGAAGAATCTGTACCCGGATACAGCCTCCATTACTGAACACTGACATGCAGAATCTGCACCCAGATATAGCCTCCATTACTGAACGCTGACATGAGGAATCTGCACCCGGATATGAGCAGCAAGAATATGGCTTGAAGGTTAGCAGAAAACGTCTCAGAAGGGAGCAGCTGTTGTACCTTTCAATTGGATAAACATTGAAGATATGATCTTCATAATTCCCTGTAGGTTGAAACACTAGATTACTCAAGAAGAACACTGGACTTTGTCTGCCTGCCATCGTGAGGCTGTCCGTGTCAAGGTCAGAGGTCACCACACACAGTGAGGGTGACGGTCATACTTGCCTGGTAGAGAAAGACACAAAGTCGTGGAGCACAGCAGGTACCACAGAGAGTAGAGCAGGGGACAGCACAGACCAGAGAGCAGAGGGGGTACTGCAGACAGCACAGACCAGAGAGCAGAGCGGGTACTGCAGACAGCACAGACCAGAGAGTAGAGCGGGTACTGCAGACAGCACAGACCAGAGAGCAGAGCGGGTACTGCAGACAGCACAGACCAGAGAACAGAGCGGGTACTGCAGACAGAACAGACCAGAGAGCAGAGCGGGTACTGCAGACAGCACAGACCAGAGAGCAGAGCGGGTACTGCAGACAGCACAGACCAGAGAGCAGAGTGGGTACTGCAGACAGCACAGACCAGAGAGGAGAGCGGGTACTGCAGATGGCAGAGTGGTGAACACAGCACACAGGCTGATTAACCCCTACGGGACCAGCAGAGGGTCCACTCAGCTACTTGGGTTTAGCTTTTTCTGAATTTCACTGGCAGTGCAGTGTGTCAATCATCTGTGAGCCCTCCCAGTCTGCTGTTTGAAGATGCCAACATTTCTTTGGTGTTGGTCAGCAGGGGGCATCAACGCCTCCCCATCCAGCAAAGTCCCAATTCAGATGCACTGGAACAGCTGCTGTCTAAAAACACTAGTGCTGGATTTACATGCAAACTGGATTTAATGTCCCTCTGCAGCTACCGAAACTCCGCTTGGTGTGTAAATGTCAATGCAGCTGCATTTTATCACACAGATTTCGATTTTCAGCAGTTTAGCTTCCAAAAAGCGAATGTAAATGTTATGAATGCAGATCCGGGGGCACAGTGCTGCATGATGCATGATCCAAGTGATGCAAGTGATGCATGATCAAACCAGGGTCTGTAATGCATTTATTCACGCCGAGATCAGCCAGGAAACATATGCAGGGCTGCGCTGCTCTCGCTATACCACACACTGCTCTCACTCTACTGCACACAGCTCTCTACCGCACACAGCTCACTCCACCGCACATTGCTCTCTACCATAAGTTGCTCTCACTCAACCGTACACTGCTCCCACTCTACTGCTTGCTACTCTTACTCTACCACACACTGCTTGTACTCTACCGCACAATGGCATCATTCTGTCACACACTGCTAACACTTTACTGCACACAGCTCTCTACCACACACTGCTCACACTCTACAGCACACTGCTCTTACTCTACAGTAAGCTGCTCTCACTCTACCACCCACTGCTCTTACTCTGGAACATGCTGCTCTCTTGCACACTGATTTCACGACACCTCATGCTGCTTGCACTGTATCATACATTGCTGTCACTGCCACACACTGCTTCTGCTTTACTGCACACTGCTTGTACTCATTCATGCTCCTCTTATTGTACCACACACTGTTCTCACTCTAACACCCACTGCTCTTACCCTATGGCACATTGCTCTCACTCTTTTACAAACTGATCTCAAGATACCTCCTGCTGTTCCCTTTGTACCACACACTGATTCCACTCTACCACATGCTGCTCTCACACTTCATTACATTGCTCTCATTCTACAGTAAGCTACTCTTAGTTTACCGCACACTGCACTCTCTACTGCAGACTGCTCTTGCTCTACCCCCCACTGCTCTCATTAATGCTGCTCTTATTCTACTTCATGCTACTCTTACTCTGATGTTACGCTACAGCACACTGCTCTCTCTACTGCACATTGCTGTTAAGCTTCAGCACACTGCTTTCTGTTTACTACACATTGATCTCACTCTACAACCCACTGCTCTCACTCTACTGCACACTACTCTCAATCTGTCACACACTGATCTCTGTCTACTACAACTGATCTCACTCTACAACCCACTGCTCTCACTCTATCCCACACTGCTCTCAATCTGTCACACACTGCTCTCACTCTGTTGTACACTGCAGTCACTCAACATCACACTACTCTCACTCTACTTCACACTGCTCTGATACATATAAACTCCACTAACACTCTACCACATGCTTCATCAGAGGATCTGTTATCGACGCGACTCCCACTAAGCGGTTTAAACCTTTAATCTGTGATTAGAGCAGATCCTGATTCTGGTTACTTGCCATGATCTCAGACACTGATCCTGACTTCAGTGATCTTCTGCATTCTCTGGGGCCATCATCATCATCATCATCATCATCAGCAGCAGCAGCAGCAGCAGCAGCAGTTGGAAATCACAGAAAATATAAAAATGGCTAACTGGCATGTAGTCGGTATGATTCGCATCTGTGGTGAGAGAGTGACAAGTGAGGTGCTGTGACAAGGACCACGGGGCCATTGCAGGGCACACGCAGCTGGGCACACAGCTCACACGAAGCTCAACTCCGTCACGTGAATATGGAGGGGACAGAGCAGTGCACAAGGAGGACAGACACCTCTGTGGATGATAAAGGTGGGGGCTCTCCATCCTTGTGTGTGTGGGGGTGTAATTTGGACTGTGTAGGAATGTGACCCAAATCAGTGTAGATATCAGAGCCTGGAAGGGTTTGATCTTCAAACGAATGGGTAGGAGGAAGCAACAGCAGGAGATCCAGCCCGCCGAGCCGGCGTGAAATGAAAAGATAAGCGAATGAAGCGACAGGAAGCCAGAGGGTAACCCTTAAAAAACGGCCCTGAAAGATGAGCGTCTCCTCCCCCAACACCCCCCCCCCCCCCATGATCCCTCCTCTGTGTGACACCAGCGCCCCCTGGACCTCACCAAGCATAGTGATCTGCTCTGAAATCAGCTCCAAGCATGAAAGCAGAGGACTGACAGAGGTCTCAAACTAACCCTAAACCTAACTCTAACTAACCATAAGCCTAGACCTACCTAACCCTAACCCTAGCATTAAGTGACACTGCAGCTGTCTGTTTAATGTACCACAGACCCAGCTGACAAACCCCCCCGCAGACTGTGGCACACAGCTGCATGCCAGGATCCACTCGGTGCTGCCTCTGAACACACCAAGATAAAGGTTTTCCGTGGGGCAGAGCTGCTGAGGCATGTTTATTACAAATTTTCACGCTGCGGTCTGTCACAGACGGAGAGGGACGTGGGGGGGGGGGGGGGGCTGGGGGCGGTATTCACCTTTCCGGAACCCTCAATTATCGGCCCTGTGATGTTACTGATGTGAATGATCCATCTTCATCAGGCAGACAGACACAGGGATGCACGGCACCATGAGAGGGCATCACTGCTGAAGGTGCTGTGTTCACTGACATGTTCTACACGCTGTGGACACTGCAGGATGATGATCAGACCCACAGAACACAGTCCGGCTCCACTCACAGACGGCCCTCGTGTTATACGTTCCACTATGACCCCCCACCCCGCTCCTCCCCAGCTAGAGCGGGGTGCTGGGGACAGTCAGGGGAGTGTCAGGGACAGCTGGGGGGGGATGTCACGGACAGTCCAAAGAGGTGGATACAGAGTCTTGTGAGCCCATCCAGCTCTAACAGTCTGTGTAATCAAGCTGTATTGGAGGACCAGTGTCCCAGGATGCTTTGCTGTGAGTGGCAGAGCAACAATACGCTGCTAAACTCCCCACCCCCCATGGTCCCAGGGAACCTCTGTGGGCCAGAAATGAAAAAATACATATCAAATGGGGAAGCACTTTGTTCCTGATTGACACGGGGGGGGGAGGGGGGGGGGACAGCTTCACATGCAGCTTTTATGACATGATAATAAACCGCGAAGCACTGAATTGTCAGACTGTGATCAGCACTAAAGCAAAAGCGAGTGAGATACTGCTCTGAGGCACTTCCCTCCACAGACTTGTGAATTCCTGCCCCGTTTAGCCTATCTAACCCGTCCTCTCTTTCGTCTACCTGACCCCTACCTTTGGCATCTCTACCTTTTCCCCTAATCCCTTTTCCCTAGCACCTCCCCTAATCCCTTCTTTGATTTACTTAACCCTTCCCGCAATTCCTCCCTTCTTTGGCCTCCCTAGCTCCTCCCCTAATCCCTCCCCTCTCTGGCCTCCCTAACCCCTCCCCTAATCCCTTCTTTGATTTACTTAACCCTTCCCGCAATTCCTCCCCTCTCTGACCTCCATAGCCCTTCCCCTAATCCCCCCCTCTTTGGCCTCCCTAGCCCCTCCCCTAATCCCCCCTCTTTGGCCTCCCTAACTCCTCCCTTAATCCCTCCCCTCTTTGGTCTCCTTAGCCCCTCCCCCAACCCCCCCGTTTTTGGCCTCCCGAGCTCCTCCCCTAATCCCCCCTCTTTGGACTCCATAGCTCCTCCCCTAATCCCTCCCCTCTTTGGTCTCCTTAGCCCCTCCCCCAACCCCCCCGTTTTTGGCCTCCCGAGCTTCTCCCCTAATCCCTCCCTTCTTTGGCCTCCCTAGCTCCTCCCCTAATCCCTCCCTTCTTTGGCCTCCCTAGCTCCTCCCCTAATCCCTCCCTTCTTTGGCCTCCCTAGCTCCTCCCCTAATCCCCCCTCTTTGGTCTCCTTAGCCCCTCCCCCAACCCCCCCGTTTTTGGCCTCCCGAGCTCCTCCCCTAATCCCTCCCTTCTTTGGCCTCCCTAGCCCCTCCCCTAATCCCCCCTCTTTGGCCTCCCTAACTCCTCCCCTAATCCCCCCTCTTTGGTCTCCTTAGCCCCTCCCCCAACCCCCCCGTTTTTGGCCTCCCGAGCTCCTCCCCTAATCCCTCCCTTCTTTGGCCTCCCGAGCTCCTCCCCTAATCCCTCCCTTCTTTGGCCTCCCTAGCTCCTCCCTTAATCCCTCCCTTCTTTGGCCTCCCTAGCTCCTCCCCTAATCCCCCCTCTTTGGTCTCCTTAGCCCCTCCCCCAACCCCCCCGTTTTTGGCCTCCCGAGCTCCTCCCCTAATCCCTCCCTTCTTTGGCCTCCCGAGCTCCTCCCCTAATCCCTCCCTTCTTTGGCCTCCCTAGCTCCTCCCCTAATCCCTCCCCTCTTTGCCCTCCCTAGCTCAACCCCTAAGTTCTCCCCTTTCTGGCCTTCCTGCCCTGATCTCTACTTTTTACATTTTACCTGATCCCTCCCCTAGCCCATGCCCTTTATCCCCTCCATTTCCCATCTCCCTAATCCCTCCCCCTCCTTAACCTTAACCCTCAATACAACCTATTTGTGTTCTTTATTCAAGTACACTGAGTCTGAACCTCACAAACGTGCCGAAGTGTCCATTTACAATCTGCATGGAAAGGCTCTGATAAGCAAAGACGCCGTCTTTTATGGGATTTAATTAGGCAGCTCTGTAGCAGCAGATCAGCACATTAGCATTTGAGTGAAGCTGATATATTCGAAACAGAAAGGCACCTCATCTGGTTACAACAAAGCCTCATTAAATCTACAGTGATGTCCTGCTGTATAACAACGAAACAAAGAAGGTCCCGTGGAGATGAATACTCTGACAGGCAGGCGCCGCGTAAGGGACGTCACTGAGCCACGGAGTGCTATAAACGCCCTGAATAAACCTTAGTCTCTGTGCTTCCTGCTTGAGTACAGAGGCTGAGCTGCAGGTGTCTCTCAGTTAGGGAGTGACCTCTGTCTGCCCCTGACCCTAACCCTGACCCTGTCTGCCAGCACTGAACAGCAGCAGGGAGGGCACCCCACCAGCATAACCAATCAATACAAATGAAGTCAGTCATCTGACTCCTGGGAGGCCACGCCCACATCACCTCATGACGACATAACATGTAATGGAAAAATTCATGCTTCAAGTCCATACTCTCACCTGTGGTCAGGAGCTCTGTGTATTGACTGAAAGACTGAGATAGTGGATACAAGCGACGGAAATAAGCTTCCTCTACAGGGTGACTGGGTTCAGCCTTAGAGACAGAGTAAGGAGCTCAGGTACCTGGGAAGGGCTCAAAGTAGAGCCACTGCAGCCCCACATCAAAAGGACTCAGCTTACGTGATATGGACGCCTCCTGGAAGCCTCCCCGAGGAGGAGCTGTGAGCATGGCCAACTGGGAGAAGACCCTAGGGCAGACCCAGGACACACTGGAGAGATTATATCTCTCAGCTGACCTGGGAGCACTTGGCTGTCTCCCCAGAGGAGCTGGAGGAGGTGACTGAGGAGAGGGAGGTCTGGACATCTCTGCTTAGACTGCTGCCCCCATGACCCGGATAAGCGGTGGACGATGGGTGGATGGATGGATGGATGGATGGGTGGCATTTCTGCATTGTCATTATTCTAAATGTACATTTTCACCACATTATCCAATTTATTGGACTCTGTTTATCATATATAGTGTCACATTGTAATTCTGTTGATGAACACAGAATACAATTATATTTAATCTGGAATGGTAAAGTTTAACACTCAGCTAACACGGCATGCGGGTAAATTCTGAATCCGAGAAGAATCCGGACATCTGCTTTATTGTATGCAATTTTATGTAATCATTATCCAGCCCCTGACAGTTCAGCATGGAGACTGAACTGGAGAAAAACAGACACTGAAATAGCAAAAGAACATTGTTAAAACTGGAGGGCTGTCACACAGATTACATACAAATAAACAGAATTTCATCATGTTTACTTCATCACACCTCACAGCTTAATCTGGTGCTTTTTAATAACCCGACTCCAGGACCGAACTAGACAACATAAGTCTGTGAAATTTCATTTCACCGAGTGGAAACGAGTTTCTTCGGGAAACTCAGGAATTCTCACAAAGTTTTTGTTTCATGTCTTTCAAATATGAAATTTGACGGCATGTGTTCATTTGTTGAAAATAACTGTTTTCTCTGGATTATTCTCTCAGCAAATGTTTTTAAGATTCAAATAACTTTGATTCATTTGGGTTGAAATGGGCTATATGGAGTTGCGCCATCTAGTGGCTGGACGGGGGGGTTACCAGTATGCAGTGAGAGTGGGGCTATGCTGCCAGGCTGATGTGGTGCCCAGCCTCACACTCCTTACTTTATGCCCCAAATTATTTGTTTGCTTGTTTATTTATTTATTTAACAGGGACAATGGACAGTTAGTAAATGTCCAGAGTAAGAGAGAAAGTTGTTTCATCGGCAGTAAATTTGACAAAATAATGTACAGCAGTGTCCAGTCATAAACCTCATAAGACACAACACATAAAAGTGTGCTATCCTTAATATCTTATACAAACTAATGGTCACATGATTGATTTCAGTCATATTTTTAGTTGTAATTCAGTTCAATTCAATTCAGAAATGCAGCTTTGTCTGACACTGCTGGGGACAGAGTTCCAAATGTTTGTAGCTCTAATGGAAAACAACGACCAACCAAATTCCGAGCACCTGCACTGCACTTACCCTTGGCGAGGGACTTGTTTGCCTGATGTTATCTGAGTATAGTAAAACAAATTCTTTCAAAGGACGGGGGGTAGCTTACGAAAAATTTTGCACATTAAACACATATTTGCACTACTGACAAAATAAAAATCTAAAGGTTATACTTAGAAATATAATGAGAGTGATGACAGCTAACTGGTTTTTGTACAGGACTGTCAGGGTGTATTAATATAAACTGAACATCGGCTTCAGAAGGCTTTTTCCCCACCTGGGACCATGCGGTGATACAGCTTGACAAATTTGCAAAAACCATAGAATCTATGTACAACTTGGCAGCATCTGTTGATAATCGATTCCTAAAAAATTAAAAATGTCTAAGGTTCAGTTTAGCCGTACTAATTACCTTTTCCACTTGCTTTTCAAAGGTCAGGTGTAGATCAATAGCTATCCCAAGGTGTTTAATATCTAAAACAATCTGCAGCTTTTCACTCTTAGCAAAGATATCAGGATGATGTTCTTCCATCTTGCTGATTAAGAAATCCATGCATGCAGTCTGGCTAATATTTAGAGTAAGACAAGCCTGCTTAAGCCAGTCAGAGATACTAGACATGGCTGCTGTTAATGTTTGCAACACAAACTGTCTTGTTCTAGTATGTATATAAATAACAGTGTCATCTGCAAATGTCTGGGTCACTACCTAAGGGAAAGCAGTAGGTAGGTCATTAACATATACGCTAAAGAGCACGGGTCCCAGGACAGACCCCTGTGGGACACCAGTAGTTTAGTGAATTAATGAAGAGAGCTCTGTACAGGTACATTGCCTCCTCACTGATAAATATAACTCTATCCATGTCACAGTATTTTCAGAGAAGTTAAAATGTGATGTTCGAAAGGTAGCCAGTTTGAAACAAGCAAAAGTTAAAATGCTTTATCTTGGCTATAGTTCAAATTCCACAATTGTTTGACGATGGTACCAAAGATGAATGTCCCTCTAAACCGGAGCAATTACCTTGATTGGAGATGGTCTCAGCCAGCATCCACTGAGCAATGCCGGCTGCTAGATCGGACCTTGGATTTTTCTGCATCTCCAGCACACACTCCAGGGCGGGGCGGGGGGCAGCCATTGGATAAATCGAGAACTTTCGTTGAGGTTGCTAAGATCTTTCTCTCATTGTGTTGGTTTCACTTGCCGTGCTCAGCTGCTTTGTAAGGTGTTAGAGCATGAAAGTAGCTGCTTGATGAGTTGCAAGTAACAAATGGCTTTGTTTCAGTCGTCTTCACTAGTTCATTAATCCAGCAGCCATGTACCAAAAGGGCCAGGAGAGCAGCCATGCAGCCAAAAAGTACAGTTTTCTACATAATATTGTTAAATGATGGCCAGTGTTTGGCTCTACCATTACAAATGAAGCCATGGAAATGAAGCTGATTTTGTGAGTGTGAATAAAATAGTTGTGAAGTTGGCGAGGGGGTCCGCAGGTCCTGGCTCTCCGTCAGACAGCGTCTGCCATCCATGACACTCTAACTCTAGCTAACTAGTTAATTACAGGTCATTACTTTCAATGGCTGAGTAAAGAAACGCGAGAAAATGACCAGCCCAGTATAGGATAATGAAGCTAGTAATTATGTGCAGGTTAACTAAGACGTCATCAGAGAGTGTCAGAGCAGCCCATCGGTCGCAGGTCATCATGACGCGATGCCACACATATCAACATGGGACCTTGATGTGTGAAGCACAGACTGGGACAGTGAACTGTAGTGACCTTGCAGGGTAGCAGGGAGGGGCAGCCGGCAGACAGGACAGGGCCGCGGTTCTCTGTCAGCTCCGGTCCACACTGCTGCAGCGCCCACATGGGGCTCGAACCCACCACTATGCTGTCGGTACGTGTCTTCCATCTATAACGTTACTGAGTGATAATCCAATGAAGAAGAACCTGACCTGGAGGTGAAAGTGGGGCTTCCATTTCTCACACATCTGCTGGACCGGGTATTAAACCTGACTGATCTCAGAGCAGTTCAGCTCTGCCCTGATTCAGAGGCCCCTTCCCTTTTCTAAAGCCCCCCCCCCACCCCCAACCCACCCGCAAGCAACTGCCGCCCCTTCTTTTGGGCTGCCAGCCCAGTTTTGAGCAATGCAACTATTATATAAATCAAACTCAACGTAATTAATAATTGAGTTTCATAAGAGTTCTCCAGGCTTAAAGCACATCAAATTAAATCTTCGGCACTCGGAGTACTATGCAGGCTACCCCTCCAGTAGATGATGGCATGTTCCACTTTGGCCTCGTCCCCCTTCCTTTCTGTTTGACATGGCATGGCCCAAACGCTTCAGACTTCAACATGCAATCCGTGAGTTAGGTGACATTAAAATATTACTTTCAATGATGTAAACAGTTTACATGAATCAACAATATACAAATTAGTAAATGATACCATTTCTCTGCATCTTCCATAGATCTGGGCGATATCTAAAAAAATTAATATGCGATATTTAATTTTCCAGAATATCAGGATGGTCAATAATATTGAGTTGTGCCCCCCCGCGCACACACAAACGCACACACACGCACAGACACGCACACACACACACACACACACAAACGCGCGCACCAGTGTCTAATTCCATAAAGGCCAGGTGCGATCGACACTTGCAGAATAAATGAGGGCTTACAAATTATTGTCTACTATATATTCAATAAAACTCCAGTGTAAATTCTAATAAAAATGTAATAGATCATACTAACAAACTTGCTCATCTGAAAGATTGTTTTTGTGTTGCAATCCCTTAAAATTTTCATGCCAGTCACTTAACACCCCATACAAAACTTTCTACACCCCCCCACCCAGACGCAGCCGACCTTGGCTTTGTGCTGCTGATGGAATTTTGCCCTCAGGGATAAATAGGTGGAGGCCCTACTTATGAGTATATAACTCACAAGCAAGAAAGCGCGGTAACATCACATACATTAAGACGGCAGTTAACTTCACGGTCAAGGGAGCCCATTCCGGGGGTCCTAAAACAGTGCGCCTCCTACAGGACTCTCCTGCCTCGTGTTTGACTTCCCATGAGCTTGTGGGATTATCAGGTGCAGGGGAAATCACCGTGGGAGGTTCCCAAAATGAAGCTCTCCTCTGAAGAGCTGAGGCTTACAGCTACCTGCTGACTTCAGAATTACCGGCAGAGAGGAAACATGAAGAAAGGGAGAGGTGCAGAGAGCTGGCGTTTGAAGTGATCCCGAAATGAGACATGAAAGAGGCCCAGAGGAGCAGAGAATGGACATCCTGAGCCCTGAGTGGAAAACATCATCATTTATCAGGGAGAGATAGCAGAGCTGTGTGTGATGCACGGCGCCGAAGGCCGTGTTTACCTGCAGCTCAGCAGGCTTCCCGGGGTCACAGATCTTACCAACCGAAGCAGCAGTGAGGAGCTCCAGCTCAGTACTCCAGTTACGAGTTAAAATGCTTAATTCATAACTCAAACACTGGCTCAGGTGACTATCGGAATAATTACTCTAACGAAGCTAGAGCAGATAGTGAAGATGGGCACTCCTTGCAGACCTCAACCCTGAATCAGAATAGACAGGCTGCAGAAACGGGAGGCGACAATCACAGGGCCAGATATCAATGGAAGTGTCTTACCTCGCAGTCTCTGGAGCCTGAGATGGTGTAGGCACAGGGTCCCGACCCGTTCACCAGCACGTCCATGGTCTCGGAGCTCGGGCCGGGCTTGTAATCCACGAAGTACTCCTGCAGGGGCGAGGCGAGTGGTCGCTCCGTCTCCGGCGCCCTCCTGCGGTGCCGGCGAGCCGAGTGCTCTTGGAGCTGCCTCACGCTGCCAGGATAGCGCCTCCAGGACACGTAGATGACCAGTAGGATCATGGCCACCGACAGGAAGAGGGCCACGCTGCCCGCGATGATCTTGTGGAAGGAGACATGCTCGAATTCCAGGTCTGGGAGCGAGGGGGTAACTTGTGAGGGTGTGGGGCTGGGAGCAGCCCCACGCGCTGGCCCCCCCACCCCTCCGGGCGGTGAGGGAGGAGCCACGTGCTCTGGTCGGATGACCATGGTGGACACGACGGGAGCAGCGGTGGAAGGGGCGGGCGTGGCCCTACATATGCCACGCTTCTCCACCATGTCCATCACCTTCTCTCCCTGGGCCTCCTTGGGGGCAGCACAGATCATGGTGGTCTCCTTGTTGCCCCGGAACCCCCTTAGCCAGGCCACCAGGGGGCAGACTACAGATCCACAGTCCCATACGTTGCCCGCCAGGCTGATGGTTGTCAATGAGATCCAAGCGTCCACTGTTTCCCGGGATACATTGCTCAGCTTGTTGGAGTCCAGGCTGAGGGTATGCAGGTTGGGCAGCCGCTGGTACACATCGGCCTCCAGCACCTGCAGCTCGTTGCCGGAGAGATCCAGCTTCTGCAGCGACGTCCATGTCCAGGTAAGGCCCTGGCTCATGGAACGGATGCGATTCCACTGCAGGTAGAGCGCTCGCAAGTTTGAGAACCGAGGGAAGTTCGAGAAGTTGATCTTGGAGAACTGGTTGTGCTCCAGGTGCAGCTCTGTGAGCCTCAGCAGCCCATAGAAGGCGTTGCGGCCGATGCTCCTCAGCCGGTTGTAGCCCAGGTCCAGGAACTCAAGGTTGCGGCAGTCCTGAAAGAGGCGCACGGGGAGGGTCTTCAGTGAGTTGGAGCGCAGGTGCAGGCTAAGCAGCTTGCGTAGCCCCTGGAACTGGCCTGGCTGCAGCTCCTGCAGCTTGTTGTAGGACAGATCCAGGTTGCGCAGGTTGGGCACGGCCTGGAAGGTGTTGTTGGGCAGATGCGTGATCTTGTTGGAGCTCAGGATGAGCTCCTTGAGGCGGCGCACGCCCTGGAAGGCGCGGCCGTCCACGCCGCTGATGTAGTTGTGGTCCAGGTAGAGCCAGATGAGCTGATTGAGGCCGCTGAAGTGGGCGGTGCGCAGGGCTGCCAGGCTGTTGTAGCGCAGCGACAGGCCCTGGCAGCCGCCGGACAGGCCGCGGGGCGCATCGCGGAAGCCGCCCGACTCGCAGTACACAATCTTACCGTCACAGCGACAGCTTCGGGGGCACGGCCGCTCGGCCACGCCCACCGCCAGCCAGGCCTGCACCAGCAGGGGGGCCAAGAGCCAGCGGGCTCGCCCAGGGGGGCCTGCAAACACAAGGAGGATGCCGTTTAGCTGCAGAACAGGTGCCACAAATTGCCCGCACCCCTCCACTGTCTGCCTCCCCTTTACATCTGAATCCCCCCGAATTAGCAGCCTCGGTAATTCAGGAGATGCGGTTCACATATACAAATCTGAAGGTGTTGCAATTTTCCGCTTCACGCAGACACGTTTGAGGGTTTAGTGTGACTAACCAGCCCAGGGAGGCTCCACAGAGAGAAACTCGGCTTATATGCACTCAAAAACTCCGACAACAGTTAATTGTATTTCAGTGACACACCTGTAATGCTCAAGCAAGGAATCAAAGCCTTCCTTATATCATCCCACTTGGTTGTTGTTGAACAGGGCAGGTCTGTATCTGGTGATGGCATGTGATGAGCAAAACCACATCACGACCAAGACTGTGACTGTGACTAAACGTGACTCTGACCATGGTTCTAAATGTGATTCTGACCATGACATATTAAACCGTAACTGTTTTTGTCTCTCCAGCCTGATTTCTCTGGATGATGGTAGCTGACAGCATGTGTTGATACATGCCCTTGATCACCTTCATCTCTGACATGTGACCTTTGACTCCTGGGACCTGACTGCCATATCACGTGACCTTTTGACCACTACACCATTCCTCTACACATATTCCCCTCCTTGGCAATAATTAAAGCTGAAGCCTTTAATTATCACCTGATAATTGTTCTGAGGTGTAAGTGAGGCTGCATCCAGCACCCTGCTGCGGTCGGTATGTCTTAAGGTGGACCTCAGAGCAGCAAGATTGTGATCATGATTCACCGGTAATAAAGCTGGGGGTGCGGGGGGGGGGGGGGGGGGGGTGCGGGTTAACCATGGTGATGATTCTCAGCAGGAGCTAGGACCTGCACACCAGCCCCTCCACTCATGTAGCACTGACTGATATTCAGGATATTTTGGGTTAAGGACACAGTGCCCAGTGGAGTTTTCACTGATCTTCCACTTTTAAACCACTGCACTACCTGCTGTTCTGTGAAAGCAGGGAGAAAGGCTAGGGTTACTGTCAGATGGCCATGGGGGCTAGAAGGTGAAGAGCACCATGCAGACTGAGAGTGACTCTTAGGAAATGCTGGCAAACCTTCTCAGCCTCATCTGTTGTTGCAAACGTGATGCAGAAATCGCCCACGTTCACTGACTCTGACTGACCATCCAGCAGCCCACCTGTGGGGCAGCAAAACCAAACAATAACTTCCAGCCGACAGAAAGCGGCCAGTGGAGATTTCATTCATGACAGAGAAGCCTACAGACCTAAAGACAGAGAGGACTTAATACCGCCGCATGTTACAACTAGATCACAAACTAAAAAATGGGAAAATCGGAGGAGAGGTAAAGGGAAGGAGAACAAATGTAGAATACAACCATTACATGAAGAGTACAGTCACCATATGGAGAGTACAGCCACTGCTGTGACAGTACAGACACCACACGCAGAGTACAGTCGCTGCTGTGACAGTACAGACACCACACAGAGAGTACAGTCGTTGCTGTGACAGTACAGACACCACACAGAGAGTACAGTCGCTGCTGTGACAGTACAGACACCACACAGAGAGTACAGTCGCTTCTGTGACAGTACAGACACCACACAGAGAGTACAGTCGCTGCTGTGACAGTACAGACACCACACAGAGAGTACAGTCGCTTCTGTGACAGTACAGACACCACACAGAGAGTACAGTCGCTTCTGTGACAGTACAGACACCACACAGAGAGTACAGTCGCTGCTGTGACAGTACAGACACCACACAGAGAGTACAGCCGCTGCTGTGACAGTACAGACACCACACAGAGAGTACAGTCGCTTCTGTGACAGTACAGACACCACACAGAGAGTACAGCCGCTGCTGTGACAGTACAGACACCACACAGAGAGTACAGTCGCTTCTGTGACAGTACAGACACCACACAGAGAGTACAGTCGCTGCTGTGACAGTACAGACACCACACAGAGAGTACAGTCGCTTCTGTGACAGTACAGACACCACACAGAGAGTACAGTCGCTGCTGTGACAGTACAGACACCACACAGAGAGTACAGTCGCTTCTGTGACAGTACAGACACCACACAGAGAGTACAGCCGCTGCTGTGACAGTACAGACACCACACAGAGAGTACAGTCGCTTCTGTGACAGTACAGACACCACATGGAGAGTACAGCTGCTGCTCTGACAGTACAGACACCTCACGGAGATTACAGCCACTGCTGTGACAGTATAGTCACCTCACTGAAAGTACAGCCACCACATGGGGAAAACTTTACTGCTCATAATCTGGTTCTTGTGAGACAAAACTGTGATTCTCATGTTAGCCCCATGCAGTTTAGCTTCTGTTTTGTCTTATATCTTTCTCCTAATATTCAGTAGGAAAAATACAGTAGACATAGGAGAGCCAGAGGACAGGAGTAATATTGACAAGTAGAAAATTTTGCCAAACTTGACTCGGTCGCATTAATGAGCAATAATGGAGCCAAAAGATCCACACCACTAAAGTAGGGGGCAGAGACTCAAACCCTGGTCTCTAGAGGTGTGAGGCAACAGTGCTAATCATGGCACCACACTGCAGAGCTTGGAACGTCATCCATGACAGGGCACGATACACAGGGTCAAAGCACTTCAGTGGCTGTGGCCAAATATGGCTATGAATTTGAGGATAAAGAGAAAACAAACCAGAAGACAAACTGCTGTGCTTGCAGCAGTAAATATAGCAGTTGAAGCAGTATTGAAGGAGCTGAATCAGTAATTGAAATTTTTAAAGCAGTAAAGTAAGAACGTTTATTTTTTGCTGCAGGAGCCAGGGTAAGCCTCACACAACAGAACAGAGCTGCTAACTTTGGTCAGCTGGCTGTCGTGAGGTATTCCAGACAAATCTGCACATGTATTTACATGTATGTAAGAGTTTTATTGCCTTGTAAATAGTCTGCAGGGTTTGCAAACTACCCCAACGCTTTTGATGCAGCTAATTTTAGCTTTACAGTGAAATAATATTGATTTGCGATAAGATTTCTCGTGTGAGAGACAGAGAGTGTCACGCCAGATGCGGGACAGCTGGCACCCCTGATGGAACTGATTTTCATTATTTTCTGATCGTATGGGTGCCAACTTCAATTTGACTGGGATGAGAATAGTTTGAGCTCATAACCAGTGCGCTCTAATTTCTCCAACATAGATCCATAGAAAAGTTGAGACAATTTTAAGAACTATTTTAGAGCACAATGAGATATCTTATAAAACTGAAAGGGAGACTGATATGAGATTTTGTGTCTTTTTTCGGTCGAGAAAAATGAGAGATAGGAGACATAAGCAGGGGTGGACATAGTTAAATGAAATGTTAGCTTTGATAAACCAAAGTTTAATTCAACAACGCTAAACTGATAAAGCACTATAAAAGTTAGCAGAAACTAAGCATAACTGCTAATTGTTAGCTTTCATTATATGAATTAAGCTTAGGTTTGGTTTTGGGCTCAAAATCCCTTAAAAACATACCTGGAAAGTTGAAATTCTATCTTGTTTAGCAATTTAGTTCCGCGGGCTGGAGTGATCGAGTACCTGGGAATACTTAGGACATTTCGGAATAAATTTTCTTTCAGTGATATTCCATTTGCGAAATAGAAGTGTTTTTCTCAGACGAGTCAACTGGCTCATACTGATTATTTTGCCCTCAGTGAGACCGCTTGAGGACTACAAACATGGCACCATTCTGGCAACCAGAACCCAGAAAATACTCAGATAACAAAGTTAGCTTCGCTAATTAGCAGTTAGTGGATTAGCGGTACCCTGTTCACCACTGGAAATAAGTCATACTCTCATTTTCATTTTGTACAGATCCTATAGTTGCCTAGGAGAATTAAACAAAACAATTTAGAGATCTCATTTCTGATTTTATTTTCACCAGGACTGCACAGACGGTACCGCTTTAAGAGTAAAGCTGCCCCACAGAGGGTACTACTACTGCACAGAGAATACAACCGCTACAAAAAAGTACAGACACTACACAAGGAGCACAGCCGCTGCATGGAGAGTACTGTTACAGCTCAGAGAGTAATGTACCATTATCATTTCTAAAACGCTTCAATTCATCATAAATGTTTTCCTTTAATATCACGTAATATAATTATATGATTAGTTCAGATTTTCACAAAACAAAAAAAGGTGGTTTTACACTGTGCAGAGTTTGAGGGGATACTACAGGGGCGGGAGCGTCTGACGTCCGCTATTCCGGACCCTCACAATAAGCAGAACCACTGTAAGTGTCTATTCGTGTTTACTAAGTTATCATTGGTACAGAGGGGATTTTAATATGTTTTGTCATTGTAGCTGCTAAATACACTCATTATTAAAGACATAAAGTTGCCTGCCTGAATAAATTAGAATCTCCATTGAATACGTTTTTGAGGAAATGTTTTGGCTAAAATCTGGGCTTATTCGATGTGGATTGACAATGCCGGCGTCTGTTCGAGAACATTGGGTTTGTTGGGACCAGTGTTGTTGTCGTAAACTAAAACTGAAATGAAAATGGACACTAAATAAAATAAAATAATTAAAAAGAAACTGAAATAAAAATGAAAACTATATTTACAAAAAAAAATGTCGGACTTTAAGCAGCAAAATGCAGCGCCACACCGCCATCGTTCATCTCCTCTTTTCTGAAGGTGCTGTGCTTTCTGAGCTGCACCTTTCTTGGCTTCAGTGCTTATGGCTTCCATGATCTACCAAAACAGTTACACGAGACTTTAATAAAGATACGGCAAATTTATACAGAAAATTGTGGGTGAAAATAATGTTCATATAGTGCCGAAAAACCGACGTCCATTAGGTAAAGCCCTACAATAACATAAAATTAACTTAAAGGGTCTATTTGATTTTCTGGAGGAAAACTAATCGTTTAGATTAATCGACCAATTGGTAACATAGTCGATAAATTAATCCACAGAAAAATAGTCATTAGTGGCAGCCCTAGAGTACAGCTGCCACAAAGAGAGTACCCTGCGTCTGACAGAGTATTGGAGCGACACAGAAAGTTCAGCTGTCCCAAGGACAGTACTGCTTCTACAAAGAGATTGCAGCCATACAATAGAGTTCAGCTGCCTGAGGAAGAGTACTGCCACTGCTCAGAGTGTACATCCACCACATGGAAAGTACAGCTCCCCGACGCAGATTACAGCCATCGTTCAGAGTGTACATCCACCACATGGAAAGTACAGCTCCCCGACGCAGATTACAGCCATCGTTCAGAGAGTACAGCCACCACATGGAGAGTACACCAGCTTTACAGAGAGTACAGCCAATGCACAGAGATTACAGCCACCACTGAGAGTACAGCTGCCACTTTGAGAGTATAGACACCACATGGAGAGTACAACACCCCTCAGAAAGTACAGCCACTACACAGAGAGTACAGCCGTCGCACAAAGAGTACAGCTTCCGGTCTGAGAGTATAGTCATCACCCGGAAAGTACAGTTGCTGCTCCGAGAGAATAGCCACCACATGGAGAGTACAACCACTCCTCAGAAATGGTTGAGAGAGAGTACAGCTCTCTCTGCATAGAGAGTACAGCTCTCCCAGGGAGAGTGCCGCCACTGCACAGAGAGTACAGCTATCCCAGGGAGAGTGCCGCCACTGCACAGAGAGTACAGCTATCCCAGGGAGAGTGCCGCCACTGTACAGAGAGTACAGCTATCCAAGGAAGAGTGCTGCCACTGCACAGAGAGTAGAGCTATCCCAGGGCGAGGGGCGCCACTGCACAGAGAGTAACGCTATCCCAGGGAGAGGGCAGTCACTGCACAGAGAGTACAGCTATCCCAGGGAAAGTGCCGCCACTGCACAGAGAGTACAGCTATCCCAGGGCGAGGGGCGCCACTGCACAGAGAGTACAGCTATCCCAGGGAGAGTGCCGTCACTGCACAGAGAGTAGAGCTATCCCAGGGCGAGGGGCGCCACTGCACAGAGAGTACAGCTATCCCAGGGAGAGGGCCGTCACTGCACAGAGAGTACAGCTATCCCAGGGAAAGTGCCGCCACTGCACAGAGAGTACAACTATCCCAGGGAGAGGGCTGTCACTGCACAGAGAGTACAGCGATCCCAGGGAGAGTGCCGCCACTGCACAGAGAGTACAGCTATCCCAGGGAAAGTGCCGCCACTGCAGAGAGAGTACAGCTATCCCAGGGCGAGGGGCGCCACTGCACAGAGAGTACAGCTATCCCAGGGAGAGTGCCGTCACTGCACAGAGAGTAGAGCTATCCCAGGGCGAGGGGCGCCACTGGACAGAGAGTACAGCTATCCCAGGGAGAGGGCCGTCACTGCACAGAGAGTACAGCTATCCCAGGGAAAGTGCCGCCACTGCACAGAGAGTACAACTATCCCAGGGAGAGGGCTGTCACTGCACAGAGAGTACAGCTATCCCAGGGAAAGTGCCGCCACTGCACAGAGAGTACAGCTATCCCAGTGAGAGTGACTCCACTACACAGAGAGTACAGCTATCCCAGGGAGAGTGCCGCCACTGCACAGAGAGTACAGCTATCCCAGGGAGAGGGCCGCCACTGCACAGAGTACAGCTATCCCAGGGAAAGGCTTGGTCAGGGGGGTAAAATGTGGCTGCAGGGTAAAAGCAAAGGAAATTGGACTACTCCACACCAATAATCTGTTGTGGGGGTAGTGGAGATTTAACTTTTCTTTTCCTTAATGTTGGGATTTATTTTTTATTATAATGATATTGATTTGGTTGAGTAGTGGGGATGTATTTTGCTGGACATTTGGTTTATTTATTGTTTAATTATTTAGTTAATTGTTTAATATCTGTTTCCCCTTTGTATATATACATACCTGTGTCATTTTCTGAGGTACTGAGTTGTTAGTTGAGTTTTCTTGTGTCAGCTTAAGTTTACTTTTGATCCTTTTAGTTTGTTTGAACTAAAGTTTATTTTTGTTGTGGTTTTTTTTGTAAATATTTGTAATATTTGTAAATATTCATATCTCTGTACACTTGCATTTGCTGGAGATGACAATAAAGTTGACTTTGACTAATAAAACATTACAATTTTTTTTTGTCACAATTTTTTTCTGTTACAAACCTTCCTGTGTCCTCGAGCCCAGCCTGCTTGGCTCCTCACAGAGTATAGCCACTCCACAGAGAATACAGCTGCTCCACAGAGGGTACTGCCACTGCTTTGAGAGTATAGCCACTCCACAGAGAATACAGCTGCTCCACAGAGGGTACTGCCACTGCTTTGAGAGTATAGCCACTCCACAGAGAATACAGCTGCTCCACAGAGGGTACTGCCACTGCTTTGAGAGTATAGCCACTCCACAGAGAATACAGCTGCTCCACAGAGGGTACTGCCACTGCTTTGAGAGTATAGCCACTCCACAGAGAATACAGCTGCTCCACAGAGGGTACTGCCACTGCTTTGAGAGTATAGCCACTCCACAGAGAATACAGCTGCTCCACAGAGGGTACTGCCACTGCTTTGAGAGTATAGCCACTCCACAGAGAATATAGTTCTCACTCTGAGAGTACAACATCTCACGGAAAGTACAGCTGCTGCAGAGAGATTACAACTGTTGCTAAGAGTACAGCAGCCCCACAGGGAGGACAACTGTTACTCTGATAGTACAGCCACTGCACAGAGAGTACAGTTGCCACACTGCACAACTGCCCCAGGGAGAGTACTGCCACCACATGGAGAGTACAGCTACTGCATGGACAGTAGAGCTGCTGATCTGAATGTACAGCCACTGCAGGGAGGATACAGTCATCGCACAGGGAGTACATCCACAGGACATGGCCACTCGGAGGGTCGACCAAGAGACTAAACACTTACGCTTAGTCACCATGGCAAAACGCACACCTCCTCCACAAAGGGAGGCAGTGACAGGCTGCACGCATAAGGAGGTGTGATGTGGGTGTGGCACCGGTCACAGACATTCTGTGCTCAATAGCATGTTCACCCGTTTAATGCATGTACATCACAACATACCCTGAGAAAAGCACAAACAAGGAATAACAGGCCAAGGAGCAGGAAGAAGGATTTATGAGGCAACCTAGATAAAAGCCTGAGTGGGTGTGAAAAGATGAATGTGAAAGCAGAAATACCCAGTACCTGTATGTCTTTTTGGGGAGTAGAGTGACAGCGAGCGCAGCGCATGCTGGGAGTTACGACAAAGAGACCTGAGTCTGCTCAGAGGGAGGTGGTTCGTACTGGACCTACGTATACTGCACACCTGCAGTGTCCGAATGTGCAGGATAGGAGAGACAAGGAGAATGGGGGGCTTTAGGGGGATGGACAAGTTGTCTGAGGGTTTAAAACACAGGAACTTACTGAGAGGGTTACAGCCAAATGAGAGAACCATCAGCGACCTTAAAGCAATGGACAGGCTGGAGGTGCTGTTCTAGCTATGCCTACCCTGTGATTACAGTGCAGAGCACCACCCACTGGAAGTCCCCCAGCTGGTCTTACAGTGGCCCTGGACTTGTGCTGTATCACCCTAACACGTGAATCTGCCTGAAGCTGGCACTGGAATCACCGCGCTTTGAGTTTGAGCACTCCTAAACAATGTCATGGTGAGATGGCTTTCTCTACATCCCATAATGCCGTGTTCCTGGGCCCGCGTGCCCAATCACTCGTGCGAGCGGCTGAAACAACTTCCTGCTGTACGAGGATCCCGCATTATGCAAAGCTGAGGAGCAGATCCCATTACACTGTTCCCTCCCGCCCCCTGGCGTCTGCCCTGAAATCCTCCACTGATTCGGAGTATTTCTCACTAAATATTTGGTGTTTAAAAGCCTTCCTCAGCTTAGCACCCATAATCCCCTGGGGGCCTCGCCTGAGTCTTCCACGCAGAAGCCGGCTGCCTCGTCCTTCTGGAAACAACGAAAGTGCAGCAGCTGGCGCTGGAGGGCTTGTAAAGACTGCTCCTGGTGGACTGAAGGCAAACTGCGCTCCCAAGGAACTGGCTGAGGAAAATGTTCTATGTGCAAGGTTGGGGGATAGGTCCCAATCCTGGGTGCTGTGGTCGGAGTCGTCCCCTGAGGCTGATCTTAACCAGAAGCAAAGCTCTCACCAGCGAAAAGCTCAGATTCTCAAGTCAAGGTCTCAAGTCAGACCTTCTTTCTGCTGCTGGGAATAATATACTGAGCGGCTCTTCCCTGGTCAAGTCCGAGTCACACTGTACCCAAACAGGCCTACACTCTGGTGCACTCGAAGATCTACCCTCCCACTCACAGCCACACGGTCATGGCACCCGAATGAACAGGTGAGATCGGCCTAACTGGCCCGAGGGCTGAGGACAGAGGGCATACCCAGAAGCCTTTGCCTGGTGTCTCACAGGTAGAACACGGCATAAAGTGGGCCATGTGTGTGTGCGTGTTCACATCTCTGTGAAAATGTTCTGCTGTGTTGAGGTGTCCACACTTGGGCGCATTCAGAAAGGTTACTATGCCATTTAGGGCGGTGGTGTTTTGGTAGGTGGGTATACTGTTATACTGTATAATATGCACTTCTCCTCTGACTAATACACATTTCTGGCAGTTTTTTAGTGGGTATACAGTAAATCCATTTTTTTAAAGATGGCTATATGTCGTCTACCCACAACTACACCTCTGCTTTAGTAACGGGGTAGGGGGTATCTCCCCCCTGCAGCCAGAGCCCACGCTGGTCTCTGATGACACATCAGCCCCCCTCCCTTTCCGTCCGCGGCCGGTTAATTACTGAACAGACAGCAGCCGTTTTGCTGAATAATTAACGCTGATCGGAAAACAGCAACAAACGGTATAAACAAGCGAGCGGTAACGGGGCAGCCCGTCATCTGCGGATCCTCCGTCATCCTGCCCCTCCCGTCAAGGCGTCTTTGCTGCTGCAGTCTCCCGTCCCAACAGCGGGACACCGGAGCTACGCCAGACGCAGGCACGCATTAAGAGGTATTCTAAACGGCTCCTGCTCTTAATGCCTCTCCCGCAGACCTGAGGTGGGAGGGAGGGTCACATTCCCACAATAACCCTCACCGACAGCTCCAGCTCCCAAACAAGGCAGCCCTTTAGGGGACTCGCAATGACTAACCGATATTTAACGGGACAAAAAAAGCCAGTGAGCTTGATACTTAAATCAAGAGTCCAGGGCTCCTCGTCTGCATGAGGGCGCAGGTTGGACACACTGACCAGTAACTGGCCAAAAGTACTGGGTGAGAAAGAACCTCAAATGGACTTTAATTAAAGACGGTTTTCGCCTGAGTCCGAAACGCGACATTTATGTATTTTCCCCCTTGTTTAATTTCCTCTAAACGTTTTATTGAATTTTCAACCTTATTCTTTAAGTTAAACACTTATTCCTTGTGCATTTAAATTATTAGGTTTTATTGAAGGAGAGTTGGTAGTTTATTAAACAAATAAAGTAAATGACTCATCTTTGAAGAAGGATATTTATATAAAATATGAATTCGGATTTTCAGTTGAAAGGAAACGACAGATATACACATCAGTAACACTCACTGAATGCATAACTTGGAAAATGTTATTTTCTGGGTATGAGAATCATGTATTACTGAAATCAAAAGTGTGAAAAAAGTTAAAACTACAACGCTCTTGGTTGCAGTCACCATTAAGCAGTCCGTCCGTGAAGTTTCGAAATATATGCGTATTTATTTGTAGGTCTTTTAAATTTATGAGTCTTCATTTTGTAAATCCCATTCAAAGCGAATCTTGATGCAGAATTTTAGACTAAGACTTACACAGACATATTGTAAAATTTTATAATAGTGTATTCATTTGTTGCCTGTAATTCCGACTCTAAAACTGGCACTGCCTGACAATATTTATTGCATTTATTTAACGTTATACATGAAACACAGAAAGAACATAATAAAGTAGATCTACCGAACGTTTTCGATTACTCGAATTTTTGGGGAAATAGTCTAAGGCTTCAGCGTAAAAAGATTCTCCGTCTGAAAGAACCGAACTAAACCGTTCTTGAAGGGACGCGGCCGAGTTGTGCCCCGAAGCGATTTAAATGCTCTCCAGCGTCTTTATAATGCAATACATGCGTTTCATTGCGCGGGTTTCTGGGGAGGGGTTAGGATGTGTTTATGGTTTTAGCGCCCTGGTCGATGTCTACCGCCGTTCAGCAGTTACAGTTAGTATTAGAAGAGGCAGGATTCTGTTTTTAAATACGATTAACGAGGCAGTTGAGAGTGTGTGAGACAGTATGAGAAATTGTACTCTTCGTGTGTGTGTGTGTGTGTGTGTGTGTGAGAGAGAGAGAGAGAGAGAGAGAGAGCATTATGTTTATATTACATTGTTGAGACCAAATGTCCCCCACAATGTAATAAAAACCTGTTATTTTGAAGTTATGGGGACCATTTTTCAGATCCCCACAAATATTCGTGAATTCAATCAAAAAACAAAAAATGCCTTGTGTTTTATTTGGTTACTTATGACTGACTGGTCCCCACAAAGATAATTACAAACCTGTGTGTGTGTGTATGTGTTTGTGTTGGGGAGGGGGGGGCGTTAAAAAATTGGAGCACATTATGATTAGTTTGGGTTGGGGACCCCATATGATATGATTTCATGGGGTCCAAAATGTCTAGCAGCATCCCCGTGTGTGTGTGTGTGTGTGTGAGAGAGAGAGACAGAGAGAGAGAGAGAGTGCACATGAACAACCACGAATTACGCTAATGTAGCTGAGATCGACGCTGCAGCATTGCATGTGTGTGTGTGTGTGTGTGTGTGTGTGTGTGCGTGCGCGCGCGTGCGCGTGTCTGTGCGTCTATACTTTGCACAGCGTGGATGTGATGGAAACACACGCTTTTCTCTCTCCTCCTTTACATCATATATAACATACACATTTTCTAAATATATATCACGGAGATGACCGAAACTGCAATGTACGTTTGTTTATGAAGTATGACAGTGATGCCAAATTAAACAGGAATGCAAGAAGCAATTAAAGAGAGAATAACAACAACAAAATGTCAAAAAAAAAAAAATTAAAAAATAAATCCACACGAACGTAGAAATGATAAACGGCGAAATCTTAATGGAAAGAACAAGCGCTTTTAATGAGTTTCGTGTGTCGGTGAGAGTGTACACATCCTCCGGCGACATCACATCACTCACTGGGTAATGTTACACAGCCTGGGGCGGAGAGCAGTGGGGATGCGGGGCAGCAAAGCCACCGTGTGGGGGGACAGCGGACACACACACACACACACACACACACATTGCACACACTTTCTCATACACGCATGCACACACACTCATTCTCACTCAGTCCCACGGCAATGCATGATTCTCCAGCAACAAAAAGAAAGCAGAGGATGCACTGCCGGCTGCGCAGAGACGCGCGGAGAATCGCAAGTTGCACAAACAAACCGCTTCTCCGTCTTTACGTAAAGCAGAGGCGGTCGAGCCTGAGATAACGATGCGGTGCCAGGCGTGATGAACATAAACCCTGATTAGCATGCAGGTCCCGGATCGCTGCCCCGCTTCTGCCCGTTAGGCTGGAGCCGAGCAACAACAGGTTCGCTTGATAAGTGCCGTGAAAAATCCCCGCAACCGAGAGGGGCACAGTCAAGAGGGGGTGCCGCGCATGCCGAGACCCGGCTCACTTTCGCGCATCGCACTACTGCACCGTAACAAGTTGCCCCTGCGGACTTTTAAGTGCTATACAACGTGTGTTATATAACAAGCTTACGTTGGCGCCCGGATAAGCCCAGTACGTGTTAACAGGACATCTACAGAGCAGCACAGCACTGACACACTGACACAGACGTACCCATGTGTGCGTGTCGCTCAGCTCCGCTCCGGTGCGCGCCCCCGGGGCCCCGGATGGCACGCGCTCGAGCCCGTGCAGCCGGACCCATATCGGGGGGCGGGGGTGTGGGGCAGGGGGGTAAGGGGGTGGGGGACAGGTCAGGTCCAGGTGTCCGTCAGCCCCGCACGCCGGCTCCGCGACATGCCTCGGCCGGCATCCCGTGCAAGCGGAGCGTCTCACTTCAGCGCCGGGAGCAGGAACTAAGGCGACGAGCGGCGGATAATCCTCAAAGCGCGCATCGGTACGCCAAACCCCAAATGCGATTCACTGTAAAGTTTAGAGAAGCCGCGTCGAACGGGCTCCTTCCCCGCCGTCCGTCCATCCATCACGGTATGATTCGTTCAGCCTTCCTCCCGGGGACTGTAACAGGTGATAACATGAAAGCGCCGAGGATCCGTGCTACGAAAGCATGCGAGCTGCCCCGGCGTGCTCCATGTGGTCGCCTGGATGCCTGGACGCTCCGGTGGCTGTGATATACACGGACACGCTGCTTCTCCGCTCCAGATCCGTCTCCAGCAGGACCGCGCTGCAGCGGGTAGCGCGCCTGCCTCTCACACGCCGGCTGAGCTGAGCCGAGCGCAGGCTGAATGCCCTCCCTCTTCTGGAGAGAGGAGCGGTGCCGGCGTCACACACACGCACGCACACTCAATGCCCCCCTAACAGGGCTTATACCCGCCTCACCTTCCCCATGTCCGACAACTGCGCACGTCCCGGTGCCGTCAAACTGGACTGTATTGGCGCTTAAAGACAAAAGGATGGCTTTAAGTTTGTTGTATCTAATGCAGATCTGTTCAAATGTACTCATTTATCACTGACACTGAAAATAATAATAATAATAATAATAATAATAATAATAATAATAATAATAATTTACCTGTGGTGTTTAGGTTTTTATGGTAAATTCTTTAGCGTAAATTTTGCCATTATTTCGACAAGGAAATCGCTCTCTGTGTAATGTAAAACTCATATTTTATCGTACAAGGGTTGTCATGGGAATAACGTGGTGCTTCCCAGGTTGACTCCGGAGTGCAAGGAATATCTGGGACAATCAATCTTTAGCTGGGATGAAAGCATTTCCGTGGATGCAAGTAAGTGAAATTCTGCTTCGTTTCTGCTTCCCTGCACCGTATATATGATCCATAATATAATTCCACTATAACAACACAATTCTTCGTGTAACACTGGCCAGTGAACTGATGCCATGTGTGTGGTGGTTTCTATTTGCGACATTGTGGGGACCAAATGTCCCCACAATGTGTTCAAACATGACGCTTTTTAGCTTGTGGGAACATTTGTCAGGTCCCCACAATATAAAATTTTTACCTCAATTTTATATTAATCTGTGCTTGCAATGAAAAAACTAAAAATGCCCAAACTGTCACATTTTGTTTGATGACTTATGGTTAAGGTTAGGGCTGGGTGGGGGTTAGGGTCGTCATATTGGGATTAGGGTTTTCCCCAAAGAAATGAATAGAGAGTTCGTACAGAGATATAATTACAAACCTGCGTTTGTGTGTGTGTGCGTGTGTGTGTATGTGTGTATGTGTATGTGCGTGTGTGTATGTGCGTGTATGTGCGTGTGTGTGCGTGTGTGTGTGTGTGTGTGCGTGTGTGTATGCGTGTGTGTGTGTGTGTGTATGTGCGTGTGTGTGTGTGTGTATGTGCGTGTATGTGCGTGTGTGTGCGTGCGTGTGTGTGTGTATGTGCGTGTGTGTGTGCGTGCGTGTGTGTGTGTATGTGCGTGTGTGTGTGCGTGTGTGTGTGTGCGTGTGTGTGTATGTGCCTGGGAGGAAGGCGGGGGGGTGAGGAATGTATCCTAACAGTATGTGACATGGTGTCCATTTCCCACGTGCCCCTGCAGCTCCCCTTTGGCATGGAGCAGTATGTTAACACATTAACTGACTGCTATGGTCCTCATGTTATCTTGCCTCCACATGACTTCTTAAATTCAGTCCATATTTTTCTTTGTATTCTTGCACATTCTCGCATGATGGTAGATTATTTCAGCTGTGTAGCTCTGGCAAGCATTTGATGAAGTCATAAGAAATGGAAAAATGTGGAGACATCTTCAGTCAACACTGGGGGGGGGGATCAAGGCATTAATTTTAATGTATATTAGGGGCGGACATCGTGAGCAAATAATTATATAATTTAATTACGGCCTTGGTACTTCGTATCATGAGAGGCTCCGAAAGGGTTAAGATGAGTGAGACGTGATGCAGTGAGCTGAAGCAGATGGCCGTTGGTTCGAGGTGTGGGGCGTGAGCTCAGTCCAGGAGGAATCCCCCGTCCCTCCCCGCTCCGGGGCTGTTTCATCCATCCACCGCCACACTGATCCCTGCTCAGTGTTTTGGGAGACATTCACAGACATACAGAATCCCCCCCCCCATACACACATGCCCGCAGACACTAAGGAAGTGTGCTCACCATAGGCTTCCATCACTGGGGGTTACTGACCACTCCAGGCACGCAGGCTGAGTGGCCCAGTTTCATTTTTCATCACAAAAAAACCCTTTGCTTTCAAAATGTCACCCACCCAGAACGCTTCATTTTCCTTCTGGCATAAGGTCTTCAAAAAGTTCCATTCCTCTAAGAGAAGCTCAGATGCCTATACACTGATAACACAGACAGCCCCCGGCTGACCATCACCAGCGCCCCCTAGAGGGCTGAACAGACTCTTACATATCTGTTTGTACGCGGTTGTGTAGCTCGGTGCCTCTGGGTGACCAGCTGGCCGCTTCTCCTGTAGCTGCCAGGCGCGTTTCCCTTTGCTCTCCTCTGTCACCCCCTTTGCTCTCTTTTTTGTGTCCCTGCGGCTCGCATGCAGGCCTCTCTCTGCAGCTTCATCGATTAGAAACTGCAGGAATCGCGGGCAGCTTCCTGCTTCCTCTTCTTCTACAGCAGTGTTTCTCAATCCGGTCCTCAGGGACCCACAGTCGGTCCATGTTCCATGTTTTTGCTCCCGCCGAGCTCCCTGCCAGACAGTCCACATCTTTGCTACCAGGAGCTGGGAGAGAGTGAAAATGTGGACTGTCTGTGGGTCCCCACAGCTCCCATCTGCGCTAGATAACCAATCAGATTGTAGAGAATGTGGATCCAAGCAACTAGTGGAGGTGAGACCAGCCATTCAGATGTCTTGGGCCCGCCTCCTCAACAATCTTACTGGTTACCTCTCTGAACCAATCATTTTTCATGCTGCCCTCTGTACATTGTTGTATAAATAAAACTCCCATGTGCAGGCTGAAGGCACCCCCACATCTGACCCCCACATGATTAAACACATAATAATTTCTCATGTTTTCATTCATCTGTTAATTTGGGGGCTGCCTTGGATGTAGACGGAGCAGTTAAGCTCCTGTTGGGCTCCGGCCCTCCCAGGGAGAACCATGGGTGGGTCACTCTGCCCTTTATTCACACACTGACCTGCTATCACCATATTCCATTCAGGGACAGCAGCAGCTTTGCTCTGTGAGAGATTTGAAGGCATTAAATATTTGTCACAGGTGGCAGTTAAGCTCCTCCTTCACTGTTATTGCACTGTTACCAGTACATTTTAAATCGTCTTTGATGTTTGCTCCTGTTTGCCACTCCTCTGCTTCCATTGATGTTCATTCTAAACATCTCAACATTGTTTACTTTTGTTCTGTATCTCAGTGTTTTTAACCTGCACCCCTCCCACCCCAACTTGCCTTGTATGTCCATGAACTGTATGTATATATGCAGGACCGTGGTCTGGGGAATGTTATTGGTGTCACTGTGTACAGTGCACTGAATATGGTTGGTGTGATGTTAAAGGTCCACTTGACTTGACTGAGAATAGGGAGACTGGAAGGGTGCATGATCTAAGTATCCGAACTCAGGGGAGGGGGTGAACATCAAACAGCCGACCCGTTCTGAGAGAAGGCGGAATGGCAGGAATTTACAGAGAGACTCTCAGCTTATTACTGAACACAGTCAGACAAAACTCCAGCAGCAGTTAGCAGGGTTAGGAACTGACACACTGAAGCTGCCATAATTATCATTCTTTATGTAGAACCTAAACGATGAGTGTTTATCAGCAGATGCTTCTGGGAGCCACGCAGTCGGTTTGATATTTTAGAGCACAGACAGACAGTAAGACAGACAAGGATACAGGTAGACAGACAGATAGATGGGCAGACAGACAGACTTACAGATATCCAGATGGATAGACAGACAGATAAACAGATGGGCAAACAGTCAGATAGAATGACAGACAGACAGATAGACCAACAGACAGTCAGATAGAATGACAGACAGACAGACAGATAGACCAACAGACAGTCAGATAGACCGACAGACAGTCAGATAGAATGACAGATAGACAGACAGACAGATAGAATGACAGACCGACAGACAGATAGACCGACAGACAGTCAGATAGAATGACAGATAGACAGACAGACAGATAGAATGACAGACCGACAGACAGATAGACCGACAGACAGTCAGATAGACCGACAGACAGTCAGATAGAATGACAGACAGACAGACAGACAGACAGATAGACCGACAGACAGTCAGACAGAATGACAGACAGACAGACAGACAGACAGATAGACCGACAGACAGTCAGATAGAATGACAGACAGACAGACAGAGATGGGCGTCATGGGTATGAAAGGAACCCGCTGTTGAGAAATCATTTTAATAATGTTGTGATACAATATAACAGCTTACACATGTCCACAACTGGGAATTACGCAACGAGTCTGAGGCTGACAGACCATAAAGTCAGGTATTACTGCTGGCCGTGCTTTGGTGGGGGGGTGGGAGGTGTCGGGGGGTGGGGAGGGGGTGTGTGAGGATTAACCATCTCAACAATATCTGTGTAGCTGCTGTGTTCCTCCCCAAGGGCATTTCATTAAGGAGTGAGAGCAGACACTGTCAGATACTGACATCTACACCAAAGCATAAATAAGTGGGAAGCTGGTTATGCAGGCTGGAGGGGGGGGGTGGTGTTGGTGGAGGCTGGACAGCGGGGGATAGAGACTGAGGGGTGGAGTTGGTGGAGGCTGGACAGTGGGGGATAGAGACTGAGGGGTGGTGTTGGTGGGGGCTGGACAGCGGGGGATAGAGACTGAGGGGTGGTGTTGGTGGAGGCTGGACAGTGGGGGATAGAAACTGAGGGGTGGTGTTGGTGGAGGTTGCACAGTGGGGGATAGAGACTGAGGGGTGGTGTTGGTGGAGGCTGGACAGCGGGGCATAGAGACTGAGGGGTGGTGTTGGTGGAGGCTGGACAGCGGGGGATAGAGACTGAGGGGTGGTGTTGGTGGAGGCTGGACAGCGGGGGATAGAGACTGAGGGGTGGTGTTGGTGGAAGCTGGACAGCGGGGGATAGAGACTGAGGGGTGGTGTTGGTGGAAGCTGGACAGTGGGGGATAGAGACTGAGGGGTGGTGTTGGTGGAGGCTGGACAGCGGGGGATAGAGACTGAGGGGTGGTGTTGGTGGAGGCTGGACAGTGGGGGATAGAAACTGAGGGGTGGTGTTGGTGGAGGCTGGACAGTGGGGGATAGAGACTGAGGGGTGGTGTTGGTGGAGGTTGCACAGTGGGGGATAGAGACTGAGGGGTGGTGTTGGTGGAGGTTGCACAGTGGGGGATAGAGACTGAGGGGTGGTGTTGGTGGAAGCTGGACAGCGGGGGATAGAGACTGAGGGGTGGTGTTGGTGGAAGCTGGACAGTGGGGGATAGAGACTGAGGGGTGGTGTTGGTGGAGGCTGGACAGCGGGGGATAGAGACTGAGGGGTGGTGTTGGTGGAGGCTGGACAGTGGGGGATAGAAACTGAGGGGTGGTGTTGGTGGAGGCTGGACAGTGGGGGATAGAGACTGAGGGGTGGTGTTGGTGGAGGTTGCACAGTGGGGGATAGAGACTGAGGGGTGGTGTTGGTGGAGGTTGCACAGTGGGGGATAGAGACTGAGGGGTGGTGTTGGTGGAAGCTGGACAGCGGGGGATAGAGACTGAGGGGTGGTGTTGGTGGAAGCTGGACAGTGGGGGATAGAGACTGAGGGGTGGTGTTGGTGGAGGCTGGACAGCGGGGGATAGAGACTGAGGGGTGGTGTTGGTGGAGGCTGGACAGGGGGGGATAGAGACTGAGGGGTGGTGTTGGTGGAGGCTGGACAGCGGGGGATAGAGACTGAGGGGTGGTGTTGGTGGAGGCTGGACAGCAGGGGATATAGACTGAGGGGTGGTGTTGGTGGAGTATGTCTCTGGGTGTGACAGGCAGGGCTGCTCATTTGCTTTCTGTCTCTGGCTGCGGCTAAATATCTGCGCAATTTATATCGCTTTGGCTCTGCCCGTCTTCTGCAGGGTTAGCATGCAGGCTGATGCGTGACTGTCGCTGCGAGCTTCACCGGAGCATGAAGACGCTTTATTTAATAACGGAGGAAGAACAAAACAGCAAAATGTAAAGCTGCTGAATGCTGCACAGTAACAGGCTGATGTTTTTAAGGTTCAGTACCAAAATAGGGTCTTAAAGGGAAATTGCGATGCAGTGAACTCAAAGGTTTTACTGTTACGTTTGTGTCATACTCAGTCAGTCAGTATCTTGCATACAGCAGACATGAGTCACTTGTACTTTTAGATGCCTGTTTGACAGACAGAAGTAAATGACCAGCAGGTGGAGCAGTGTTTAAGGAACCCAGCTGCTAATTAAAACCCAAGAGGGAGCCCTGGTGCTATTCTGGTTCATTGTGTAAATGGGTCAGAGTGCAGAATCACAGCTGTGCGACGTCCTGTATAATGAATGGTTCTGAAGGAGCCAATGCAGGAGGGCATGTGTTCGTCACCCGCCCGCTCCATCCCCTCTCGCTTCAGCACTCCACAGACTTGGAACATTCCTGACATCCCGACATCCATCTGTAAAATGTGTATAATGGGTTGAAACTGTATGAATCGGGTGAAATGCATTCTGGGAAGTGTTTAAACTGGGCTGCTGAATGGAATTGAGATCCATGTATTTACGCACATTGCCTTTATTTGCAAACTGTCAGGGAGGAAACCTGAAATGTGAAAAATGTGAAAGAAATACGGGCGTGACGATAACTGATTTTAATCAGAAATGCCATCTGCAGTGAGACTGCATGGACTCCGAAGCTCAGCTCGTATAGAGGAGGAAGCCACCAAAGACAGGTAAAGGCAGACATCGGTAGGCCTGTCACGTCACAGGGACGCCACCTAGTGACCTGGAGCCTCAGGTGGTTTTACCGTGCAAAATAAATATAGTGACACATTTTGAATATTAAACGGATCAAAATGATATCCAATCAGTGCTGGAGTGCTTACATGTTTATTTGTCACTTTTGGTGTCTTTGTAGGCTGTGAATCTGGGTGTGTTTCCTGCTGTCAAGGAGGGAGAGACAAGGAGCAGAGCAGCAGCTGCATCGCTGAGCCCCAAAGCCGCACGCACAGCTGCCTGTGACAGACGCTCACCATATGAAGTGTGACACACCTCTGAGGGAGGGGACAGTGTCCTGAGGGAGGGGACAGTGTCCTGAGGGAGGGAACAGTGTCCTGAGGGAGGGGACAGTGGCAGCACGGGGCCTCCTGGGGCCACACACCCTCCTGCGAAGCCGTCCAAAACGGCCCGATACTCCACAATGGGGAACATTTCACATAATGTCAGGGTCTCCATGAATAAATGTTTCATGGCTTTTTTTCCCAACTAATTTTAAGGTTATTTAGAACTGTTTATCATTGTTAATGTTAACAGTAATATAGTTTTCAGTTTTACAGTCACATCCTTTAAATGTCACCACCCCCCCCCCCCCATATAACTTGTATAACTGTTGCATTAGAAACGGAAGGAGACGATGAGTGTGTGGTAGACGTGGGACAGAGTGTCACCAAGAGGCTCCTGTGTAATTAGGCTGTTTTCCGCTGTTCATGACTAATGCCTTCCTTCAGAATGGGCTTGTCTGTGACACTAACGAGCGCCGGTTTCGGCTGGTGGCCAAAGTGGCCAGGAGGTCGCTTCTCAGGGTCAAACTGAGCCTCTCGGGGGGGGGGGGCAGCCAGTGCCTGGCAGGGCCCAGCAGGGGGCACTGTTTCCCACCAGCTAACTATACTAATTCCCAGGTGTCTGGTGCTTTTATAGGTTGACCCGTTGGATCCCTGTTATGCCAACTTATCCAATTGGGGGCTTTCTGACAGGCTGAAAAGCAGAACCCCAAAACAGAGTAGGGACTGATCTTTGGACAGCTGGGGAGGAAACCAAGGCCTGCTGGTGAGTAAACAGGAATAATGACCAGGGATGGAGAGAGTCAAATGTAAGGAACCTCTGGAAGGAATAAAGACACCTTCAAGAATGAGGAGACCAGGGTGCTGTTTATGAGGCCTGGTAGCCTGCCTCCTCCAAAAGGTGCTGGATCTAGGTGGTGCTGACCTCTAATGGACAGGTGGACTCTCTACCATGTTTCCTCATGGTTCAATGTCTTAAGTTACATGGTGGTATGGAATTGCTGTGGTTGTGATGATTCTGAGTGTATGTAAGTTCACCCATTATGGGACCCACTTTGCAACATCTGAGCCCCAGGCAATCTGACCTCCGCCGGTGACTGGATGGCTGGAGAGAAGGATCCTGTAGCCATTTGTTGCCAAACAGTTTACCAGAGGAAGCAAGTTAATTAGTGAATGACAATAAAAGGCAGCGGATGCACCTGCATGGTTTAATAGTTCAGTTCTGTTTCCAGCAGAACATGCATGTTGTGTCACACATGTCTGATTAACTGTTTGATGGTAAGTGTTTAATTGTGCCGTCCAGTGATAAGTGTGTGTTAGTGATGATTCCACAAACCTCTTTTCAAGGAATAATTATCTAAATATCGGTGTGTGCATCTCTAGGGAGAGCTAAAACATCGCCAGGTGCTCTCTGAATGCTCGGCTTTTAAAAATAAACCGTGGGTCTCTGATCAATCTTACCGGCTTATTTCTAAGCCTTGATTTTTTTCGCTTTTTTTGAGGCCGTGTTTGTCCAGCTGGATGCAGGTGACACATACGGTGTGGTGGGTTGTGATGTCATATGGTGTGGTGGGTTGTGATGTCATATGGTGTGGTGGGTTGTGATGTCATATGGTGTGGTGGGTTGTGATGTCATATGGTGGGCGGTGCTCTTTTGCTGGATAGGAGGAGCCAATGTAAAATAGACGGAGCTGGGAATGAAAGACGGAAGATGAGACAGGTTGACAGGAAGGAGTGAGGGGAGGTGGGTGGGCTTAACCTCAGGGCAGTGGGAGGGGTTTATATGAGAGTGCAGGGCTGGGCCACCTCTCCATCCTCTGCTGAGTTTACGCACCACACACCTGTTCATATCAGGCTAAACGACGGCATCCCCTCCCAGCAGTAACTACACCCCTGTGAAACATCTCGCTGGATTGATTTGGTTTTGCTCAGCAGAGTGCTGAAGGACCTCTTCAATCCTCTGTTACCCCCCCTCCCCCCCCCCGCCCCCTCACCCCCAACCCTCTCCAGCAACCAGGGGGTCTGCCATCTGTCTCCTCCTCCAGCTGCCCATCCAGAACTTGGAGCCAATCGCAGAGAGGTGCCTAAGTTCTGGATGTTTCCCAAAGTGGATTTTGAGAAAGGGGATTAAGCGAGTGGCTGTTTAACAGCTGGGGGAGAAGCACACGTCCGGCGCCGGCATTAGTGACCCAGTGGGAGCCCCCAGGCAGCAGCGGCCAGCGATCAGACACCAGAGAGCACCAATCAGAGGGGACATGCTGCACTCTGTACTATATATATCATGATAAAAATCAGGTCTCTATGCCTGGGAATCCGGAAATTCCCAGTTGACAGCCAGGAATCTGACCGGTTATTTACTTAAACCTGCTTTGATAGATTAAGGTCAGGACAAGTCAGACTTAATTGTTTTTTTTTGGTGTTCCTCTCTTATAAAATCCCTGCTTGAAGACCTAATTTCAGACTAGAACCTTGCTACAGTATAAAAAGCTGAAATGTGTCATCCATGTTAGCCACCTGAGAGCTGTCCACTCTTAAGTAAATAAGGTAGTTGAACTTTATTGATCCCAGGGGTGATAAATGTGAGTGCGGACGGTACCAAAGGAGCATCAAGCAGAGATGAAAATGCCGATAGAGCAAAACAGACAAAATGTGAAGAATCATAGTGCAGAACAAAAGTCAAAGAACCAGGAATGGAAATTCATTAAAACCCGAAACACAGAAAATTAAGGAAATAAATATACATTTATAAAATAAAAATAATAATCCATCCATCCATTTTCTGCCACTCACAGTATCTGGGCTGCGGGGGCAGCATTCTGGGCAGAGATGAGCCTCCAGCTCCTTTAGGGGGGGCACCCAGGCTCTCTCCAGTGTGTCCTGGGTCTGCCTCAAGGTCTCCCCCCAGTTAGACATGCCTGTAGCACTTATTTAGGGAGGTGCTCAGGATGCATCCTACACAGATTCCCAAACAGAGGAAGAGCCTGCTCTACTTTGCCCAGATGTCCAAGCTTCTCATCCTCCCTCTAAGGCTCAGCCATTTGTATCTGTGATCTCATTCTTGCAGCCACTACAGTCCGTGACCGTAGATGAGGCTAAGAACGTAGATCAACCGGTAAATCAAAAGCTTCGCCTTTTGTCTGAGCTCTCTCCTCACCACCACAGATTGGTACGGTGTCTGCATAACTGCTGACGCTGCATTGATCCACCAGTCAGTCTCCTTCTCCATTCTTTAGATCTGGCGGACTGTTCCAAATCACCCCCTTCTTGGTTTCACTGTCTTTACCCATGTGAGCATTGAATCCCTTGGTAGAACAGTGAATTCCCCAGAGAGGGCACTTCTCAGCACCCCACTCACTACTGTCCCTAGACCAGGAGGCTATGAGTAAACCCACACCTGCCCGACGCCTCTCCAGAGCAACTCCAGAATGTAATAGATTGCAACACCTTTCCAGAAGTTTGGTTTTAGAGCCTGTTCTGTGTGTTGAGGTGAACCTGACCATATCTAGACGGTACCTCTCTATCTCCTGGACCAGCTCAGGCTCCTTTCCCACCAGACAGGTCACGTTCTGTGTCCCTAAAACCTGTTTTGGTAGCCGATCAGTCTGCCAAGGGCTTTGCCTTCGACTGCCTCCTATACCACAATCAACTGGACACTTATAGCTCCTCCTGCAGGTGGTGGATCCACAGGTAAATGCTTCCACTTATCTGGGTTGTGCCAAACCAGGCCCCATGGGTAAGAGTCCAACCACCAGGAGATCACCTAGGAGTCTCCGAATATAGGGCAGGGGGACAGCCCTCGTATCCATGCTGTGGGTGAGGTTTCTGGTCCCTTGTCTTTATTTTTCATAACAGTCATTTAAATCATCTTTAATCTGGCCCCTCAATTGCTTTGGGAGACCCTAACAAGAGCAACTGACGTTGACCACAAATCTCCTAGGATGACAGAAGCACACAAATCCCTCGAACACGATAAGGTGGAGATTAAAAATAATAATAATGTTGACATAAATAAATTAGCAGACGGTATATTGAAAAATTACACCAGTGTGTCTCTGGTACAGGGTCTGGGTAATGATGCAGCACACTGGTCATTGTGAGGGGTGTGGTCTGTGGTATAGGGTCTGGGTAATGATGCAGGACACTGGTCATTGTGAGGGGTGTGGTCTGTGGTATAGGGTGTGGGTAATGATGCAGGACACTGGTCATTGTGAGGAGCTGTGGTCTATGGAATAGGGTCTGGGTAATGATGCAGGACACTGGTCATTGTGAGGGGTGTGGTCTGTGGTATAGGGTCTGGGTAATGATGTAGGACACTGGTCATTGTGAGGGGGTGTGGTCTATGGAATAGGGTCTGGGTAATGATGTAGGACACTGGTCATTGTGAGGGGTGTGGTCTGTGGTATAGGGTCTGGGTAATGATGCAAGACACTGGTCATTGTGAGGGGTGTGGTATATGGAATAGGGTCTGGGTAATGATGTAGGACACTGGTCATTGTGAGGGGTGTGGTCTATGGAATAGGGTCTGGGTAATGATGTAGGACACTGGTCATTGTGAGGTGGTGTGGTCTGTGGTATAGGGTCTGGGTAATGATGTAGGACACTGGTCATTGTGAGGGGTGTGGTCTGTGGTATAGGGTCTGGGTAATGATGTAGGACACTGGTCATTGTGAGGGGCTGTGGTATATGGAATAGGGTCTGGGTAATGATGTAGGACACTGGTCATTGTGAGGGGGTGTGGTCTATGGAATAGGGTCTGGGTTATGATGTAGGACACTGGTCATTGTGAGGGGCTGTGGTCTGTGGTATAGGGTCTGGGTAATGATGTAGGACACTGGTCATTGTGAGGGGGTGTGGTCTATGAAACAGGGTCTGGATAATGATGTAGGACACTGGTCATTGGCAGGGGCTGTGGTCTGTGGTATAGGGTCTGGGTAATGATGTAGGACACTGGTCATTGTGAGGGGGTGTGGTCTATGGAATAGGGTCTGGGTAATGATGTAGAACACTGGTCATTGTCAGGGGCTGTGGTCTGTGGTATAGGGTCTGGGTAATGATGTAGGACACTGGTCATTATCAGGGGCTGTGGTCTGTGGTATAGGGTCTGGATAATGATGTAGGACACTGGTCATTGTGAGGGGGTGTGGTCTATGGAATAGGGTCTGGGTAATGATGTAGGACACTGGTCATTGTGAGGGGTGTGGTCTGTGGTACAGGGTGTGGGTAATCATGTAGAACACTGGTCATTGTGAGGGGGTGTGGTCTATGGAATAGGGTCTGGATAATAATGTAGGACACTGGTCATTGTGAGGTGGTGTGGTCTGTGGTATAGGGTCTGGGTAATGATGTAGGACACTGGTCATTGTGAGGGGTGTGGTCTGTGGTATAGGGTCTGGGTAATGATGTAGGACACTGGTCATTGTGAGGGGGTGTGGTCTATGGAATAGGGTCTGGATAATGATGTAGGACACTGGTCATTGTGAGGTGGTGTGGTCTGTGGTATAGGGTCTGGGTAATGATGTAGGACACTGGTCATTGTGAGGGGTGTGGTCTGTGGTATAGGGTCTGGGTAATGATGTAGGACACTGGTCATTGTGAGGGGGTGTGGTCTATGGAATAGGGTCTGGATAATGATGTAGGACACTGGTCATTGTGAGGGGGTGTGGTCTATGGAACAGGGTCTGGATAATGATGTAGGACACTGGTCATTGTGAGGGGCTGTGGTCTGTGGTATAGGGTCTGGGTAATGATGTAGGACACTGGTCATTGTGAGGGGGTGTGGTCTATGGAACAGGGTCTGGATAATGATGTAGGACACTGGTCATTGGCAGGGGCTGTGGTCTGTGGTATAGGGTCTGGGTAATGATGTAGGACACTGGTCATTGTGAGGGGGTGTGGTCTATGGAATAGGGTCTGGGTAATGATGTAGAACACTGGTCATTGTCAGGGGCTGTGGTCTGTGGTATAGGGTCTGGGTAATGATGTAGGACACTGGTCATTATCAGGGGCTGTGGTCTGTGGTATAGGGTCTGGATAATGATGTAGGACACTGGTCATTGTGAGGGGGTGTGGTCTATGGAATAGGGTCTGGGTAATGATGTAGGACACTGGTCATTGTGAGGGGTGTGGTCTGTGGTACAGGGTGTGGGTAATCATGTAGAACACTGGTCATTGTGAGGGGGTGTGGTCTATGGAATAGGGTCTGGATAATAATGTAGGACACTGGTCATTGTGAGGTGGTGTGGTCTGTGGTATAGGGTCTGGGTAATGATGTAGGACACTGGTCATTGTGAGGGGTGTGGTCTGTGGTATAGGGTCTGGGTAATGATGCAGGACACTGGTCATTGTGAGGGGGTGTGGTCTATGGAATAGGGTCTGAATAATGATGTAGGACACTGGTCATTGTGAAGTGGTGTGGTCTGTGGTATAGGGTCTGGGTAATGATGTAGGACACTGGTCATTGTGAGGGGTGTGGTCTGTGGTATAGGGTCTGGGTAATGATGTAGGACACTGGTCATTGTGAGGGGGTGTGGTCTATGGAATAGGGTCTGGATAATGATGTAGGACACTGGTCATTGTGAGGGGGTGTGGTCTATGGAACAGGGTCTGGATAATGATGTAGGACACTGGTCATTGTCAGGGGCTGTGGTCTGTGGTATAGGGTCTGGGTAATGATGTAGTACACAGGTCATTGTGAGGGGGTGTGGTCTATGGAACAGGGTCTGGATAATGATGTAGGACACTGGTCATTGGCAGGGGCTGTGGTCTGTGGTATAGGGTCTGGGTAATGATGTAGGACACTGGGTACTGCGTGACTGGATTGATCTGTTAGTCTGAGCAATGCATGCTAAGCAGCCAGTATGGTTTTTTTGTAAGAAAGTGACTTGCGGCCCTGCCCCTTTAGTATGATTGTTCTGTGATTGGCTAAGCACCTTGCTCCTACTTTTGTGTTTCTGTTGGACACCGTTTTGCAGATTTGCTGCCTGTTTCTGCATCCCTGGTCTGTCTGGCCATTAGCCCTTGTCTGCAGCCCCTGCTTACATCACGTCCCAGTCCAGGAGGGCTGGTGGGCGTCAGATTTACACGCCGGCAGCAGCAGGTTTCATCCTGACCTCCGCGGTGAGCATCCCCAGAGCATTTTGTGCTCTGCAGCCCTCGCCCACACGCCACCCCCCCCTCCCGCTTACCTCCTGATGTATTACAGGCGCTGACGGAGACGGCTGCATCGCTGAAGAGCTCTCTCATCTCGGGAGATGTCTTAGATTCGGATAATAAGGATTCGTCTCATTATATAGCAGCTAAATTTACTGCTGAGTTTCTGGGTTCACCAATAAAAACAATTATGACTCAACAAGAAGGTCGAGTGAAGACAGGAGGCTTTGGGCTGCTAAGAGATATTTTGCAGATGATTTGTCTGGATTCGCCATAGAGGTCCATCAGCCTGAGATCCGGAACCTTGTGACATGGACAGCGGTCGGGTCTGCAGGCTGTGTCCTGACACCTGGCTTACAGCTGGAGGTGTTCTTCATGGTACTTTCTCACTGGCAGAGTTTAAAAAGGTAGCAGCAGCCCAGAGAGTCCAGCCGGCCTTGATGCTGCACATACACCATGCTGGGCTGGCTGGAAGATATGCCCAGAGAAGAGAAATGAGGGGAAAATGTTTTTAAAAGTGAAATCTTTCCATTCTGGAGATCTCATTAACATAGCTGATAAAGCTTGTTCCTTATACGCACCCGGGAGGAGCTGACAGGATGAAGACATCAACTCTGATGCATAAAGTCACACACACACATAAACGCATGTTAACACACAAACACACACACGCACGAAATGCAAATGCCGGAGAAACAGGCTGATGCTGCCGCACACTGGTTTGTGGTCTGCCTCCCTTGTTTGCTGTGGGTTTGTTAGAACGGCTTTGCGGTTAAATAGCTGAGATGTTTTGAGTCTCTGAGGCACCGTTTCTGGACTGAGTAGAGATCACCTCACTGACCTTAGAGCCAAGGGATAGAGAGAAGCCTCCTGTGAGCAAAGTCTTCAGTTTTTGGGAAAAGCCATCGGCTGTGCGTCTGCATGCCTCATTAAGGAATCATATTTTGCGCGTTGCATGATGCCCCACTGGCTCCGCCTACTCGCCACCACGGAGATGGAGGGCTGCTGCGTGCTTCTGCGTGTCTCTCTGCACATTCCTTATCTTTATGGAATGAGAAAATGTTCAAATAAAACCATTTCCCCAGGATCACACGGCGTTTCAATCTCATTTCTTGTTTTTCTAAAAAAAACTTTTGTTTCTTATTAATTTTTACTGTTGTTGAGGTTTGGTGGTCTGAGCTTAGGGGTGGTTAAATCAGTAAAATAAGTTACCCAAATATATATATATATATATACATACACACACAAACACACACACACACAATCATATCCATACACACACATTGTTCTGTTTATGAAACTTTGGTTTTCTAATCATTTTACTTTTAAGCACTTCCTCTGCCTGCCTGACAAGGGGGCGGCAGCACTTGGGGGAGCTGAAATTCCCAGAATCAGAGAGGTCTGGCGGGTGGTTGAGAGCTTCCGTGGGAGAAGAAGTCCCCCCCCCCCCGATTATAAATTGAATTGCCCTCTCACCTGATCTCGCCCCCCTATTATTTCCCTGGTAATGTCATGATGATTCATGTCACGGGACAGCAGGGACAGGCCTGAGCATTGGGGGAGGGGGGGGCACTAGGATTGGGGAGGGGATCTTGTTCCCACTCATGTTTGGGATGTGCTGGAAGATCAGTCATTAATTCTCATTTAGGGTCAATAGGAAGAACCATTAGGGCCAGACACACTGGTAATGACCGAGTGTGTGTTTGTGTGCCTCTGTGTGTGACTGAGTGTGTGTGTGTGTGTGTGTGTGTGTGTGTGTGTGTGTGTGAATATTTATAGCACAGACACACTGCCGGGTCCAAACTCACACATGCTGCAGGCTTCCCAAACTCCGGCTCCCTTTCAGGTATGTGCTTGTCCCCTTTGTCCCCCTTGTCCCCTTTGTCCCCTTTGTCCCCCTTGTCCCCCATGTCCCCTTTGTCCCCCGTGTACCCCATGTCCCCTTTGTCCCCCATGTCCCCTTTGTCCCCCATGTCCCCTTTGTCCCCCATGTCCCCTTTGTCCCCTTTGTCCCCCTTGTCCCCCATGTCCCCTTTGTCCCCCGTGTACCCCATGTCCCCTTTGTCCCCCATGTCCCCTTTGTCCCCCATGTCCCCTTTGTCGCCTTTGTCCCCCGTGTACCCCATGTCCCCTTTGTCCCCCGTGTACCCCATGTCCCCTTTGTCCCCCATGTCCCCTTTGTCCCCTTTGTCCCCCATGTCCCCTTTGTCCCCTGTGTCCCCTTTGTCCCCCATGTCCCCTTTGTCCCCTGTGTCCCCTTTGTCCCCCATGTCCCCTTTGTCCCCCATGTCCCCTTTGTCCCCTGTGTCCCCTTTGTCCTCATACAGAAGACCAGCTAAGGAGTGGCACCAGGGAGAAGCTTACCCAGCAGAAGCTGAATGAGGCTTAAAGCCAAGGCTGATGTTTAAGCAGGCGGAGCCTGCCATCAGAGCAGAGGGCAGGATTGCGGAGGGACAGAGCGGCTTCCTGCTTCACGCAGCTGGGGGGACAGAACTGCGGATGGATGGCTGCTTGGAGGATGAAGTAGAGCTCGCTCTCCGGATCCCATGGTGAGAAACTCTCAGCAGCCACTTAAAGCACATTTCCTAATTAAACTGCGTTTCCACTCTGTGGGCCAGACTGCAGTGGGTGTAGCTCATAGACATGGCACCGGGGAGGGGGGCGCTGTCATGCTCTCACGTGGGGGGTTACTGGCATCGGGAATGTAATGTCACTCTAGTTACATTAATATGACAGATCTCAGTTGGCACTGAGCCTGTGATTACGCATCTCTCTGCGATTAAGCCACCCCCCCTTCTAGAAAGATCTGAAGATAAAGTATTAGACAATAGATTAATCTGTGTTAACCCCATGAAGAGGGAAGCGTTTCATGTCATTACGATGATGACGATGATGAAGATGACGATGATGATGATGTTGACTGTCATTTACATGAGGACATTGTATAGCCCCCCCTGGAGGATTTGCAGGGAGCTAAAGAGAGACCCCTGCTAATCTCTAAGGGTTAACTGTTAGCCTGCATTAACCTGCTGCTTACAATACGTTATTACATAATTCCACTTTAACCTCAAGGCCTGGTTCACTGTTAGTCACGCTCTCTGTTTGTCATTGTCGAAACGGAACCTCTCTGCCCCCCCGCCCCCCATCTGCCTGTTTCCTTGGCGATACCAGTCCTTTATTGTTTTCAGAATAAGAATAACATTTTATGTGGCTTTTCTCCAAGCATGGTTTACACATGGTTTTATACATATTTAAACAAGGATATTTATATGTTATTCGCTTATTTTATTATTATTACACCAGTTGTTTAGCAGCTTGTAGGGGCTCTGTGTGGCTCAGCAGATTAGCGCTCTATACCCGTAACCAGAAGGCTACAGGATTGAATCTGAGGGTTGGTAATGTGGTTTTGCGGTGTAACCGAACCTGTTCAGGACATGCGAGGTGCCTGGCATGGCATGGAGGGTAAGATGGGATGGGCAAAAAGACACTGTTTCCCAACAGTGATGAATACAGAATCATGATTCAGTTTTGCTAGTTTGTGACTTTCCCTTATTGAGGTGACATACCTCTGAACTGGCCTGATACAGGACCCAGTGCCTATGACCAGCTTGCCATTATATCACACCCTCTGCTCAAGGTGAGCACCCATTACACAGTGGGAACAATGTGGTTATAATGAGAGCCATTTCTACTGGAGAAATGACAAAAGCTGTTAAAAACTAACCTGTGATAAATGCCACACACCCGTGACCACATGCACACCAACCTCTGATAAAAACCACACTCACATGGTCACATTCACACTATCCTGTGATAAAAGCCACACCCACATGGTCACATCCACACTATCCTGTGATAAAAGCCACACCTGTATGATCACATCCACACTATCCTGTGATAAAAGCCGCATGCACATGATCACATCCACACTATCCTGTGATAAACGCCACACCCACATGGTCACATCCACACTATCCTGTGATAAAAGCCACACCCACATGGTCACATGCACACCAACCTCTGATAAAAGCCACACCCACATGGTCACATCCACACTATCCTGTGATAAAAGCCACACCCACATGGTCACATCCACACTATCCTGTTATAAAAGCCACACCTGTATGATCACATCCACACTATCCTGTGATAAAGCCGCATGCACATGGTCACATTCACACTATCCTGTGATAAACGCCACACCCACATGGTCACATCCACACTATCCTGTCATAAAAGCCACACCTGTATGATCACATCCACACTATCCTATGATAATAGCCATACCCACATGATCACATCCACAATATCCTGTGATAAAAGCCACACCTGTATGATCACATCCACATTATCCTATGATAATAGCCATACCCACATGATGACATCCACACTATCCTGTGACAAAAGCCGCATGCACATGATGACATCCACACTATCCTGTGACAAAAGCCATACCCCAACCCTGCCCATACCCCCTTCCTGGGGAGTAACTAGCAGGATTCTGGTTATTAGCATCCCAAAGGCCCCTTTACTGGAATAATCTGCCTTTCCTGTTGTGTTCCAAATCAAAGCCTGCTGACCAGTACCAGCCCAACAGGTCCAGACAAGCCCTGGCTCCATGCTGAGCAGAACAGCACAAACCCAGGGTTAGTACTCACTTCTCCTGTGCTTTATGTAAGTGACAATTTCACAAGTGGGCTTGAGTCACCTGAGCACAAACCCCAGCCACACGACCAGAACATTAGTCATGCTCCCTCGAAGCTCACAGGGATCAGGCAAAAGCATGACGTAAGGACAGGAACAGGGGGTGGAGCTTAACCCCAGAAACATCCGGAAATATGAGGCTCGCACCTCTTTACTTTGTGACGACTGGCAAAATGTGAAAAAAAATCAAAGGCAGACTGTCATCTGGCTCATAGCACCTCTGAAAGCAGGAAATGTTTCTTTTGCTTGTGAGCATCAGCTTAACTCCTTAAGGCCTCCTTGCTGTGCACCGGCACGGCTTCGTGAGCTCGGACAAAGCTCACAGGACCCGACAAGGAAAAGACAACTGGAGGAAAGCTCCGGAAGCTGCAGCCGACGTGGCGACAGAATCAGCTCCATCCTTGTACCCCATGTGGGTCTGCGTGTCTTTTTTGCATAATTTGACATTTAAATGCATAAATCAGCCGTTCCACACCCTATGTGCTGCCATCGTGTGAAATCGTGTGACAGCTTTCACAGTGACAGGCATCAGGTGAGAGAACCTGCCTCCGTGATCCTGACTATTCCTCGGCGAGCTCCCTGCTCGCCTCTCCATGGGGATTCGGTGGCAGGAAGCGGACCGAGCTTCTGGGATTCAGGACTGGCAGAAAAACCCGGATTTCTCTTATGGAATACTCTCTCTGTTATTTAGCTCCAAACTGGCCCACGGCTGGAAAGGGCTGCCAGCACAGCTGACTGTCAAACGAGGCTATGCTCAGCCAGTCTTGAAGGCTCCAGGATGGAGCGCCAGGTGGGTTTGGGATCATGGACCCGGGTGAGAGCTGTGAGACCGCAGCCCCACAGAGGGAGAAGCAGAGCTTCAGCCCCGCTGAGACTCAGGAGCAGGCTGTGCTTGTCCAGGCTTAAAGCACAGCCTGTTGGCTGCTCCGTGCCCTCCAGGGAATTCCGGGTCAAACAGAGAGGCACTCTCTCACTCAATTACATGCTGCCCTGCAGCTGCTTAAAGGTAAACATCAAGAACCACATCCAAGAAAGCTCCTGACACCAATTGGCAAATAACATCATTCCACAGGAAGTTGTCAAAAGTGACCTGAAAACCACTGTGCTGTCATTATGCCACACCTCCTGTATTCAGCCCGGCCCTCTTCATGGAGGTGACCAATCAGCTTGTGAGGCTATTTTCCTTCCCCTGGGTCAGAGATGCAGGGTGCCCGTACTCTCAGGGTCAGATGGGCATTTCCTCTGTGTCACACCGCTTTATTTACATTTACGTTTATTTTTATTTAGTGGCTGCAAAAAGAACATTACAGTAGAATAGGACATGATAATCAGGAGACTGTCAAGGAGACAACTAGGCATAAGCACAGCTCGGCTGAGCTTCCAGTGAATGCCCGGGTACGAGGGCAGGAGCAGGAACTGCGTAACATCTACCAAAGCAAGAATGAACATAAGACAAACAATTCAAATCAGTAGAAAGTGCTACACTAAAAGCATTCAGGCAACATGGAGTGATATCCAGGTGTTCCTGGAACAGGTGACGTCTCTGGAAGGAAGCGGGAATCCGATGACTGGATGAGGTTCAGCAGCTTGCTTCCTGTCTCCATTAGGTCTTTCTCTGTCTGCACATGAAGACATACTGAGCACTGCATGCTGCTTTTTCAGTACACGTGTAGCTGGTTCGGCGCTTTGCGCATAGCGTGCTTCACCGTGTCATATGCTACGGAACGATCAGTGAGGATTCCGGTGCTCCCACTGCACACGTCGATGAAACACGGGGATTCAGCTTGATGCCAGACTTCAGAGCCGAGACTTTCATCTCAAATCTGATTAGACGTCAGAGAATTTTCTCCGCCTGCACAGCAGAGGCACAACAGGAGCATAGCAGAGGGTGTAGCAAGAGTGAAATAGAGGAGTTTTAGCAGAGGAGCATACTGTAGCAGGAGTGTAGCAGGGGATCATAACAGGAGTGTAACAGTGAAGCATACAGGAATGTAGCAGAGGAGCATAGCAGGAGTGTAACAGAGGAGTATAGCGAGAGTGCAACAGATAAGTATAGTAGGAGTGTAACAGAGGAGCATAGCAGGAGTGTAGCAGAGGAGTATAGCAAGAGTGTAACAGAGGAGTATAGTAGGAGTGTAACAGAGGAACATAGCAGGAGTGTAGCAGAGGAATATAGCAGGAGTGTAATAGAGGAGTATACCAGTAGCATAACTGCGGTTCAAAGAGGACAGCACAGGTAAGTGTTCAGACACACCTAATAAAGCATCTTCTTGTACGCAAAGTCTAGAAACTTTCTCATGTTGTGGTACATGTGAGAGATACGATTATTGCTGTTTTTGAAGCACTGCATGCTGCTGGGTCGCCTGCTTCTGTGGGATCCTGCTTCTAACGGACAGTTATTATGTGTTATTAAATTTACTGGTGTGACACATGGTAATACTCAAGGAGGAGGCCACACTATCCCCCTCCCGGCAGGATGCGTCGTAGCTGCCCTGACAGCCGTTTTGCGGCCCCCACTCCCTGCGGCGGCTTTGACTCATGCGCCGATGAGTGTTTCACGTGCTTGCGGGCGGTAAGCGGCAGATGGGTAACAGCGAATAACACAGGATCACTCTGGGCGCAGAGAGGTAGTTTATCTTGTCAGAATCTGCCTCTTCATTTCTGAAATCTGCAGAGGTCAGTGTGAGGCCACGCAGGGGCTGCTCACTGCCAGCAAAGCAAAGCTGTACCCTCCAGAGGTGATCAGAGCGGCCTGCTCCAGAGCGACCAAGAGAGGAGTCGTCCGATGCTGCGCAGCAGGCCTGCAGGGGGAGAACAAGCCCGACGGCAGCCAGAAGGACGACCTGATGATGTGTAGCAGATCAGATGAAATGCTGGAGACTTCGCCCTCAAACATCCACCTCCTTTCCTCCTCAGTGATTACGAGCAGGATGTGATTGTCTTTAGCTGGTCATCAAAAGTCTGACTGTGTGGCCAGTGAAGAGGTAGAGGGGGAAATGGGCACAGATGCATTCCTGTTTCTCAGAAAAGTGCCCTTTCTGTAAAGTCGAGCCCACGACATGGATCTCAGCCAGCAGCTGCCGGAGTGTAGGAGATACGTCAAGGAGAGCAGCCAGAAAGGTACAGTCAGGAGATGCATAAATCCAGCAGCACTGGGCTTCTCAGAACAAACCTCATCTCAGAGCTGCCAGCAGAGGCAATCACTCACACTGGTAACATCTGAACATACCTTTGCAGGCGAGAGAGGGCGGCCACAGCAGGGGAAGGGGGGGATCAGGGGCACACTGAGAGCCACCCCTGACAGCTCACCTCCCACCTGCTTCTGTGGCACCTGCTCAAGCTGCCAGACTGTGGCCTTTACAGGAAGTGACATCGGGGAGCTTGGTGCAAAAGCAAGATGGACGGAGGCAGGGAAGATGTGCAGATTTATGTTTATCATTTGTCTATTTGGTTGATTTGTTTTGTTCAACTGGAGGTATTACTGAACAGACAGTGGACAAACTGGAGGTTTGGAGGTGCCTCTTACATTTACACACACAACTGCCTCTTACATTTACACAAAAAGCTGCCTCTTACATTTATACACACAGCTGCCTCTTACATTTACACACACAGCTGCCTCTTACATTTACTCCAGGCAGTCTTCCTTACACCACCATGTCTTCCTCACTCTCCTGCGTGTGCTTTGTAAAGTGGCCTCTTTCCTCGCTTTCTCTTGTTCCATCTCCAGCTATAATGGAATGGACACTGGGACCAGTCAGTTATCTTTGCAAATTGCTGTTGCATGACACAAGTGTTTACCTCTTAAATATTTCATGTATTTACCTACTTTCATTGAGGGAAGAAAAGATGAATGAGGGAAGGACGCTTCGTCTCCTGGAAGTTCTGTGTTTGCTGATAAGACTCTCCTGGCTTCGCAGCTGACTACTCCGCTGGGTTGAAAGCCGTTGCATTTTGTGTCCATGCTAAAGACAAATTGTTAGATGACATAGGAATGGAAACAAAACGCAGCACGTTCAGCCCACATGGGGCCAGCTGTTGTACCCTTGAACAAAGGGCTTTGCATAGAATAGTGCAGTTAAATATCCATCAGTATAAATAAAAAGTCTATGTAGATTCGATGCCATAGCAATGGAGTAATGAGAATTTTCACTTTTTTTCTGCCAGGAATAGATACTATCACCTTCTGTGCTGAGAATGGTCCCTACTACCTTCTAACTCCAACAAGGCCAGCAGTCTGTACACATGCAGATGGTGGATCCGACTCTGTGTACCTCATCCTCCTACAAGTCACTGTGAGATAAGGACCCCCCTTTTCAGCAGGCTTCTGTAGAGGGGGCATTTTCTGCGTGCCTTGTTAACCTGCCCCTGGATTTAATCCGAACTGTTTGTGACCTTCGGCGCATGTCTTCCCAAAGCCGGCTGTTAATGGATTTCTGAATTAACATCCTTTAAATGCATCCATTCTCGGAACGGCGTCAGACTGCATCCCTCCTGAGATGTGTGTTTGCTGACTCATGCCATACACTCCCTTATTGTTCAGGTCAATAACTTTTGGGTTTTTCCACATTTTCCAATGATGAAATTCATCTGAAAATTGAAGACGTATTCCCTTGTGTGTAGCTTATGTTTGTGCAGTATTCTGGGGAAGTGACTTTATTTTAACAGAAAAGATAATTAAGTCATAATTAGTGCAGTTTTCGGCACAACACAGTTCTTGGTCTGCAGCATGGCTACCAGACGGTCTCCACAATGTAGCCGCCTGGGTCTCTGGCTTTGGCACGCTGGAAAGCGCAGTGCGAGGTGGCGGTCAGGGACAGGAGCCCGGGATGGCCCTGGGCATGGCGGTTACACTCCCTTATGAGTTTGGGGGGTCCTCCCCCTCCTAACTGGCATTTATGAACCAGATCTTCCAGCAATGAAACATGCAGAACTTACCCCATACTGCCCGAGTTTGTGACCTGCTTTATTTTAATGAGAACACAATCGGCTCCATGTTCTGCGTTCGGGTTCATCAGAACCTCTGACCCCCTTTGTCTTACTAGGGTGAGATAATAACTGATTTTTTATTAAATGAGTGGGAAATAGTGTGTACCATCTGTTGTTTGCTGTGGTATTCATATTTACTAGTATAATATTTACAATGCTAATTAATAACTGACAAGGCACTGATATAATGCCTCTGTGATGTAAACATGCATTTCTGATGTGTTTACAGGAATCACACAGGGATTACATCTCTGAGTCACCCTGCTGTCTCACTCTCCACAGTAACAAAACACCCTGCTGTCTCACTCTCCACAATGACAGAACACCCTGCCGTCTCACTGGCCAAAATTACAGAGTACCTTATCATTTCACTCTCCAGAGTGACCCAGCACCTTGCCACGTCACTCTCAACACTAGTAGAGCACCTTACCATTTCACTCTCTACAGTGACAGAGCACCCTGCCCTCTCGCTCTTAACAGTGAAGGAGCACCCTGCTGTCTGACTGATGTCCTTGGAGGGGGAGGACCTTTAATGTTAGTAAAGCAAGCTGATCAGAGTCCTTGGTCCTTTTAAAAAGATTCATGGTTACCATAGCAATTAGTTCCCATTTGCAGTCATAATTTTTCCTCCATCATTTTGTTCCATTGTAAAGAATATTTGGTTTTAAGTACCTCAGCTGTCCTAAATTGTGAACTCACCTAGAGAGGATGTGGAAGGGTGCATTAGTGTCCTGTGCAGGGAGGTGGGGGGCATTAGTGTCCTGTGCAGGGAGGTGGGGGGGCATTAGTGTCCTGTGCAGGGAGGTGGGGGGGCATTAGTGTCCTGTGCAGGGAGGTGGGGGGGCATTAGTGTCTTGTGCAGGGAGGTGGGGGGGCATTAGTGTCCTGTGCAGGGAGGTGAGGGGGCATTAGTGTCCTGTGCAGGGAGGTGGGGGGGCATTAGTGTCCTGTGCAGGGAGGTGGGGGGGCATTAGTGTCTTGTGCAGGGAGGTGAGGGGGCATTAGTGTCTTGTGCAGGGAGGTGGGGGGGCATTAGTGTCCTGTGCAGGGAGGTGGGGGGGCATTAGTGTCTTGTGCAGGGAGGTGGGGGGGCATTAGTGTCCTGTGCAGGGAGGTGGGGGGGCATTAGTGTCCTGTGCAGGGAGGTGGGGGGGCATTAGTGTCCTGTGCAGGGAGGTGGGGGGGCATTAGTGTCCTGTGCAGGAAGGTGGGGGGGCATTAGTGTCCTGTGCAGGGAGGTGGGGGGGGCATTAGTGTCCTGTGTAGGGAGGTGGGGGGGCATTAGTGTCCTGTGCAGGGAGGTGAGGGGGCATTAGTGTCCTGTGTAGGGAGGTGGGGGGGCATTAGTGTCCTGTGCAGGGAGGTGGGGGGGCATTAGTGTCCTGTGCAGGGAGGTGAGGGGGCATTAGTGTCCTATGCAGGGAGGTGAGGGGGCATTAGTGTCCTGTGTAGGGAGGTGGGGGGGGCATTAGTGTCCTGTTCAGGGAGGTGAGGGGGCATTAGTGTCCTGTGTAGGGAGGTGGGGGGGGCATTAGTGTCCTGTTCAGGGAGGTGAGGGGGCATTAGTGTCCTGTGTAGGGAGGTGGGGGGGCATTAGTGTCCTGTGCAGGGAGGTGGGGGGGCATTAGTGTCCTGTGCAGGGAGGTGGGGGGGCATTAGTGTCCTGTGTAGGGAGGTGGGGGGGGGCATTAGTGTCCTGTGCAGGGAGGTGGGGGGGCATTAGTGTCCTGTGCAGGGAGGTGGGGGGGCATTAGTGTCCTGTGTAGGGAGGTGGGGGGGGCATTAGTGTCCTGTGCAGGGAGGTGGGGGGGCATTAGTGTCCTGTGCAGGGAGGTGGGGGGGCATTAGTGTCCTGTGTAGGGAGGTGGGGGGGCATTAGTGTCCTGTGTAGGGAGGTGGGGGGGGGCATTAGTGTCCTGTGCAGGGAGGTGGGGGGGCATTAGTGTCCTGTGAAGGGAGGTGGGGGGGCATTAGTGTCCTGTGCAGGGAGGTGGGGGGGCATTAGTGTCCTGTGCAGGGAGGTGAGAGGGCATTAGTGTCCTGTGCAGGGAGGTGGGGGGGCATTAGTGTCCTGTGCAGGGAGGTGGGGGGTCATTAGTATCCTGTGCAGGGAGGTGAGGGGGCATTAGTGTCCTGTGCAGGGAGGTGGGGGGGCATTAGTGTCCTGTGCAGGAAGGTGAGGGGGCATTAGTGTCCTGTGCAGGGAGGTGGGGGGGCATTAGTGTCCTGTGCAGGAAGGTGAGGGGGCATTAGTGTCCTGTGCAGGGAGGTGGGGGGTCATTAGTATCCTGTGCAGGGAGGTGAGGGGGCATTAGTGTCCTGTGCAGGGAGGTGGGGGGGCATTAGTGTCCTGTGCAGGAAGGTGAGGGGGCATTAGTGTCCTGTGCAGGAAGGTGAGGGGGCATTAGTGTCCTGTGAAGGGAGGTGGGGGGGCATCAGTGTCCTGTGCAGGGAGGTGGGGAGGCATTAGTGTCCTGTGCAGGGAGGTGGGGAGGCATTAGTGTCCTGTGCAGGGAGGTGGGGGGGCATTAGTGTCCTGTGCAGGGAGATGGGGGGGCATTAGTGTCCTGTGCAGGGAGGTGAGGGGGCATTAGTGTCCTATGCAGGGAGGTGGGGAGGCATTAGTGTCCTGTGCAGGGAGGTGGGGAGGCATTAGTGTCCTGTGCAGGGAGGTGGGGGGGCATTAGTGTCCTGTGCAGGGAGATGGGGGGGCATTAGTGTCCTGTGCAGGGAGGTGGGGAGGCATTAGTGTCCTGTGCAGGGAGGTGGGGAGGCATTAGTGTCCTGTGCAGGGAGGTGGGGGGGCATTAGTGTCCTGTGCAGGGAGATGGGGGGGCATTAGTGTCCTGTGCAGGGAGGTGAGGGGGCATTAGTGTCCTATGCAGGGAGGTGAGGGGGCATTAGTGTCCTGTGCAGGGAGGTGGGGGGGCATTAGTGTCCTGTGCAGGGAGGTGGGGGGGCATCAGTGTCCTGTGCAAAGAGGGGGGGGGGCATCAGTGTCCTGTGGCCTGGGACTGACTCTTCTGCTCATTTACTCCCCCCATACCCTCTGAGTCTTGCTCCGTGCAATTTGGGTGTGATTAACATCAGAGAGCTGTCTTCCATATTTAATCACACTCATCCTGATTTAGCATAACACAGATTTATGACTCAGCAGGAATATACATGAATAAGCTGTAATATCGCCCCCTGGCAGCTCGGGGCTGATACGGTCCTAGAGCTCAGTGTACACCCCCTCCCCCCTCCCCCATCCCAAGTAATCTGTAAAGTGAATGGGATGTGGATTGCGGAGTGAAACGGCTCCAGATTCAATTCTCCCTCAGTTGATTTTGTCAGAGTTTCTGCATACGCAGACATATACAGGACTGCAGACACTCAGCACAGGCGTGAGAGGGGCACAGCCACAGGATCAGCACAGGCATGAGAGGGGCACAGCCACATGCTCAGCACAGGCGTGAGAGGGGCACAGCCACAGGATCAGCATAGGCGTGAGAGGGGCACAGCCACATGCTCAGCATAGGCATGAGAGGGGCACCACCGTGCTTAGCACAGGCGTGAGAGGGGCACAGCCACACGATCAGCACAGGTGTGAGAGGGCTACAGCCACAGGATCAGCATAGGCGTGAGAGGGGCACAGCCACATGCTCAGCATAGGCACGAGAGGGGCACCACCGCGCTTAGCACAGGCGTGAAAAGGGCACAGCTACATTTACGCCTCTGACAGAGGGCTGTCCTCTCCAGCCTGCCCCTGCCCTTATTCTTCTTATGCTTCCTGTCATGTCACTGCCCCTGGCACCTAATCCTAGCCCCCTTCCCTTGTCCCTGGCTCTGGCTCCCAGCCAGCACAGCCCTGCTGATTCTGGGTGCCTGTTCTTTATTCTGGGACCTTGCAGATGGATGGTGGTGATGGGAAGCCTGTGGGGAGGCAGGGGGGGTTGAGAGGGGGCAGGCTAGGTCCAACATGCTTATTGATCTGTGTTCTGTGGGTCTGAGGGCCAGACAGACTGCAATGTCCTCTCACACGATGCATCTGACTCTCACACGATGCATCTGACTCTCACATAATGCATCTGACTCTCACACGATGCATCTGACTCTCACATAATGCATCTGACTCTCACACGATACATCTGACTCTCACACGATGCATCTGACTCTCACATAATGCATCTGACTCTCACATAATGCATCTGACTCTCACATGATGCATCTCACTCTCACATAATGCATCTGACTCTCACACGATGCATCTCACTCTCACATAATGCATCTGTCTCTCACGTGCTGCATCTCACTCTCACACGATGCATCTCACTCTCACATAATGCATCTGACTCTCACGCACTGATTCTCACTCTCACATGATGCATCTGACTCTCACATAAGGCATCTGACTCTCACACGATGCATCTCACTCTCACATAATGCATCTGACTCTCACATGCTGCATCTCACTCTCACATAATGCATCTCGCTCTCACGTTCTGCATCTCACTCTCACATGCAGTATCTCACTCTTGTATGTTACGTGTCACTCTGGCATACTGCCTCTCACTCACATGTGGCAACTCACTTTCACATGCTGTATGTCACTCATCTGTCCCTCTTCCTTCCCTCTGCAGTTTCTGGGGTGTCTCCATTCCCTCTCACCCTTTCGAGATTCTCTCTAACCCTAACCGCCTCTTTCTCTATAGGTGCAGCAGTGATATTACAGTTTTCCTCAGCTGCTGTACCACAGTGGTGGAAATGGTAACTCCAGCCTTTTAACCACCAGCAAAACCTGTGAAACTATTATGTGTTTGGCGAAACTCTTCATTTTCACTGCAAACCTCCATGGTGAAATAAAAACAATATAAACATGTTGCACAGCTGCATAATCCGCTCAAACAGTTACACAAAGTATTACAGCAGTAACACATCCAAACATTAACTGGATATTTGCAAGCAAAACACTAACCACACATCTCACTGAGGCAGAGAAGAAAACTCTGGCAGGGTTTATAGCACAATGCTGCTTCTTACGTTTGTTGTAATCCACCATAAACATCACTGACTAAATTACATCATACTGGGGCAGTCAAACTGAAACTTAACCACGAGCAAAACCTCAAGCATTTACGTATGCACGACACATTTCAGGCGCAATAAAACAAAGATGGCCTTTTTCTTGGGAATCAGAATTAAAATGCACTGCTCTGCCTAGTCGATCTTGTCCTGGATATTGGGCCACATATTTTTGTCAGTGTCACGCAAAGTGTTTTCCTTGGCATGATAGATGCCTTCGGACATGCCTGATCACGCCCTGGCAGGTGGATTCTGCCATTGCCTTACCAGCCTCAGTCATAACAGCACTGGACTCCAGTTCCATGATTCTTAATCACCTAAGAGAGGACAAAGTGAAACACAAGAAAGAACCAACGATAAGGTGTAGAGAACTTCTATGTGGAGTAGAACATGCAGTGAATGTAGAACAATGGCACATTCCCTGAACATGGTGACATCTCGCCCCCTTCACTCGCTCACGGTTCCTGCCAATGGACACTCTGTGGATGTGCTTCATGCAGATATTATGGTGTTTCAAAACCCCGATCAATGCTCTGTAATTATTGTTGTCTGTATATCCCTCAAATATATATCATTTTGCTTCGCAGGTTGTGCAGATGGTGGAGGGATGGAGGTGACGGGTGTGTCAGTTATATAACGACCCTAATGCATCCCCCCCCCCACTATTAAGAGGAAAAACCCAAAACTTTGATAAGTGCGCTTAATCCCCAGGTCCCTGGGTGCTGCAATAGGTGGCTGCCCTTTGCAGACAGCTTACTCTACAAAGAACAAGTACAGGGAGGTGTAAAGACAATTTCCACATGGGGAAACATGTCACAGTCTTCTTTCAAATAGCAAGCAATACAATTCAACTATATAAGCTATACCAAGCTTATGCTGAATACAATTATCAATATCATTTTTATCATATCTCACATGATCCAGTTACTGTAACAGGGCTAATTACTTCATTTAAATTTGACCTAACGTGAGATCATGCATGTCATTTAGGTTATTCTCCAATAGGCGATTTGTAGGGGACTGACGACATCATGCATGTCAGCCTGTGTCATTGGAGATTTTTATTACAGTTTTTCTGAATTGCTAAAACATGAAACCACCTTCTTGGAGCAAAATTATCTGCTGGCAAAACTCATATTATGAATCAATTGATCATTTGATAATGTAACTGTAAATAGTGTTTGCCTAGTTAGACACAATTTGCAGATCTGAGTCATCCTTTTTGCAAATCTCTAAACATATTTTCATTCATTAATATACATTTTGCACCGTGGTGAACTTTGATGCAAAACAGAAAACAAAGGCAAAAAAAGTTAAACACAGCCTGAACTCATTTGTCATCATTTAAACACAATGACTCAAATCTCTTCATGCATGTTCCTAAATGTGTACAGAAACCAATGAATGACTCGAACATAGAATATGTTGCTGGTTGAGCGTGAGGTGAGTCGAATTTCGATGTCAAGTTATGGATGGGTCAGAACAGAGACATCACCTGTAACGCAAACCAAGCTGTCTGTCCTGACTGATCCTGGAGACATGATAAGGCAGAATGAATATCCTTCCTTGATTTTACAGTTGTACATTTTACAGTAACATGTCTTTCATATAGATTTTTTAACTGTTGTTTTTCAATTGCTAACAGACTAAAATTAATTCTACAAACAGCTTTAACGCTTTACTTAAGTTGTCATTAGGGATCTGCAGAGAAGCCAATATTTGTATCAGTATATATGTTTGTTGATGCAGCAAAATTATTTGTATTTGAATGAAAGTGGAAATACGTGTAACAATCCAGTTTGTGGTACACTTCTAATTTTAGGAGATTAAAGTGTTATAGTTTTTTTTGCAATTGCAAAGACACTTCCTGTGAAACTTTTCCCACTTTCCCAAAAACTATTGATACCTAATCCACATCACATAGGCTGTGTTCTCTTGTCAGACAGTAAGGAAAACATGCTTGAGTGTGTTGGATCTAACCTTGAGTTGACTCAACTAGAACATTGCTACAAGCCTCTTCCATTGCTTGCAAGAGGTTCTCTGTCACACAGATTCTGGTCATTCACCTTCCATCACCAGGTCAGGTCAGGTCGGGGAGCATGTGCTGCTACAGTGCACTGCGGCACCCACCACACAGCAAAACTCCTTGGGATCTCGGCCGGCAATCCCACAGGCAGGTACATGGTCCAGTCCCATATTCCGGAAATGGCCACCCATCTGCTGCAGCCAGGTGTTACGTGGGTGTCCCCTCAGCCTGGTCCAGCCGCTTGGGTCCTCAGCAATGAGTGTCCTGCGAGCCGGATCGCCGTCAGGGAAACACACCACATGACCGTAAATGATGTTCCCTCCTAATGCAGGTAATGTGCCTCACACTGATTCTTCTCTGGATTTCCTGTAAAGAAACTGCATTGTTGACAATGACCATATTCATGATGACCGATTCTTGGGCGTCCATCAACAACTGCTGTCTTCCTCCTGCAAAGGGTCGTATCTCAGTTCTGCAAAAGCAAAATTTTGAATACGGTAGCATTACCACATTCCATAGGACAAAAAAAACATTCACAGTATGTTCTTACTTTACACTGTGCAGTACAAAGAACGCATGCACTCTTCAAAGTCGTGCAACAGCTACAAAGTAGAACTGAAGTGCAATTTACCTGGTTTCCTCATTTCAAAGTCCAGACAACAGATGCCACTGTGTAGCAGTTCCCATTTGGGAAAACGCATCTTCCAGCCTCTGCCTTGCTCATTTCATGGATCAGCACATTGTACCAATGTGGCGCACACCTCATCTGATATAAATGGTCCACTCTTTGTCCCCTTATTCTTTGCTGCTATCTACAGCAACCGCCTCCCCCTCAATGTTTGGATCCATAGCCGCCAAAACATTAACACACCTTCAATTCTACTTAGATCCTGCAGGTTCTGATTGCTGAGTGAAAATATTGGTGGTTAGAGTTAACAGCTGGATGCAGGAGGGCTAGTTGAGTTCAGCTGTCATTATCTAAATACAAACATTGCTCCATTTGTCAAATCAAGCAATGAGGTAACTGTTTTGCAAAGTGAATTCATGTGTAACAGGGGCCTCAGCTAAGCTCTTTGTCGGGTAAAATGGAATTCAACAACCAACCAGGAAATTGAAGAAGAAGAAGAGGAGGATGAGGAGAGGAGGAAGAGAAGGAGGAAGAAGAGTATGCCATCAAATTATACATGTCAGAGCAACAATAATTGACCATGCGGTAGCTTCTGCATGACCATGAGTAAAGCTGGTCAGCAGTGCATGCAAATGTAAACCACGTCACATCAGGACATTCGGATAATAACACAGGTAATTCACTTCACTGCACTGTAGAGTTCTGTTATACTTTTCCACTGCACCAGGTACTGTACTTTTGGTACTTCAAGGTGTTGGTTTTCCACTGGTGTAAAATCTGGTACCAGTGCTGAATGACATCACAATGCAAGGTGGGGTATTTTGTACTGAATTCAAAAAGTGGCTGTAGTGTATTACAGGGCTAATCGGTGTGTGATATTAATATCAACATCACATGTTATGCAAATGCAATTCTCACATCTCAGGGACTGCGATAGTCAGCTAGACTGAGACCAGGCCTTTTAATACCTTCATATCATAAGGACATTATAGTACAGGGAGTTTCATTTTGCTAAAATATTTTTACTTTATATTATTTGCCATAGGGAAAAAAGCAAGCTTTAAAATTTTTATGATTATTCCTTTACAAAACCATCTACTTTATGTTTTTTAAAAAAAACACTTTACTACTTTTTTTTTACTTCATTGGTGGTTATTTTCTGAGTTCGTAATTATTATTATTATTATTATTATTATTATTATTATTATTATTATTATATTTAAGATGGACACGCTGGAGAGACTATGTCTCTCGGTTGGCCTGGGAACGCCTCGGGATTCCCCCGGAGGAGCTGGATGAAGTGGCTGGGGAGAGGGAAGTCTGGGTTTCCCTGCTTGGACTGCTGCCCCTGCGACCCGACCTTGGATCCAGCGGAAGATAATGGATGGATGGATAGATGGATGGATGAATGGATGGATGGTATTTACGATGGCGGTTCTATTTTGTTTACAGGCTGAGTATTTGCATAACCATTCCACAAAGAAAGCATTTCCAAGCCCCCCCCCCCCCCAAAAGTACCAAAGAAGAACCCCAGTTGGTTTGGAACGTTAGGCACTGGAACTTTTGGTACTGGTACCAGAAGCCAATGGGAAAGGGAAAGTACCAAAATCACCATACCAATAGTTCTGTGCTTGGCGCGGTGGTGAAGTGCCCTCTGTTTGCTGCCCTTTTTATTGCCCCATCAGACTCTGGTGATGCCACTCCTGTTTCCTTCTGTATTGTTATAGAATCAAAGGGCATCCAGTTAGTAGCAGAAGAAGACGTGCAGTTATACAAGACCAACAGAATCCTATTGCTGACATGGTCTGTGACTATAAGGGAAACTCAAAGACAAACAACAGACGGCGACACAGTTTTCCGAGAAGCGCGCTGTGTGAACCTGTGCACCCTGGACTGTGCTCTCCAACACAACAGAATGCATATGAAACAAATTTATCAAGTTCAGTTCCAACACAGTGGAGAGTAACATGAATACATGCCATTCCCAAGCCTGTGATCATTTATCTGCAGGTGCTGTTAGGGTGGCACCTGCACATCACTCCATTTCCGTTCATCACACATGGGCAGATGCAGCAAATGCACACAATAATACACCCATTCTCACATTTTTTGCATTTAGAATTTAGTGATTAGTTGTCATACCACAGCACACAGTGCACAATAACAAACGGTGTTCTCTGCATTTATCCCATATGTGACAATGTGACATAGCTGGGGGCAGCTAATTCAGCACCTGGGGAGCAGGGCTTGGGGGCGGGACCTTGCTCAGGGTACTTCAGCGGTACCTTGCAGGTTTTGGACTCAAATCTGCAATTTTTCAATTACAAGTGCACTTCCCTAACCATTAAGCCACCACTGTCCACTTCCAGCTGGGGACAGATCACTGAATTTCACTGGTGCTGCTGGCTGATGCATTCTGAGCCTGATGACTGCATAATAGCAGGGCTGTAAGCAGAAAGGCATGTGGCATTCCCATCTGGTGTTCCTGTCTGGCATTCCCATCTGGTGTTCCTGTCTGGTGTTCCTGTCTGGCGTTCCTGCCTGGTGTTCCTGCCTGGCGTTCCTGTCTGGTATTCTTATTCCTTCCTGGCGTTCCTGCCTGGCATTTTTATTCCTGCCTGGTGTTCCTGCCTGACGTTCTTATTCCTTCCTGGCGTTCCTGCCTGGCATTTTTATTCCTGCCTGGCGTTCCTGCCTGACGTTCTTATTCTTGCATGGCATTCCTGCCTGGCATTTCTGTCTGGCATTCCTTCCTGGCATTACTGCTTGGTGTTCCTGCCCAACATTCCTATTCCTGCCTGGAATTCCAGTCTGGAATTCTTATTCCCTTCTGGCATTCTTATTCCCGACTGGCGTTCCCATCTGGCATTCTTACCTGCTGTTCCTGCCTGGTTTTCCTGTCATTCTCAGGTCAGCCTCATCCACCCCAGCTGCTGTCACCTCTTCAGCTTCCCCTAACAAACACTGACACAGAACTTCCAGGAATGAAGGAGGAAGGCGACCTGGGTGAGCTGTGCCGTGATTAGGGTGGCCTGTTAATCACAGAGCAGGCTGTGGGGGAAATGTCAGAGTTAATTAAAATGTCACCCTGTCCTAGTGGTGGAGGTGGCCGTCAGGCACACGGAGGGGAGGAAGTCTCCTTCCAGGACTGCACAGGCTCTATGTCCTGGTGCAAAGTGTTTCACTATAGCCTGTAATGGTGATGTAATGCTAATGCTGTAAAGTGGTGAGTGATGTTCACTCAGCAACACATGGTGAAGTCATATCTATGCTAAATGTTAAAATCAGGTCTTTCCTCTTTCATTTAAACAGTTCTTAGGACCTGAGATTCAACAAAGCAATCTGAAAGCTCAGTTTAAATATAAAAGCATGAACACTGAAATGATTATACAGAAAACAACACAAAAGACAGCACTTAATCATTTAAGCGAGCACACATTACAGTTTAGACAAAAGGCAGTGGTTTCTGTAATTATAACTTCAGCTCACAGAGTGTAAGATTCATCTGGCTGGAGCACAGGCATCGCCTTGGTGATGAGTAGAGTCTCTTTCCACTCTTTGTGGTCATTTTGAGGACTGTGGTCTTTCTGTGATTGTGGTGGTTTTGAGGATTATGGTCCTTCTGAAAGCACAGGTGGGTGAGCATATAAGGTCCTACTGTACAGACTGCTGTCAGCTCTCCAGCCATCTCACATGCCTCACTGTAGATGCTGTCTTTTAAGGACACGGTCTAGCTTTGACGTCTCCCTTAGTCCCATTTGCGTTTCAGGGAGGCCCTCCATCTGGTTTGCAGAGCATGCAGCAGAGTATAGAGGCATTTTCTGAGCTATTTTAATGAAGTGGAAGATATTTAAAAAGCTGTAGTATTTTCTTTTTGCCCTTTAAAATTCTGCAAGTCATTAATTACTGTAATTAAAAGTGTACAATGAAGGACATGAGGAACGGAGAATGGAATATAGATTAAGTTTTATAATGAATTCTGGTTAATATAAGCAGAAGTCCTTTTAGATAGGATTTCTGACACTCCTGTTGTTTTGGGTGGAGGTAGTGGGAGGAGCCCTGGTGTTTTGGGTGGGGTGGTGGGAGGAGCCCTGGTGTTTTGGGTGGGGTGGTGGGAGGAGCCCAGGTGTTTTAGGTGAGATGGTGGGAGGAGCCCTGGTGTTTTGGGTGGGGTGGTGGGAGGAGCCGGGTGTTTTGGGTGGGGTGGTGGAAGGAGCCCAGGTGTTTTGGGTGGGGTGGTGGGAGGAGCCCTGGTGTTTTAGGTGAGGTGGTGGAAGGAGCCGGGTGTTTTGGGTGGGGTGGTGGGAGGAGCCCAGGTGTTTTGGGTGGGGTGGTGGGAGGAGCCCTGGTGTTTTGGGTGGGGTGGTGGGAGGAGCCCTGGTGTTTTAGGTGAGGTGGTGGGAGGAGCCCTGGTGTTTTGGGTGGGGTGGTGGAAGGAGCCCAGGTGTTTTGGGTGGGGTGGTGGGAGGAGCCCAGGTGTTTTGGGTGGGGTGGTGGAAGGAGCCAGGTGTTTTGGGTGAGGTGGTGGGAGGAGCCCTGGTGTTTTGGGTGGGGTGGTGGGAGGAGCCCTGGTGTTTTGGGTGGGGTGGTGGGAGGAGCCCTGGTGTTTTGGGTGGGGTGGTGGGAGGAGCCCAGGTGTTTTAGGTGAGGTGGTGGGAGGAGCCGGGTGTTTTGGGTGGGGTGGTGGGAGGAGCCCTGGTGTTTTGGGTGGGGTGGTGGGAGGAGCCCAGGTGTTTTAGGTGAGGTGGTGGAAGGAGCCGGGTGTTTTGGGTGGGGTGGTGGAAGGAGCCCAGGTGTTTTGGGTGGGGTGGTGGGAGGAGCCCTGGTGTTTTAGGTGAGGTGGTGGAAGGAGCCGGGTGTTTTGGGTGGGGTGGTGGGAGGAGCCCAGGTGTTTTGGGTGGGGTGGTGGGAGGAGCCCTGGTGTTTTGGGTGGGGTGGTGGGAGGAGCCCTGGTGTTTTAGGTGAGGTGGTGGGAGGAGCCGGGTGTTTTGGGTGGGGTGGTGGGAGGAGCCCTGGTGTTTTGGGTGGGGTGGTGGGAGGAGCCCAGGTGTTTTAGGTGAGGTGGTGGGAGGAGCCCTGGTGTTTTAGGTGAGGTGGTGGAAGGAGCCAGGTGTTTTGGGTGGGGTGGTGGAAGGAGCCCAGGTGTTTTGGGTGGGGTGGTGGGAGGAGCCCTGGTGTTTTAGGTGAGGTGGTGGAAGGAGCCGGGTGTTTTGGGTGGGGTGGTGGAAGGAGCCCAGGTGTTTTGGGTGGGGTGGTGGGAGGAGCCCTGGTGTTTTAGGTGAGGTGGTGGAAGGAGCCGGGTGTTTTGGGTGGGGTGGTGGGAGGAGCCCAGGTGTTTTGGGTGGGGTGGTGGGAGGAGCCCTGGTGTTTTGGGTGGGGTGGTGGGAGGAGCCCTGGTGTTTTAGGTGAGGTGGTGGAAGGAGCCGGGTGTTTTGGGTGGGGTGGTGGAAGGAGCCCAGGTGTTTTGGGTGGGGTGGTGGGAGGAGCCCTGGTGTTTTAGGTGAGGTGGTGGAAGGAGCCGGGTGTTTTGGGTGGGGTGGTGGGAGGAGCCAGGTGTTTTGGGTGGGGTGGTGGGAGGAGCCCTGGTGTTTTAGGTGAGGTGGTGGGAGGAGCCGGGTGTTTTGGGTGGGGTGGTGGGAGGAGCCCAGGTGTTTTAGGTGAGGTGGTGGGAGGAGCCCTGGTGTTTTAGGTGAGGTGGTGGAAGGAGCCAGGTGTTTTGGGTGGGGTGGTGGGAGGAGCCCTGGTGTTTTAGGTGAGGTGGTGGAAGGAGCCGGGTGTTTTGGGTGGGGTGGTGGGAGGAGCCCTGGTGTTTTAGGTGAGGTGGTGGGAGGAGCCCTGGTGTTTTGGGTGGGGTGGTGGGAGGAGCCCTGGTGTTTTAGGTGAGGTGGTGGAAGGAGCCCTGGTGTTTTGGGTGGGGTGGTGGGAGGAGCCCTGGTGTTTTGGGTGGGGTGGTGGGAGGAGCCCTGGTGTTTTAGGTGAGGTGGTGGAAGGAGCCCTGGTGTTTTGGGTGGGGTGGTGGGAGGAGCCCTGGTGTTTTAGGTGAGGTGGTGGAAGGAGCCCTGGTGTTTTGGGTGGGGTGGTGGGAGGAGCCCTGGTGTTTAACTCCTATCTGAAATAATTATTGTTGGCCTGATGGGTGGAGTTATTCACATAGTGCTGAGGCCTGTTCAATATAAAAACGTTGTGGTTTCCGGGTAGAACAACATGTTTCCTCAAAATGGCGTGAAAGATTGTGCAAAGGGACTTCAAGATGTTTTTCTCATTTGATGGATGTGTCAGAGACGTCACCCGGTCATCAGCAACGTGTATATAAACCCGCTGTCTCATGGACAATTACTATGTGAGCGTGCTCCCCTCCTCCTCGCCGGTTTGGCCAGTGGGCACCGCCGGGCATTCCGCCTTCTCCCCCTCGGCTGCTGCCTGGCTCCGGGGGCTGAGCATGTAGTTCAAAGTCTGTGAACATGCTGGTTGTGGGTTTGTAGCTGGCTTTAGTGTTTATTGGTTTCTCTCGCGTTTACTATGTTCCACTTTGGTCCAGTTTATGTTTTAGTTTTTTGTTAATTGTTCCTAATTTGTGGTTTTTGAGTTTTGCTTCAAAAAAATGAGTTTTGCTTCGTACCTTTGTGATTATATATTACTTGTTTTTGGTTTATTGGTTTATTGGTCTAGTGGTTTGATTGTGTCCTAGTTTTCCATTTAAGCCTCTTAATTCCATGATCAAGTTTGCTATTAGTCCCACCTGCTTCTCTTTTCTCCGTAGCTCACGGTTGTCTGCCATCTGATTGCATGTTGTCCTGCACTCTCTGTAATTGGTTAATTGTTTCAGGTTTCACTTCACTACTGGGTTTAGTTCCTGCCTGTGTTCCGTTTGTCAGTGTATCATTGTGCCTGTTTTGTCTGTTTTGTCTGCAATTGCTTCGCCATGTGCTGCATCTGCCTGTTCCTCTGCATAGTTCTGTTCTAGTTCCTGCCCTGTTCCCTTCCCTGGTTCCCCCCCCCCATTTTACTAGTTGTTAATCCTTATTAGTTCAGTATCCTGGTTAAGTCATTAGTTATTACCTTAGTGTTTTTCCCTGTCCGTATATGACCGCTCATGGCCATCAGTCGATCATCACCTTTTTTCCCACCTGTCTCATCCCACGCCGTGACACATAGTGGATTCTAGCCACTGTTGCAATACTTGTGTAACAGGGTGTCCAAACACAGTACTGTTTCAATTTAAGTTAAAGCCTTGCAATGTGTCATCGGGGTCAGATATAGCCCAGTTTATTAACTTTCGTCTGATACTGGGCTGGTGGGAGAGTTGTGGACTGAGTGCTGAATGGTGATATTGGCTGAGTGCTGGGTGGAGTTATGGGGTCAGTGTTGGGTGGAGTCATGGTCTGAGTGCTGGGTGGAGTTATGAGCTGATTACTAGGTGGAGTTATGGGCTGAATGTTGGGTGGAGTTATGAGCAGAGTACTAGGTGGAGTTATGCGCTGAGTGTTGGGTGCAGTTATGGGCTGAATGTTGGGTGGAGTTATGGTTTGAGTGCTCGGTGGAATTTTAAGCTGAGCACTGGGTGGAGTTATGAGCTGAGCGCTGGGTGGAGTTATGGGCTGAATGTTGGGTGGAGTTATGGTCTGAATGTTGGGTGGAGTTATGGTCCGAGTGCTGGGTGGAGTTATGGTCTGAGTGTTGGGTGGAGTTATGGGCTAAATGTTGAGTGGAGTCATGGGATGAGTGCTGGATGGAGTTATGAGCTGAGCACTGGGTGCAGTTATGAGCTGAGTGCTGGGTGGAGTTATGGTCTGAGTGCTGGGTGGAGTTATGGGCTGAGTGCTGGGTGGAGTTATGGGCTAAATGTTGAGTGGAGTCATGGGATGAGTGCTGGGTGGAGCTATGGGCTGAATGTTGGGAGGATTTATGGGCTGAGTGCTGGGTGGAGTTATGGGCTGAGTGCTGGGTGGAGTTATGGGCTGGGTATTGGATCACACCACATTAGTCACAAGTTGGAGGTTTGTTTTATTCATCAGAATAATTTCTGCAGTCAGTGACTTTGCTGAAAGATCACCCATAACTGCGTTGACGCCTTGGATGGATGGATTCCCCATTTGGTCTTCCTCTGTAACGCCTATTCTACACTGACTCTGCTTCATGTCCTAACAGCCATTGATCTTTTCTTCAGATCTTTAAACTAATTTCCTCTGAGCGCATAAAATGATAATGGCAAGGCGTGGTATTGATCACGTATGAATAACTATTTTGGATTGCCCTTTAACCTAATGCTCTGCAGTGACAACGTGGATGAGCCAATGAACCAGGAAATGTTCTGAGTTGGGGCTCACATAACAGCCTTTGGTCTGATATTTCTATAACAGTGTTTCCCAATCAGGTCTTCGGGGACCCACAGCTGATCCACGTTTTTGCTCACTCCGAGCTCCATGGCAGACAGTCCACATTTTTGCTCCCTTCCAGAGCTGGGAGGGAGCAAAAATGTGGTCTGTGGTTCCCTGAAGATCAGATTGGGAAACAATGTTCTATCAAGTGGACAAATCTGAATTAATGAAGAGGAGTTTGTGTCAGGGCAGCATGGAGAGAGTTGGTGAAGACCAGGCCATGTTTCCTGGCTTTGTTTAAGGGTTTCAGCATCACGGACATCGTCAGCCCCATTTCTCTGGGGCCATTTACCATATCTTACAGAGTTCTTGATGTATTGCCAGGAACAGAAACATTAAATCCCAGTGGAGCTGCTGTTCCTCTAGCCTCCTTCTCAGGTATTCTCAAACACATAGTCATACTATCATTGTAGAGCCAGAGTAATGCCTGAGGGTCACATGATCAGCCCTGAGTGCTTCTGTTACTAGCACCTCATTCCTGTTTAGGTTCTTTCAGGGCAGACATGGTAGCCCTAGCTGTGCGTGCAGGTCACATGCTCTTTCTGGCTTTGTGTGATTTTGACGCTGTCACCTGCGTATGTGTAAAGCTGAAATGTTCCCTTTGTGTTTCAGGGAGTCTGTTCTCGCAGTTGAAAGACATACAGACTGTTTCATTATGGTTATTATTCCTGAGTGGCTTGTGTCATCACTGTAAATGACAATTGATTCTGAACTAGCCTTTTGCTTTTCTTTTATTTTTACTACATAATAAATGTTAGTTTGTTGTGCATATCTGGCAGCCTGTGAGAAGTGAGGGGCACATGCAGAACCTCCAACATGAACTGAGATCCCAGGAGAGGAACCACAGAAACAGCAAGCAATGAAAGATAAATAGGAAAGGGAGACTGGCAGTGTGCTGACAGTGATCGAAGCAGAAGGTCACTTGGCCTGATAAATATTTCGCTGGATGAATGATTAAAAAAACTAAATAAGAAAAAATGTGTCACTTTGGAGAGCGTGGTTTGCAGTGCGAGTATAAGACTGCAGGCAGTGGCAGTTACCCAGACTCAAGCACTGGAAATGCATCCAGTGTTGGTGATTTCTTGTGCTCTGTTTCTCCAGCTTTGATCACCACTAGTGTTAGTAAGTGCAGTTTCATCTGAAGCGGATATGTGATATCAAGTAATGCAGGTGAGCACCTGCCAGTTTACATCACCTCCCCCTCATTACAGGGAACACTAACCGGAAAATGCCGGCCGAGTGCAGCAGCTGATGTGGCCACGTGAGGAGGGGCTGGCGACAGCCTCCCCTTCAGGTCACACGCAGCCTGTAATCCAGATAATTCCACGGCTAGCGAGCTGACAGATTCACTTGCTGAATAAACACAAGTGACATACAGTGAAAATCTTCCCTTAAGGCCTGGCTGCATGAAGGCACAGCCAGCCTGCGTCGGCGTGAGAGTAGCAATCAACATGGCCTGCTTGAAGTTTGATGGCCTCCATTCTGGTTGGTTTCAGTGACTCCATGTTGTCCCGCGTCCATGTTGACAGAGCAGGCCTGCTCTCTCTGCTCACATGACTCATCTTCTTCAGCAGGCCTGCTCTCTCTGCTCACATGACTCATGTTCTTCAGCATGCCTGCTCTCTCTGCTCACATAACTTATGTTTTTCAGCATGCCTGCTCTCTCTGCTCACAGGACTCATGTTCTTCAACATGCCTGCTCTCTCTGCTCACATGACTCATGTTCTTCAGCATGCCTGCTCTCTCTGCTCACATGACTCATGTTCTTCAGCATGCCTGCTCTCTCTGCTCACATGACTCATGTTCTTCAGCATGACTGCTCTCTCTGCTCACATGACTCATGTTCTTCAGCATGCCTGCTCTCTCTGCTCACATGACTCATGTTCTTCAGCATGCCTGCTCTCTCTGCTCACATGACTCATGTTCTTCAGCATGCCTGGTCTCTCTGCTCACATGACTCATGTTCTTCAGCATGCCTGCTCTGCGTGTCTGCATGTTATGTGTTTTTGAGCGTGTCCGTTTTGCCTGTTCGCATGTTGCATATTCTTGAGCGTGCCTGCTCTGTGTGTTCTCGCATGTTGTGTTTTTGAGCATGTCTGCTCTGCATGTTTGCATGTCACGCTCCACATTAGCATGTACAGGGACCATGATCCTGACCTACTTTCTTCCACGATGCGCAGGCCGGTGGACTCTGCTCTGAAGCATCGCTGATGGAAGATGACAGAAAATTGTTTATCTGAGATGATTTGTTCTGCTTTAATTTATTAACCTTTTTTGGCCTGAGATTGATGGTACCTTTCAAAATCTGCTTGGATCGACCGGCTGGCCGACAGGGAGCCCAGCGCGGATACGGATTCGTTTGGGGTCCTCCTCCGGCAGGACAGGTCGGCTAGGTGGGCTGAGAGATGGAGACAAAACAAGTTTTAACCGAATGGCATGACGTTTATGGATATTGCAAGTGAGGATGTTTAACGGGGAATGAGAGAGAGGAGCCTCTGTGAGATAATCACACCCCAAACGCAGCACCGCCGATATCACTCAAAGCAGCGTCCCCCAGAGGACAGGAATTCCAATTACCAGGCGACCAACCTCTGACACTATCCACTTGTCCATCTTCCTCGTTAATCAGATCGACTCTGAAGGTTCGTTACCTTCTTAATCAAGCGGTTATTCAGGATAGTCATCCCAGTCAGAGAGGTGGCGAGTGGCAGCTAATTAAGTCGTTATTTAAGTGAACTCTGAGCTCTTTCATTAACATTCTGGAGTGTCTTCAGGTCCATAGTGCCCCACCCTACAGCACTAACACATGTACAGAGCAGCGAAGGCTGACCCGGCCCGACGCCTCCTGTTGCTGAGTGTCGTTTGCCGTGTTAACATATAATAAATTATTGAATAAGTGACAGACATTCATGGCTGGACCTGCTTTTTAGTTCATGTTAAATTCTGTTCTGAGCTCCTCCAGGGGGCAGCCCCAGCTTGTCCCTGTCATCTTCATCATCCCTCCTCATCCTCATTTAACAGCAGTAGCCCTCATGTGCATCACTGACAGACCTAGATGATGCAGCAAGCGCTGTAATCGAAGGGCTGGTGTCAGTGTGGCATGACATGAAGTCACATGACTGCTGGCTCTGAGACAGCTGCCATTCTGCCGACTGTCCAGCTGGCCAAGGAGCCTCTAGAAAGAAGAGGGATGTTTTCAGGTCTGCAGGTATCACACCCCCTAGGGGTAGACGTGCACATGCACACACACACGCGCACACACACACACACACACACACACACACACACACACAATACTGAGTCTTTGACATATAGGAGTTATACTACATTTCAGAAGAACAACATTGGAATCTTGTCTTTGCATTACAGTTAGGATATTAGCATTAAGGCATTAAGGACTAGGGTTGATCTCCATGCATGAGGGTTACGGTTTTTGTATTAGACAATTTAAAAAAAATTATTTGCTTTTACCCAGGTTTGTGTATATTTTTACCCCACACATTCCCAATATACAACCGACTCAAGGATTCAACCCCATGACCATCTGCTACTCCCTGCTTAAATTGCTTTCCCAGAATTCCTAGTTATCTGCTTAAGGGTGCCCTGTCTGAATGTTCCCACATTAGACAGTCTAATTGGCTAATCTGCTTCTTTTCAAATGGAGGAGCCATGACTCCACTGACACAATCATCGGATGACTGATTTGCATAAACACGCCCCGTGGAGAGTCATTTACATGCATATGGCGCTAGAATGGTAATTCACACATGCCCATCGATTGACGATGATTTGCATATACCCGCCCCATTAACAGTCATTTACATGCATATGGCGCTAGAATGGTAATTCACACATACCCATCCATTAATAGTGATTTACATATACCCGCCCTATTATGAATAATTTACATACCCCCTCCTTGAACAGTGATTTACATACAGTACGTCCACCCTGTGAAGAATGATTTATATATACGTAATCTTTGACTGGTGAATTTTGCACACTGTTCCACGAGGAGTGGTCCACATGTGCCTATCCTGTTAACTTGCATACTGCTGCTCCTAAGACAAGTGATCTGTACACACATTGCAAAGGAACATGAAACGTAAAACAGAAGAAGGAGCAAAACTACAGAATGTTCAATTTCACGTTGTGTTAATGGAATTATCATTCATTTTTTAGTTTTAATAACTGCAGTTAATTTTTGCCACAGATCATCTGCACTGATTAGCTGTGTTTCATTTTGCCTTTTGGAAGTCGATCTCCTTCACGTAACACTGCACCTCACTTCTCCTTTGTCATTCTGCTCTTCGTTGCGTATCCACGCAGTCCTCGGGAGCAGTGACGGCGGGAGCAGTGACGGAGGGAGCAGTGACGGTGGGAGCAGTGACGGAGGGAGCAGTGACGGCGGGAGCAGTGACGGAGGGAGCAGTGACGGAGGGAGCAGTGACGGCGGGAGCAGTGACGGAGGGAGCAGTGACGGAGGGAACAGTGATGGTGAGAGCAGTGACGGCGGGAGCAGTGATGGAGGGAGCAGTGATGGCGGGAGCAGTGACGGCGGTCAGAGAGTCAGTCACGGAGGCGTTTCTCACACACCAGGGGTCACGCCTGAGACACAGGTCACATTATAAAATGATTACAGTAGCGAAGTTACAAGAGGAGAGAGACTGAAACACCCTGAAGAGTAAGGAGCAGAGCAGAGGAGGCCTCTGTCAGAGAGAGGAGGTGCAAGGAGCTGCTGCGACAAATGCTGTCTCCATGGTGCCTCTACACTGGCTCACTGTCTTTCCCTTACAGTGCATCTGTGAGTTTCATCCCATTATCGGAATTCAGTTTGGGACCTTGAAGGGCGGAGTGCAAAACCAGATTCGCCAACGGTACAGACAGTCTGTCTGAACACGGAGTCATGCTATTTCAAGGCTAGAACAATGAATGAGTGGGACCGCAAAACAGCACAAATGAGTCTGGACAGGGAAGGCTGGGAAACATGATCTGAGTTAAACAAAGGGGAAGAAGGGCACAGAGTGCAAACGGAACTGGGGGAGCTGTCCGACCCCCAGGAAGAAGGTGGCTTTGCGATCGCTGCTGGCGTAGAGTGTATGCAAATCGGCAGTGCGCCTCTTAATCAGCTCGGTCTTCTGAGACCGGGTAGCTCGCTGTAGGCGTCCAGCAGTAATCTGCATTTTTCAATAAGTCGCAAAAGAGTCACACAACTCCCCTGTCTTCTTTCTGCAGGTTTCCCAATATAGCAGACTTATCCCAGACTGGGTGGGATAGCGGCATCTGTGTCTGTTAAACACAACAGGCATTCAGAAAAGGCTGCTTTGAAACTCTGTACATGCAAATCATTCATTTATCTGTATGAAGTAAAGCTTCTTTTGCTTATTTAGTCACACTGCAGTGCTGGAAGCAGACATGGAGAGCTCTGTCCCAGGCTGACCTCATTCTCTAACGCACCCAGACTGAACAGCAGCACAGGTTGGCTCTGTGGCATCCTGAACACACTGGTTTACCACCTTTCCTACTTGCCTTCCCAACTTCAGCAGCTTTTGGGGAGTGGGGCAGCTGCATGGAGGAGAATGATGCTGGCAGCTATGCCTAGTGACAGGTGACGCTGTCCCCGCCTCCCACGTTAGCAAGGCAAACAACCCTTGTTACCATGGTGACTGTCGTTTACAGCCACTAACCTTTCTGTTACTGCACCACTGCATTCTGAAAATAAGACAGATATAAACACAGTAGAGACTGCAAAGACAAGCAAAGCAACGAAAACAGAAGAAAATAATTCTGATTTACACAATTTTCTTAGGATTTGCTCTTTTCAAAACAAGAAAATTAGTGCAAGGTCCATTACTAATGAAAGGTCCATTACTAATGAATGGTCCATTACCTATAGACTCAATAATGAAAGTCAGTACTGGAAAATTCTGTGCCAAAAGAGCCATTACTGACAAATTAAATACTGTACAGTCAGTACTGGAAATTTCGGTAGGAAAAGGGTACTACTGACAGACATATTACTGAAGGGTCAGTCCTAGAAAATCCTGTAATGATTCACCATTATTGTCAGCCATACAAGTTCTCAGTCGAGAGAACATCCTTAAAATAACAGAATCTGATATTTCTGAGCACAGAGAGCCGAGAAATGTTATCATGTTAACAAAGATCCCTGGTTCATGCATTTGAGAATATGATTCTTTTTGGTATCCAGGTATTGTGTGATTCAGCCTGTTGATGGTGTTCCAGAGCAGCTGAGACTCATGGCTTGATGGGATGAGGAAGATCAGGAAGCTGCTGCACTTTCAGCGAGGCGACTGGTAAACGTATCAAAGCAGGTTCAGAGTGAAAAAGCACAGGCAGCACCCTGCAGTACCGTCCCTCAACGCTCTAATTTTAGGGCCTGATCTAAGTATAAAAAAGTATAAAACAGATTTATATCAGAAAAACATGTCTTAGCAGTGGGAGATCAGGTTCTCATGTGGTACAGGGCCCCATTCTCCTGGGTCAGGTACAGCTCCCCACTCTAAGGCAGGTACGGTGCCCCAATCTCCTGAGGCAGGTACGGGCCCCGCTCTCCTGAGGCAGGTACAGGGCCCCGCTCTCCTGAGACAGGTACGGGCCCCGCTCTCCTGAGGCAGGTACAGGGCCCCGCTCTCCTGAGACTGGTACGGGCCCCGCTCTCCTGAGGCAGGTACAGGGCCCCGCTCTCCTGAGACAGGTACGGGCCCCGCTCTCCTGAGGCAGGTACAGGGCCCCGCTCTCCTGAGGCAGGTACAGGGCCCCGCTCTCCTGAGACAGGTACGGGCCCCGCTCTCCTGAGACAGGTACGGGCCCCGCTCTCCTGAGGCAGGTACAGGGCCCCGCTCTCCTGAGACAGGTACAGGGCCCCGCTCTCCTGAGGCAGGTACAGGGCCCCGCTCTCCTGAGACAGGTACGGGCCCCGATCTCCTGAGGCAGGTACAGGGCCCCGCTCTCCTGAGGCAGGTACGGGCCCCGCTCTCCTGAGACAGGTACAGGGCCCCGCTCTCCTGAGGCAGGTACAGGGCCCCGCTCTCCTGAGGCAGGTACGGGCCCCGCTCTCCTGAGACAGGTATAGGCCCGCTCTCCTGAGGCAGGTACGGGCCCCGCTCTCCTGAGACAGGTACGGGCCCCGCTCTTCTGAGACAGGTATAGGCCCGCTCTCCTGAGGCAGGTACGGGCCCCGCTCTCCTGAGACAGGTACGGGCCCCGCTCTCCTGAGGCAGGTACGGGTCCCGCTCTCCTGAGGCAGGTACGGGCCCCGCTCTCCTGAGACAGGTACGGGCCCCGCTCTCCTGAGGCAGGTACGGGCCCCGCTCTCCTGAGGCAGGTACAGGGCCCCGCTCTCCTGAGACAGGTACGGGCCCCGCTCTCCTGAGGCAGGTACGGGCCCCGCTCTCCTGAGACAGGTACGGGCCCCGCTCTCCTGAGGCAGGTACGGGCCCCGCTCTCCTGAGGCAGGTACGGGCCCCGCTCTCCTGAGGCAGGTACGGGCCCCGCTCTCCTGAGACAGGTACGGGTCCCGCTCTCCTGAGGCAGGTACGGGCCCCGCTCTCCTGAGACAGGTACGGGCCCCGCTCTCCTGAGACAGGTACGGGCCCCGCTCTCCTGAGACAGGTACGGGCCCCGCTCTCCTGAGGCAGGTACAGGGCCCCGCTCTCCTGAGACAGGTACAGGGCCCCGCTCTCCTGAGGCAGGTACAGGGCCCCGCTCTCCTGAGACAGGTACGGGCCCCGCTCTCCTGAGGCAGGTACAGGGCCCCGCTCTCCTGAGGCAGGTACGGGCCCCGCTCTCCTGAGACAGGTACAGGGCCCCGCTCTCCTGAGGCAGGTACAGGGCCCCGCTCTCCTGAGGCAGGTACGGGCCCCGCTCTCCTGAGACAGGTATAGGCCCGCTCTCCTGAGGCAGGTACGGGCCCCGCTCTCCTGAGACAGGTACGGGCCCCGCTCTTCTGAGACAGGTATAGGCCCGCTCTCCTGAGGCAGGTACGGGCCCCGCTCTCCTGAGGCAGGTACGGGCCCCGCTCTCCTGAGACAGGTACGGGCCCCGCTCTCCTGAGGCAGGTACGGGTCCCGCTCTCCTGAGGCAGGTACGGGCCCCGCTCTCCTGAGACAGGTACGGGCCCCGCTCTCCTGAGGCAGGTACAGGGCCCCGCTCTCCTGAGACAGGTACGGGCCCCGCTCTCCTGAGGCAGGTACGGGCCCCGCTCTCCTGAGACAGGTACGGGCCCCGCTCTCCTGAGGCAGGTACGGGCCCCGCTCTCCTGAGGCAGGTACGGGCCCCGCTCTCCTGAGACAGGTACGGGCCCCGCTCTCCTGAGACAGGTACGGGCCCCGCTCTCCTGAGGCAGGTACAGGGCCCCGCTCTCCTGAGACTGGTACGGGCCCCGCTCTCCTGAGGCAGGTACGGGCCCGCTCTCCTGAGGCAGGTACGGGCCCCGCTCTCCTGAGGCAGGTACGGACCCCGCTCTCCTGAGGCAGGTACGGGCCCCGCTCTCCTGAGACAGGTACGGGCCCCGCTCTCCTGAGACAGGTACGGGCCCCGCTCTCCTGAGGCAGGTACGGGCCCCGCTCTCCTGAGACAGGTACGAGGCCCGCTCTCCTGAGACAGGTACGGGCCCCGCTCTCCTGAGGCAGGTACAGGGCCCCGCTCTCCTGAGGCAGGTACGGGCCCCGCTCTCCTGAGGCAGGTACGGGCCCCGCTCTCCTGAGACAGGTACGGGCCCCGTTCTCCTGAGACAGATACGGGTCCCGCTCTCCTGAGACAGGTACGGGCCCCGCTCTCCTGAGACAGGTACGAGCCCCTCTCTCCTGAGACAGGTACGGGGTCCCGCTCTTTTTCATGGTCACAGTGGGCTGTATGAGCTGAAAATGAAAGAGAATGAACGGATACCAGATAGTTTCCCACTTTGCCAATGTCAAGCCCAATATTAGGGTCTGTGTGTTTGTACAATGACACAGGGGACACTGTCCAAGCTGCCTTTCAGTGTGTAAGTGGTGTGTGGCTTGGCAGAGTAGTTACATTTCCCTTTGTTGTCTCGAGTGCGGTGGGGGGGTGGGGGTGGGGGTTATAGAGTGGCAAAGATCTCCAGAATGCTTTTTCCTGGCTGAATGATCCCCATATAACAGACAGCAGGAGATTTGCCACACAGAACTGGGATTGACAGTATCGATATTGGTATCAGCTGTACATGCTAAGATAAGGGAACTCTTTGAATTTGTTTGAATTAATTAGCTGGAGTCGTCAATGCTGGCCTGCGTTCTGGAGAAAGAAGCTCAGGGTTACGGAAAAGAGATTAATACAATCAATTAGGCCCCCAGGTGAGGATGGCACTGCTGTAGCTGCTACTAAACTCTACAATGGGCAGGTTTTTATAGCCAGCTTAAGTTTAAATCTTTTCCCTTAATTGTAAGATCAATTAAGGGAAGAAAAATTAAAGTAGTGGCTTCCATAAATATGCACATTTAAACAGAGATTCTTTAAAAAAAACACCACCTTTATAGGACAGTAAGGAACTGTAGCTGGTTAAAGGTAATAAAAACAACAGCATTAAGAACAGTATTAGTGGCGGTTAAATGAAACTACACCTTTAAATAAAGTTAAATTATGGCCATTTAAAGGTAACAAAAACAACACGTTTAAATGTGACTGAGCGATTAATATGGTCATATTAAAGGTAAGAACAATGGTACCTTTAAAGGACAGCAAGCAATTATTCCGGGTCAAAGGTAAAAATAATGATCCCTTTAAAAGACAGTAAGTGATTATACCAGATTAAAGGTAAAAGCATCTGTCCATTTTCTGTAACCACCTCGTGGGTCACTCACCGTTTACTCATACACAGTCACTCACCATTCACTCACACACCAGTCACTCACCATTCACTCACATACCAGTCACTCACCATTCACTCACATACCAGTCACTCACCATTCAATCACACACCAGTCACTCCTCATTCACTCACACACCAGTCACTCACCATTCACTCATACCTCATTCACATATCAGTCACTCACCATTCACTCATACACCAGATACTCATCATTCACTCACACACCAGTCACTCCTCATTCACTCACACACCAGTCACTCACCATTCACTCATTCACCATATACTCATCATTCACTCATACATCATTCACTCACACACCAGTCACTCACTCACACACTATTAACCCCTCATTCACTCATACACCATTCACTCACCATTCACTCATACACCATTCACTCACACACCATTCACTCACACACCATTCACTCACACACACAATTTGGTAACTCCAATTTGCCTCAGCATATTTTTGGACAGTGGGGGAAAGCAGAGTACCCAGAGGAATCCCCAAAACATCATGCAAACTGCATACACATGGAACCCTGGCAGAGACTTGAACCCAGGTGCCAGTGGTATGAGACAGTGCTAAACACTGCACCACCCCAAAGATAAGAAGAATGGTACCTTTAAAGGACAGTAAGTAATTATATCTGATTAATGGTACCTTTAAAGGACAGTCAGAGATTATGTTGGGTCAACAGTAAGAACAATGGTATCATTAAAGAACAGTAAGCGATTATGCCATATTAAAAATAAGAACAATTATATCTTTAAAGGACAGTAAGTAATTATACCAGATTAAAGGTAAGAACAATGGTATCATTAAAGGACAATAAGCGATTATTCCGGGTCAAAGGTAAGAATAATGATACTTTTAAAGGACAATAAGCGATTCTGCCGGGTCAAAGGCAAAAACGAAGTTACCTTTAAAGGACAGTAAGAGATTTTGTTGGGTTAAAGGTAAGAACAATGGAACCTTTAAAGGACAGTAGGCAATTATGGCCAGGTTTTATATGCACAGCCTGAACTGCATTTCATACACATTTTTAATAGGTTTAATATGTTCTCTGTTGATTATGACTTTAACGCCAAGGAGAGCTGATATGGTACCAACAGCCTGCATCCTTTTAAACCAGGGGTCTCAGGCCCCTTTTCCACTCCACTGGTGCCAGTGCTGGCACTGGGGCTGGTGCTTGGCCGGTGCTGAAGTTGGGAACCAGCAAGAGCCGGCCTGCATTTCCACAGACTTAAGAGCCCAGTGGGAACTGGGTGACAACACTGCCCACCTCTCATGATGACACAGGTGCTTCATCCAGACCAGCTAAGGTTTGGTGCCGGTTGGGAGCCGATATTGCGGCACCGGTGTCATTTTTTTTCCTGTGGAAAAACGGCACTGACATCTTTGCCGTGGAAAAGGGGTATTAGACTACTGGCCCACGGGCCACATCTGGCCTGTGAAACACTTTCACTTTCAGGCCTGTGACATGTTTTTAGTTTATACTATTTAATATGACCCTCATATCAATATTTATTTTGTATTATGTATTAAATGGTTACTGGGTTCATGGTAAAATTCCCGATAGTTTGTATTACCATTTCAAACTTCAATTATTGTTAAAACAGTAGTTGATTATGGTGCTTTGAAAGACTTGTCCAGCATCTACCAAAGGTACTGTAGCACAGTCTCCCAGACGCAGGCATGCAGGCAGGCACACACGCAGGCACGCAGGCAGGCACACACGCAGACAGGCACACAGGCAGGCACGCAGGCAGGCACACACGCAGGCACACACGCAGGCACGCAGGCAGGCACACACGCAGGCATGCAGGCAGGCAGTCACACACGCAGGCACGCAGGCAGACACACACGCAGGCAGGCATGCAGGCAGGCATGCAGGCAGGCACACACGCAGGCAGGCATGAAGGCAGGCACACACGCATGCAGGCACACACGCAGGCACGCAGGCACGCAGGCAGGCACACACGCAGGCACGCACGCAGGCAGGCACACACGCAGGCACGCAGGCAGGCACACACGCAGGCACGCAGACAGGCACACACGCATGCAGGCAGGCACGCAGGTAGGCACACAAGCAGGCACGCAGGCCTTTAATCTTCATGACCACCATGTACTACTTTATAGCGAACAATTAGCTCAGTGCATTATGTTAGAACTTCAGAATAAGGAGAAATGTCAAGTTTGTCTGTCTACTTTGCTAATAATTTGTCAGTAACATAAGCCGAAGATTACAGCGTTACCTGCTCATAAAAACACTGCACATTGTCAGTAGTGTGGTGGATTCAGCACTTTCTTTGCCTCAGCTAGTCAAATGCCCATTTGCTAAGAATTAATTCTGCATATGTTTGTAATTATATATCCGTGAAACACAACAATTTAGACTAGTTTCCTTCTTCTGTATAGATTTTCCAGTGTAAGTATGATGTAACAGCATTATTTGTATTTGTCCAAAGTTCAGTGAATAGTCGAACATATTGTTGTCATATGTTTACATGGGCATTTTAATAATACTGATAACTGTAATAATTTTGGCCCCTATAGTCCTGAAATTAAATTTTCATACCATTTCATCTCAGCTCTGTACTAATGTAATCTTCCTTTAATTGAGCAGAGGCCTGTTCTTTATAGACAAATGAAAAATTTCAAGTTGAAAAAGATGGAATTTCTTTTGTCCCTTGTGGGGGGGGACACCACATAGCCAATGGCCTGGGTAATATGACATTGAGACTCCTGCTCACATTAACCAGTCAACACCACCAGCTGGTACATCCATCGGGGGGTTAGGAGACCTGAGATATTGTGCAGCTCCACCTGCAGGATATGAAATGATTAAGGTCCTGCTGTTATAAGAGCTCATTCCTGAAGGAATGAGAAGGTCCTTAGTCACGTCTGTACCTTCTGTAGCTGAATGAAAATGTACATGTAACAATGTCAGTGGTGTCCCTCAGCCTCACATCATCTAAGCAGCAGCCGCAGGTTTGAGCAGCATGAGTATATCAGCACAGGCTTGTCAGGACTGTTTGTGTTGTTGGTTCAGCTCACTGTCTGCTTCTGGCCTCTCTGTGTGTCAGTGATGCGCTTCAGCTGGCCTCAGGCACAAGCATCTGTTTGGGAAGCGATGCCATCATCCTTCTGCCGGCCTGCTAAGCCGGCTTCCCTGAGACAGCAAGAATCGCCACCTTTATGAGGAAAAGCTTGTTAAGCACTTAGACAGAGTTGTCCCACCGCTGGCTATCTGGAGTGGCCCCATAAGCCCAGATGATCCTCAGGGAGGAGCTCCAACCCTGGACCAAAGCGGTCGGTGCACATGGTTAGTTTTGCCACTTGGCTTTTCCAAAAATCTGGTATGTGGGTGATGATGCAATACTCACATGATTTTCACCTCTGTGAAGATGGGAATGGCTTGTTCTCCCCATATCTGTGTGTGAGTCCTCTCCCCCCTGTCTGTGTGTGAGTCCTCTCTCCCCGTCTGTGTGTGAGTCCTCTCTCCCCCCCGTCTGTGTGTGAGTCCTCTCCCCCCCCCCGTCTGTGTGTGAGTCCTCTCCCCCCCCATCTGTGTGTGAGTCCTACGATGAAGTTAAATTCTTTTATTTGGGCTGGGCTCTAAAAGGCTCACAGCATGAAATGTAAAGATGGGAATACATGCAGTCCCAAGGATATGATCTGTTCCCTAAGCCTTTGTTTACGTCGAGCTTGTAAGTTTGTCAGAGCAATAATAATACAGAACACAACAACAACAATTTATTATTATTATTATTATTATTATTATTATCCATCCATCCATCCATTTTCCAAACCGCTTATCCTATTGGGTCGCGCGGGGTCCGGAGCCTATCCCGGAAGCAATGGGCACGAGGCTGGGAACAACCCAGGATGGGGGGCCAGCCCATCACAGGGCACACTCACACACCATTCACTCTCACATGCATTCCTACGGGCAATTTAGCAAGTCCAATTAGCCTCAGCATGTTTTTGGACAGTGGGGGGAAACCGGAGTACCCGGAGGAAACCCCACGACGACATGGGGAGAACATGCAAACTCCACACACATGTGACCTAGGCGGAGATTCTAACCTGGGTCCCAGAGGTGTGAGGCAACAGTGCTAACCACTGCACCACCATGCCGCCCCTATTATTATTATTATTATTATTATTATTATTATCCATCCATCCATTTTCCAAACCGCTTATCCTATTGGGTCGCGGGGGACCGGAGCCTATCCCGGGAGCAATGGGCACGAGGCAGGGAACAACCCAGGATGGGGGGCCAGCCCATCGCAGGGCACACTCACACACCATTCACTCACACATGCACACCTATGGGCAATTTAGTGACTCCAATTAGCCTCAGCATGTTTCTGACTCGAACCCGGGTCCCAGAGGTGTGAGGCAACAGTGCTAACCACTGCACCACCATGCCGCCCCTATTATTATTATTATTATTATTATTATTATTATTATTATTATTATTATTGTTGTTGTTGTTGTTGTTGTTGTTGTTGTTGTTATTATTATTGTTATTATTATTATTATTATTATTATTATGACAAAGTAGTCATAAAGTAGCTACATCCAGCACTGGCCTGCACCTCGAGCTGACAAACTGCTGATGCCAGTAAGGCATGCAATCATAACGATGAAGCCTGATATTTAACCAGATTTTGTAATATAATAAGCTTTCTGGCAGTACATTGATAAGTACAAGTTGTTTTTACATTGGATGGTCTTAACCCATGGACTGACTGTATCAGCAGAGTTGTATGGAAAGCTGACCCAGTGACCTCTGACCCCATCCCTAAGTTACATGGTGCACATGGTGCATGCTGATTGGTCACTGCAGTCGCTGGGAGCCATGAGCCGGAGTTTCAGAGCCCCGCAGTGGAGTCTGTTTGCTTTATCTAGCTGCAGTCGCATCTGCTCTCATGCTGGATTCTCATCTCTCTATCTGCGGGGGTGGGAGGTAATTAATTACTGAGCCCACTTTGTCTAGACGAAGGCCAGCCTGATGAACAGGGGAAGGATTGGAGTAGGGGTAGAGAGAGATGGAGGGGGGCTCCCACCATCCATAACCTCCCAGAGCAGATCTTAGAGGGAAGAGCAGCTGTCCTGTCTGTGATTAACTGCAGTGAACCACAGTATATCATCGACACTGCATCATCCATCCATATGCCGCATCTGCTACGCAGTGTCCTGGAAAACTGGGAGCCTGTTCCCAAAGACAGGGGACACCCTGGATCGGATGCCAGTCCATCACAGGGCACAGGGCAGAGAACACCTTGGATGGAATGTCAGTCCATCACAGGGCAGGGGACACCATGTACAGGATGCCAGTCCATCACAGGGCACAGGGCAGGGAACACCCTGGAGGGGATGCCAGTCCATCAAGGGGCAATGGACACTTGCCACTGTATTTTAAGCCCCTCTCAGATGTACAAACTCTGCCTTCGTCCAGGTGTCCATTCTTCCCTCTCTCATACTGTAAGCAAGTGTGTCTTAGTGTGTCAGTGTTTTGCTGTAATTTCCTTAGTGCTGGACACTAAGATATAGTAACTGATTAAATTAGTTAAAAGACAAATGACAATATATATATTTATATATATTTATTTTGTTAAGCTGTATTGAGCAGTTCGGTTCTTCAGGAGAAAGAGAGAGGCAGAGAGAGAGAGAGAGAGAGGGAGGGAGGGAGAGAGAGGCAGAGAGAGAGAGAGAGAGAGAGAGAGGGAGGGAGAGAGAGAGAGAGGGAGGGAGAGAGAGTGAGAGAGAGAGAGAGAGAGAGAGGGAGAATGAAAGGGGCAGATGGTATCCCGTCTCTAGGTCTGTCGTTAATGTCAGCTGGAAGAAGTGTAGGTGTGGCCAACAGTTAGCACATGTGTGGATCCCAGTGCCTCAGTGCAGTGACAGGAACACTGTGCTGTAAAAATGGTGCCATTCTTTGGATGAGACATTGAACTGAGGTTCTGACTCTCTGAGGTGATAAAACATTCCTGGGTATCTTCCGAAAGGACAGGGGCGGTACCCGGATATCCGGGCTAAAATCGCCCACTGTGGCCCTATCAGATCTGGCATCCTAATCATCCTCTATATAACCCTAACTGGCCAATTCTCTCCTGCCCCTTCACCACCTTGGCTGCCGTGTGGTGAGCGTACTGGCGCAGAGTAGCTGCTGTGTGGTGAGCGTACTGGCACAGAGTAGCTGATGTGTGGTGAGCGTACTGGCACAGAGTAGCTGCTGTGTGGTGAGCGTACTGGCACAGAGTAGCTGCTGTGTGGTGAGCGTACTGGCACAGAGTAGCTGATGTGTGGTGAGCGTACTGGCACAGAGTAGCTGCCGTGTGGTGAGCGTACTGGCACAGAGTAGCTGCTGTGTGGTGAGCGTACTGGCACAGAGTAGCTGATGTGTGGTGAGCGTACTGGCACAGAGTAGCTGCTGTGTGGTGAGCGTACTGGCACAGAGTAGCTGCTGTGTGGTGAGCGTACTGGCACAGAGTAGCTGATGTGTGGTGAGCGTACTGGCACAGAGTAGCTGCTGTGTGGTGAGCGTACTGGCACAGAGTAGCTGCTGTGTGGTGAGCGTACTGGCACAGAATAGCTGCCGTAGCATCATCCAGGTGGGCTGTCGAAGTGGCTCCCCAGTGCTTCTGTAAAGCGCTTTGGGTGTCTTCACTCATTCATTCATTAAGCTGGTGCCCAAAACCTAATCGGTGTTTCAAGACCAATAAACGCCACCTACCTTACCAGTAGTTTGGGAGTGTTGCCAGAAAAAGGCCTCTGCTATCACTTAACAACCAACTCATTTACCGATTACCAAATAAAGATTTACCAAACATTACTAGGACTTTCAGTAGGATGGATTTATACGATCAGATGAAACCAAAATAGAGCTTTTTGTCAGCAAACCCCAAAAGTGGGTTTGCTGTATTCAGAAAGACTGTTAAGTGTGATGGTGGATCTTGGTGCCGTGGGGCTGTTTTTCTTCCAAAGTCCCTGGACGTCTTGTTAGGATTCATGGCACCACAGGCTCCATTAAATACCAACAGATATTAAATGAAGACCTTATAGCCGCTACCAGGCAGCTTAAAATGGGCCGTGTTTGACCCTTCCAGCAGGACCATGCTGCATCTCAAGATCTACACAAAAATGGTTCACCTCCCATGGAATGAAGGTTTTGCTATGGCACTTACTGTCTCCTGACCTAAATCCCATACAAAATCTGTGGGATAAGCTAAAGAGCAGAGCCACAAGCGTCAACCTTAGAATGTGAAGGAACTGGAGGATCTGGACCAATGATCTCACATCCCGCACCATGTGTTCACCAACCTCACCAAACATAGGAGGCGCAGGAGAAACCTTAATGCTGTTATACTGCAAAAAGAAGCTACACAAAATATTAAACGAACTGGTGCCAATAACTGTAGCAGACATCTTTGAGAGAAATGTTTGTTTTATGGTGAGACTTTAATGTTTAATGTTCATGTTTATTTGCCACTCTACAGGTGCCAGTAATTTTGGAGGACAGTATAGCCGTATATGTCCAGGCCTTTGACACACATCATGTTTACATGACCGGCAACATCATTCACTTCATATAATCAAAATGTGTTGGGTCATCAATGTATTTTTTTCTGACATACAAAACAGGACTTTCAGGTATCAGTAAACATTACATCCTTTTGCTTACAGTGTTTTATTACTACATGTCCTATGCAGGGCTGCAGAGCTCATTCTGCTGCCACTCACTCACACACAGACAATTCGGCAGCTGTAGCCTTTTTAAACGGTGGTGAGAAGACAGAGGAAAGCTCACGACGACGCAGGAAGAGCATGCAAACCCCACATGGGGAACCTCGAACCCTGGTGCTACAGCTGTGGAGCTATAGGGTTCAGCACTGCGGCTCCATACCGAGTGCAGAGAGCATAAGTTATGCACAAAATGTCACCTATTTCCACTCACAGGGCGGCTGTTTTGTCTTCTATATTGCAGAGCATCCGATTCCATCGGCATGGAGCTCAGAGTCACCAGTCCTGTTCTGCTTCAAGCTATGAAAATATTATGGGTAAATGTCCCTGATGCAGCCTGGCCTTCTTTACTGGGCTCTGCTTCCATAAACATGTGGGCAGCGGTATCAGGCCGCAATAAAAAGGCAGCTTGTCACAGTCTGTGCAGGGCAGGAGGCCTAAGCATAAGATTTTATCAAGCGTCCAGCTGCCTTGGAACTAGTCCTGGTATCTAGAGTCAATCTAACTGGTTGAATCAGTGATTTCAGCTTCCAGGTACAGAGTGGCTTGTGGCATGAGACTTATCCACAGCTCTGGCCAGTCTCTCATCCCATCTCCATCCATCCATCCATCCATCCATTTTCTGAAACTGCTTATCTTGTTCAAGATCATGAAGGGTGCAGAGCATATCCTGGAGGCTAAGTGCGCAAGGCAGGGAACAACCAAGACTGGGGTGCCAACCCCTGGTTGGGCACACTCACACACCATTGACACGTATGGGCAATGTGGTAACTCCAATTAACCTCAGCATGGTTTTGGACGGGGGGGACTAGAGTACCTGGAGGAAACCCCACGCTGAAACTGGGAGAACTTGCAAACTTCCACCACACGGATCTCTGGTAGATACTCAAGTCAACAGTGCGAACCACTGCACCACCATGCCGCCCCCTTCTTCCAGTCATTCAAGATGAAATCAAATTTTTATCTTGGTGCAATGCAGACATGGGCAGACAGGGGGCAGTGCAGTAGCTGAGGATGGGCAGGTAAGCAGGAAGTGAAAATGAAGTGACGGAGATTCATTGCTGAGAAAGTCTCTGCACAGTTAATGCCATACATTTGTTGTATAGTTAATGCCATACATTTGTTGTACAGTTAATGCCATACATTTGTCGTCTTGCATCATATTCTCTCCAAGCACGTGTCCCTTCTAGCTCAAGATAAACTCACCTCCATGGTCCTATTATATATTAATTTAAATTTATCATTATATGCTTTATACTTTTTTGACATTTTGTTACTTTGCATAGCTTTCATGTGAATTGTTAAAAGTAAAACAAAAGATAATGTACTATTGGGAGAAAGCGTAGCCTCCCTCTTCAGGATATTTATGACAAAAAAACAAGGATAAATAAGTTCCAAAAAGGAAAGACAAAAGGTCCAGATAATTAGTCGCTTCACAGAAAAGAAGCTTATTGCTCAGAAGGCACAGACATTTTGTGAATTAAGTGCAATAATAGCAGCAGACTGCATAAGCTGTCCAACAATGTAAACCTGCTTTTTTCAGCTTTACAGGGATTTCTGAGATGGCGAGGGACCTGTTATCCTCGCAATATGTGAAGAGCAACAGATGAAATCGCGTCCTGCATTTTGCTGAAAAGCTGGAATATGCAACTTCAATTATTATGTACAGGTTACAGTACATCCAAAGGCGAGAGGTAGAGAAGAAGCAAGAAAATGAAGCAGAGGAAGGAGATGGAAAGAGCGAAGAGAGTGATAAAGAAGGAGACAGAAGAAGAAATAGAGGCACTAGTAGAGGTGTAGAGAAGGAAAGTGATGTATAGAAAGATGGGTGTGAGCAGAGACAGAGGTGTAGAGAGAGACGGGTGTGAGCAGAGACAGGGGGTGTAGAGAGAGACGGGTGTGAGCAGAGACAGAGGTGTAGAGAGTGACGGGTGTGAGCAGAGACAGAGGTGTAGAGAGAGACGGGAGTGAGCAGAGACAGAGGTGTAGAGAGAGATGGGTGTGAGCAGAGACAGAGGGTGTAGAGAGTGACGGGTGTGAGCAGAGACAGAGGGTGTAGAGAGAGACGGTGTAAGCAGAGACAGAGGGTGTAGAGAGACGGGTGTGAGCAGAGACAGAGGGTGTAGAGAGCCGGGTGTTAGCAGAGACAGAGGTGTAGAGAGTGACGGGTGTGAGCAGAGACAGAGGTATAGAGAGTGACGGGTGTGAGCAGAGACAGAGGGTGTAGAGAGTGACGGGTGTGAGCAGAGACAGAGGGTGTAGAGAGAGACGGGTGTAAGCAGAGACAGAGGGTGTATAGAGTGACGGGTGTGAGCAGAGACAGAGGGTGTAGAGAGAGACGGGTGTGAGCAGAGACAGAGGGTGTAGAGAGAGAGACGGGTGTGAGCAGAGACAGAGGGTGTAGAGAGAGACGGGTGTGAGCAGAGACAGGGGGTGTAGAGAGAGACGGGTGTGAGCAGAGACAGGGGGTGTAGAGAGATGGGTGTGAGCAGAGACAGAGGGTGTAGAGAGTGACGGGTGTGAGCAGAGACAGAGGGTGTAGAGAGTGACGGGTGTGAGCAGAGACAGAGGTGTAGAGAGAGACGGGTGTAAGCAGAGACAGAGGTGTAGAGAGTGACGGGTGTGAGCAGAGACAGAGGGTGTAGAGAGTGACGGGTGTTAGCAGAGACAGAGGTGTAGAGAGTGACGGGTGTGAGCAGAGACAGAGGGTGTAGAGAGTGACGGGTGTGAGCAGAGACAGAGGGTGTAGAGAGTGACGGGTGTGAGCAGAGACAGAGGTGTAGAGAGAGACGGGTGTGAGCAGAGACAGAGGTGTAGAGAGAGGCGGGTGTGAGCAGAGACAGAGGTGTAGAGAGAGACGGGTGTGAGCAGAGACAGGGGGTGTAGAGAGAGAGACAGGTGTGAACAGAGACAGAGGGTGTAGAGAGAGACGGGTGTGAGCAGAGACAGAGGGTGTAGAGAGAGACGGGTGAGAGCAGAGACAAAGGGTGTAGAGAGAGACGGGTGTGAGCAGAGACAGGGGGTGTAGAGAGAGACGGGTGTGAGCAGAGACAGAGGGTGTAGAGAGTGACGGGTGTAGGCAGAGACAGGGGGTGTAGAGAGATGGGTGTGAGCAGAGACAGAGGGTGTAGAGAGAGACGGGTGTGAGCAGAGACAGAGGGTGTAGAGAGAGACGGGTGTGAGCAGAGACAGAGGGTGTAGAGAGAGACGGGTGGGAGCAGAGACAGAGGGTGTAGAGAGAGACGGGTGTGAGCAGAAACAGAGGGTGTAGAGAGAGACGGGTGTGAGTAGAGACAGAGGGTGTAGAGAGAGACGGGTGTGAGCAGAGACAGAGGGTGTAGAGAGAGACGGGTGTGAGCAGAGACAGAGGGTGTAGAGAGAGACGGGTGTGAGCAGAGACAGAGGGTGTAGATGGAGGAGTTGTAAAACAACATCTTAGGGCTGCTGGCTTGACATCAAGCATCCTGCCACATTTTGTTTTTTTTTCATGTAAGCATTACTCAGTACATAATCTACCCAGCAGCTTCTTAGCCGAACACTGAACAGAGGTAAATCGATATTTAATACACTCTCTTAAAATAATCCACACTCTCATGAAATAATCTTGCTAGCATATTGCAATATGCACTGCATGGAAATGAAAAGAAAAAAAAATCTATTTGTTAAATTAGCTAAGCGTCCTGGAGGGGTCAGAGGGCATCGTGAGAGATACATATTAAGGTGATGTGTAAAGACAGAGGTTCTGAACTGTTATTTCAGCTTAGCAGGAATGAAACAGTGCAGTGATGTCTTTTACAGAACTGCATTTTTTATTATTCTCACTGATTTTATCGGACCATAAAATAATACAGCATTTAAGTATAATCTGTGCTCAGCAGGGTTAATTCCGTTTATTTTGCTAAGTGTTGATTAAAAATGCATATTTGAATTAGTGAGAGCTGCAGAGGGCGGAGTGAACAGACTGGCGTGTGCGTCTGTGATGCAGGATCCCACTCACTGCCAGCGGCTGTGATTTAATGTCTCCGGGCTTTGGACCTGTGAGATTATTTAAAGCGGGCGGTCATTGACCCTTAGTAGATGCATTTGGTTCTTGGTGGAATGGGGGATGGTGGAATTTTTGTAACTGGCCATGAGTGTCTGATCAGAAGCAAACAAATTTCTTGGGGGTGGGGGGGGGGGGGCTAGGCCTTTACATTTGTCATTTAACTTTGTGCCCAACTACAAGGTGAACAGAATTCTCTGTTCATAAGCTATGTATGACAATTAAATACTACATTTCTGTCTTCTAACTAATGCAGCTTCGGTGTGTAGTTTTGGACAGAGAAGTACACTACAAAAAACAGCAAACCTCAAGCTCAGCTCCAAGTCTATTTTAAAAATAAAATTTTTCCTATGGATATAGGGGGTTTGCGATTGGAGATGACAAAAGTATTCTGATCAGACGTCCCAATTCAAAAGGACTGATCTCAAAATTTAACATTGCACTTTATATTATCTGTTGACTTCTTGGTATCATTCATTACTCTGGAGGGCATCTGGGAACGAGACCTAAAGTAGGTGTTTATTGACCAGGACTGGTTCTCTGTGTGGCAGAATGTTTTCCTTAAATGTACCTCCATCAGTGTACGGTACATAAGCTTCATTTCAAATTTGTTAATAGAATTTATTTAACTCCAGTGTCACGATCGGGGTGCAGCGAGCGCGGCGATCGTGCGTGTAAGGAGCAATGAGTAGGCAGACAGGCGAATACGGGGCAAAACGGGAGTTTACTGGGGAAACAGGGACCAGGACACAGCTCACGCTTACAAACATTAGAAAACATCAATGACGGACAACGCTAACAGGTAAGACCAGGACTTAAAACCAGACAAGACTAATCAAAGTAATCAGATACAGCGGGGTACAATCAGGGAAATACACGTGGGAAGGCAGGGGGCGTGGCACACACGAGGAGCGGACGAGCCGGGCATGACAGAGCCCCCCCCCAAAGGCGCGCTTCACCGGGCGCGCCCAGGAGGAGGCGACGAACGGGACGAGGGGACCAAGACCTGAAAAAACAAAACCCAAAACCAAGAACAAGAGACCGGGAATTAAACAGAGAGACAGAACAGGCACAAAGACAGGACCAGGGACAAAACCTGACAGAGGACGGGGAACACGGACCGACAGAGAAAGAGAGGGGACACAGAAGGAACCGGCGGGACACAAGGGCCAGGAGTGAACAGAGGGCACAGAGGAGGACGGGTAGCAAAGACAGGAGGAATACGAGGAGCAGAGACGGGCGGAACGAAGGGACGAGCAGAAAACGAAGGGACAGAGACAGGCGGGACAAAGGCAGGGGCATAGGGAGACAAGGAGGGGGAACCAAGGGGAGCCCGAGGGAGACCCAGCGGGCGACGGGCGGCAGTCGGAGGGGCCGCAGGCGGCCGGGAGGCCGGAGCCGGAGGGGACCTCGGAGGGGCCGAGGAGGCAGGGCGAGGGACCCGCGGAGGGGCCAGGGAGGGAGCAGGAGGGAGCACCGGGGAAGGGGACGAGGGAGCTGGAGGGGCCCACGGCGAAGGCCCGGAGGAGGGGGGAGCTGCAGCAGGCGGCGACGTCCGGGGGAGGGCCGGAGGTAGAGGCCCCGCAGGCAACCGAGAAGCCGCCGTCGGGGAGCCCGCAGGCGACCGACCAGGCTCTGGAGAGGGGAGCGAGGCGGGGCGACGAAGCCTCGGAGGGGGACCCGCAGGCGACAGCCGACCCGGAGGGCCAGGACCCGCAGGCGCCAGCCGAGCCAGAGCGCAGGCGAGGGAGGGCGAGCCAGGGGGCAGGGCGGGCGGGACCCCAGCCCTGCGTCTGTGTCCCCTTCCCCTGCGGGACACAGACAGGCCGACCCTAGTTCGGGGTCGAAGTCGCCGGGGCGAGGGACAAGAGGTTACAAGTTCTGTCCCCGAGGGGTCCCATTCCAGCTCCTCCACCTCCGAAGAGGGAGGAGCCAAGATGGAGTTGTCCGGGACCACCTCGGGGACTAGGACAGGGACTGGAGCTGCAGCAGTCGGAGGGGGCGCCTCTGGAGCTGCTGCAGTCGGAGGGGGCGCCTCTGGAGCTGCTGCAGTCGGAGGGGGCGCCTCTGGAGCTGCTGCAGTCGGAGGGGGCGCCTCTGGAGCTGCTGCAGTCGGAGGGGGCGCCTCTGGAGCTGCTGCAGTCGGAGGGGGCGCCTCTGGAGCTGCTGCAGGCGGAGGGGGCGCCTCTGGAGCTGCTGCAGGCGGAGGGGGCGCCTCTGGAGCTGCTGCAGGCGGAGGGGGCGCCTCTGGAGCTGCTGCAGGCTGCCGTGGCGCCGGGACAGGAACACGGTCAGGCTGCCGTGGCGCCGGGACAGGAACACGGTCAGGCTGCCGGGGCGCCGGGACAGGAACACGGTCAGGCTGCCGGGGCGCCGGGACAGGAACACGGTCAGGCTGCCGGGGCATCAGCCCGGAAACTGCAGGACGCTGCAGTGGGGACCTCGGCCCAGGTGCTGCAAGCCGCTGTCGTGGGGGCGCCCGCCCGGGAACTACAGGACGCTGCAGAGGGGGCACCGGCACGGGCGTTGCAAGTCGCCGTCGTGGGAGCGCCCGCCCGGGAACAGCAGGACGCTGCAGTGGGAGCGCCGGCACGGGCGTTGCAAGTCGCCGTCGTGGGGGCGCCCGCCCGGGAACTGCAGGACGCTGCAGTGGGGGCACCGGCCCAGGCGCTACAAGCCACCGTCGCGGGGGCGCTCGCCCTGGAACTGCAGGACACTGCAGTGGGGGCGCCGGCCCAGGCGCTGCAAGCCGCCGTCGTGGGGGCGCTCGCCCTGGAACTACAGGTGACTGCAGTGGGGGCGCCTCGGAAGTGGCTGTAGCAGGCGGGGACAGGAGCGTCTCGGAAGCGGCTGCGGCGAGATCAGGAACTGGGGCGAGATCAGGAACTGGGGCGAGATCAGGAACTGGGGCGAGATCAGGAACTGGGGCGAGATCAGGAACTGGGGCTGCAGGCAATTGCTGTAGGGGCGCTCGCCCGGGAACTGCAGGGGACTGCAGCGGGGGCACCTCAGGAGCGGCTGCAGCAGGGCGGTCAGGGACAGGAGCGCAGTCAGGGACAGGAGCTGCAGCAGGCGGCTGCAGTGGGGGCGCCTGCCCGGGAGCTGCAGGTTGCTGCAGTGGGGGCGCCGGCCCGGGAGCTGCAGGTTGCTGCAGTGGGGGCGCCGGCCCGGGAGCTGCAGGTGGCTGCAGTGGGGGCGCCTGGACAGGAACAGGAGCGCGGTCAGGAACAGGAGCGCGGTCAGGAACAGGAGCGCGGTCAGGAACAGGAGCGCGGTCAGGAACAGGAGCTGGCTGCAGAGGGGGCGCCTGCCCGGGAGCTGCAGCAGGCGGCTGCAGAGGGGGCGCCTGCCCGGGAGCTGCAGCAGGCGGCTGCAGAGGGGGCGCCTGCCCGGGAGCTGCAGCAGGCGGCTGCAGAGGGGGCGCCTGCCCGGGAGCTGCAGCAGGCGGCTGCAGAGGGGGCGCCTGCCCGGGAGCTGCAGCAGGCGGCTGCAGAGGGGGTGCCTCTGCAGGAACTGGAGCGCGGTCAGGAACTGGAACACAGTCAGGAACAGGAGCTGGCTGCAGTGGGGGCGCCTGCCCGGGAGCTGCAGCAGGCGGCTGCAGAGGGGGCGCCTGCCCGGGAGCTGCAGCAGGCGGCTGCAGAGGGGGTGCCTCTGCAGGAACTGGAGCGCGGTCAGGAACTGGAACACGGTCAGGAACAGGAGCTGGCTGCAGTGGGGGCGCCTGCCCGGGAGCTGCAGCAGGCGGCTGCAGAGGGGGCGCCTGCCCGGGAGCTGCAGCAGGCGGCTGCAGAGGGGGCGCCTGCCCGGGAGCTGCAGCAGGCGGCTGCAGAGGGGGCGCCTCTGCAGGAACTGGAGCGCAGTCAGGAACAGGAGCTGGCTGCAGTGGGGGCGCCTGCCCGGGAGCTGCAGGTTGCTGCAGTGGGGGCGCCTGCCCGGGAGCTGCAGCAGGCAGCGAAGGCGGCTGCGCAGGCGGCGGCTGCGCAGGCGGCGGCTGCGCAGGCGGCGGCTGCGCAGGCGGCGGCAGCGGCGAAGGCGGCTGCGCAGGCGGCGGCAGCGGCGAAGGCGGCTGCGCAGGCGGCGGCAGCGGCGAAGGCGGCAATGGCGGCTGCACGGGAGCGGGGTCCGCCGGCAATGGCGGCTGCACGGGAGCGGGGTCCGCCGGCAATGGCGGCTGCACGGGAGCGGGGTCCGCCGGCAATGGCGGCTGCACGGGAGCGGGGTCCGCGGGCGGCAGGAGCGGAGGGAGCTCCTCGGGTCCGGCCGTTGCAGCGAGCAGCGGAGGGAGGTCCTCTGTACCGGCGATCGCCGGTCTCCTTCTCCCTCGCTGGCGCCTAGCGGTGGCGGGAGGCGGCGCGACGTCCGTAAAAACGGACGGCGGAAGAAAGGCCTCCGGCTCCGGGTAAGGGTAGAGGAAGGGCTCCTCGTCCTCGTCCTCACTGGAGAACCAGTATTTCCACACGGGATCGGGGTCGCGTGTGGTCAGCCTCCGGGCTGGAGGTAGGGCGGGTACTTCCCTTTCGTCCCCTGTCGGGAGCCAAAGCCTGGAGAGCGAGCAGGCGCCGAGACGGATCGTCTCCTGCGGGACTCTCCTCCTCCCTGTCCGCTTCTTTTTGTGGTCCGTCATTCTGTCACGATCGGGGTGCAGCGAGCGCGGCGATCGTGCGTGTAAGGAGCAATGAGTAGGCAGACAGGCGAATACGGGGCAAAACGGGAGTTTACTGGGGAAACAGGGACCAGGACACAGCTCACGCTTACAAACATTAGAAAACATCAATGACGGACAACGCTAACAGGTAAGACCAGGACTTAAAACCAGACAAGACTAATCAAAGTAATCAGATACAGCGGGGTACAATCAGGGAAATACACGTGGGAAGGCAGGGGGCGTGGCACACACGAGGAGCGGACGAGCCGGGCATGACATCCAGCACATCTACACAAAATTTTTCCAGACAGATTGAATTTATGTTGTAAATGTCAGAGAGAAAAGGGCACGATTCTGCATATGTTCTGGCTGTGTGATAAAATTAAGATTTTTTGGAGAGAAATTCATTTAGCACTCCAGTGCATTTTTAATATACCTTTCATAAGGTGTCCTAAGATATACCTCTTACACAATTAATTCGAATCTGTATTTGACCAGACATGGAGAATTGTTTTCTTCATGTTTGTATTTATTGGTGAGCTCCACAGATACCTTCTATCAAACTCTGGCTCTCTCAGATATCCAATTTTCTGTACATGTGATGTGCATCATCTATCAGAACGCTTTCTGTAAATACGGTCCTCTCTCTGGTCACATACGGAGAACATTGTTTCATTTTTGTTAACCTTGATCCATTATTTCTCCCCCTGTATTTGCTTTGTTGCATATCTATATGTCCATATGGACACCTGGGATACTCTGTGTAGTAGAATGTATGCATTGTTGCTAATCTCCCTATATATTTATTTGCCTATAACCCATAAATGCCCTATAAAACAGGCAACGTGCAGGTTATGTGCGAGAGTGAGAGATCCAGGCGGAACTGGCATATTCCTCAACCTTTGCATTGTAAGTACATACAGCCCCGCAGACTGAATCGGAAATGAAGTAATGGCTGTAATGTCACAGTATCAAATGTTAACTTTACTTCTTCAGTGTCAATTGAGCAGAGGCCTTACACTTCTCCTAAAACATACAGCATTGACATCACCAGAAAATGATTCCATTATCACAAGAAAATGGTATAAAAATAATGACAGTTCATTGACTTTCTCAGCCTCGGTAATTTACAGATTTTAGAGACATTTTAAAAGAAATAAAAGCAGGGATGCAGTGGCAGTGTTACGGTCATTGCAGGAGGGGCTAGAGCACCCCCAGCCTCTTCCCTGGTGCTGCCACTGGTCCTGCTAACGTAGGTGCGACCCGTTAAAATGCCATCGAATTAATACCAGCATGGTCCTCTGTCAGCACCCCTGACAGGCAAGATCGCGACCCTTCGGAAAACGGTTTCTACCTGCAAGAAGGGAGGCCACTCGATAGCTGATCAGACCATGCTCCTTGCTCTCTGCTCATTTGTGGTGGTCCTCTGTGAGGATGTGCGCGAGAGAGTATTTCGAGTTTGAGGTTCTCTCCAGATCAGAGCCAGTGTTTTGCTTTGTGGCATGAAGTTTGCTTTCAGCTCTGTCCCTTTTCTTACTACATTCTTTAGATAAATGGAACTTTCGCTAGTACCAGTTACACACATTGATCATTTTCAGCACAGAACTTGTATATAAAATTGAGAACCAAATGCAACGTCCTGAGAACCTATTGTAACGGAGTTGGACTGTAGGGGGCGGTGGCACCCATAATGCACTGCTTCCAAAGAGACTGGAGAATCTGTTTACCTGTGATTCCTGTTGTCGTTGTTTGTGTTGTTTGGGGGGGGGGGAAGTTGTTAGTATTTGTTAATGTAATTGGGTTCTGGCGTGTTTGGAAATGTGTTTGGGTGGTTTTTGTGTAAACGCACACAGGCTACCGTGGACGGGATCCTCGGTAGTACTGTGTATTTGGGCAGGGTTTTTGTGTGTGAAAGGAGAGTGAGCAAGTAAGCTTATGGTAGAGTTAGCCCTTTACTTGCCTTGGCTGTGTTTTTATTCTGTTCTTTGCTGATGGAATAAAGCTTGGAGACTTCTCTCCTGTTGAGCAAAGTTCCTCAACTGTCTCCATTACTCCCTGGTGGTGAAAACCCAGAAAACGTTACACTATGTATGTGTGTGTAGCCAGATAGAGAGAATTTAAAAAGTCTTTCAAAACTTTGTACATATTAAAGTAATACATTAGTCCTTGTGAAATTCAAATGTCTCATGAAGTTCTGCTCTTTGCTCTCTCTCTCTCTCTCTCTCTCTCTCTCTCTCTCTCTCTCTCTCGCTCTTTGTCTCACTCAAACCAGTCATGTAGTATCACTCCTGTTTATGGGATCATGGCTATAAATGTTAAGTTAAAATTGGTAGTAGGTTCAAAACTGAAGAGGAAATATTGTTTATATTTTTATAACAATACAAATGGTTAACAATTATCCTCTGCAGATAATTATATATCTATTCTGATTTTTTTTTTGCTATCTTGCCCAGCAACCTGCACTTAGAATATAGGCAGCTGGTTACCACAGACCTGATCCTTCTGGGAAACTGTTTAAACATGGATACGGAAGAGAAAGATGCTCGAACCACTCTGAAGGTCACGGTAAATGTAAGAGCCTGTCATTGTCTGAAAACAACCTTAAGGAAAGGATGTAGGCTATGCAGGATATTTAGGAAGAGAAAATGAACAATTTTTATGAATCATAATTTTAAGAGCAATCTTCTTAAAAAAATTTATAAATTCACAAGATGATTGATCTAAATAGACTAATGTTATGCTTTAAAAGAAAGCTTCAAAATAGTCTGGAAGGGCTCCGCCAGCACGGGTACCGCATACAGAGGTGACGAGAAAACAGGGACCTCAGGAGCTCCCAGAGCAGAGCATGGGTCAGGGTCACCAGCAAGGGCTGGCGAAATGGTCCCTGGGCTTTGAAGAAGTGGGCTGGAGGGGGGACTCACACAGAGGGCCACTGGTCTGCTGGGCTGCGGGGGTATGAGGGCCACTGGTCTGCTGGGCTGTGGGGGTATGAGGGCCACTGGTCTGCTGGGCTGTGGGGGTATGAGGGCCACTGGTCTGCTGGGCTGTGGGGGTATGAGGGCCACTGGTCTGCTGGACTGTGGGGGTATGAGGGCCACTGGTCTGCTGGACTGCGGGGGTATGAGGGCCACTGGTCTGCTGGGCTGTGGGGGTATGAGGGCCACTGGTCTGCTGGACTGTGGGGGTATGAGGGCCACTGGTCTGCTGGACTGCGGGGGTATGAGGGCCACTGGTCTGCTGGGCTGTGGGGGTATGAGGGCCACTGGTCTGCTGGACTGCGGGGGTATGAGGGCCACTGGTCTGCTGGGCTGTGGGGGTATGAGGGCCACTGGTCTGCTGGGCTGTGGGGGTATGAGGGCCACTGGTCTGCTGGACTGCGGGGGTATGAGGGCCACTGGTCTGCTGGGCTGTGGGGGTATGAGGGCCACTGGTCTGCTGGGCTGTGGGGGTATGAGGGCCACTGGTCTGCTGGACTGCGGGGGTATGAGGGCCACTGGTCTGCTGGGCTGTGGGGGTATGAGGGCCACTGGTCTGCTGGGCTGTGGGGGTATGAGGGCCACTGGTCTGCTGGACTGCGGGGGTATGAGGGCCACTGGTCTGCTGGACTGCGGGGGTATGAGGGCCACTGGTCTGCTGGGCTGTGGGGGTATGAGGGCCACTGGTCTGCTGGACTGCGGGGGTATGAGGGCCACTGGTCTGCTGGGCTGTATATATTTACCACTAGACCGCCAGTGAAAAAGCACCATACAGCAGAATGAGTCCCCTTCTGGCAGCGTACATAAACTTTTACATCATTATTGCTTAACTGCTTTTCATTTGTGAGTTTTCTTCAGCCCCAGAGCACCGGACAGGTGTCTGAAGTCCTGTCCGCCTTGCAGAGGCTCCATTCAGGCTGTAGTAATGCGTCCATTTTCTCCACTAATAAAAACCCCTGCAGCGAGAGCTTTATTGGCTCTTCAGGAAGCCGGACTCCCTCCCTACTGCCGCTCACATGCTGCTGTTCGCGGTGGAAGTCCCCGCCTTTCCGTCCGTTCTCTCCTGCTGTTCGCGGTGGAAGTCCCTGCCTTTCCGTCCGTTCTCTCCTGCTGGGAGAAGCTAGAGCCGTCGTCTCCTGATGGCCCCGTTAATTATTCGTCTGGGAGAGGGATCGATGCGGATGTATCAATCATCAGGATGCATCATTGACTTCTGTTTACTCCATTATTCCCATGTCAGGTAAACAGTACACTTGTCTCTTCCTTAATGATGTCTGTTCCCTCTTAATCAGTCTGTTCGCTTTCCTGTCTCTTTGGGGGAGATACAGGGCATATTTAACGTCAACTTCAGAGTTTGCAAAGTTCCCTGCATTAATAGTAATGGTCGTGATAATTCAGGCTGACTGACTCTGAGTTTGCGTGGGAATGTATGTGCACCCTGCATCTCAGCATCATTAAAATGGGATATTGGATGCAACAGTATGAAATGAAAGCACTGACACATGGAATAAAATTCAAAGCATAAGAATAATCCCACAGGACAAGGAGAGTTTAATCTGCAACTTGTAAACACTGGAAAATGAGGGTATCTACAGAAGTTTGCTATGCTGAAATGGGGTGAATATAATTTTGACCTGACTCTCTCTTTACCATATATACCGTATATTACGGTACACACAGCAAACCCCATCACAGAACAGGCCTGGCACGTGCTGGTATCTTCTGCAGTGTCACGGCATGCTTACAGTCAGGCTCATTGTCTGTATATGGAAGTCAGCGGTTGTTTCCAGAGCCGCGGCTTTCTGGATGAAGACAAGATCTCGAGTGAAACAAGCCGGGACAAATCTAAGGAGAGGGAATTCCTGGTCTGTCTCCTTCAATCAGCCATGCGATCACATACAGTCACACACATGCTGCGCAGAGGTCAAGGACACAGGCTCCAGAATGGGTCACCCTGATAGCCAGGACTGTGTACCGCCGGTCAGCCACAGATCAAGGATCGTGTGACCCTGTGTGGCTCTGTGCTGCCAGTCACCCAGAGAGCTGGGACTGGGACCGTGTGACCCTGTCCAGCCCTGTGCTGCCAGTCACCCAGAGAGCTGGGACTGGGACCGTGTGACCCTGTGTGGCCCTGTGCTGCCAGTCACCCAGAGAGCTGGGACTGGGACCGTGTGACCCTGTGTGGCTCTGTGCTGCCAGTCACCCAGAGAGCTGGGACTGGGACCGTGTGACCCTGTCCAGCCCTGTGCTGCCAGTCACCCAGAGAGCTGGGACTGGAACCGTGTCACCCTGTGTGGCCCTGTGCTGCCAGTCACCCAGAGAGCTCGGACTGGGACCGTGTGACCCTGTCCAGCCCTGTGCTGCCAGTCACCCAGAGAGCTGGGACTGGGACCGTGTGACCCTGTCCGGCCCTGTGCTGCCAGTCACCCAGAGAGCTGGGACTGGGACCGTGTGACCCTGTCCAGCCCTGTGCTGCCAGTCACCCAGAGAGCTGGGACTGGGACCGTGTGACCCTGTGTGGCCCTGTGCTGCCAGTCACCCAGAGAGCTGGGACTGGGACCGTGTGACCCTGTCCAGCCCTGTGCTGCCAGTCACCCAGAGAGCTGGGACTGGGACCGTGTGACCCTGTCCAGCCCTGTGCTGCCAGTCACCCAGAGAGCTGGGACTGGGACCGTGTGACCCTGTCCGGCCCTGTGCTGCCAGTCACCCAGAGAGCTGGGACTGGGACCGTGTGACCCTGTCCAGCCCTGTGCTGCCAGTCACCCAGAGAGCTGGGACTGGGACCGTGTGACCCTGTCCGGCCCTGTGCTGCCAGTCACCCAGAGAGCTGGGACTGGGACCGTGTGACCCTGTCCAGCCCTGTGCTGCCATCACCCAGAGACCCAGGACCATGACTATGTGACCCTGTGCAGCCCTGTGCCACAGGGCACCCATAGTGCTGGCACTGTGTGACCCTGTGCAGCCCTGTGCTCCCATCACCCAGAGACCCAGGACCATGACTATGTGACCCTGTGCAGCCCTGTGCCACAGGGCACCCAGAGTGTTGGGACTGTGTGACCCTGTGCAGCCATGTGCCAGCCTGTGACAATGTGACCACATAGTTATGCTCTATTACAGCATTGCAGTTTGTTACCGTAACATTCCGTAATGCTTTAGGGGAATTTCAGCCCTTTACGCTTCAGACTATTTGACGTCTGCTGGGGTCTGGAATGGCCTCTTGGTTCACTTGTCACTGTCACACTAGCATGAGTGTCCTGCATCATTAGCAGCATGCCCTCGAGTGCCTGTCTCTGCTGGAGACGTTTGAGGCTGTCAGCCAAACACATGCTGCTCTTTCTTTGCCTGTTTGCCCGTTTAACCACACAGTTCTGATTCACCTGAACATTCCAACACAGAGAAACACTCACAAACACACCCATACACAGAGGAGCACAGACCTACACAGAGGAGCACAGACCTACACAGAGGAGCACACATGAACACACAGAAACACATGGACATACAGAAACACTTTTGAAAACACAGAAGAATAAGTAAGTACATGGGAACATGCAGAAAAATCCAGGAACACACGGAAACACACGGAAACACACATCACCACAGTAGAACACGCAAGAACACACGTAAATATGGGAACACACATGAGTACATAGGAAAACATGTGAACACAAGTGAGTCCAAACAAGCACAAAAACACAATGCAGAAGAAGTCAAAGACACATGGAAGCGTGCAAATACACAAATGCACAAGTGCTAACGAAGTGAAATGCAGAAACTCTCTGGCTGTCCCTGCCTAAGGACGCGTGCTGCCCTCAGCAGTCCCCTGCCTCCACATGCTGAGATCTGTGCTGAAACCACTCAATGCTTCTACGTGGGGAGGAGACTCTACATCCCACTGCATCCTAACCTTCCGCGTGGCCCTTTCTGCCGCTTCTCTAATTACTCGGTAGGTAAACGTTTAAGCGTCTGGCAGGAAGGCTGAGGTCACCCCCCCCCTCCCCCTGACAACTGGCTCTATGAGGCAGACGAGGCACCCTGGAGTTCGGAAGATCTGACAGGCTTATGTAAGCGGGTGTCAGAGCGCCCCCCACCGAGTGTGTTTCACCTGCATTCATCAGCCGCTTACGGCTGTGTTTATGTAACGGGCTGTGGGCCGTGGTGTCTGCCAGCACAGGTCCCAGAGCACGCAGACGCAGGCAGCCGCTTCCACCCTGAGTGGGCTGCATGACACCTTCAGACACGAGCAGAATCTAAGTGTGGACAGTACTGGTACGCTTCTATTTACCATGTATCCTGCATGTGTACAGCATTTATCTGTGTCACTATGATGCATGAATATAAAGTCCATCTATCCATCCATCCATCCATCCATCCATCCTGTTTTCCATACTTGCTTGTCCTTATAAAATGTATGTGATGTCACACATGTATATGTGTATATCGGTGTTTTACAGTATGTGTATGATGTGTATATTGCACATGTATTTGATATTGAACGATGTACTAGAAGTGTATTATGTGTGTATATGACATTTGTATTGATGTTTACATTCCGCATGATGATGTGCATATTCCATGCGTATATGATGCGTGTGATGTGTACACTGGAGAACATGCATGTGTCGGGTGTGTATGAGGAGTGCGTGTGATGTATGTATGTGTGAGATTGTGGACGGCGCATGGAAAGCCTCTCGGCGCGTCACGGCCGCGTCGTTAATGTTTCTGCACCGATGGGGCTCTGAGCGTCTGCACTTCAGAGGGATAAGTACCCCGTGAATTATAAATGGGGCTTTCCGACATTCTTTAGACCAGGTATGAAAAGTAATGGCTCTAGTCAAACCAGGAAGCTCTGTAACTGATACAGTAAATTAAATCTCCTGTATGTACTACAAGAATTCCAGTAGTGTTTTTATGATATTAAGACATCTGCCCTGTCAATGGAGGCTATAGAGTGTGTCGACCTGTCAAGCCTCGTTCATATGGGGGATTACGCAGTAATGCTAATTAAGTGGTATTACCCAGTGAATTTACCTAAGTGCCATTAAACAGGCCACTTATGACCTCATTAAGTTCATTTCAGCCGCATGGACATGCTGTGATGTCCGAACTCACTCGCTCACTTTGCGGTTAAATGCAGCACATTGGGAAGAACGCAGCAAACCGTTTGTTTATCCGTAAGTGAGCTGTCGGGTGTTTCATTCATTAATCACACACATCCTTCAGAAATTTTATAATGTAGAACAACCTTAAAAAAAACCTCAAATACTCACAGATCATCTTTTTTTGTATAGCAAACAAAACTACGTGAACCATACATAAAATATTTAAATAAATGATGATGATGATGATGATGATGATGATGATGAATATGGAGACCATGACAGTGATGGAAATGATGATACTAGTGACAATGATCAGTACAGAAACACAAATGAACACACAGCATGAAGCTGAGCACAGAGAAGAAGTCTGATGCCACCTGAGGATGATGGAGAACATTTTTGACACCAATACATGATCCACGTTGAAGGTTTGCTGACATTCACATCATTAGATAACAAATTGAATGGCTCAAGACATCAAACTCCTCACTCGGGTCATTATTAAAAGCAGCATTTTTCTCTATCTGTGTCAGCAGTTGGACAGTCAAAGACTCTTGGGGCTCAATCAGCACCCTGGCAGCAGAGGGACCTGCAAAAGTAGGATGTGTCTTACATGAAGCATTTTCCGTGAAGTTCATGTCAAACAAGTCCCAAGTAAACTGATCAAAACCAATACTGCAGCACTTTAAGTCCCTGACAAACTGCAATTTTAAGCAACTGCTTCATTCATAATGGAATAAAGACACAGGGGGATGAATAATGACTCGCAGTGACAGGAACTCTGAACCGGCAGACTGATCTGAGCAGCAATGACGCTGTTTACTGACGCTGTTTACTGACGGTGTTTACTGACGGTGTTTACTGACACTGTTCACTGACGCTATTTACTGACACTGTTTACTGACGCTGTTTTTGCGTAACGCGGTAACCACCCCCCTGCCACCAGCTTGATGTCGATGTGGCTCCCTGGTGCTGCCCTGATGCCTCATTGGGAACAGGCATGTCAGAATAGCGTAATGCACAGCACTCCTGTAGGGCTTGTGTTGTAAGGGAGTCAGAGACAAAGGAGAGACAGTGGTGGGCAGACCTGAGATGGAGGGGAGATTGAGCGGAGACAAACGGGAAGTGGAGGGGAGGCAGACGGAGAGGAGGCAATTTGGGGGTTGGAGAGGAGATGGAGAACAGGGAGGGGAGGTTGGGAGTGCAGAAGGGAGATGGTGGGAAGATAGACAGGAGGTAGAGTGGAGGCAGTGTGGAAGCAGAGGGAAGGTGAAGAGGAGAGAGAAGGGAGATGGAGAGGAGATGAGGGAAGGGGAGGCGGAGGAGAGGCAGGGAGGAGGTAGAGGGTAGGTAGAGGAGATGGAGGGGAGGAAGAGTTCACATGGGGGAAGCAGTTGGGAGATGGGGAGACAGAGGGGAGATGGAGGCGAGGCAGGGGAAATGAAGGGGAGTAAGATTGGAGATGGGATGCAAGGGAGGCGGAGGGGGGAAAGAAGGGAGGCATTGGGTAGCAGGGAGGCAGATAAATCTCTGCCCACAGGATTAATTCCGTCTAATGTTGACACTTCTGCAGTCTTCAACCAGAAAAATGAGAAAAATTGAATTCTTTGCTTTGGCTCATTGAATGTGGAATCGACTCCAAAACATGAACAGATTTTAGACACATACCAGACATTTCAAAGAAATATTGATGGACAGTTGATAGTGGTAATGAAAAAAGAATCTTGAAGATAGAATTAAATTTAGACCTGTGTGACTGAGGATGTAAAAAAGACACTGGAAATTTGCATAGAACAAATCTAATGCAAAGATAAAACAACTGATATGTAAAGACTCAGGGCTATAGTGTCACAGATTCACAGTGAAGTGATCTCACAATGAAGTCACTCTGTCACAGAATCATGATGTCACGGCAACACTGTCAAATGTCCACTCGCCCACTATATAGTGCACTATATAAGAAGTCGGCCATTTTATCGTGCTGTTCGAATTCTGTGCTGTAAATTTCCACATATCCCAAGGTTCATTGTGTGGTCCTTTAAAGGACACAGCCTGCAAAGGCTACATAGACCACATCCTTCAAAGTATGCAATCTGAGACTTTGAACGCAGCCATTGGCATCCTCATCCTCATTAATCCCATGATTCATCGTGACCCAAGTTTATTCTTGGGAGGAAAGTTAGCGAGACCAGTCTTTCCAAGACCATAAGTACGGTTTTGTGTTTTTGGTATTGAGAAACACCCAATGAAGTCACTCTATCACAGTAATGAGTCATGATGTCACAGCAACGCTAACATGTAACAAAGACACATGAAGTTGTAAGGTAGGCATGATGTCAGAGCAACGCTAACATGTAACAAAGACACATGAAGTTGTAAGGTAGGCATGATGTCACAGCAACGCTAACATGTAACAAAGACACATGAAGTTGTAAGGTAGGCATGATGTCACAGCAACGCTAACATGTAACAAAGACACATGAAGTTGTAAGGTAGGCATGATGTCACAGCAACGCTAACATGTAACAAAGACACATGAAGTTGTAAGGTAGGCATGATGTCACAGCAACGCTAACATGTAACAAAGACACTTGAAGTTGTAAGGTAGGCATGATGTCACAGCAACGCTAACATGTAACAAAGACACATGAAGTTGTAAGGTAGGCATGATGTCACAGCAACGCTAACATGTAACAAAGACACATGAAGTTGTAAGGTAGGCATGATGTCACAGCAACGTTAACATGTAACAAAGACACATGAAGTTGTAAGGTAGGCATGATGTCACAGCAACGCTAACATGTAACAAAGACACATGAAGTTGTAAGGTAGGCATGATGTCATAGAATCACAGTGTAATAATAATAATAATCTTTATTTACACTTTTTATACATGGAGTGCAGCTCAAAGTGCTTCACATATGGAATTACAATAAAACCAAAGATAGAGAAGCAATCTAAGTATAGATCAATGAATTGTAGAAAGATGGAATTAATCTAAATAAAATACATGAGATGAAATAAGGGGGCGGTGTGGTGGTGCAGTGGTTAGGGTGAGGGGGGCGGCATGGTGGTGTACTGGTTAGCATGGTGGTGCAGTGGTTAGGGTGAGGGGGGCGGCATGGTGGTGTACTGGTTAGCATGGTGGTGCAGTGGTTAGGGTGAGGGGGGCGGCATGGTGGTGCAGTGGTTAGCACTGTTGCCTCACACCTCTGGGACCCGGGTTCGAGTCTCCGCCTGGGTCACTTGTGTGTGGAGTTTGCATGTTCTCCCCATGCCGTCGTGGGGTTTCCTCCGGGTACTGCGGTTTCCCCCCCACAGTCCAAAAACGGGAAAGAGGCTAATTGGAGTTGCTAAAATTGCCCGTAGGAGTGCATGTGTGAGTGAATGGTGTGTGAGTGTGCCCTGCGATGGGTTGGCCCCCCATCCTGGGTTGTTCCCTGCCTCGTGCCCATTGCTTCCAGGATAAGCTCCAAACGACCCACGACCCAGTAGGATAAGCGGTTTGGAAGATGGATGGATGGAGATGAAATAAACCCTGAACAAATAAATAAATAGAATATAAAGGAATGAAAGGGTTCAAAGATATAAAAGTGTGTTAGTAAAAAAAATAATACTCTATTTTATGGATATATGATCTCACAATGAAGTCACAGCAGTCAGAGTCATGATGTCACAGATTCACAGTGTAATGGTACATTCTAGATACTGTTTTTTTGTACAGAAGCTTTTTGCTTTGTGTCATTTTCTGACAGCATCTTGTTCAGCTTCCAGATCTGACACAAAGGGTAAATCAGCCATTAAATACCCAACTAATGACCCACTGAAATATCATCTGTATTGTAACATTTTCTAAATAACTGAGCCTAACCAAATTGTCCGACTTCAGGGGGAAACACAGTTTCCATATTGAGGAGGAGTTTCCTTTTCAGGGAGAATGAAGCATTTTTCACACTCCAGTAAGAATATCTTGTCAGGCATGTTCTCCCCCAATTAAACTGCTTTGTTTTCAGCCGTTTATTTATCATTCTCAAACCCGGAGCACATTTATGCGTGTGGATCTGTCTGTGAACAAGTGTAACCCCGTCTTTCCTATAAACACATTTGTTCAGGAGTTATTCAGCAGCTGCAGAACTGTGTATACTTACTGACACTGATGTCAGCCCAAAGATGGGGCAGGAAAGCAGAGAATTTAGAAACTCTGTCTCCATTAAATGCCGCTTCCTTCATTTATGCTGTGAAAGCCACATGCATCGTCATGCTCTACGAAACCCACTGTTTGATTTTGTGCAAACTGGAAAATGTTCCTGGTTTTGTAGGTATGGAGTTTTTGTACAAAGTGCCCCAGGTTTGGTTTTCTTTACTACCGGTTTGGTAAATGTGTGTCAGGTTTATATATTTAGACCAGTATTTATATTTTTAGTCTGCTGAATGCTGGGTGTTGTGCTCCACTTAGTGTATGGCTGTTTTGTAATCCGTGTAAATCTAGTTGTGTGTTTTTTAACCAGAAAAAAATCCTTATACATGCATAATACTTGGGGTTTTAGTTATGCGTTCACCTGGACACCAGATACAGTCTGCAGTGCAGAGTTAGTTAACCTTTGGCAAGATTATCACTGACCACTCCCACCCTGGCCATGAACTCCCCAAAGCTCTCCCCTCAGGCATACATTTCCGGTCCGTCAGAACCACCACTCAATTTTCCGGCTCCTTTTAAGAAGTTGTTAGCAATCTCTCCAAGGGCTTGGTGAGTTTCTGAACTTAGTTTACTCACATTATTTGGATAAACTTCATAGAAGGTTCCTAAGCAGTGTAAGCATACCTTAATATGAAGGGGCACTTAATGTTCTGTGAATGGATTATAAACGCATTATGAATGGTGCTGTCATGACCGGCGCGTCCAGTCCTCGTGTGTGCCACGCCCCCTGATCACCCACGTGTGCTCCCCCGATTGTGCCCAGCTGTTTTCCAAAACGGGCCACACCCACCCAGAAACAGGAGACACCCACCCTTTAATGGGCCACGCTTCCCAGGAGCAGCTCACACCTCCCAGGATGGGGCTGCACCTCTGCATGTCATTTTATTTAGTGGTGCGAAAAGATCCACTGCCACATCAGCCCTGCACACAGTAACGCGACTTGTGTTATGAAGAGAGCAGAGGCTGGTTTGTGGCACATACATAACAGTAGATGTTTTTTGAGTATGTTTGTCTGTCCGTCTTTTTGTTCGTGAGTGTTTGTGCATGTGTGTGTTTGTGAGTGTCTGTCTGTAACTGTGTCTGTTTTTCATTGCCGTTCATGTGTATGGGCTGCTCCAGCAGTGCCTACAGCCTGCCAGCTTTGGATATAACTTCCCGGACTCTCCGGTCACTGGTTTCCCAGCACTGCCTAGTGCAACTTCCAGCTTCTTGCTGTTTTTCCGGTGTCGCCCCTGTGAGACGCTTTCTGTCCCCTGGAGACGGGCCTCATCCTCATTAATCGGCCAGCCAGTCTGGCTCCCTCCCTGCTCTCGAGTCTCCCTCTTCCCCTCTTCCCCTCTCCACATCTCTCGCTGCATCCTTCTGTGCTGCACAGCACTCTCTGCTCACTGAGCCTTTTCTGCCGATGGCTGTTTGTGTGAAAAACGGATATGAATCTAACCCCAGCAGTCGCAATAGCTGACGCACCATGTGCAGTGCGCTCTGTGTCCAGTTTACACTGCGTGTTCTGTGCTCTATGCTGCATGTACCGTACTCCCTGTGTAACATGCACTGTGAGCAATGTATTCGGTGTGCTACTGTATATGAACTGTATCTCACCTGGTCTGACGACAGTTTGCTGCTTCTGGATCCCAGATTTCTTGAGGGACCATCAGCTACAGATGGGTGACCCTGTTTATGGGAGTTAAACTGTTTGTGGGTTTTATTGTGTAAAAATAAACCAGGCTAAAGCAGTACAGCCATGGTGCACAGTCATCCTGTGTCCATGACTATGTGCCTTTGCGTTTCTATGTGAGTCTGTGTGTCCGAGGCCTATCCGAATGGGAGGGTCTGTGGTTGTATCTGACAAGACGTTTGCCTTACAGGGATCTATCTAACAGACTTATATCAGTGAAACCTTCCCTGAAATATATTTACATACATTAAATCCCCAATAATTGTGTCACATGACCTTGTATTTTAACTCCAGAGGAAAAGGGGAAGAAATAAAACAGAAAATATGGCTGGTTACCATGGTGAAAGTATGAATATCGCTCTGCACATTAAAGTCCAGGAATCTAGTCCACCCACCCCATTAAAAAAAAAGAAAGAATGGAATGTGCTTGACGCAATTCCCTGCACAAAAATACACATGGAGGATGAAGGTTTAATGGCTAACTGTGAAAAGCACAAATGATTAAGGTAACCACGTCGCGTTCAGTGGCAAAGGCACAATGAAGCCGTTTGTGGTGTGTAAATCACAGATATGCTTTGCTTTAGCAGATAGTGCAGTTTAATATGCTTACCCATCCCAGGCAGGAGGCTGTAATGAGCCTGAAATGTGTATTTGTTTAAATTGCCGGCCTTATTATCAGGTCCGAATTTTCTGTATTATTGAATTGATGAGAACAGCAGACCTTGAAATGAAGCCCATTTAGCAAAACGTCCTGGTGGCATTTTGGCAAATAAAACACAGGATCGTTTTAATTAACAGTCATTAAACAGAGGCCTCTGGACTGTGACGAAACACACTGCGTTTGCCGTGCTGTGAGTGCAGAATGACGACGACATTATTCTGGGCTCTGCCTGGAAAGGAACGAAAAACATGCGAATGCTGACTGTAGCAGATCGCTCAGATCGCCCAAGGCTGCTGTTTGCAGGTGATCATCTTCTGATGTTCCTGTCCTCTTCCTGTGGCTGGATCACTCAGGTTCCTCATGGCTGCCCTTTGAAGGCAATCACCTCCTGATGTCACTGTACTGCTCATGTGCCTGGATCCTGCAGGTTCCTCATGGATGTTCTATGAAGGTGATTTCTTCCTGATGTTCCTGTCCTCTTCCTGTGGGTGAATTGTTCAGGTTCCATATGGATGCTCCTTGAAGGTGATCACCTCCTGATGCTCCTTCTGTGGTTGGATGGTTCCCCCAGATCCTCAGCTCCATTCTCCAATGGCTCTAGCACATCATGCTCCCCTACTTTCTGGAATTACACACAGCCAGTAGATATTTTTTCAGCAGAGAGAGAACAGAGTTTTATGCTAACATGGGTCAGCTAATTACTGCTGTAAATTCCACTGTCAAAATGAGTATCAAAGAACACTGTAATTCAGCCTTATGAACTCCTGGGCCCCATGACTTTCCATTATGATGAAGGCTCCTTTAATTAAGCTGTAGGGTTAGTATGGTGTCCCATCCAATCAAGGTTTGCCCTCAGGTCACATGGGCAAGTGATAGACCGCTCTCTTAGGATGAACTTCCAGCACTGAGCTCTCATCTCCAGATGCTGTTATGTTCCTGTTCCTTGTTGCACATGGTTGATCTGGTTCTCCTGCAGATCACAGTCCTGCACTGCCCTTAATGGGCCCATGACAAGGATGCTCTATGAAGCCAACTGCGCAGATGGCTGACAGGGACACTCTATGAAGCCAACTGCGCAGACGGCTGACAGGGACACACTATGAAGCCAACTGCGCAGATGGCTGACAGGGACACTCTATGAAGCCAACTGCGCAGACGGCTGACAGGGACACTCTATGAAGCCAACTGCGCAGATGGCTGACAGGGACACTCTATGAAGCCAACTGCGCAGACGGCTGACAGGGACACTCTATGAAGCCAACTGCGCAGATGGCTGACAGGGACACTCTATGAATCCAACTGCGCAGACGGCTGACAGGGACACTCTATGAAGCCAACTGCGCAGACGGCTGACAGGGACACTCTATGAATCCAACTGCGCAGACGGCTGACAGGAACACTCTATGAAGCCAACTGCGCAGACGGCTGACAGGAGTGCTCTGTCTATGTCTGCAGGGTGATACCAGAAGCCACAGCTACACCTTCTACCTCACCTCCCATTGGTTAGAGGGGCTGATTGGGACCCAGACTCTGGGCCTCCACCTCGTCCCGCCCCTCATCTGCCTTTAGTCAGCAGGGCTGATTTATGCACCTTGTTGTAAGGGAAGATCCAGCAGTCATCTGTCACTTATGAAAAATGCGAAGAAAGGGGAAATGACTGAGAAAATAGCAGAGGGGTTATTCTGGGTTCCTCACATTGATAGAAGTTAAAGTCCAACAGCTGTAATTACCTGACACCCTGTAATGATTCACACGCATAATAAAATCAAGTGGTGAGTGAGTACTGGCCTGGGGAAATCACTAACAGGTGTAAACACTGAGTGAGTGAGTGAGTGAGTGAGTGAGTACTGGCCTGAGGAAATCACTCAGATTATATGACTGAGTGTGGGAGTCGTTTGAGGGGAAATCACTATTGAGTGGAAGGACTGAAGTACATTAATGGGTTTACGGACAGAGTGAGTGAGTCTTGGGTTGGTAAATCCCTAACGGACTTAAGGACTGAGTGAGTGAGTCTTGGGTTGGTAAATCCCTAACGGACTTAAGGACTGAGTGAGTGAGTCTTGGGTTGGTAAATCTCTAACGGACTTGACTGAGTGAGTGAGTCTTGGGTTGGTAAATCCCTAACGGACTTAAGGACTGAGTGAGTGAGTCTTGGGTTGGTAAATCCCTAACGGACTTAAGGACTGAGTGAGTGAGTCTTGGGTTGGTAAATCTTTAACGGACTTAAGGACTGAGTGAGTGAGTCTTGGGTTGGTAAATCCCTAACGGACTTAAGGACTGAGTGAGTGAGTCTTGGTTTGGTAAATCCCTAACGGACTTAAGGACTGAGTGAGTGAGTCTTGGGTTGGTAAATCCCTAACGGACTTAAGGACTGAGTGAGTGAGTCTTGGGTTGGTAAATCCCTAACGGACTTAAGGACTGAGTGAGTGAGTGTGTACTGGCCTCAGTAAAGTAAAAATCCAAGAAAAGTAGGAACTTGGGGATTCTGATGATTCGGCAGCATCATTGTGCTTAATTACTTCATTAATTATATCACAGGACAAAATGGGGATGTTTAACTTATAAGCTATTAGTTAATCTGCATTTACAATGCAAATATATGAAGGTCAATACCATAAGTCATCAGAAACTCAACTTGCAGGGTGATGGCATTCCCCCACTGAGGACATTGAGGGAGGTTAGGACAGGTGTGGGCACCCCCAGGCATCAGCACTCTCATGTTACAGTAAGAGGAGAGCAGCCCAGCATGGCTACGGGATTGGTGGGGGGTAAGGGGGGGAGGTAGGTGGGTGATTAATGTTGCCTTTCATCTCACTACAGACCTCAGGCAATGAAGAAGACCACACCCCAAGTGTTAGTGCTGTGCGCTAATGTGTTTCTGTCAGGCGTCACAGTAGAGAGGTGTGTGACAGCAGAATGTACCATCTGTGTGAGTGGAAGAGTGCAATGTGTACCAGCTGTGTGTGTGTGTGACAGCAGTGTGTACCAGCTGTGTGTGACAGCAATGTGTACCAGCTGTGTGTGAGTGTGTGACAGCAGTGTGTACCAGCTGTGTGTGACAGCAATGTGTACCAGCTGTGTGAGAGTGTGTGACAGCAATGTGTACCAGCTGTGTGTGTGTGACTGCAGTATGTACCAGCTGTGTGAGAGTATGTGATAACAGTGTGTTCCAGCTGTGTGTGTGTGTGACAGTAATTTGTACCAGCTGTGTGTGAGTATGTGACTGCAGTGTGTACCAGCTGTGTGAGAGTATGTGATAACAGTGTGTTCCAGCTGTGTGTGAGTGTGTGACAGTAATTTGTACCAGCTGTGTGTGTGTGACTGCAGTATGTACCAGCTGTGTGAGAGTATGTGATAACAGTGTGTTCCAGCTGTGTGTGAGTGTGTGACAGTAATTTGTACCAGCTGTGTGTGTGTGACTTGCAGTATGTACCAGCTGTGTGAGAGTATGTGACAACTGTGTGTTCCAGCTGTGTGTGAGTGTGTGACAGCAGTGTATTCTACCTGTGTGTGACAGCAATGTGTACCAGCTGTGTGTGACAGTAATTTGTACCAGCTGTGTGTGTGTGACTGCAGTATGTACCAGCTGTGTGAGAGTATGTGATAACAGTGTGTTCCAGCTGTGTGTGAGTGTGTGACAGTAATTCGTACCAGCTGTGTGTGAATGTGACAGCAGCATGAATGAGCTGTGTGACTGAGACAACAGCAAGTATGTAAGTGTGTCACAGCAATGTGTACCAGCTGTGTGTCAGTGTACGAGAGCATTATGCACAAGTAGTGTGTGTGTGTTTGTGTGTGACAGCAGTGGGTATGAGCTGTGTGTGAGAATTAGTCTGTTTGAAGGGTCAATGACGATGCGCTGTCCTCCATCCATAAATCCTTTTTATAACAATGTGATTTTTTTACATGTCAAAAGGTTACTTGTCACTGAGTTTGAACAGAGCAGCCAGGTCGGGAATCCAAAGGCCAGAGCAGAGTAATGCTGCCAAATGGTCTATGGACAGGTGAGCTGGGGTGTGTGGCCACTAGAGACGAGGGTGAGCGGTAGTGGGAGACCACTAGGGGGTGAGGGTGAGCTGGAGTGGAAGACCACTACAACGCGAGGGTCAGCTGGAGTTTGCAGCCTTTAGGGGGCGAGGGTGAGCTGGGGTGTGCAGCCACTAGGGGGCGAGGGTGAAGTGGAATAACATAAAAAAATCTCCAGGAGACTAAGGACTGAAGTCAGACATGAGGTAAAGTCCCCTAGAAGTACCAGCAGCTGGCATGATGGAGGGCATCCTGTCAGAGAGCTGCCCTGTAGTTACACTGAGGGGTTAACTAACCAGACGCACATGAGCATGAGTGTAGGGGTTGGGGTCTTCTCTCACGGAGCCCCTTGGGGTTGGAGTTATGACTGTCTTCCCATATAGAGCAGACAGAGCACCATGGGCACTGACATTTAGAAACATTCTAAATATTTTATATAGAGGAGTAAAATACAATGCGGAATCACATGAATTTTGTAATATTAGTCTGACATATTAAATATCTATGAGTTGTATTTTCAATTTTCTCTGTTTTCTTGCCACGAGCAATCATCTGAATAAAACACGGACAGACAAATAGGAAACTGTCTTCATTTATGTGCAACATCACAGGAATCGAAAAGAGAATGAGGCTTTAAAAGGGTGCTGCCAGGGAGAAAGTACACGTGGTCGTGTGACATGCAGGAAAAGGGATGTTCAAACCCTCCAAGATGACTAATGCGTATGTCACTTACAACCTGATGAGGAATATCTACAGGCCAAGGATGTATATACAGACAGGAGTCATCTACAGGCCTACCACCCACTTCTCAAGGAGGTATCTATAGACAGGAGTCATCTACCGGCCTGCCACGCACTTCTCAAGGAGGTATATACAGACAGGAGTCATCTACTGGCTTGCCATCCACTTCTCAAGGAGGTATATACAGGCAGGAGTCATCTACAGGCCTGCCATCCACTTCTCAAGGAGGTATATACAGACAGGAGTCATCTACTGGCTTGCCATCCACTTCTCAAGGAGGTATATACAGGCAGGAGTCATCTACAGGCCTGCCATCCACTTCTCAAGGAGGTATATACAGGCAGGAGTCATCTACAGGCCTGCCATCCACTTCTCAAGGAGGTATATACAGGCAGGAGTCATCTACAGGCCTGCTACCCACTACTCAAGGAGGTATATACAGACAGGAGCCATCTACCGGCCTGCTATCCACTACTCAATGAAGTGTACTGTATACAGACAGGAGCCATCTACAGGCCTGTTACCCACATCTCAATGAAGTGTACTGTATATAGATGAGAGCCATCCAGGGTGTCGGCAAAAATCTTAATGTGAAATTTAAGACTTCTAAAGACCTTTTTTAAAGCCCCTTCAAACCAAATTTAAAACAAGACTCTAACTGGAAAAATTGTTTACCAGGATCAATACCCACACATTTACACTACACTGACTACAGCCAGTGTTCATTCAGGTTTGTATTAAAAGGTGGTAAAACAGTTGGTGTAAATAATAAACAGATTTTTACCATGCGATGATCAAATCCTCAGTTATGAGAAATCCTCATACCAAGAAACTTAACAAAACAGAGCAACATCAGACTAAAGGTGATTATATACAGGGCAAGCAGGTGAGCCACAGGGCAGCCGATCAAGGTGAGGGACGCTTGGCAATAACCAATCAAAGAAGAGCAAATCTACTGCCAAGAGACAGACACCGCGAAGATGGACACCGAAAGATTTGCAAATGTCACTTGTCTTGGCTTCAACATCTATTTCACTTACTGTAAGTAACACATATAGCACAATATGACAGAGATACTAGAGTCAAAAGAACATTTTTGATAATTTTAACATAGTTTTTAAAGGTGTATTAGAATGAAAATGAAAATCAGGCTTAACTCAGTATAGTAAAATAAGGTGGATTTGTGCCTGGAACTGACATACCGTGAATCTCAAACACTGTTGTTTCTCTTTCAAATATCAATCCCATATGTATCTGTAAAATGGGCTGGTCCAAAAATCCGGGATTGTTTCGTTTTCGTATGTATTCTTGACCCTTTATGGACCATCATATGAATAGCACTACAGCAGTCCCATCTCAATGCGACTAATGCGCTCCTGAAAAACCTTGCATACACTAAAATTGCGGGTTACACTTTACTTGAGGGGACATGAGTAATGTAGTAATACACACTTACTGTATGCATTAATTAACCAGTAAGTAAGTGTCTGTTAGCTACTGATCTCATACTTGTTCATCATTAATAAATCATGACAGTTCATGCATTCCATTCAGTCACTATAATGCTTAACAGTTAACTAATTAGTTAATAATTGTAAGACCACTTCAGGGGGCAAAAAGTTCTTAACCCATTTACTACTCAAGAACAAAATCATGGACAAACACGGGTTTTCCAATGAAATAAATGAACTCTCATGATTGATTAATGATGAATGAGTGATTCACTGAAAAGCAGTTCAGAAGAACAATTTGTTCACAAATTGGGCATCACTTTCGTTTTGGTGGAGTAGACACACATACAGACACACACACATACACCCAGGTTTGTAATTATATCTGTGTGGGGACTTGGGGACTCTCCATTCATTTCTATGGGGAAAACTCTAATCCCAACATGACGACCTTAACCTCCACGCAGCCCTGACCTTAACCATAAGAAACCAAACAAAATAAGAGACTTTTGGCATTTTTAGTTTCTTGATTGCTTTCACAGATTATTATAAAATTCAGCTTCCCCTGTGGGGACGGGGAAAAAGGTCCCCACAATGTAATACTCATATACACACACACACACACACACACAGACGGTGTATGACTATTCAAGGCCTTAATTGGTTCAGTTCAATTTAAAACTTTACAATGTCCCACGGACACCCTGACTACCTACAGACCACATCTCAGTGTGTTCATTGACAGCCTATCCAATTAGGTAGCACTGTACACCTCCAGCTGCGTTTTCCTGTAGTCCTCACATTACACATCTTTTCCTATGTGTTTCTTCACACTACCCAGGCAGCTGCTAACTGCTACTGGCTTCTAATTCACGACACTGGAGGCTCTTTCCATTGTACCAGCCACTGATCCATAGGCTATCCGGATGCTCCAGGGGCCTGTATCACAAAGTGAGATTTATTGGTTAGCTAGATAACCTGTTGGATTTAAGATACCCCGGTTTAAATGGATTTTATCATCATTTAATTATATTTAGCCCAGACTACCTTAAACTGCGCAAGTTATCTGGCTAGGCAAGAAATCCTGCTTTGTGATAAAGGCCCCTGGTGACAGAGCAGTTATGTGTGTGGTCACCAGAGGAAGGGGTTCGAGTGTTTTTTTAAGTGTGGTAGCTCACAAATGACAGACGGCCACACTGCCTTGGAGCTGCCAAACTCTACATGTTCCTGTTACATTCGTGTGCATCCACTGACCTGGTTAACTGCTGGCTGCACAGCCCTCAGACTGTAAGCGGGTGTGTGAGCGCACAGCCCTCAGACTGTAAGCGGGTGTGTGTGAGTGCACAGCCCTCAGACTGTAAGCGGGTGTGTGTGAGCGCACACTGTAAGCGGGTGTGAGTGAGCGCACAGCCCTCAGACTGTAAGTGGGTGTGTGTGAGCGCACAGCCCTCAGACTGTAAGCGGGTGTGTGAGCGCACAGCCCTCAGACTGTAAGCGGGTGTGTGTGAGCGCACACTGTAAGTGGGTGTGAGTGAGCGCACAGCCCTCAGACTGTAAGTGGGTGTGTGTGAGTGCACAGCCCTCAGACTGTAAGCGGGTGTGTGTGAGCGCACAGCCCTCAGACTGTAAGCGGGTGTGTGTGAGCGCACAGCCCTCAGACTGTAAGCGGGTGTGTGTGAGCGCACAGCCCTCAGACTGTAAGCGGGTGTGTGTGAACGCACAGCCCTCAGACTGTAAGCGGGTGTGTGTGAGCGCACACTGTAAGCGGGTGTGTGTGAGCGCACAGCCCTCAGACTGTAAGCGGGTGTGTGAGCGCACAGCCCTCAGACTGTAAGCGGGTGTGTGTGAGTGCACAGCCCTCAGACTGTAAGCGGGTGTGTGTGAGCGCACACTGTAAGCGGGTGTGTGTGAACGCACAGCCCTCAGACTGTAAGCGGGTGTGTGTGAACGCACAGCCCTCAGACTGTAAGCGGGTGTGTGTGAGCGCACAGCCCTCAGACTGTAAGCGGGTGTGAGTGAGCGCACAGCCCTCTGACTGTAAGCGAGTGTGTGTGAACGCACAGCCCTCAGACTGTAAGCGGGTGTGAGTGAGCGCACAGCCCTCAGACTGTAAGCGAGTGTGTGTGAGCGCACAGCCCTCAGACTGTAAGTAGCATTGCTTTCTAACACCTCTAGGTTTGGGGGTTGAATCCCACCTTCGCTGTGTGTGCGCATGTGTGGACCATATGTCCCCCATAATGTAATAAAAACCCATTTTTTATGTTGTGGGGAGCATTTTTCAGGTCCCCTCAAAGATCTGTGAATGCGATCAAAAAAGTAAAAATGACAAAAGTCTTGTATTTTGTTTGATCACTTATGGTTAAGGTTCGGGCTGGTTAGGGGTCACGGTCGTCATGTTGGGATAAGGTTTTTGCATAGAAATGAAAGAGATATAATTACAAACCTATGTGTGTGTGTGTGTGTGTGTGAGCATGTGTGTGTGTGTGTGTGAGCACGAGTTTGCATGCTCACTTTGGTTTCTATCATGCATGTGGCAGTCAGACTACCTGGCCTCTCTGATTTTCCAGTTCTGTGTGCCCTTCAATGGACTGGGATCTTGTCCAGGTTGCACCCTCAGATGCAATTGGCTTCAGGTCCCCCGTGAAAAAGAAAAATGACGAGGGGGGGGGCTTTCTGATGCAACTGTACAACAACGCTGCTTAAATTAAAAACTGTTCTGAATATACTAATAATTTTCCATACTTGTGCATTTATTTATCTTTGCCAGTGATGATTCCTTCCAGAACACTGTTCTGTAATTATTTCAATAAAAGTATTAATAAATGATACAGTGCATAAGCTGCTGATATTCATTTCAGTGTTTTGTTCGGCTGGCAAAGACGTGACTAGTCCTAACAGGTTTCCATGGTAGCAGGTTATTTTGGATATCGCGAGCACATCCGGCGCGGGTGGGGGGGCTGCCAGCAGGGCGTTGGGGGGAGTGTGTCTTCACAGGCCGTGCTCAGTGGCAGCTTATCATGTCACATACCGCTGCAGCGTGATTCGGCACAATCAAATCACTTATGTCCTGCATGAAACTTTCAGTCATAAGTGTCCAGTTTGATATAAAAAATAACTCTATCACAGTAATTATGCAAGAAGCCTTTTTATCAAGCAGGTTTACAGCAGACACAGACAGATTAAAGATATATATGCCATCCTGATTAATTACTCAAGTAAAGATCGTGGTGTATTTCCCATTTCTTTGCTGGGACTCTCGTCCGCATGATCCTGTGCTCATTGGAAAGCGCAGATGTGTTCAGCTGAGGAGCAGAGTGTTAAGACCAAGTGCTTCGGATTCACTTTCCAGCTGATCCTGAGCTGGGCAGAGCTGCACTGAGGCAGAGATCCCTCAGAGGAGGCGTCTGCATTTCCATGGGGATGTGAGACACTGATCTCCTAGCCAGAACCCCCTGTAACCCTAGTGCTTTCAGGTGAGACGCACTGGAGCAGCACCGAGACAGAGATCCCTCAGAGGAGGCGTCTGCATTTCCATGGGGATATGAGACACTGATCTCCTAGCCAGAACCCCCTCTAACCTCAGCACTTTCAGGTGAGACGCACTGGAGCTGCACTGCGTTTCCCTCAGGACTCATAAGTCTCTCATGGAGACTCCTGTCTGCCTGCCTGCACAGGGACACACCCTACAACAATGCACTGACCTGCACCCATTTCACAGCAGGCTGGTCCTAGGCCATGTGGATATGTCCTGCAGGACTGAGAGCCCCTCAGTGTCCCCAGCCCCTCACTGTCCTCAGCCCCTCACTCTCCTCAGCCCCTCAGTCTCCCCAGCCCCTCACTGTCCCCAGCCCCTCACTGTCCTCAGCCCCTCACTGTCCTCAGCCCCTCAGTGTCCCCAGCCCCTCACTGTCCTCAGCCCCTCAGTGTCCCCAGCCCCTCAGTGTCCCCAGCCCCTCACTGTCCTCAGCCCCTCAGTGTCCTCAGCCCCTCACTGTCCTCAGCCCCTCACTCTCCTCAGCCCCTCAGTCTCCCCAGCCCCTCACTGTCCCCAGCCCCTCACTGTCCTCAGCCCCCACTGTCCTCAGCCCCCCACTGTCCTCAGCCCCTCACTGTCCTCAGCCCCCACTGTCCTCAGCCCCTCACTGTCCTCAGCCCCTCACTGTCCCCAGCCCCTCACTGTCCCCAGCCCCTCACTGTCCTCAGCCCCTCAGTGTCCTCAGCCCCTCACTGTCCTCAGCCCCTCACTCTCCTCAGCCCCTCAGTCTCCCCAGCCCCTCACTGTCCCCAGCCCCTCACTGTCCTCAGCCCCCACTGTCCTCAGCCCCCCACTGTCCTCAGCCCCTCACTGTCCTCAGCCCCCACTGTCCCCAGCCCCTCACTGTCCTCAGCCCCCACTGTCCTCAGCCCCTCACTGTCCTCAGCCCCTCAGTCTCCCCAGCCCCTCACTGTCCTCAGCCCCTCACTGTTCTCAGCCCCCACTGTCCTCAGTCCCCCACTGTCCTCAGCCCCTCACTGTCCTCAGCCCCTCACTGTCCTCAGCCCCTCACTGTCCTCAGCTCCTTCAGCATTCTCAGCCCCTCAGTGTCCCCAGCCTGGAAGGTTATCCTTAACTCCCTGGTTTCCTCACCTTGGTGAGGAGCAATATGGGCAGATGGTTTTGTGGTCTGAAGTTTCAGGCCTAGGCAGGGCCAGTGGACGGGTCTCACAGCCTGAGGGGGGCTTCTCTGTAAATTGTTGCCAGTTTTACTTGATCAGGCTGAAAGGCTGGGCGAGTCCCCCTGATAAAGTTTGCAGTCATCCCCCCATGGCAGATGCCTCTCTGCCTCTCTGCCCCCCCTCCCCCCCGTCTCCTGCCCTGGAGCGGTTTAAACCACTTTAACCTCTCTCATTAACTGGCGACAAGCTACAATGCAGCGTAATGAGAATGGTGATGGAGTCTCTCTCTGAATAAAAGCACAAGTACAGAAAGCAGCGTCACGGGTTCGCATTAGGCAGCACGGCCTGTCCTGCTGTCTTCTGTCACCCACAATGCACTGCCTGTGGCACAACACCATCACCTTCCTGAGCCAGACGGTCTCACTTACAGTCCGCAAAGCCTTAGTAGAGGGACACGCCGCCATATGACAGTGTCATGCTCCACTAAAAAAACCCCCAGAAGGTGCAGAGTTTCCATCCATCCACAAATATTCTTCCTTCACCCTCATCATTATTCCGTCGTTTACACAATGTAGGGATTGCAGGAGCGATGTCACATGCTGATGGCCGCGACGCCCTCTGCCCTAAACACAGAGAAAAGGCAACAAGCACTTGCCACATAATCCCCCATGTCTTGGGGAATAACCTGTCCTCATTACTTGCATCACTTGCCTTTACTCTCCTGCCATCATGTGCAAACCACTGAGGTGGAAGCAGGGGTGGCTGGTCCACGTAGACCCCCAAAGAGGAGCTCCCAGCAGGACTGGGGGAGGACCTCGGCCTGCCAAGAACATCACGCTTAAACGATTGTTTGTGTTGGTGTACAACTAGTGCGTCAGCTGGCCATGGCAAAATCTCTCCTCAAATCACCACAGAATTTCATGTTACCATCCAAGACGCCTCTGCATTTGTACATCCCAACAAGATTCTTGAACAGCAGAACAAATTTTTGTTCATTTCTTAAAGTATTGCTGTTTTTTGTACACTGTCTATTATAACATTAAACAGTATTTTTACTGAGCAAATGTACACTTAACACCCTTAAGAGCTTCTTCCAGAAATGAGTTTAGACATCTTTATTTAAGACTTTTAGGGTGTTACTGTAAGTAAGTAATTATTAGCAAGAGGTCATACATTAAAAATAATGAAAAAGCGAACATTGAGGTAAATGTTCAGGCTTCACCTCCGTAACTCCATCTTTGGCACCAGAGAGCAGCATTGAACCCTTCAGAGTTTTTCCTAGTGAAGAACCACATAACACTTCTTGAACCATTCGCTGTATTTTTTAATCCCACTACATGATGCTCTCTAGCATGTCCCAAAGCAAACCAAGAGCGCCATCTAGTGGGGTCAAAAAATATGGCAAATGGTTCATGAAGCTTCATTTTGACTAGTACTGGCTTTTCCTTCACCCCATATAGGAAGAATCTGTGGCTGGGGGAGATCCAGGGTACTGACACAATATCCTGCACCTACCACTACCTCAGTATTGGGTCAATAGCCAGTCATGCCAAAGGACCCCTATAATGGATCCCCATGAAGGATCCCCACGTGATCTTCAATGACTGAGCTCATCGTCTGTGAGCCACTGATCCATGGACCCTGATCTCATCTGCCATGTCATCTTCATCTCAGAACTGTACTTTGAGAAGCTGGAGGATAATGTCCATGTATAGCATAGACATCCTTATTATTCCTACTGAGCTGCTGGTGTGACATTTAGCTGATTGCCTGGCATTGCACGCATCCTGATGGAGAAGAAGCCCCCAAGTGGGTGAAGAAACGAAAGCTGAGCTGGTAACAGAATCTGTATTACCCAGTACACATGTTAGGCACAACAACAGACTTTACACTGAATAATTTACAGAAGGAGCTGAAGCCATGTTATGTACAAAGGAACGGTCTCTGCAGGGATTTTAAGAGGGACAGCTCATCGCCAGGACAGGTCCTGAGCCAGCATTCTGTACGTATCATCTGTGTGAGCTTTGGGTGTCTGCAAATGTGCGTCTGACTCAGAATGAAAAGGATATTTTGCAAAAGAATAGATTTGTTCAGACAGAGAACCAGAAGAAGAGGAAATATACCAACGTGAGGTTTAATGTCAGACGGGTGAGAGGGTGTCCATGACAGGTCGACCATGACCTTCAGCAGTGTTTCAGCCTTTTTTGTTGGTGCTTGGAAAGTTATCAAAAAGTTATCTTTTATGTGGGAAGTGTTGAATTTCTCATAGGACTACAAAGAACACAAAGCATAACTAGGGATGCACCGATCCCATTATTCTGTCCTGATACCGATACTGAGCTTTGGGTATCGGCTGATACTAAGTACTGATCCGATACCAGTATTTAATATATAAGCTGTAGGTTTTGCCTCACTATGTGGAAGAGACTGTGACCATTCTTTGGTATGTACTGTAAGGGAATATCTGGCTTAACTTAAACAAAGCTTATAAATAAACAGTATATATTTAGATATCCATCCATCCATTTTCCAAACCGCTTATCCTACTGGGTCATGGGGGGTCCAGAGGGCACGAGGCAGGGAACAACCCAGGATGGGGGGCCAGCCCATCGCAAGGTACACTCACACACCATTCACGCACACATTCACACCTATGGGCAATTTAGCAACTCCAATTAGCCTCGGCATGTTTTTGGACTGTGGGGGGAAACCGGAGTACCCGGAGGAAACCCCACGATGACATGGGGAGAACATGCAGACTCCACACACATGTGACCCAGGCGGAGACTCGAACCTGGGTCCCAGAGGTATGAGGCAACAGTGCTAACCACTGCACCACCATGCCACCCCCTATATATATATAGATATATAGATATATATATATCTCGTTTGTCTATCATTGTAATTGTTTTTTTTTCCTTTAAGTCTTGTCAAATTACCATCTAATTGACATTTGTATAATTATTACATGACTCTAAGGTAATAAAACAGAAAGTGTTACTATTTACTGAATTTTACTGACGAAATGCAATACAGCTGTTTCAACTTACAGTACTGTACAAATAAAATGACTCAGAAGTGTATGATACAGTGTAATACATTAGCCTACTGCACAGAAAGTTCAGTGTGCTGTAGTGTCACTTATGCATCTCGGTACATAAGCTTCCACTCCAGGTTCGTCACTGAGAGAAATTGACTGTCTTTTTCCTGTTAGGTTTCCTGTGCAGGCAGCATTAGCCTCAGGTAACTAGCCAGAAGCAGGCAGGTTAGCACAAGGCAAAGTAGGGTTATCAAAGTAAAGTAAAGTTAAAAAAAACAGTTTTAATTTTTTCACAAGTTGTACTGTATAAGAACACACAAAATGAAGACTAAAAGCGGACTACTTCATTACTATAAGCAAGTTATTTAATCAGTATTTGTACAAGAATGATTCTGCCCCCAGATCTTCGCTCCATATAAGCGGTTGGTTACTTTATCCATGACCACGCTAAGTGATTTGCACTCTGTGCATTTAGCTTAATTGAAACCTAAGTTTTCAACTTTAACATTTATATCTGGATTCTCATTTCTCAGCTTAAAAGGTCTTTAAATCTTGATTAAACAGGCTGATTTATACTTCTTCGTAGAATTAACACCGTAAGTATGACGTAGCCGTGGATCCTGCCCTGAATCCACGGACTGTGCATGGTCTGCTTGATAGCATTGATTTTTTTTATAGAAGTGAAGAAAACATACACCCAGGTTACTCATATTGGTGATTGGACCTGAAGCGTTAAAAAACTAAACTTATTCTATGTTGGACATTAATACCACTTCAGTTTCATTTTCTCTCGCTTCTCCATAATTTAGTTTGTTGTTGTGGTCTTTCTTTGCTAGCATTAGGATATTCCATGTACTCTGCACTATGGAGCGTCCTTTGATCAAATTGCTTGTGATAAGTGATGGTTGTCCCTTCCTCTCCTCGACAGAACAGACATTAAAGTCTGACAAAATGTCACGGCTTTGAGTTTTAACGTAATGTTTCAGTTAAGTGGTGTTGGTCCTTATGAGTATGAATATACAAGCGCAGTATCAGATTATAACCATGTTATTAAAAGAGTGACTGGACAGTCACTGAACATCCTCTTTTTGTTACACTGGAATGTCCTTTTTATTCCAACACAGCAGTCAGTCTGAACAGCTCAGGTGTGCTCAGTGCCCAGTGCTCAGTGCTCAGTGGCCTTCATACCAGTCAAACTATTTGAAGTTGCTTTTGTTTCCTGACCTTCAAATATCATTCTGAGACACATATTTTCCTAGTGGTGCTAGGGATCCCTTTGGACAAAGTAACATTCTGCTGAACCTACAGGCACCGGAGACAAATGACCACGATGCAGTGAAAGCCGGTGTTTGCTGGCAACTCGATTTCCCGGCACAGAGGGACAGATCATCCATCTTGGATCAAACCCGCGAAGTAGTGGAAACGTGCCTACCAGCGACTCGACCTCTCTACACCAAGAGACTGACAATTCATCTTGGCTCATACGCATCATAGGGTGACCATAAGGTGTTGATATCGAACGATACACACTCCAGCACCATCAAGGCAGATCCTGGAGTAAGCAGAAGGGTATTTCTGAGCACATTTGCAGGGTATTTTTACTCTTCCAGGTAAACAGCCTCACAGGACAGCCCATGTGTGACACTCCTGAGACCTCAGCTCTCTGAGCCCTCTGACAGCATCCACAGCAGTTTTTTATGATCATCATTTTTTTTGTGAAGAAGAGGAAGAACAATTTGTTGTTGGTTTTATTTTCCTCCTCAGTCTCATGTTACCCACCCTGCCCACAGAAACAGCCCCCACAGTCCTGGCCAGGCAGATGAGGCCTCCGTGCAGAGAGGGGGTGCTTTGCTTTATCATTCCCATGAAGATGAATCTCCTGTCTGTGCACACGGGCAGCAGCAAACCCACTTTATTACTGTTTTATATCGCGCATTATTTACACCTGAAGGAATAGCAAAGAGAATAAAAAGCCAAAGCCTCGGCACTCACTGCACCTCCTCCTGGATGTTTAAGATCTCCTTCTTATCAGCATTTCACTTAAGACTCCTATTTCTGAAAGAAATAACCCTGCAGAAGGGGTGAGACAGAGTCCTGCGATTGGAGGATGTGAGCAGAGCGGGGTCTGGAATTCCCGCTGGAGCATGAAACGCCAGCAGGAGTCTCTGAGGAGGCCAACTGCCCCCCCCTCACCCAGAAACGGAGAGGCTGCTCTGCTCTTCTCTAATGTTTGCTTTGACAAGAATATCTTAATTAATTTTGGGCCCACTGGAAATATAAAAAGTAAGTACTTGGAAAGAAGGCCAGATGGCCGCTGATGGACATGGCTGGCGGTGCAGAGCAGGATCCCCCCCGCCGTTAACCCCCCCTGCCTGGCTTGGTGCCCTGTCTCCGGAGCGCAGGTTGCAGTGCGGCGCCCTGCCATCACTCCTCCAGGAGCATCCAGCACCTCCCATCGCCTCCGGCTGGTTTGGCCAGATCGGCTGGAGCGGGATGGGAAGAGGCTTGGCTTCTCCCCCCGGCATTGACCCTGGGAGCGGTGTGGTCCCAGCAGGTGAGGACAGCCCGCAGGCACTCTGGAGGGGGTCACAGGGGGAACGGAACGGGGGCCGTTATGAGGTACCCATCAGGGACATGTCAGTGACAGCGACATCAGCTGAGCCTGATGCTGGAGGGGGGCTCAGCAGGAACAGGGGCTTAGCGACCTTGGGGGGGGGGGGGCACTGTTCCTCAGACACTCAGTTGGGTACTGAGACTACTCCATGGTGGATCCCTTTGTGTGGAATGTAAACATGGCACAGAAATGTGGGCCTGATTGGGGTTCTTCCTGCTGTTCTCCCTGGCCTCCTTCTGCACTGTTAGCCCCCCCGGCCATCAGGGTTATGACTGATGGCTGCTCATCAATGTGAACATAGTTCAGTCTTCAGATTGTCAGATAGACCTTAGTGACCAGCATTATCACAGCGTTCTAGCACCGACCCATTCCGATTTCAAAAACATAAGCAACCAACCCTAACCCTAAGCCCCCCTCCCCCCACCCGGAACGGCAGGCAGGGAGGAACAGAAGGCATGTTTTGTGCTGTTAAAAAGGCCCGGGCTCATTTAGACACTTCAAAAAATGGCAGAAAGGTGAATAAAGTGCAGAAGTCAGTGTTTGTGTTAACATTTTTGCTCACGGGGTTTAGCATGAATAACCCTAATGGCACTTCACTGGCACGAGCAAATTGGTCATTCACTCATCCTTCAGCATCCATCTTTTCATCACACCCTCCTGCCTTTAATTGAGTTGTTGTGAACATCTGCCCACTTGTCGTTGCTTTGATGATGCCGCTTACTAATTACTGCACTAATTGCAATGATTAGGAGGATGGTGACACACATGCAGCAGGTTGTACGTGAACTCCACACCTCCCTGATGCTGAAGTCCTGGGGTCTGTGCCAGGTTAGGAAACAATGACCATACTGGTGCTGCCTCCATCCTCTTAAGTCGATACTGATGGATCGTCGGTAAACACACTGATAACAGCAGCATCTGTTTCGGGACCTGAACCTGCAAACTCCAGGTGGTTTCACTGTCTGAGGGAGATGTGACAGATGAGAGGATGTGAGACAGTCACTCCGTAGGGTATGAGAACGACATCCCGAGTAATTATCGCCTCATCAGTGTGGGGGGGAGGGGGGGGGGGGGGGTAGCACACAGACGGAGCGTAACACTCTGATGGCGGCTATATCCAGCGTGTCGGGGGAAGCCTTCACCTGAGAAAATTTGCACACACTGCTCCAGCTCATCTGCTGCAGGCGCATCTGATGATATTGTTTAAGGGTCATGTGATCTCAGAGATGGGAGTGCGTCGCGGAAAGGTCAGGAGGCCAGATGCAAGGGTCGCTCTCCATCAACCCCCATCCTACAGGAACCCAAAACACACTCTTTGCTTTTGTTTAAATCTTCTACATCTTTGCCGGTGAATTTTGTTGGCATTTATCACTCAGGTCACCAGGGATGAAGATGATGATAAGTGGAGGGCACTCGTCACTCAGATCACTGGGAATGAAGATGAGGATGAGCAGATGACACTCGTCACTCAGGTCACTGGGAATGAAGATGAGGATGAGCGGATGACACTCGTCACTCAGGTCACTGGGAATGAAGATGAGGATGAGCAGATGACACTCGTCACTCAGGTCACTGGGAATGAAGATGAGGATGAGCGGATGACACTCGTCACTCAGGTCACTGGGAATGAAGATGAGGATGAGCAGATGACACTCGTCACTCAGATCACTGGGAATGAAGATGAGGATGAGCAGATGACACTCGTCACTCAGGTCACTGGGAATGAAGATGAGGATGAGCGGATGACACTCGTCACTTAGGTCACTGGGAATGAAGATGAGGATGAGCGACACTCACTACTCGGGAGCCAGAGAGGATCACTATTCCCTCAGGGTGTCCTAACCCTCTGAACAGTTGCAGCTTGACACACAGCTCATGCTGAGCAGCAGGGGTGTATTTCTCAGAGGAAATGTCACCGAGTCATCGAGAGATCACCATCACAACCCCCAGAGCCGCTTCTGAGGGCTGAGAGGGCTGGGAGGGCCGTGGGTCACGCAGGAAGCGGTCGTGCTCCCCTAGGCTCAGACCTGTCACACCAAACACCGCCTGCAGGGAGAATCCGCAGTCAGGCTTCCAGGAACAAGGCTTGTGTGTCCCAGGAGATAAATTGACAGCGAAGAGGACGACACCAGAAAGAGAGTGGGTGAGGGGAGAGAGCGCCCGCCAGCCCACAGTCACCCACAGAACATCTGTGCCTCATCACTACTGCAGAATGTTTATTCCTCCCATCTGCAGGGGCCACTGGGGAGGGCTTGGGGCCACCGTGGCTGCAGGGTAGGGTCTTGGCCATGTCGATATTAATTTCCCATCGTGTCCCATCTGAAGGTGTCCATGAGGATCGGCAGAGCTCGGCCATGGTCACAGGGGCAGTCTGGTGCTGCTGAGAGACAGAGGCGGGACAGTGAGTGCAGACAGCTGTTTAGATTAAAGTAGAGGCAGGTTCAAGGAGCCTGGGGCAGGCAGCAGGAAGGCAGTGTAGGAGTCTAACGGCCTCGCGGAGGCAGAGAGGCCACAGGGGCTGCCACCTGTAAAGAGGAATGGGATGGGCAGCTTCGAGCCAGACGCCGGGAACCCAGAACCGCAGCGCCCCCCCTGACTCCCATCTGGTCCACTTAATGTGCTGCCAGGCCATTCCCAGAGCCTGCGTGCATGTCTGTGTGTGTGCGTGTGTGCGTGTCTCTGTCTCTGTCACTATGTCTAAGTGCCGACCTAGACCTGTGTCTTCTTAGTCGCCTGTTTTATTAACACAGAGAGACACACTGATACTGCAGGTCCGTCGCTGTCAGTGTCATGGCGATGAGCAGACTCAGCTCTGACACGACCTCCACCGCGCTGCCGGCTTTCTGACCGATGTCCTGATTGTTTGCAGAGTCTCCTGTAGATCATTTAGCTTCAGCCTCATGCTTTCTGTCTAATCAGCACCTCCCCAGCCCTAACGGGAATAATTCATCCTCCTGATGGAGTTTGTAATCGGCACAGATCCGTCTCCTCCAAGAAGTGCGGAGTGGGGAGCCGAGCAGAACCGGACAGCTGAGTCTCGTTACTGATGGGGTCCTACTGGTCCAAGTCCACCTTGTCTCCCAACATGACGGGATGCATATCCCGCAATGCAGAGCTTATCCTGATCCCAGCCTCGTTATGAAGCGGGCTTTGTGATCCTCAGTCTCCGTGTGAGGAGCAGTCCCAGTCGTCAGGTTCTGGTGTGAGGAGCAGTCCCAGTCGACAGGTTCTGGTGTGAGGAGCAGTCCCAGTCGACAGGTTCTGGTGTGAGGAGCAGTCCCAGTCGACAGGTTCTGGTGTGAGGAGCAGTCCCAGTCGACAGGTTCTGGTGTGAGGAGCAGTCCCAGTCGTCAGGTTCTGGTGTGAGGAGCCGTCCCAGTCGACAGGTTCTGGTGTGAGGATCAGTCCCAGTCGACAGGTTCTGGTGTGAGGATCCGTCCCAGTCGTCAGGTTCTGGTGTGAGGAGCCGTCCCAGTCGTCAGGTTCTGGTGTGAGGAGCCGTCCCAGTCGACAGGTTCTGGTGTGAGGAGCAGTCCCAGTCGACAGGTTCTGGTGTAAGGAGCAGTCCCAGTCGACAGGTTCTGGTGTGAGGAGCAGTCCCTGTCGTCAGGTTCTGGTGTGAGGAGCAGTCCCAGTCGTCAGGTTCTGGTGTGAGGAGCAGTCCCAGTCGACAGGTTCTGGTGTGAGGAGCAGTCCCAGTCGACAGGTTCTGGTGTGAGGAGCAGTCCCAGTCGACAGGTTCTGGTGTGAGGAGCCGTCCCAGTCGTCAGGTTCTGGTGTGAGGAGCAGTCCCAGTCGACAGGTTCTGGTGTGAGGAGCAGTCCCAGTCGTCAGGTTCTGGTATGAGGAGCAGTCCCAGTCGACAGGTTCTGGTGTGAGGAGCCGTCCCAGTCGTCAGGTTCTGGTGTGAGGAGCCGTCCCAGTCGACAGGTTCTGGTGTGAGGAGCCGTCCCAGTCGTCAGGTTCTGGTCGACGCCCTGTGTGAGGAGCAGTTCTGTTCGACGCCAGTCTGTTTGGGGTCTCAGCTCCCCAGACAGATCTTTGCAGATGGGGTTTAGTTCCGGACGGGGTCTGTACACATCTCAACCTGTGATGGCGTGGAACTCCGGGTCTCACAGGGGTGTGATCAGTAAATAAGGTTATACTGTATGAGCCAGCAGGTCTGCGCACCCGACACACAGATATCGCCTTGAAAACGAGCCCAGATCTCAGCCAGCAACCTACTCATATGTATTATTAGTATATTTGTTCACCCTGAGTAAACATCAGTGGGACAAACTCCAAATATACACCTGCTTGCTTCAGCCACTCTGTTCCCGTCTTCCATAAAAATGAAATGGAGAACAGCTTCAAATAAAGCAGGTAAATCGTGTGTGAGGCCTTTAGCAAATCTCAGAGCTCGCGTCTGCAGAGATATGAGGCACTTAAAAGGGGGTCAGATTAGTATAGGGTGTCTTACTCCGTTACGGACCTGAGCCAGCAGAGCGCATCTGTGTCATTTATACACAAAAAACATAAATGAAAGATTAAAGCAATATCATACAAGCAATTTGTACTCTCAGAATTAAACCCATACAAACACAGACAGCATGCAAGCCCTGTACTGTTAGAGATGGGTGGGATTCAAACCCACATTAAGACAGGGAGTATGCAAAATGTGCTCACAGAGATGGGTGGGATTCAAACCCACATTAAGACAGGGAGTATGCAAATTGTGCTCACAGAGATGGGTGGGATTCAAACCCATACAAACACAGAAATATGAAAACTCTACTAGCAGAGCTGAGTGGGATTCAAACCCACATAAACACAGGAGGAATGCAATTTGTACTTAAATACATAGGTGGGATACATGCCCATACAAACACAGAGAACATAAAAACTTTGCATTCACACAGCTGAGTGGGATTTAAACCCACACAAACACAAAGACTCTGCAAGCTTTGCACTCACAGAAAGGGGTGGGATTTAAACCCATACAAATACAGAAAGCAAGAAAAATTTGTAGTCGCCAGGCTGGGTGAGACTTATAGCCACAATCCTATATGAGTTATAAAAAGACATTAAATGCATATCAAAATCGTTTACTTTCTTAACATCTTTCTTACTAATTCAGCAGTTTAATTTGGCTTCATTCTCATTAATTAGCAAAAATTAAAATCCTTTATTTTCCTCCAGCTTTCTTCAAGTGTCACTTCTTGGCTGCAAATATTAATCTCCAGTTAGGATATGGGAACTGGGCCTGTTTGATTTGCATCTTTTTAATGGATCAAAGGGGACCGTCTTGCACTGTCAGACGTGTGCTGCTGCCCCCTGCCTCCCGCGGGGACCCTGGCTGCTCCTCCCTGCCCCGCGCAGGTCTGCCTCCTGCGGGGACCCTGGCTGCTCCTCCCTGCCCCGCGCGGGTCTGCCTCCCGCGGGGACCCTGGCTGCTCCTCCCTGCCCCGCGCGGGTCTGCCTCCCGCGGGGACCCTGGCTGCTCCTCCCTGCCCCCACGGGTCTGCCTCCTGCGGGGACCCTGGCTGCTCCTCCCTGCCCCGCGCGGGTCTGCCTCCAGCGGGGATCCTGGCTGCTCCTCCCTGCCCCGCGCGGGTCTGCCTCCCGCGGGGACCCTGGCTGCTCCTCCCTGCCCCGCGCGGGTCTGCCTCCCGCGGGGACCCTGGCTGCTCCTCCCTGCCCCGCACGGGTCTGCCTCCCGCGGGGACCCTGGCTGCTCCTCCCTGCCCCGCGCGGGTCTGCCTCTCACGGGGACCCTGGCTGCTCCTCCCTGCCCCCACGGGTCTGCTTCCCACGGGGACCCTGGCTGCTCCTCCCTGCCCCACGCGGGTCTGTCTCCCGTGGGGACCCTGGCTGCTGCTCCCTGCCCCACGTGGGTCTGCCTCCCGCGGGGACCCTGGCTGCTCCTCCCTGCCCCCACGGGTCTGCCTCCCGTGGGGACCCTGGCTGCTGCTCCCTGCCCCGCGCGGGTCTGCCTCCCGCGGGGACCCTGGCTGCTCCTCCCTGCCCTACGCGGGTCTGCCTCCCGCGGGGACCCTGGCTGCTCCTCCCTGCCCCACGTGGGTCTGCCTCTCACGGGGACCCTGGCTGCTCCTCCCTGCCCCCACGGGTCTGCCTCCCGTGGGGACCCTGGCTGCTGCTCCCTGCCCCGTGCGGGTCTGCCTCCCGCGGGGACCCTGGCTGCTCCTCCCTGCCCCGCGCGGGTCTGCCTCCCGCGGGGACCCTGACTGCTCCTCCCTGCCCCGCGCGGGTCTGCCTCCCACAGGGTCCCTGGCTGCTCCTCCCTGCCCCCACGGGTCTGCCTCCCACGGGGACCCTGGCTGCTCCTCCCTGCCCCGCGCGGGTCTGCCTCCAGCGGAGATCCTGGCTGCTCCTCCCTGCCCCGCGAGGGTCTGCCTCCCGCGGGGACCCTGGCTGCTCCTCCCTGCCCCGCACGGGTCTGCCTCCCGCGGGGACCCTGGCTGCTCCTCCCTGCCCCGCGCGGGTCTGCCTCTCACGGGGACCCTGGCTGCTCCTCCCTGCCCCCACGGGTCTGCTTCCCACGGGGTCCCTGGCTGCTCCTCCCTGCCCCCACAGGTCTGCCTCCCACGGGGACCCTGGCTGCTCCTCCCTGCCTCGCGCGGGTCTGCCTCCAGCGGAGATCCTGGCTGCTCCTCCCTGCCCCGCGCGGGTCTGCCTCCCGCGGGGACCCTGGCTGCTGCTCCCTGCCCCGCGCGGGTCTGCCTCCCGCGGGGACCCTGGCTGCTCCTCCCTGCCCCCACGGGTCTGCCTCCCGTGGGGACCCTGGCTGCTGCTCCCTGCCCCGCGCGGGTCTGCCTCCCGCGGGGACCCTGGCTGCTCCTCCCTGCCCCGCGCGGGTCTGCCTCCCGCGGGGACCCTGGCTGCTCCTCCCTGCCCCGCGCGGGTCTGCCTCCCGCGGGGACCCTGGCTGCTGCTCCCTGCCCCGCGCGGGTCTGCCTCCCGCGGGGACCCTGGCTGCTCCTCCCTGCCCCCACGGGTCTGCCTCCCGTGGGGACCCTGGCTGCTCCTCCCTGCCCCCACGGGTCTGCCTCCCACGGGGACCCTGGCTGCTCCTCCCTGCCCCCACGGGTCTGCCTCCCGTGGGGACCCTGGCTGCTGCTCCCTGCCCCGCGCGGGTCTGTCTCCCACGGGGACCCTGGCTGCTCCTCCCTGCCCCGCGGGTCTGCCTCCCACGGTGACCCTGGCTGCTCCTCCCTGCCCCGCGGGTCTGCCTCCCACGGTGACCCTGGCTGCTCCTCCCTGCCCCCTCGGGTCTGCCTCCCGTGGGGACCCTGGCTGCTCCTCCCTGCCCCCACGGGTCTGCCTCCCACGGGGACCCTGGCTGCTCCTCCCTGCCCCCACGGGTCTGCCTCCCGTGGGGACCCTGGCTGCTGCTCCCTGCCCCGCGCGGGTCTGTCTCCCACGGGGACCCTGGCTGCTCCTCCCTGCCCCGCGGGTCTGCCTCCCACGGTGACCCTGGCTGCTCCTCCCTGCCCCCTCGGGTCTGCCTCCCGCGGGGACCCTGGCTGCTGCTCCCTGCCCCGCGCGGGTCTGCCTCCCATGGGGACCCTGGCTGCTCCTCCCTGCCCCGCGGGTCTGCCTCCCACGGGGACCCTGGCTGCTCCTCCCTGCCCCCACGGGTCTGCCTCCCACGGGGACCCTGGCTGTGTGACGGAAGCATTCGTGACATAATGGCAGTGATGTCAAGCCGTGTGGAGAGGAGAACAGTCATCGTCACTCATCACGCCAAGGCGGGGGCCACCAGATGCCGCCCGCCCCCCGGCTGCCGTAGCAGCATCTCCATGCCGAGAGAGCTGGGGTGCAGCACTACCGCTGCTCGGGGAAAATCGGCCTTCATTAGCGTGTGAAATTATAACCTTAAAAGCCTCCGTTATGCTGCATCGCCTGCTAGCTTATTAGACAGATTTGACAGGAACGTGTGCAGGATAAGCAGCACTTCCTGTTACTGAGAAGCACAGCAAACACATTTCCTCTAATGAACTGCGGCTTTTCTGCCGACTGCTTCGTTATGCTGCAGCCGCGCGCGACATCTCCGGGCCTCGCTCGAGATATTTACGCCGTGCCATTATTTTATTTTAGTAATAAAAGGTGTCAGACCCTGGGTTAGCTGGCTCCCCATAATGGGGGCGGTTTGGAAGTGCCCGGGGGGGGGGGGGGGGGCAGAGCAGAGAGGTGACTCAGCAGGAGAGGACATCAGTAAGCTGAAACCATGGCGATTGGGTCTGTCTGCGTGTGGCAGGGTGGGGGAGGCCAGATTGATGGGGGGGTCAGCCACAGCTCCCCGGCTTCGCTCGTCCATTAGCTGTGCTGAGTCTCCCAAGGGCCCAGAGGATGCTGGGAAGTTAATTACGGAGCATACGGTTATTAATTAATGCCCGTGCCTGGAATTTCTGGATGGGGGGGGGGGGGGTTACACCAGCACATGGAGTGGGGGAGGCACTGGAGGTTTGTGGCTGGTGCTATGTCAGAGGGCTTGTTATGGCACTATCACATGACACAAGGCTCTCTCAGAGATATCCCCCCTCACAGAGCCCACAAACCTGGATCAGGCCATGAGCCAGAAAACTCCGACCAACTTGGAACCCACATCTGTGAGCTCTGTCCTTAGTTAATTGGGTTCTTTTGGTCCAGTTTCAACTGAAATGGGTTTCGCTGAATGCTCCAGAAATGGCCAGGTCTGCTCATCCAGACACCATCCAGGCACCAGCCGCTTAGCTGCTGTTACTGGTTTCCAGGCTGATTGATGCCAGGCGGTGGGCAGAGAGTCAGAGTGCCAGAGGCTCAGTCATGAGCGTGTTCCCATGGCTGATTGGGGGTGAAAGGGGCAGCTGCTTCATCGGACGCCCAGCCCAGCTCGGCCCAGCTCGGCCCTGTGGGGCGCTCTCCTGGCACCCACAGCCTCTGCTTTTCCTCCAGTCTTCCCACAAGCCCCATCTGTCATTCCCTGAGTTCAGACAGTTTCTTAGACCTCGGCTGGGTCTTGTAGAGTTGGGGTCCCCATCAGTGAATGTGTCAGGGCGTAAGAAATCGACAAACCAGAACACAGAGTATGTTTACGCCACGCAGTCATTTTGGAGAAAAGTACCGTAAAGAGACACCCAAACCATTTGTTCTGCAGTATGAAAACTAAAGCTTTTCTGCCTCCTTCCTCAAAAGGTAGGATGACCAGATAATCCATGTCAGGGAGGACAATTTGCACTTGGTCAGAATGAATAAACTTCCCTTTAAATTGAAATGAGTACAGAGTTTTCACATTAGCACTGAGTTCTTGCTCTGTGCCGATTGGTCAGTCTCCTACAATCATGCATGTGTCACTAATGTTAATGTGACACAGCTGGATGAGTCTTTCAATCAAGGAAACAAACCAGACAAAGCAGAAGAAGAGCTGAATTAATTAGCCGAGCACCGGAGCTCAAAGTGTCCTCACTGACATGGATTATCTGGTCACCCTCTGGAAAGGTCACATCTCATATGTTAATTAAGAGTAACCTTCAAGGTTGGGAGATTCTCAGCACGTGTGTAAGACAATTCTAAGCACATGCATACCGGGACTCTCTGCATGTACTGAGGAGGGATTTCCTCTGACTGCTTGTAGACGGTTTACACCCTGGAGCAACACAACCCCTTGCAGGTTATCAGTCAGCATGACTGACTCAGATTCTGACTCTAAGGTTCTGATAGAGTCGACACGCTTTTCTGCACAGCTCAGCTCGGCATTAGGGAGGCGTGTCGGCCAAGGCGTTATCACTGTCCATTAGTCAGGAAGTAAAATTGGGCAGACAGCCGGGAGGAACCCCCCCTCCCCAAGTGTGACGATTCGAATGCATGCAGCGTGTGTGTGTGTGTTACGGGTGTAGTGCTTGGACACTTTCGCAAATTCCGGTGGGGTGTCTGTAAGAATGTGGCATGTTCCATGGGCATCAACTATCAGATGCTGCCTTCAGCTAAATCCTGCCGTTGGCGATTCAGTTTCCTAATACCTCCTCCAGCGGATCAACCAGTCTATGACAGAACACCTCAACCCTGGCCGCCCATCCAAAATATCACCTTTTCTGCCCCCTGCCCCCCAAGACCAACAGTCTCAATAGTGCGGGAAACAGGGAATCGGGGACGTGAGCAGTTAACTTGATGGACGCAGACTCACAGCAGAAGACTGAAGAATGTAGAGCAAAAGCAGGGAACCTGAAGGGGCAGGAACACAAACCAGGACACAGGAATAAAACCCGAGAGAATATCAGAGCAGCGGCACAGAGCAGCAGCTGGTGAAATCGGCCACCTGGGATCGTGAATCTCCTAACCAGAAACCAGAAGGTCTCTCTCCCAGCACGGGTAAATCGCAGCCTCTCTGCCTCTCTTCCTCCATTCTCTTCCTCCATCCATCACCCTCTTTCTCTCGTATAATTGGCCATTGTATTTCACTGTGGAAATGTCAATAGCGTCCTCTCTCCAGGTACATGGGAATTCCAATGCAATCTGGCAAGCAACACATAGCTTTGTGTCCGTGTGGAATGAGTGAACTCTGAGCAGGCCTGGGTGAGCCCTCCAGCAATTTTAGTAATTATGATTATGATTAGAACAGAGTGATTAAGTATGGGCAGGAAGCAGTTGAATTTCGGTTAGGTGCATACAGCTCTTCCTGTGAAGCTCTTTACCTTGGGCTGTGACCCTATTCCCATACAGCTCCTCCTGTGAAGCTCTTTACCTTGGGCTGTGACCCTATTCCCATACAGCTCCTCCTGTGAAGCTCTTTACCTTGGGCTGTGACCCTATTCCCAGACAGCTCTTCCTGTGAAGCTCTTTACCTTGGGCTGTGACCCTATTCCCATACAGCTCTTCCTGTGAAGCTCTTTACCTTGGGCTCTGACCCTATTCCCATACAGCTCTTCCTGTGAAGCGCTTTACCTTGGGCTGTGACCCTATTCCCAGGCAGCTTTTCCTGTGAATCTCTTTATCGTAGGCTGTGACCCTATTCCCATACAGCTCTTCCTGTGAAGCTCTTTACCATAGGCTGTGACCCTATTCCCATACAGCTCCTCCTGTGAAGCTCTTTACCTTGGGCTGTGACCCTATTCCCATACAGATCCTCCTGTGAAGCTCTTTACCTTGGGCTGTGACCCTATTCCCATACAGCTCCTCCTGTGAAGCTCTTTAAATTGGGCTGCGTAGCTTGGTTTGCGACCAGGGGAGCGTCAGCCTCTGAGACATGGTGAGATGGGTGTTTCCCTTGTTATGTGTCTCAGCCCCATGCAGAAGATTCACTGGGCACAAACCACAGAGACAGGGAAACAGGGAATGGACAGGAGAGCTGTCCTTGAACATCTGTAAAACCTGTTAACATCTGTGGGCTCAGATTCTGCGTCCTAAGCGGCATAGGAAGGATGGTACAGCAGTTCAGATTAAGGTAGAAAACAGACAGACAGACACAGGAAAGGGAAAATTAAGAAAGTTAGGGAGACAGATAAATAAAATGAAAAAAAAATGTTAATGTGTAAAATGTTCAAATATGTGAACATATGAAGAAGCCAGAGGTCTAGGTCAGCGCTCTGTGACGGTGACTGTCCATCAACAAACCATAACTCCTTAAGTGTAATGCTGACAGGCTGAACCCAGAGCCACGCCGCAAACCCCATAGGCAGAAGAAAGAAGGACCAAGAGACTGTCCCTCACACACCTCAGAGCAGGGAGTCCTCTGCTGTGTCGTGTCACAGAGCAGATGGGCGCCGTCGCTCTCGAGCAGCACAATCCCCTCCACCGCCTCCCCCAGTAGCCCTGGCCGATCTGCAGCACTGAGCCGGCCCTCACTAAGAGCTTTTTCAGCCGGCCGTCGTCTCCTGGCTTCAGGGCGAATGGCTGCTCCCACTCTGTACACCAGAGGACCTGCATCATCATCAGCAGAGATGAAAATCAGAACTGCTCTACACACTGCATCCCCCAGAGAAGACACTCGCACTTTCTATCAAAGTTTCACAAAAAGAATGTGTTAAATGGCACGGCAGTTACTGGGTTGTTTGGAAAATGCACCCCTACTGACACCGTTTATCCCCCCCAAGGAAGAATCCCCACCGGCTCCATTTTCCCCTGAGATTCTCTGCTCCTGTGAGAGTGCAAAATGGGTTATTTTCACTATCAGAAAGAAAGTCAATAAAATTACTCTAAGTGTTGGTGCCATAATAGCCAAAGGACTGAATGAGAGAGGGGGTGTCTGTGATGGGAGCATTCCCCCCCCCCCCCCCCGCCTGCTGCTTCCCTTCGCCATACAGTTGTTGCGGCATTTTGATGTTTTCGACGCCGATCATGGGGTCGACTGTGGGGTGATGGAGAAGCACATGGCAGCGCTGGGGTCACATGACCCACCACAGTGCCAGCTGGATACACTTTTATAGGCACGGGAAGTGACAGTGGAGTCCTGAGGTCACGTGACCCACCACAGTGCCAGCTGGATACACTTTTATAGGCACGGGAAGTGACAGTGGAGTCCTGAGGTCACGTGACCCACCACAGTGCCAGCTGGATACACTTTTATAGGCACGGGAAGTGACAGTGGAGTCCTGAGGTCACGTGACCCCCTGCCCATCTCCTGATAGTGCCCATTAAGCGCAGGGTCTTTCCGGGCAGTTTTTTCAGATCACATGATTATCCCGAAACCATGTCTATTTCATTTCAATCATTTTTGTAAATACTGCATACTGATTTGCTCCATACAAATCTTATACAGTACCTGTCACTTTGGACCACAATCTACTCTTAACACAGACGTCGGAATACAGTGTTCAGGGCAGTGACCTTGCATGCCGGTGTCTGCCTCTCTGCGTGCAATTATTCTGTGTAGGACAGATGGTCCAGCTCGTCCATTAACATTGATGGGAAGTTAGATAATGATGTTAGGGTCTAAATCTAACTTAAGATAGGCTGGCCTTATTGTCCTTATGAATTATTCCTACATTTTTAAGTTCTATCTGTCATTTTAAGGGTTTTAATGAGGGATTTTATAAAATGCAGCTAAATAAGGGAGAATTCTTATTGGCTTTTACGAGGTGCCCCTAGTGGTCAGAATGTGGCAGCACAGTTGGGATTTCCAGCACCTTTCCCAAACGATGAGGTGTTTAACTGAGTTTGGGAAAGTTTCACAAAGCCAGATTTCTTGCTTAGCCGGATAACATGTTAGATTTAAGGTGCACCAGTTTAAATGGACTTTTTCTTTGTTCACTTACATTTAGCCCAGGCTACCTTAAATCTGACAGGTTATCCAGCTAAGCAAGAAAAATTGCACAGAAAAATAGGCCTGATACCAAAAAGGCTACGTTCAGATCTGTGCCCATGTGCGATTTTAGGGTTCAGGGTCTGTTTTTAGGGATCAAGCAGGCGCTGTCACCGATCTGAGAGTGATGAGGATTGGCCTAAAGCAGCTGTGCCGTGTGTTCAGCTGCACGCTCTGAGAGCTGAATGAACGCCTGGCCTCTCCGGGAGTCCCTGCACACGGTGGCGTCATTTGATGGAACATGAAGTCCAGGTGAGGGAAAGAGCGCTGATGATGGGAAAAGCTCCGCGTGGGCGTCGTGTAACAGCGAGTGGCGTATCCCCACCAGCCAGCGGCCCAGTGACTCACACGCCGCGTGTCAGTGTTACGCCTCCGCCGCACACACACACACACACACACACACACGCCGTATCACAAGTCAGCGGTGTAGATGTGCAGAGAGGAGCGGCTGGGGAAATGGTGCTGAGCCGCTGCTGAGTAAGGAGGAAGCCATGAGGAAACAGCGGAGAGAGGAAACAGGAGCATGCAGAGAGAGTGACGGGGGGCTCAGAGCCGGGGACCGGCAAATATCCGCAGGGATTCTGGGTGGCAAGGTGATGGGTGGGGGGGGGTAAACCTCTGCCATGTCACCCGACACACAGCCATTCTGTCTGAACCACGATGAAGCGAGAGAGAGAGAGACTAAAACCAGGCAGCAACTGGCTGACAAAAGATATCGTGATTGCAGTGAAAGCTTGAAAAGAAAGTAGCTCGACGAAACGTCTAATAAAACTGGTGAGAGTGTTAGTGGAGGCTTTAGGGAAGCGCAATTGTAATTGAAAGATTGGTGGTTCAAATCCCCAACCAGCAAGGTACCACTGAGGTACCCTGAGCAAGGTGCCACCCCCAAGCACTGCTCCCTGGGTGCTGAATTAGCTGCCCTCTGTATGTCACATATGGGTTAAATGCAGAGAACACATTTTGTTATTGTGCACTGTGGCGTGTCAACAATGATCACTAAATTCTAATTCTAGTATTTAACCTGTCATTGAGGCTTAACCCTCCACGACCAGCTTCTGCTGTGTGCGAGAGACTGTTCAGCAGAGCCGGACTGATGTTCACACCTGAGAAGGGCATGTGTTGATTCCAAAAACTTTGAAAACCAGCTTCTTTTGGAGCTAAACAGGGGGTTCTGCTAGCCCTATGATGTGTGCCCGAGTTCTTCTGGCTTATACAAACACCTAATATATTTGCATACAAATTAAGTTTTTTGAACACCATGCATATTGAGTTTATAATCCCTCCATCTTTTACAGTACTATAATATTTTTAGCATGATGTGTTTAGGAAAAAGGTGATCATCATGTATAATGATGGTAATGGCCAATGCAGCATTAAGTATTTATCTGGCTTTATTTTTCCCTGCGTGTGTTCGACATACCGCTTGGACATGGGGTCCAGCCAGCTTTGCCCTACAATGGTGGTTTTGTCCTTTGTAAGGGTACTTTATACTTTTGTACTTTAAGCATGTTTTAGAGCCAGTACTTTGCACTATAACTTGAGTAAAAAAGTGAAGTCAATGCTTCAAGTTTTACTGGAGAATTTTTAAATACTCCAGTATCTATGCTTCTAGTTGAGTGAAGAATGCGTCTACTTTTGACACCTCTGCCGTTAGCATAGTGTTATGGCATTACCATGGAGACAGCATATCGTTAGCTTAACATTAGCATGGCGTTATTATGGCATTAGCGCAGTGTGATCGTGGTGTTAGCATAGCATTATCATGATGTTATCATGTCACTAGAATAGTGTTATGCCATTATCATGTCGACAGCATAGTGTTATCTTTGCATTAGCATGACGTTATCCTGGCATTAGCATAGCATTATCATGGCATTAGCATGGTGTTAGCACAGTGTTATTATGGTGTAAGCATAGTATGTTCATGGTGTTAGCATAGCATTATTGTGGCTGATGATAATCCTGCATTATGGCAGACAGGGGGCGCTCTGGTTAGTGGGTATCCTGCTTTATTGCAGACAGGGGGCGCTCTGGTTAGTGGGTATCCTGCTTTATGGCAGACAGGGGGCGCTCTGGTTAGTGGGTATCCTGCTTTATGGCAGACAGGGCGCACTCTAGACACATACATCCCACAGTCATACTGTGAATATGAAGGAGAAGCCTTCCTGTTAGGTGGACAGGAGGACGCACACACCTCACAGTCACACAGCAGAGCTTCGTGATCAGTACCGGGCTGCAAAGAGAGCACTATAACCAGGACTGCACTTTCTGTGTTGTCATGGAGACACTGCTAATAAATCGAGCTGGGCATGCATTGGTGACAAGAAGTGAAGAGGGATCTCAGGTGGGTGTTGAGCCAGGCTACAAGCGTCTGGACGTCAGCCTCCATGTCTGCATAAGCACATCCTCAGTAGCATCCTGCTGAGTGAGAGGCCCCGGCCACAGCCGCCTCTGATCCTGAAACGCAGCCATCGTGACCAGATAGTTCATCTAAACGCTGCTTGAGGGTCGACAAGGGTGCACATGGAAAACTCGCAACTTTGGCCTGTACCAGTGAAGAGCTGGTGACAAAACAGGTTGATGCTGATGCACGAGACCTTAATGGGTTTGGTGGTGCACTGAGTCAGGGCTCTGAAGCCTGATTTTACAGCTAATTCCACAAGAATGCTAATGGCAGCAGGAGCCCATAGGCTTGACCCGCTCTAAATAATTCATGGAAATAATTGCCCGGCACACAAAAGACATAAGCCATTATTTACCCCTCACTTAATATGCCAGACTGCAGAATACAAAGTTAATTAGCAATGAAGGGGGCTCAGCAGGGCTAACCCCTCTATGCTACCATGTGTTACGTGACTTTTGTCATGACTCGTCCAAACCAGTAGGGGGCAGTATACTCAAGGTCACTGCAGATGTCCTTTGTCCTGTAAGTGTTCCAGGCAAATTGAACTGTGGACATTGCAGGCAAACTGTTAACACAAGGTTTACTGCTGAGTTCTGCTGCTAGTTAGCTTCCATCTTGAAGCGCATGAACATGAATGTGTCTTCTTGGCTTTGTCTTGCTGTGCAGTAGCTGGTCTCATTTCTAGTCTTTGTCCCTTTGTTTTGATATTGGTCTTGGTCACAGAATTCTGCACAGTTCCTGGTTTATGTTTGTGAAGTTTTCCACACCTGAAATTCACCCGGATTCCGCTGCCTTGTCCACTGATCGAAGCTGCACTCAGGTTCCAGACTGCAGACTAGCTCTCGGCCTCACACAGCACCAGTGTGCCAGTGCGTGACAGTGAGGTGCGGTCACCCGCGGGTCTGCGGTTACACCCTGGCACCTCAGCTGAGCTGGATCAGAGAGCTCGTACAGGTCAGCAAGGTGAATCTGGAACCAGTTGGGGTTACGGTTAAAGTTTATATAAACACTCCCCAAAAGCATTTGCTGTGACTCTCCCTAACCCTCAGCTGCATGTCTCTTTGGTAAATAGATGTTGTGTAAGTGTGATGCCGTATGATTCTCTGGTGTAACGGACCTTACACACTTACACGCATTAAAGGTTTTGGACTTTCCACATCACAAGGTTTTCTCCTTTCAGGCAAAGGACTGATCATTTTCTTTCTGACTCAATGTGACTTTTTCCACAGATCCTGTTACTCATCTCACCGTATGAACACTACTCTGCAAGAAATAATATACCTTCAATTTTGATATCAATAAATGACCTTATTATCAATACCGAGCAAAATTTTTCACATGGATTTTACTCATGAGAAAAATAAATGTTTTATTGGCTGTTTAAGTGCTGCAGGAAATGTTCTGAGACATGTGTGCATTCAGACGTAATACCTCCATCGACACCAATGAATTGTCCTTCTCCATGTCTAATTTCAGCGACAGAAAAACAAGAAGCTTTTTATGAATAATATCTTCCTTGCTTTGCTTGAAATCAGCATCCTGATTGTCCTTGACTTGGTGATTTTTATGTTCCTGCTTGGTGTTGGTAAACACCAACGGACAGCGCAGTCTGTTTATAGTAATGATGGTTACAGAAGGTGAATCTCAATGCCAAGAATGCAAAGACTGTACCTGTGGTCTTGGAGAGGCCGCTTTTGCGAACTTGCCTTACGAGAAGAAACTTGGGGCGCAATAAATCATGGGATTGGTCTTGTTTGGCAAGGATGCAACCGATGTACTTTTGATTTGGGGTGGAGCAAGACCAGCATCCAAGGATTTTTACTGTCTTTATGAATTTGTGTTCTCAGTATTGGAGCTGGTCTTCGGCAATGGAAGATGACGTAAAAAGGGTACACAAGAACACAATTATGGTCAAGTATGCATATTGAAATTCGCCCAGAAGCTGCAGTGTGTAGTATTCTTGAAGCTAGTCATGTGACAGGAAGTATGGCCCACCTGGGTGTGAGGAGTACAACCAGGAGGACATGCTGAGAGCCTGATTTGTGTAAATATTCAAACACATTCGGTCAAAGTACATATACATTATTATTAGAGGGCAACTCTGCTCTTTGGACAGCGCAGCTTTTGTTAATGACTCACCATGACAGTGTGACACCTGAGCTCAATCTGCAGCTCACTGTGTGAAGTGCAAACATTTTATTTTTTAGCAGGCACTTCTAGCCAAGCGATAAACGTTTTTGAGAAAGCAGGGTAAGCCTGTCCTCTGAGCAACAGAGGATTAAGGGCCTTGCTCTGGTAAATCACTCTGCTGACCCTGGGATTTGAACCAAGAACCTTCTGATCACAGACCTGCTAACCTGCTGAGCCACACATCGCCCACAAAGAACTGAGATGTACCATTTGTCCACTGGTGTTCCTACTCAGATAGCTGGCACGCTGTCCCACTTCCCAGGATGGGGATGCAGCCAGACCCAGGGAGAAGCAGAAAGGCAGGATCCTTGCACGCTCATCTCCCTCTGATCACCCTCTGTCTCGTAAGTAAGTGTGTAATTTGTCAAGTGTGTTGCAGGACAGGACAGCACAGCAGGCTCAGAAAGATTCACAGACATGGACCATGTATACAAGCTGCACAGGACACAATGTCTTGCTAATGTACTCCAGCAAAACCCTCCTGCTATTGGAGAGTCCTGGGCAGGATGCAGGGGATGCCGATTCATACGCCTGCAGCCGAGTGACAAGAGCAGAAGCTGGGATTGCACACAGTCATGGAGGTCAAGGACACTCTCATAAAGCAGCCAGTGAGCAAACGCTGGCCATTACCACAGCGCTGGAGGCTGCCACCCTGCGACAAGGTGCAATGTGCTCTTGCAACCTTGCAACCAGGTATAATGCCTTTCTATGACCCTTTGACAAGATGCAACCATGCAACCAGGTACAATGCCTTTCTATGACCCTGTGACAAGGTGCAACCCTGCAACCAGGTATAATGCCTTTCTATGACCCTGCGACAAGATGCAACCCTGCAACCGGGTATAATGCCTTTCTATGACCCTGTGACAAGGTGCAACCCTGCAACCAGGTATAATGCCTTTCTATGACCCTGTGACAAGATGCAACCCTGCAACCAGGTTTAATGCCTTTCTATGACCCTACGACAAGATGCAACCCTGCAACCAGGTATAATGCCTGTGTATGACCCTGCGACAAGGTAAAATGTGTTCCTGCGACCCTGCAACAAGGTGCTATGTGTTCCTGTACCAAGGTACACAATACACTCCAGTGACCCTGCAACAAGGGGGCTTGTGTTCCCTTGTGAATGTCTGTGTTTCTGCTGCACGTACCCTCATGTGTATGAGTGTGCTGCTCTTAAATGTCCATCATAGCTTGATTTGTGGACAAATCACACTTGCTTTAAGGCCAGACGTCCTATAAGGGTGTAATTCCCTGGCCATACATTGGAGATGAGTCATTTGCCCTTGACACAGAAAAAATAATCTGCCAATGACTTCACTGGGGAGGGGCTTGTTCTTTCTCAATATTTAACTGCAAATAAAATCAGCCATTTACAACCAAAGTGTGGCCAACGCAGAATCCAATTTCCTTTCAAATGCACAGGCGTGATTTGGGTCTGGACCTCCATCTTCCACAGGCCCGGTTCCGCTTGAAGATCCATCAGCAGCGATGTAGGATGGAGTAGAGGTCAGTTAGTTTCTGCTCACGCCTGGGGCCACCGTACTGGGAGGAAGCAAAGAGAAGGAGGTGGATAGGGAGGGGGCGGGGGGGAATAAGGGAGGGAGAGGATGATGGGGGGCTGTCAGGCTCTGAATCTCAGCAGGGGACACGCCTTGACCCGCTTACATGTCTGGCACTTGAAGGACGATTTCAGCATTGAACCCTGTGCTGCCATAACTCTCTGTTTGTGTGTCTTGCAATGCTCACGGTGTCTGCTGGGTAAGTAAGCAGGATGCTGCTCTGAATGTAAACATGCTGGTGGAAGGACGTCGGCCCCTCCATGGAATTGCCCCCAAACCCCCATAAAAATGGCAGCGTTTTGCAGGGGTTGGCGTGAACACCTGGGTGTAGAGAGCTCACCTACACCCTCATCCTGCTCCCCCTCCTCTTATCACACATGCTCCGGAAACTTTAAATCCATATCAGCTTATCGTTGTTTATCTTGTCATTGTACCATTAATCCAGGAATGTCTAAGTAACGGCTTCAAAAGCAGAAGGTGCTCCTCAGAACAGCATGTCGTCTTCAGACTAAAGGGGAAAGGTGATTTGCAATGGGGATAGAGGGACATTCTACAGAAGGTGCCAGAAGGATGGTGCTACTTTCACAGAAGAAAATATATTTGACCAATTTGTTTAATTAAATCACAGAGACCGGAACCCCTCTCAGGTTAAACAGCATCTTACATTAAAGACACAGGGCAGAGTGTCTGAGGTGCAGACCTCACATCACAGAGACCGGAACCCCTCTCAGGTTAAACAGCATCTTACATTAAAGACACAGGGCAGAGTGTCTGAGGTGCAGACCTCACATCACAGAGACCGGAACCCCTCTCAGGTTAAACAGCATCTTACATTAAAGACACAGAGCAGAGTGTCTGAGGTGCAGACCTCACATCACAGAGACCGGAACCTCTCTGAGGTTGAACAGTTGCCTTTCATCCCTTAAATATTATCCACTTTGTTCTTCTCTGGTGAGATGTAAAACTGTAAGTTGTTCTTCATATTATTGTTAATATATATGCGGCATCTTATAAGAAAATTGATATTTTAACAGGCTGTATTTTTCATCAGGGTGTCCTTCACCTGCATGCGGATTGATGAAGCAGCTTCTCTTCCTTCTACGGCCATCATGGGGCTGATAAATCAGAACTCTGCTCTGTCACGGTCCAAACGGGCCCCTTGGCTCCTGACAGGACACAACCAAGCTCTGTCCCCTAATTCTCTTTTTCTCCCATTCTTCATGTATCTTTGTTAACCCCCCCCCTTCCCATACCTCTGCTCTACAAGCCTGGACACGGTGGGGCTCTGGCTTGGCCGCAGGGCATTATGGGTGCTGCCAAACTCGACATTGACCTGGTGTTTTAATTGTGTGTGGTTCTGATTGATGGGGAGAGGTTATGTATATATTGCATTGTGGAGACATTTGGCTAAAACCTGCTATTTTGACCTTGTAGGGACCATTAACAAAAAAATTTGATAATGGAGTCAAAGAAGTAAAAATGCCAAAGGTCTCCTATTTCATTTGATTTCTTATGGTTAAGGTGAGGGCTGGGTGGGGGTTAAGGTCGTCGTGTTGTGATTTGAGTTTTCCCCATAGAAATGAATGGGTGTGTGTATGTGGTCAAGAGCTTGAATCCCAGCATCAGCAAAGTGATGTCATTGCTGGGCCCTTAAGTCCCAAGTATTAGAGAGACTGACTGACCCTGCACACACTGGATAAAAGAATTTGCTGAATAAATAAAATGTAATTGTGTGTGTCAGTAAAGTTCCGGGTCTCCACCTCGATCTGTCTGATACCTATTCTGCTCATTCATAAGCCATTTCATTCTGCTTTAATTAATCAGTCTGTAAGTCATTATTCAGCTGATCTTAAATCCCTCTGATCAATGGGACAGGCAGAGCTCTCTGCTATAAAACGGGTCACGACACTGGATTCTTGCACAGATGACACTTTGTTCTTGAAACACATGAAGGAGAGTTGCTCTATTTTTGGGTCGACAGGCAGAGGGCTCAGGAGACAGACCACAATGTCATTAAAATCCCTCCTTGGTTCCGTCCTTAAATGATTCCATTTATTTATTTAATTTTAAAATAAAATTTTTAAATATTATAATGACAAATGATGAAATCCACTTTCATCAAGACATTTCTAAGAAATTTCAATGGTGCAGATTATTTTTTCCTTTTTAACTCTTCTGGTTGGACACTGTTGTTGCTGCTGTGATTTGTGATACATGGGCAGAAATCTTTTGGGACCAGAAGCGGGTCTATGGGGCACTTTCACAGATAAGAAAATAACACTGACAAGGCACCTGACACATTCTTGGTCTTGAGTTTGTGCTTCTGTATGTGTCTCTGTCTGTCTGTGCCTCTGTGTGTGTCTCTGTCTGTCTGTGCCTCTGTGCGTCTCTGTCTGTCTGTGCCTCTGTGTGTCTCTGTCTGTCTGTGCCTCTGTGCGTCTCTGTCTGTCTGTGCCTCTGTGTGTCTCTGTCTGTCTGCGCCTCTGTGTGTCTCTGTCTTTCTGTGCCTCTGTGTCTCTCTGTCTGTCTGTGCCTCTGTGTGTGTCTCTGTCTGTCTGTGCATCTGTGTGTCTCTGTCTGTCTGTGCCTCTGTGTCTGTCTCTGTCTGTCTGTGCCTCTGTGTGTGTCTCTGTCTGTCTGTGCCTCCGGGTGTGTCTCTGTCTACCTGTGCCTCTGTGTGTGTCTCTGTCTGTCTGTGCCTCTGTGTGTCTCTGTCTGTCTGTGCCTCTGTGCCTGTTTCTGTCTGTCTGTGCCTCTGTGTGTGTCTCTGTCTGTCTGTGTGTGTGATTGGCTGGACAGAGAAGAAAAAACAATTATTAGACTCTTCCCCACCCCCACAATGACCCCCTCCAGCATTGTACCAAGTCTCGAGGAAGATGACTGACGACGCAGTCGCTGTTAGCTTCAGCGAGTGACAGTCAACCCGGGGGCAGGGCTTCTGGAAGGCTCCAGGTCAGAGGAGGTACAGGCTGACAATTCTGAGCACATCAGGAGTACAGACGTGCAAAAGATGCAAAAGGAAGTCGCTAAGATGTCTTTAGCACCAACAATGAAAAGCGCCAAGCCGAAATGCACATTCAAGGCGCTCGCTTTGATGTTGGCTGTGTCTATGAGAGCCCTGCGTGTTCGTTAATGTGCTCGGCTGTCACTGTGCTCATTCACCTGGCTTCTCACGCGTGTTTTTTGACAGAACCTGGCAGCTCTTATAAACCTGTGAATGGCACAGTGGATCTGTGAGAAAACAAGAGCAATTTTATTCCACATCACTGCAGGTAGTTACATAACTTCCAGTTCCACCTGTTGTTGTAGGTCCCCATTATCCAAAGCTACTCAAGGTCCATTAACCAAAGCAGATCAAGAAAAGCTCCTTATAAAAAAGTCAGCTAACCCCCCCTACCCCATGCTTTAAACCCATAACTTTTCAGTCATAATTCTATTCTGCTGGACACTGTGCCATCTACAGTCTGCAGCTGCATTACAAACACAGTGTGACAAACATTGTTCAGTGTTTAGCCCGTGACCCAGCCAGCTCACCAGGGCTACGATAGCCACCTCCCTTCTATAGGGCACGAGTTTGAATTGGGTCTCTCACACCAGCTGCCAGCCTTTGGTTCCTGATGCCCCAGAGGAGGAGAAACACCACTTACGTGGTCGTCTACATTATTAAAGCATGATTACCTTGGGCCCAAAGGTCTCGCTCAAAGGAGCTCAGCGTGCATCACCCCCTGAATGGCCGTACACGCCACCTCGAACTGAGAAACCACGTAAGGACAGCAGGGAGGCGAGTAAGTGTGGGCAAACACTCTCAGGGTACTGTGGAGGAACAGCCTGTCACCTCTCCGCCACTCCAGCCTGGTGGATCATTGAAGTGAATAATGTGTGGTCATATGCAGGTGTTGGAGAGAACAGATGAACACAGACATGTCTAAGTGCCGACTGAAGCAACAGGCTGGATCGCAGTGAGGGCCGGATTTCCCAGGCGGCGAGGGCCAGCGTATGGAGGGGGTTAGGGCCGGATTTCCCAGGGGGCGGGGGCCAGCGTATGGAGGGGGTTAGGGCCGGATTTCCCAGGGGGCGGGGGCCAGCGTATGGAGGGGGTTAGGGCTGGATTATCCAGGGGGCGAGGGCCAGCGTATGGAGGGGGTTAGGGCCGGATTTCCCAGGGGGTGAGGGCCAGCGTATGGAGGGGGTTAGGGCCGGATTTCCCAGGGGGTGAGGGCCAGCGTATGGAGGGGGTTAGGGCTGGATTACCCAGGGGGCGAGGGCCAGCGTATGGAGGGGGTTAGGGCCGGATTACCCAGGGGGTGAGGGCCAGCGTATGGAGGGGGTTAGGGCCGGATTACCCAGGGGGTGAGGGCCAGCGTATGGAGGGGGTTAGGGCCGGATTACCCAGGGGGCGGGGGCCAGCGTATGGAGGGGGTTAGGGCCGGATTACCCAGGGGGAGAGGGCCAGCGTATGGAGGGGGTTAGGGCCGGATTACCCAGGGGGTGAGGGCCAGCGTATGGAGGGGGTTAGGGCCGGATTACCCAGGGGGTGAGGGCCAGCATATGGAGGGGGTTAGGGCCGGATTACCCAGGGGGCGAGGGCCAGCGTATGGAGGGGGTTAGGGCCGGATTACCCAGGGGGTGAGGGCCAGCGTATGGAGGGGGTTAGGGCCGGATTACCCAGGGGGTGAGGGCCAGCGTATGGAGGGGGTTAGGGCCAGATTACCCAGGGGGTGAGGGCCAGCGTATGGAGGGGGTTAGGGCCGGATTACCCAGGGGGTGAGGGCCAGCGTATGGAGGGGGTTAGGGCCGGATTACCCAGGGGGTGAGGGCCAGCGTATGGAGGGGGTTAGGGCCGGATTACCCAGGGGGCAAGGGCCAGCGTATGGAGGGGGTTAGGGCCAGATTACCCAGGGGGCGAGGGCCAGCGTATGGAGGGGGTTAGGGCCGGATTACCCAGGGGAAGTGTGCTGACCTTTGGATGGGGTGAGGGCTGGATTATCTAGATTACCAAAGGGGTGGGAGCCAGATTACTGAGGGGGTGGAGGCCAGATTTCCCAGGGCATGGTGACTAGATTATCGAAAGGGCAAGGGCCAGATTGGCAGGGGGGCAGCCAGCCATTATGAGAGGGCAGAGGGGGCATTCTAGTCAGGTATTTAACCCAGAATCCCTCACCGGAGACGTACAGTGCCACCTAACCAAACTGCACCCTAAACTGCAGTCATCATGGATCTCACGCCAAGATGCACTCTGGCCAGCAAGTGGTGCAATGTCACGAGTGACTGTCATGTGAAGGGCCTTCGTAATGTGGGAGACGGATTGAATATCACACTCTATTCAGCTGTGCATACAGTTAGGCCTATTAAATTACGGTAAAACAATTGCCATGAATGTTATGTTAAGCAGATTTCACTGTGGAGGGTTAGGGTCTTTTTACTTACCCCCCACTACAAAGTGCTACTGAGTCAGGGACATTTCTTGTCCACAGGGAGAAGAACTGCACCTTTTTCCAACATGTGAACAGTATTAGGTGTGATATCCATGCGACCATTTGCACCTCCGCGGTAATGAAATGCAGCGCACACTGCATGCTGCCTGCACCCCGCCACATGCGAGGCATCCTCAGCTTCCGAAACGTTCCTTAGGAAAGTGCAGGTCTCATCACACCCGAAGGTACAGATTCAGCACATATAACACTGACTGATGGCTTTAAGAAGGAAATCCAGGCGGTCATTTTGTGGGGGGGGAACCCGCTTTAATAATTTGTGGGTGAAATTGAGAGCGTGTGCGTCATAAGGGCACGCAGCAGTCAGATTGATTGATGATGAAGGTGGAGGTAAGGAGGCAGGCAGAGTGCCAGGTGGGGGGGGGGGGGGGGTGTCACCGATAGCCTAAGGCTGAGAATTCTCCGGAAACGTAAGTCACGTCAAGCAGGCAGCGTAACGGTTAAAGGGCTGGGCTCATTGGATCGAAACCACATCACCACAGTGGCACAGTTTAGCAGGGAAGCGGATTAGCTAGTAAAGACCCAGAACCCAGCGCCGCTCAGGCTCCTGACATCATCACTCAGCGGCACTAAGACGGCTGCTGTTATCGAGCAGGACAAAAAATCATACTGCGTCTCCGAAACAGCTGCTTCATCTGGCGGATTAGTGATGATTAAAGCCCAGGTTGAGCTAAATGAATGAAAGCGTGATGTTTTTATTTTTGGTTACACAAACAGCATTCATACTCTTATATTTAGCTCATACCAAACTGCTTTTCAAAAAGTAAATTGATAAACACATGTCTTTGAAACCTGCCACAATGTTCTGATCTGCAGTCAGCCATGGTAATAAACAGTAATGGTACTGCAGTGTGCAATAGCTGCTCATTTCTGTCCGGGTGCAGAAAGGACAATCCTGTTAGTGAGTTTCTGCCAATCAGCCCCTGTCTGTGTCGGGGAGGGACAATGTTTGTGAGGGTTAAGATTTAGTCAGATACTTTAGTCCCAACGGCAACTGCAGGTTTACAGGCGCATGATACACATTTTCACTGTAAAAAGACACTAATAAACAGTAAGAATAAATAATAAATAAGAGTAAACAGAAGCAGTACTAATTTGATTCAATGGGCACATTCCCACTGTAGGTTCCCCAGGTTGAAATTGCTCCCTGGACAATTGCTCTAAAACTGGTAAGAGCTGAATATACAGTAAACAGCTGCCATCCCAGCAGCAGTGGACACGTCCCCTTCCGGTCATGTATGCCGGGTTTCCCAGCCTGCCCAGTTACATTAGGCTGAATGTCATATGTAGGTCTTTTCTGGCTTTTTGCAGGAATTTCTACACACTCTGGGTTAACAGCACGGTTTTTAGCTATGTCTCACCTAAAACAGAACCTTCATTCATGTTAATCCTCTCATATACTGTAACCTCCACAGAGCTCATGGGCATTAGGATGTGGTCCGGTAGCTCTGGAGACTTTGAAAGCTTTTAATGTGCAAAGAATTTTTCTCCAGGTCAGTCTTACCCTCATCTACCCAGGATGGAGACTCTCCCAGGTCTCTCCCTCGTTGTCTCTCCTCAACGCTGGGATTTTTGCCACCTTCGTCACTTAGAGAGATGCATGTGTGGAGATATTGTTCCTGAACAGGACCCACCTCAGTGCAATAATGTTCCATCATTCCTTCCGTAACTCCAGCCTCATTTTGTGCCTCAGCTCTTCTCTTCCCCCCCACCTTTCATTATGTTTACTGGCCGAGTGCTGGAGCTGATGCCAGCTCGCTGATCCGGTTGCACTTTCCATTTTAAAAACTAACAGCTTGATTACTAATGTAGGTCATAGATGAATAAGGCATTTGAAAAAGCGCAAAAAGTAATAGCTATAGCAAATATGATGAAATGGGGGGGGTCTCATTTCACAGTTGATCTCCATGGAAACAGCTAGCGTGTGATATTACTCGGGTCTTGACCTGTGTTTAAAACCGCTGTTCCAATTAATGCTGCAGTCGAAATCAGCGATGAAGGGTTTAGTTTGTGGTGGGAATGATAGAGAGATGAGGGGCAGTCAGTGACGCTGGCTGCATGTTCGGTATTTCTACACTAATAAAGTACTCACAGTCTGTACAGACACACACCACCCTGCTAATTAATGCTGCCACCTAACGAGTCACCGAAAGGCAACGACCACAGGGACTGCTTCCCCTTTAAAGGGCGGAGCCATAAGTGAAGGCGCGCTGCCTCGCTGACCTGTCGCTGTGACCTGGTGAAGCACCAAGTATCACGTGGAGATTTCAAGCCACACCTTATGTGGGTTTCCATTAAAATTTATTACCTCGTTTCTGCCAACGCTGAGCCGGCCCTGGTTTGGTTCTCACATGATGCCATTTGAGAATCGGCCTTTGTTTCCACTGGTTTGGTTCTCACGTGACGCCATTTGAGAATCGGCCTGTGTTTCCACTGGTTTGGTTCTCACGTGACGCCATTTGAGAATCGGCCTGTGTTATCACTGGTTTGGTTCTCACGTGACGCCATTTGAGAATCGGCCTGTGTTTCCACTGGTTTGGTTCTCACGTGACGCCATTTGAGAATCGGCCTGTGTTTCCACTGGTTTGGTTCTCACGTGACGCCATTTGAGAATCGGCCTGTGTTTCCACTGGTTTGGTTCTCACGTGACGCCATTTGAGAATCGGCCTGTGTTTCCACTGGTTTGGTTCTCACGTGACGCCATTTGAGAATCGGCCTGTGTTTCCACTGGTTTGGTTCTCACGTGACGCCATTTGAGAATCGGCCTGTGTTTCCACTGGTTTGGTTCTCACGTGACGCCATTTGAGAATCGGCCTGTGTTTCCACTGGTTTGGTTCTCACGTGACGCCATTTGAGAATCGGCCTGTGTTTCCACTGGTTTGGTTCTCACGTGACGCCATTTGAGAATCGGCCTGTGTTTCCACTGGTTTGGGTCTCACGTGACAGTATTTGAGAATCGGCCTGTGTTTCCACTGGTTTGGTTCTCACGTGACGCTATTTGAGAATCGGCCTGTGTTTCCACTGGTTTGGTTCTCACGTGACACTATTTGAGAATCGGCCTGTGTTTCCACTGGTTTGGTTCTCACGTGACGCCATTTGAGAATAGGCCTGTGTCTCCACTCCTGTTCCAAAGAGGAAATGAAGCTGGAGACAATTTTTTTTTTTGTGGGGGGTGCAGTTTTGTGGTATTTGAACAAAATGAACCAGCACTTCATAGCTGGTGGAAACAGGGCATTGGGGTGAACGGTTTAAAAGCCTCCAAATCACGCCTGACATGCTTTCCGAAGGATGTGATTAATCGCTAATCATGCACGGCACACTGGCAGGAGCATGTGAATTATCATCAGTCATAGCTGGAGGAGGAAGTGATGTATCACTATTCACGCCCAGCACACTGTCACAAGAATGTGATTAATCACTAATCACGCTTGGCACACTGTCAGAAGTATGCGATTAATCACTGATCACACATGGCACACTGACAGGAGGGTCATGATTTATCACCATTCGTGCCCGGGACACTGTCAGAGGTATGTGATTTATCACCAATCACGCCTGGCCTACTGTCACAAGTAGGTGAGCTATCACCAATCACATTTGGCCTACTGTCACAAGTAGGTGAGCTATCACCAATCACATTTGGCTTACTGTCACAAGTAGGTGAGCTATCACCAATCACATTTGGCACACTGTCTGAAGGACATGATTTATCAGCAGTCATACCTGGACACCTACTGAGGTGAGATCGGACATATCATCACACAGCAGTAGAAGTGGATGCTGCAACAGGACAGCAGTGTCATGCTTATGATATTGTACATATGTTATTTATAAATGCCAAAGCCACTGCTAGCCTCATGTTAGCATACAAACATGCCATAAGCTGACTTTTTAGCAGTGCTTGGCACCATGATCTCGCAGGGTTTGGGGCTAATTCTCCCACCAGCACCCTCAACTCCCCCCACCAAGTCCACCCAGGGTATCTTCTGCCTGGTGCCCTGTACACCTCAGGATAGCCTCAAACTCACTGGCCTTCTACTGGATGGGAGGTTGGGGGACTCTATGTGTCTGTGATTGTACATATACAAGCCACATGCACTCACAGCCAGAAGGTTCTGGAAGGATTTCCATTTTATCGCTTACATTTGTTTGCACAAATATCAAAAGAGGTTTTATTTATATTCCATGTAATTGTTAAATTTAACAAAATCAAGACAAAATTCCTTTTCAGCTTCATTTAAACTGAGTATTTTTCTCCTCCCGCAGTTTAATTACAGAGAGATTAATTACAACTGACCTCTGATTACTTGTTATTTTCATTTGTATTCCATGGTTTCAGGTCAAACTCACACTTTGCAGCTCAATGACACCAATGTCGATATGCAGGCTTTCTCCTGAATTCATTTTCACCGTCGCATCCAAGCATCCATCTCCTAGCAAGGGCTGTGTCACCTGACCAAATGATGTCACAGGGTTCAACTAGGTTTGCCACCTCAGGGCCAGTCAGACATGTTATTTTTTTATGAGAGGTGGGGTTACCTTAAGCCAAATATAAAGATTGTCCAATAGGAAGGTCGCTTACCTCCCCTCCTATTGGACAGTTTTCAAGTTTGATTTATGTTTTCCAGCTAACTGGGAATTCTGCTTTGTGGAAAACCCCACAAGTCCATTTTACCCATTCGGAAAAGTTTTCCCTCTTGCCCACTCTGCGCTGTACGTTGTAAATCGCCTATTTCCTTGACACTGGGATTCTCTTCCTCCTCGCCCGTCAATCTCCCCATTTCACAAAACCAAAGTAATGCTATTTTTTTTATAATGTTACATCTAGCTAACAATTTTAATTAAGTCACAATGGGGTCGTGGATTTGGATGCACGCGGCAAACCGACTGCCTGTGCAGTTGCTATGTAACAAGGTAAGCTTCATATTTATCAAATAAAAGTATATACAAGGCCCATCGTCGCTGTGGTTTACCTGCTTTTAACCATTTATGGACACATAAGTACATGAACAAGCATAACCAGGAAGACAAAGAACAGTGGTAGAAGGAAACCAAGTAAACTTTTATTTGAAGCTACAATGTACATTTTCACAAACAAACATTACAATTTGTGTCCCGGGAAAAAAATATTAATTTTCCAGGACAGTTGCTCAAAACAGAGGAGAATTCCGGGAAAACCAGGACAGGTGGCACCCCAGGTTCAGCAGGTCACACTCACACTTTGTCGTTCTGGAAGTTTTTTCGGAAGTGGAGAAACGCTGTTGTGAAGACCCCCAACACAGTAGATTTTATGGCTACTGGTACATGGTTTGTCTAAAGCAAACCAGAGGCGCCATCTGGTGGGGTCAGGGAGGTATGGCAGATGGTTCATGGGGCACATTAGTCTGCCAACACTGGGATTTGAACAAGCAACTTTCTGATCACAGGCATAGGGTCCGATACCACGTAGCCACAGACCACCTCCAATTAAAGAATGACTCCAACGCCAATCTAAAATAATGATACTGAACTTCAATGCAAAATGGTTTAGAAACACTTTGCTCTTTAATAAACAAACATTCCCACCGTTATGTGACAATGACTTTTTGTGGCAGATCAGAAAAGTGCACTTTCAAGCCAGAATTCATTAAATACTCTAATCAGCATCATTAAGTATGCAGTTAACCAAAATAAGCCAGTGAGTCTGTCCAGAGTGAAAAGCAGCTTTCAGCTTCAAATGTGTTCACACAATATCACAACATTGCCATTAAAAAATTACAGTTGATTTATGATTTATTTATGGTGAATTAAGGACTTTTCTTACACAGGAATGCACCTCAATAAGCGCAGCGCTAACCCAAAACAAGAACAATACTGTTCACATTACGCTCCAACTGGAACTCCCTCATTTACCGCTGTAATTAACGGGAAGGTGGTGCAGATGAAAGCGTGTATAAGGAGATGAAAGGCCATTCTGGCGAGACAAAGTAGTGCTTTCCTGTCATGTGCTTTTGTTATATATTTTCATTGGCTTTTGTCTGTGAGATTGGTGTCTGGCTCTCCATGCAAGAGAGTGCAGTAATGATCTTCATTAAGCTAATTGGTGATGCTATTTCCTTCCCCACAAGGCTAGAAAAGTGATTAGCGCCCGTCTGTAAAGGCCACACCCTGGGGAAGCTCATACACACTGCCTTCAAACCCCAAGCCAGGCCCCTTGCTGCTCCATGCCTGCCCAACACACCACCTGTTTCTCCCATTTTCCATGAATCCCAGAGGGTTTCTCCAGCTGTGGTTGCCAGATTTGATCTTGTGGAAGAATTATCCTCCATTCTTGACTGTGTATTGCCCTTCAGCACAATTAACTAGTCATCCACCCAACCATTACAAGGTTATTGTGAAATCATCACCAGGGTAAGACTGGAGCTTGTCTCAATAAAGCATCCTGGGTGGAATGCCACTATCTAATTTTTGGATCATTGCTATTTTTGCTATTTGCTGTACTATATTACATATTCATGATGAACTGGCATCCCGTCCAGGGTGTCCCACGCCCTGTGATGGACCGCCATTCCATCCAGGGCTTCCTCTGGTCAGTTCTATCTGGGAGACATTTCAGACTCTCTGCAATCCTGCCCAGGACAGGCAGTTGAAAGATGGATGGATGGGGGTATGGATTATGGATGGATAGATGATATAATTCATCAGAATTTGTGATCTATATTTGTGCCCACTCCTGATGATGAAGGCTAGAGCTAGAGCAGTTCCTCTCTGCAGGGGAGATTCCCCCCCCTGCTGCTGTCCTTCTGCCTGGGGACCAGCTAAAAGGCTTCAGTGAAATATCCCACAGATTAAGAGGGTGAGATTATTACATTTAAAGGATGAATGCAGCCCCGGCCACAGCCGTCCGCTGAATGCAATTATAACATGGGGAGTAATTTAGCTGTAATGTGATTATGGGGGAGCTTGTCATTCCCCAGCAGGCCACTCCCTGCGGCAGAGGGGGGGCGGGCTCCGGGGAACTTGACTGAGATGAGTGGACACTGTGGAGTCTCAGAGGAGTGGACATTGCAGAGTCTCAGAGGAGTGGACATTGCAGAGTCTCAGAGGAGTGGACACTGTGGAGTCTCAGAGGAGTGGACACTGCGGAGTCTCAGAGGAGTGGACACTGCGGAGTCTCAGAGAAGTGGACATTGCAGAATCTCAGAGGAGTGGACATTGCAGAGTCTCAGAGGAGTGGACACTGCAGAGTCTCAGAGGAGTGGACATTGCAGAGTCTCAGAGGAGTGGACACTGCAGAGTCTCAGAGGAGTGGACACTGCAGAGTCTCAGAGGAGTGGACACTGTGGAGTCTCAGAGGAGTGGACATTGCAGAGTCTCAGAGGAGTGGACATTGCAGAGTCTCAGAGGAGTGGAATGTAGGCACCAGCGAATGTAGGCACCTTAAGAGAGCCTCGCCCCCCCACTCCCTGTTCCCCCTGACAGCGAGTGCCACTCTGTCTGACCCCACCCTTGAGGAGAGGGAGCTGGGGGGCATTCAGAACCTTACTCCGCCCATGGGGCAGCTTAACTGGGCCAGTCTCCCTTTGGCACACTCAGCCCCTGCCTCTTTAGTCTGAGTTCAGAGGAACCACATAGTCTAATTAGTCCAGATGTGTTGGCTGAGTGCCCTCATCAGGACCACGCAGGCATGTGGTGGCAGTCCTGATGCAGTTGTCCCCTCCCAATCTGTGGGAGGCTCTCACTCACCAACTGCCAGCAGGGAACATGGGCCCAGCAACATGCAACACAGGGAGCCACAACAAGGAGGACCAATGCTGACATTCAGAGGGGCATGAAACCGGAGGGGACGGGGGAGGATAAATAGTAAAAAGAGGAGGAAGAGTAGAAGAAGGAGAAGGAAAATGAGGAGAAGGAGGAGCAGGAGAAAGAGGAGGCAGAGTACAAGTAGGAGAAAGGAGGACAGGAAGAGGAAAATGATGATGAAGAAGAAGGTGGCACAATAGAAGGAAGAGAAGTAGAAAGAGGAGGAGGAAAATGAGGTGGAGGAGCAAGAGAAAGAGGAGGATGAGTAGAAGGAGGAGAAAAAGGAGGAATATGAGAGGGAAAATGAGGAGAAGGATGAGTAGAAGGAGGAGAAAGAGCAGGAAGAGAAGAGGAAAACGAGGAGCAGGAGAAAGAGGAGGTGGAGCTTTAGAAGGGTGAGGAGGAAAAAACCCCTAAAGGCCACACTGCGTTAGCTCTGACTGGTTGCTAGGGGCCCTTACGCTCTTTGGAGAGGGACCCCAAAAGGCCACACTGCGTTAGCTCTGACTGGTCGCTAGGGGCCCTTACGCTCTTTGGAGAGGGACCCCTAAAGGCCACACTGCGTTAGCTCTGACTGGTCGCTAGGGGCCCTTACGCTCTGTGGCTTCTTTACTCCTGCAGTGGTGGCAGTGACAGTTACAGGCTCAGACATCGGAAGGTGAATTGAGAAAGTGACAGTGCCCAGGATCCTGGAGCCGCTTTCTAGCAATATATTCATCTATTTCTGGAAGCAATTTGTTTTCTCCCAGCTCACCAGCTGCAGCACTGCTGCCTGCATCGGCACAGAAACCGGGTCACATGATCTTCAGGACCCCAAGCCAGCTACAGGTAACCTGGGTAATAAAACCTACTGCACATGTTCATATTCACACAGCAAAAGTATATGTCTGTGGCTTAAATTTAATAAAGTGACATTTCATGAATAGTAGCTGGTTGTAGAATTTTAGAAATGAATTGAACATGAATCAGATGAATGAGCATTTCGGATCATGCAGGTGTCATTCCAACTGCATTGTTTCTGGTTACTAGAAACAGGGAGGCTAAAAACAGCAGTGACCACCCCCCAGCTCCGCACCCACGGGGGGGCAATCCATCAGGGCGCTGATCTGATGCCTGTTGTGAACCTCTGATTATTCCTGAAGGTTGAAAGAGTAATACATACATTAAGAGTTTAGTTATGTTCTCCAAGGGAGCAGATCTGCAAATGGAGGACTGGAGGGGGAGAGGGTTTCAGTTGCCAGGCGACCATGACTTTTTGTGCTAAGGTAAGAGCTTGTCTTTGGTCTCTCTGACATGCTGATAGGCCAGTGAGAGCTGCTCTCAGCTCATCTGGAGGACCGAGGTCTCCTGGGTGCAATGCAGCCGGAAAGCCGAGCTCCCAGTCTCTCTCCGTCCTTGCGTGTTCTCCTCCTTCTGCATGGCTCCTCCTGCAGATCTTGACTGATCCAGTTCGAGCACTGTGAATGAGATACTAACTGTAAACCCAACATTAACCCCTAACGCTTATCCTTACCATAACCCTAATCATACCCTAGGAATACGAGAAGGGGTTTACAATGAAGCATTGATTGTGTTCTCAGGCATACTGCAGCACCTTGACATCCTCAGTTAAGATCTCCACTGTGGACAGGAAACCAGCGAAAGCAGGATACGCAGAAACTGAGAGGTTCCACACTGTGAGGACCACAGGACTGGTGACTTCAACTTGAGCAGTTTTATTTCTTGAAATAATTATAACTAACAAAGGATTGAGCTATCAAGAAATGCATCACACTGGTACCTGGCAGAGCCACAACGAAGGCGAGAGTGTTGAGAATATGGCATATTCTGTGACTCTTTATGGAAAATACTAGAACATGAAGAACACCACAGAGCAGTGATTCCCAACCCAGTCCTTGGGGACCCACAGTCAGTCCATGTTTGTTTTTCCCGGGAGATGGGAGGGAGCAAAAATGTGGACCGGCTGTGAGTCCCCAAGGACCAGATTCAGAAACCAAGTAGGCAATGGTGGCTTAATGGTTAGGGAAGCACACTTGTAATTGAAAGATTGCAGGTTCAAATCCCTAACTGGCAAGGCACCCAGAGCAAGGTGCCGCCCCCAAGCACTGCTCCCTGGACGCTGAATTAGCTGCCCCCTGCTATGTCACATATAGGTTAAATGCAGAGAACACATTTCGTTGTTGTGCACTGTGTGCTGTGGTGTGTCAATAATCACAATTAATCACTGAATTCTAAAAGGCAAATATGACCAAACATGATTGTATTCTGGGAAAATGACAATGAGACCCAACACACTGGGAAATCAGTATATTCATAGAGAATCGATCACTAAATCCTAATAGTCCTGCTTGTGCCATAGCATCACATAAAGGAGAAGAAGCATCTGGTGCTACAGGAGGCCAGAGGTGACAGCCCAAGGCCTCCAGAGATGACAACTCAAGGCCTTCAGAGATGACAACTCGAGGCCTCCAAAGATGACAGCCCAAGGCCTCCAAAGATGACAACTTGAGGCCCCCAGAGATGACAACTCAAGGCCTTCAGAGATGACAACTTGAGGCCTTCAGAGATGACAGCCCAAGGCCTCCAAAGATGAGAACTCGAGGCCTGCAGAGATGACAGCCCAAGGCCTCCAGAGGCTACATCCCCTAAGCCCCCAAGCTCCAATCTCAAAGAGGTCTAATTAAACACTGTTCATATCTCGAAGCAGCTTCAGTAAGACCCTGCCTGGTGTAGAGTCCCATTCTGAATGTGAGTACCGGGTGAGAGCAGTCACTGAGGATGGCTGATCTGTGTCATGTCTTCTCCCACATTCCATTTTATGTTTTATGCCTCCACAAGGGCACCACCGAGCTGCTTGTTGAAGAAATTATACATTCTTCTACTTAAACACAAAACATGTAATCCATTTACTTAAAATGCAATTTGAGTCTTAATTTTGTTCTATAGAAGCTTGAGTTATTGACGGAATGGCCACGTAACCCCAGCCCTGGTCTTCCTCTCACTTTTGGCTGCTGCATTAATACATGGACCTCTGGATAATTGTCACAGTCATGATGAGGGCAGGGGTCGGCAAGACCTTCTCTATACGCCCTTATAACTTTGACAAATTAACATTATTAACAGATAAAGCATGTATTTGTGAGCAGTGTACCATGAAAGGCTAAATAGATGTGAAATAAATGTGGTTGTCTGCTAAAGTCCCTCTGGGTGGTTTAGCAGTCACTTTAAAGGCAGCAGGCAGACTGTTTTCACAGAGACCTCCTGAAAAGGGGGATCCTCATAGACCTTGATGTGAACAGCTGAGGAAAACCTTGTTTTGTGCTACTTTAGAAGCTCTGAAGAGTCATTTCAGGGTGTCCTGTTTCCTATTCCCACCTCGAGTCACACTGTGTTCATTAAAGTAAAATATATGCATTTGCTGGAATTTAGTTTTGCTCTCAAGGCGAGACAAAGCATCTGGGTCCTCAGTTCAGTTCTTACTCAGCACATAGCTGTGATTTTTCCTTTTTTCTGTAGTTTCCTGGGAAGTAAGGGTTAATGCACGACAAGCCATGCATTACTGAATATGCTTTGAAATGCACGGTTGTGGAGGTGAAGAACTCGACCGTGGAGGCCAGCAAACCCTGGAATGGGAGCCAAATTTTATATGTTTAAGATTTATAAGCATGTCTTACTGTCACCTTGCTTGGTTTAAAAACACTGCTAATGTCATTCTGTCATAGGATGAGGTGAAATTTTACAGGAGATCTTGCCTGTGCTCAGCTGCTTGCTGGGGCTGCACTTCTCCTTCCGTGACTTGCATTAAGTCAGTAGTGCTTAATATATTTGGGGCCCCACCCCCTAACCCGTCACCCATGGACAGCTGGTCCCCGGAAACTCACTGTGCTAAGACCACTGAGAGCACGAAGACCACTGAGAGCACGAAGACCACTGAGAGCACAAAGACCACTGAGAGCACAAAGACCACTGAGAGCACTTCTTGGTCTCTCTTCAAAGAGTCTCTGTGAAGACATGGATCTGATGAGCCTCCCACAGCCGGTTTCCCAACACCCTTTGGATTAAGGTCCACTATGACCTAGGAGGGGGGGGTGCCTGGGATTCAGAAAGATACTGGCACGACATTGCTGGGCCGTCCTCCCTACTCGGAAAGTGTGCCTGGCCTGCGGGGCGGGATTCTCCTACGGTCAAGTGTGTTTTACTTTCTGTCTCATTTAGCCTGTAGATTATCCATCATACAGTGACACATGAAATGAAAATTAAGAGGGGGGCAGGAGAAAATCAAATTGCACTGAATGAGAGATTAACAGGATTTAAATAACGATCTATGTGAGCCTGCCAGGCCCGTCACTGCCGTCCCAGGGAATTTATTTACATGATTTATTTGTGAGGCAACGGCTGTTATCGGGAACATCCACATGCCTTACAAAGGCTCATACCGTATCCATTCATACAGCTGGATACTTACTGAAGCTGTTCCAAAGAAGCTCGTTCCTCAAGGGGCTTGTGGCAGCTTGTTCTGCGAAATGTGAACCAGCAAACATCATGCGAATGAATGAGCAGGTATCGTGGGACCGAGCATCTAACACGACTAAACCTGACTGAGTTTGAGTCACATGGAGTCGGGCTAATGGGGAAATCATGGTAACAGGAGGCACACAGAAAGCACGAAGATGTGCTGAAATCTTAGCAGTGCGAAGAGGAGTCAATGAGATGAACAAAGAGGCTCATTATGAATGATGAAGGAAATGAAAATGAAGACAGGGAGAGTGTGTCCAGGCAGAGAAGGGTGTGCATGTATGGGCTGTGGAGATCACACAGCATGCATGCAATCCTTCAGACCATTCCAGAGACACAGTTCCTGATGAATTCACTACACCTCTCTGCGGTGCGTTTCCCGAAAGCGATCGATCTTAGCGAATAACGAGCAAGATAACAAACAATGTAGGTAAAGAACGAGTGAGATTTGTGAGTGTTTTCCCAAAACCCTTCATTATTCCAGAATTAACAAATGACCTACTTTAAGCAGTACTGTTGATTTCTCCCCAGCCTCCACATAAGAAAAGCAACGACTCGCTATAAGAGCAACATTGATTCCATGCATTTCAGGGGTGAAAAAAAATAATAAACTCATAAGAAAATACAAGTAGAGCACATACACTGTAAATATATGTATAAAGTAAGGTTTAGTTGTGTGCCCCTGAAAATCCTTGTGTGAATTCTGTTTAGATTTGAATTCAGTACAGAAAATACTGTGAGATTCATCTATTTTGATTTGTGTAACAAAAAGTCACATTTTGTTGAGCGGCGTAATGCGAGCCTTGCCTCTTTCACACAGCTGAAAGCACTGAGTGCCGCTGTGCCACTGTCACCGGTCTGATGCGTCTGCACCTGCGATATCTGCTGACACACTGACCTGAACCCACCGGAACCCACCGGAACCGAGGATCGACCCGCACTTCCAAACTGCTCCGGTAATTGCGAATATGGTTTTTTTTCCCATGAATACACCAAAATATTTTGTCCCTGCCTTCTTCCTCTTCAGTGCCTGTATCCAGCTTCCCTGGATGTGTGGCTTTCATTCGCTTGAAAGCACTGTTGCTGTACCTGTTGCTTTCTGTGCTTCTCTTTTGATGCCTGTGCTGCTGACAGGCTCTCACTGCTGTGTCCCATGTTCAGTCAGTATTGCCTCTGTCATGCATAGCAGCTGGTTTGCTCTCATGATAGAACAGGAACGGCTTTTAAGATTTCTTTCCACTTCATATTTTTAAAACCAAAGAATTTTATGTCATCAGCTCATAACGTATGTGCCACAAAAGGTATGAAATTACTTGTCTTCCCATTAGGTTACATCAGTTGCCATAACCATGAACAGAATGGGGTTCATGAGATGCGGCTGCATGCTAATAAAGACGAAGATCAATGCTGCCATTTACAGAAACGAACACACAGAAACAACAGCAAGTTTAGCGTTATTCTTACCACTGATCTCCACAAACTCTGACGGCGTTTGATTCTTTTCAGTTATATCCACTCTTGGGATGTTCTGCAACCATTGTTGTCAGTGCTAATTAGACAGAACTTCATGTCTCCTCAGGAATTCTTTGGAATTCTAAAGAAGCCTTTACCTTTGTCAGGAACCCTGTTGTTGCAGCTGAAACCAGCACACCCGGCTATGATGAACGTAGTCCAAGGGCAGTGACAGGAGTAACTCGATCAGAGGAGAAATGCACTAACATACTGGATGATGTTCTTTGCTTCCTGTGGGACATACACTGCAGTGCTCCAAACCTCTGAAATCCAGTAAACGCCCAGTCCCACTGTGTAGGATGTCTATGTTCGCCAAAGCTACACTAAACAACATCTGGGCTGTTAGCAGTTTGGTTGCACAATAGCACAGGGCAACACACAAACACCGGTTTATTACTTTGAAATTATATTTGTTATTTTGACATTTGCAGTGCTGTTATTTTGGTGGTGCAGTGGTTAGCACTGTTTCCTCACACCTCTGGGACCTGGGTTCGAGTCTCTGCCTGGGTCACATGTGTGTGGAGTTTGCATGTTCTCCCCATGTCGTCGTGGGGTTTCCTCCGGGTACTCCGGTTTCCCCCCACTGTCCAAAAACGTGCTGAGGCTAATTCGAGTTGCTAAATTGCCCATAGGAGTGCATGTGAGAGTGACTGGTGTGTGAGTGTGCTCTGTAATGGGCTGGCCCCCATCCTGGGTTGTTCCCTGCCTCGTGCCCATTGCTTCCGGGATAGGCTCCGGACCCCCTGCGACCCAGTAGGATAAACGGTTTGGAAAATGGATGGATGAATGGATTTTGATATGTAAAATTACTGCCATTTTAGGTCTTTTTCTTTCTGCCCACACCATGTCCAGTGGTATATGCATTCTTAGGAGTCAAACTCACACCTTCATTTAAATGAAAGCTCACCTGACTCTATGGCTGTAAATACTGTATCTTGCCAGCTTCACGGTTAATTCACAGAGGGCGAATCAGCGGTAGATGAATATAATAAATATATTTCTGTTCACAGTGACCCCTTCTCTCCTCTAATGCTAGAACATTATGTCCCAAATTAAGAATTAATTGTTTTACACTATTTAATTGTTATAGATGCGTTGTGGCCGTCTTCAGCGTAATAAGATGTTTATGACGGCTCACTGCCAAAATGTGTCCATCACCCGACATGCTTCCCGTAAATCAATGACAATATATGCTGTAGAGTGTAGAGTGTGATTTTTTTTGCTATTATTTCTAGGTCTTTATTTAACTTGCACCCAAAGATCCAGCTGAATTTAAACTGAGATTCAGCTCCCTTTAGCTGGACTCATGACACCAGCCTACAAGGTGTTTATTTCCTTTATCATTTTTAGTGGCAGAGAGACTTTGTGATGCTGATCACAGAAATAACTTAAAAAATGTCACATCACATAAGCTGTTTGAGAAAAATGTTGTTATACAGTACTTATCATAAAATGTTTACAATAGGGTATTTCACATAAAACTGGTCAGCAAAGATGTTTTCCATAGAACAATTAATGGGTGTCTTTCATGTCGAATTTTGCTGTGGTGTTATTTTTAGCCTATATTTATAGCAAATAATTATTTAAGAATCTATGGGCATAATTAAGAGTAAATTAGGAAAAAATATTTTATTTCTGTTTTTGAACATTTTTTAGAGCCTCACTGAAGGACGCGGAGCACTGGAGGACGCGGAGCACTGGAGGACGCGGAGCACTGTACAGTAATTCTGTTTTGCCAGAGCTTACAGGGTGTAACACATTTGGACACAAGTCCTGTTCTCTGTCTAATATGGAAAAACATCAGTGCATGTGGAGTCCCAGTATGGTCACTGGCTTCCGCTGGACTCTTAAGAGAAATGTTCCTGAGGGCAGGTAGAGCACATCCATCCATCCATCCATTTTCCAAACCGCTTATCCTACTGGGTCGCGGGGGGTCCGGAGCCTATCCCGGAAGCAACGGGCACGAGGCAGGGAACAACCCAGGATGGGGGGCCAGCCCATCGCAGGGCACACTCACACACCATTCACTCACACATGCACTCCTATGGGCAATTTAGCAACTCCAATTAGCCTCAGAATGTTTTTGGACTGTGGGGGGAAACCAGAGTACCCAGAGGAAACCCCACGACAACGTGGGGAGAACATGCAAACTCTGCACACATGTGACCCAGGCGGAGACTCGAACCCGGGTCCCAGATGTGTGAGGCAACAGTGCTAACCACTGCACCACTGCCCCTAAGTAGAGCACATATACTGTAAATATATGTATAAATTAAGGTTTAATTGTGTACTCCTGAAAATCCTTGTGTGAATTATGTTTAGATTTGAATTCAGTACAAAAAATACTGTCAGATTCATCTATTTTGATCTGTGTAACAAAAAGTCACATTTTGTTGAGCGGCGTAATGCGAGCCTTGCCTCTTTCACACAGCTGAGAGCACTGAGTGCCGCTGTGCCACTGTCACCGGTCTGAGGCGTCTGCACCTGCGATATCTGCTGACACACTGAACTGAACCCACCGGAACCCACCGGAACCGAGGATCGACCCGCACTTCCAAACTGCTCCGGTAATTGTGAATGTGGTTTTTTTTCAGCAAGCACCCTACTAGAACATAAAAATATAATTATGATCGCCCTCATTTATAATATGCTACTGACATGTCATCCCATTTGCTTTGTATTGTGTGACTCTTGCAGGTTCTGCCCCAGTACTACTTACACGTCTATCTTGGCGTTCACTGGAAGCTCAGCCTAGCTGCACTTATGTCTAATTCACTCCTTGACTGCTGTATTTTTGTAATGTACTGTTTGCCTTGCTTACAGTATATGTCACTTTGGACGAATGTGACTGCTACATTTATATGCACGCAAAGGCACTCACACGACCAACACTGAGACCAGATTTGAATGTAAGACTGTTCATTTACGGAGTACGGCCCTTACCTACCACGCAGAGTGTTCCACGCCTCCTCAAGAGCCCCAGGTTCCATCTTATCACACGCTGTGCCCGCCCACAAAAGTGTCTCTGAAAGTGTTGAGGTGGCATCCTCGGCCCACTGGGCGCTCACACCGGAAATGGGCCCAGTTCTTCATGGGCCCAAACCCACTCCAGCCCAGTCGATCCATCCATCACCTAAATTTTAGCTTAGCGGATCGTGGCAAAAGCATTTCCAGGCAGACTTAGCAGAGAGGATAAAGCAGAAGCGAGGCCGATTAGCCAGTGTAGAGGAAAATGAAGATTATTCCCTGACACCAGTAATGACAAACCACAGAAAGATGATGTGTAGGAATGTCCTTAATAGTACAGCAGGCACATTCCAGAGGGCATCGACAGCAGGTAATGAACGGTTAGAATCATTGGTAACACTTTACTTGAAGCTGTCACATATAATGCATTATAGATACCTTCATAATGCATTATAGATACCTTCATAATGCATTATAGATACCTTCATAATGCTCAGTGTAAAAATTAATAAAGCATTACAGCAACTTCTATTGACAGTCACTATAGTTTTATTATACTTCATAGGCTCCAATGAAGCTCTTATCTAATGCGCATTATAGATAACTTTATGAATATTTATAGCCATGTTTATGATGCTGTTTTAACACATTATAATGTGTTATGAATGTGTTTATAGATTAATATGGACATGGCATTCATAAAAAGTGTTACTAAATCATCTTATTAAAGACGGGCCCACATGCAGGGGTTACTATTGGCTGTTTCCGGGCAGATGGGGTAGCAGGCCCAGATGCTGGGGTTACTGTAGGCCGTCTGTGAGCAGATGGGGTAGCGGGCCCAGATGCTGGGGTTACTGTAGGTCGTCTGTGAGCAGATGGGGTAGCGGGCCCAGATGCTGGGGTTACTGTAGGCCGTCTGTGAGCAGATGGGGTAGCGGGCCCAGATGCTGGGGTTACTGTAGGCCGTCTGTGAGCAGATGGGGTAGCGGGCCCAGATACTGGGGTTACTGTAGGCCGTCTGTGAGCAGATGGGGTAGTGGGCCCAGATGCTGGGGTTACTGTAGGCCGTCTGTGAGCAGATGGGGTAGCGGGCCCAGATGCTGGGGTTACTGTAGGTCGTCTGTGAGCAGATGGGGTAGTGGGCCCAGATACTGGGGTTACTGTAGGCCGTCTGTGAGCAGATGGGGTAGTGGGCCCAGATGCTGGGGTTACTGTAGGTCGTCTGTGAGCAGATGGGGTAGTGGGCCCAGATACTGGGGTTACTGTAGGCCGTCTGTGAGCAGATGGGGTAGTGGGCCCAGATACTGGGGTTACTGTGGGCCGTCTGTGAGCAGATGGGGTAGCGGGCCCAGATGCTGGGGTTACTGTAGGCCGTCTGTGAGCAGATGGGGTAGTGGGCCCAGATACTGGGGTTACTGTAGGTCGTCTGTGAGCAGATGGGGTAGCAGGTCGAGATACTGGGGTTACTGTGGGCCGTCTGTGAGCAGATGGAGTAGCGGGCCCAGATGCTGGGGTTACTGTAGGCCGTCTGTGAGCAGATGGAGTAGCGGGCCCAGATGCTGGGGTTACTATAGGCCGTCTGTGAGCTCAGGTCCAGATGGAATCAGGCAAGTGATCAAATGGGAGAAGCACACAGCATCTTTTCCATAGGTACTCTGAAGGGAAACAGAGACAATGAGGAACAGGAAATGAGGTGCTGTGGTGGCCCCCATACTGTGTCATCCCTCAGTAAAACCTCCTGTCTCAAAAGTCCCGTATTTTGTTTGGTTACTAATGGTTAGGATTAGGGCTGGATTGGGGGAGTTTTGCCAAGAGAAATGAATGGATGGTCCCCAGAAAGATATGAGTGCAAATACGTGTCTGCATCTGTAAGTGTGGAGACCAGATTTCCCCAGAATGTAATAATAACACATTAACCTTTTACCTCATGGGGACTTTTTTTAGTCCCCACAAGGATAACCTCAGTTTTATAAAAATCTGACAATGCAATGAAAAAGCTTAAAATGCCAAGCATCTTCTGTTTTGTTCGGTTATTTATCAAGTCAAGTCAATTCTGTGTGTGCAGCACATTTAAAATGCAACATCAGTTCACCCAAAGTGCTTTCCAGTCAAGGGAATAATGGATTATCAAGTACTGCATACATACTGTAGTAAAACATTAATAAAAATAAGTTGAAAACTTGCATACAAGACATAAGAATTAGGTAGTAAAAATAATAATTAAATGAAACAAGTAATAGATTAAAAAGCAGTAAAAGGGCAATTAAAAATATTTTTAAATTAAAATTTAAATGAATTAAAGGTAAATTTAGAGTGGAGGTGATGCAAATGGCGAGAGAAGCTGAGACTGTGTTGTACCTATGAACTTTATATGGGTCACTCTTCTCACCTTGGCCTCCTCTCCTGCTTTATGAGTCAGGCGGCAGTTTGAGCTCCCAGCCCTGAATGCACAGGCATCTGCATTCTGTGTTAGCATCTCCGCTGCTCTACAGATGACTTGTATGTTATATTGCAGTTTAAATGCCTCTGTACTCTGAGCTCTGAACTGTACATTGTACTCAGAGGAAGTCATACTTCCATATCTCACAATAGCAGCAGGACTGTGGATTTGCCGCATTTGGCTAACAGCATAAAACCACAATATGTTTTTAAGCATTAATATTCTAAGCCAGCTTAACAACATGGGAAGGTCACTCGTAATGGAGGGTCAGCTCCAGCTGCATCTGGTAATTCATCACCTTGGTTAAATTAGAAACTCTTTTCAGCGCAGTCCAATACAGAGATGGAGGCGAGGGAGAAGGACGATTTCAGGGAGAGGGACAGGGAGACAGGGGGAAGGGAGGTTTGTCAGTCAGGGAGGGAGAGAAGGAGATCGGGGGAGGGAGGCTGGTCAGGGAGGGAAGGAGATCAGGGGGAGGTTGGTCAAGGAGGGGCAGAAGATCAGGCGGAGATGGGCTGATAGAGGAGGGAGGCCATTCAGGGAGGGCAAAAGGGAAATTAGGGTGAGATGGGCCAGTCAGGGAGGAGGAGAAGGAGATCAGGGAGAGAGGGACCAGTTAGCGAGGGGGAGAAGAAGAGAAAGGGTGGGGGAGAAGGGAAGGTAGGTGGACAAGTCATGGAGAATGACAGCTGCCATTTTCTGCTTCTTCCTGCATGAGGATCCCAGCAGCTGAATTAAACATGAAGAAGATACTGCAATCCGGCAGCGAGTCCCAATTTTACAAGGTCTTCCTGTCCGGACTGGCACTTCAAGTGATTCACCATGGGGCTGGGGTGCCGGAACCTTCTCCACTGGGGCAGAGCAGGCCCACGTGTGCCGGACACATAGGTATAGGTGCCAAATCAGCTCTGATCATTTGACAGAACACATGAATGTGAGGAACATGGGTATGAAAATGCCTTTTTGGCTTGGCGGGGGGGGCAGGGGGGGGGACAGCAGTCCTGCTTACAGTATGCTGGTTCAGTTCTGCTCTTTGTAACGTTTGTATCCCCAGCCGCTCTTTTCTACTGCTGGGTGACTCACTAAGCTGGGGCTTATGGCTCTAGTACAAGCAGCTGCTGATCCACACTTAAATGACTGGTCACAGCGGCCAGCCAAAGCCACTTTTAGACCAATGAGATTAAAGCTTTGTTTCCTACACCTCACCCTCCACCAAAGACTGCAGCACTATCAGAGCGAGGACAGGCGTGATTTGTACAAAAACGGTGCCAACACTGCAGAAGCCTGCAGACTTAGCAAACGGCATTAGCATGCACTATGCTAACTGATATTTACGTTACTGTATGCTTTACTCTGGTATTTCACCATCAGATATTACAGTGACGCATTTATCCGCTACTGCATTGTGTGTGGGGGGGGGGCCTTCAGCTACTGGTCTGGCCTGGAAGTGGTGGGGGGGGCCTTCAGCTACTGGTCTGGCCTGGAAGTGGTGGGGGGGGCCTTCAGCTACTGGTCTGGCCTGGAAGTGGTGGGGGGGGCCTTCAGCTACTGGTCTGGCCTGGAAGTGGTGGGGGGGGCCTTCAGCTACTGGTCTGGCCTGGAAGTGGTGGGGGGGGCCTTCAGCTACTGGTCTGGCCTGGAAGTGGTGGGGGGGGGGGCACTATATGGTCATCCAGAAGGTCACCAGCATCTAACCAGTAACCACCCTTCAAACACGACGCGACTCTCAAGCTGGCGTCTATTTGCTGAAGATCACAACCTGATGCTGTGGGTGCACCTGGAACACCGGAGGTCTTCTTAGGACAGCCTAGAAGGCTGAAGATTGTCCTTGACCTGACCTTCCCAAGGGTTAAACGTTAAAGGTCAGAGGTCCCTTCAAGCTCGGTTTCTGCCTCCGGATAGTACCATCTGTCTGGTACGTCATTCATCAAATGAAATGCTAACTGCCCCCAACATAGGGAGAAGCCAGGGTCCCACGTGAGGGTAGGGCCCCGACAGCCAGCAGTCCTCTAGCCCCACCACCCTGACACCCTGTCCCCAGGGCAGGCATTTCCACTGCCCTTATATTTTTTTCAGGACTAATTGCAAAAGACAGAATTAAACCGCTGTAAAGATAAAAAAAAACAATGGTTTACGTCAAGGATGACAAGAAGTTGTGGATTAATTAACCAGTTCATTATCCTTCGTTTAACGTGACACGCTAACACCCCCGCCTCGACTCATTAACACCCCATTTGCTAATCTCAAAGGATGAATAAATCAGTTTGCAGCATGAGAAAACAGACACTCAACTGAACAAAAACAACCATTCTGATAGTAAGAGAATCATTAGTATTTCTCCTAGCCAACAGGTGGCGCTGCTGTTGGAGGTAGCAGAGGGGAATTGCCCTCTGCATTGTAAGTCTGTGTAAATCTGAAAGTTTGGAAGTTAGTTCTGCATTCCTCACCATTGTATGTGATATACCTCAGAAGTGTGACCTCACCAGTGTGCTTCTGATTCATGTTAAGCCTGAGAGTTTGGATACACGCTTTTGTTACTTCACTCTGGTTGCTGACTCTCTGGGTGTGTTTTGGGAGGGCTGGGTGGGAATGTCGCGTCCCTGGTACGGTGAGGTCTGTGAGGATGCATTTTGATGCTGCATATTTACCATGTGTGTGTGGTAAATATGATTAGGGGGCAGCGTGTGGCTGAGTGGCGTGAGCCTCTGTGCCTGTGATTAGACGGGCACGGGTTCGAGCTCCAGCCTCAGCACATCTGTTGCTCGTTGAGTGAGGCTCTTAAGCCACAGGTCCCTGGGAGCTGCTGTGGGCGGCTGCCCTTCACAGCCAGCGTGCTCTCAGCTATGGAGTGGAAGTTGGGGGGAGGCTTAAAGAGTGTTTCCCCATGGGGATCAACAAAGTGCTGTAAAAGCTCTTATTATTATTATTATTATTATTATATTTTTATTGTTGTTATTATTATTATTATTATTATTATTATTATTATTATTATTATGTGTGACTCCTGGAATCCCATCCAAGGAGTGGCCCATCCTGCCTTGTGCCCTGGGTTACCCCCTAAGCAGAGTAAGTGGCTGGATGATGGATGGATGGATGTATGATGGATGGATGGATGGATGGATGGATGGATGGATGGATGGATGGATGGATGGATGGATGGATGGGTTTCCTCCATCAGCAGGGAGGTTTTCAGGGACTGTTATTGACATGCGGGTCACAGAGGCTGCAGATGTCGCTCAGATGGGCAGCATGTTTAAGAACATTGTTGCCCATCCACCAATGACTTATAAACATGCTCATAAAATCACAGGCACAGCCAATGAGATTAAAGGGGCGCCACCATCAGGCAACTGCACAGCAGGCGAGTGCAGCAGCTCTTCCCCACCGGCCACCCCTGGTCAGACTGCACAGCAGGCGAGTCCTGCAGCTCTTCTCCACCGGCCACCCCTGGTCAGACTGCACAGCAGGCGAGTGCAGCAGCTCTTCCCCACCGGCCACCCCTGGTCAGACTGCACAGCAGGCGAGTCCTGCAGCTCTTCCCCACCGGCCACCCCTGGTCAGACTGCACAGCAGGCGAGTCCTGCAGCTCTTCCCCACCGGCCACCCCTGGTCAGACTGCACAGCAGGCGAGTCCTGCAGCTCTTCCCCACCGGCCACCCCTGGTCAGACTGCACAGCAGGCGAGTGCAGCAGCTCTTCCCCACCAGCCACCCCTGGTCAGACTGCACAGCGCCACCTGCTGCTGTGCATTACATTCCCCACTTCTGTGGACGTCTGAGTCAGCAGCTACATGCAGAAGGTGACAGCTGACCTGTTTTTTGATGCCCTACATTCCCACATTCACATGAAGAAACCTTGCTAGATGTCAGGTAATTCAGTGTGGCTTTGTTGATGCATCAAGACATTCCAAAAAGCGACACATTTCAGTTAAGGTAACGAGGTTCACTCATCACGTCTGACCTACTTAATTCCAGGCCGGAGCCACAGGGCAGCGATTTGCATCTCAACATTCTTTTTCATAACATTCTTATGAAGCCAGCTGCACTGAGGTGTAGTCCTGAGGTACAGACATGGAGTATGGATGTGCCCATCTGCTCTGGTGGACCACGGTGGATCAGAGGATGGAGGGAATCAGCACTCATCATGGGAGTCTGTAATAATCACAGACAGGTGGCTCTAGTGAGACTTTGGAGTATATATTCAGTATGATGTATGTGCTATGTAAACGTGGAGTAATACACGGCCCATGTTTATGTTTGCCTATGGGGTAACAAGGAGTATGTGTTTATGTGTACCTGTGAAGTAATACACAGAGTACTGTATGTTTATTTGTGCCTGTGGAGTTAGACATAAAGCATGGTTATGTGTAGCCGTGGAGTAACACACACTGTGTGTTTATGTGCACCTGTGAACTAGCACAGAGTAGGTTTATGTGTAGTAACACAGAGTATGTTTATGTGCACCTGTGGAGTACCACATGGAGTATGTTTACATGTACCTGTGGTGTAACACAAAGAGTATGTTTCACTGGCTCTCAGTACTTGAGATCTTAACTGAGAATTATATATGCTAACAAGCTGAAATAGCATTACAAGGAAAAGATCCTGTAATATGTTTAAATGTCAGTCTAGAGATTTATTTATCCGCTTTCCATGTGGGTTTTGTAGGGCGATGTATGATGGAATGTTTAAGGCATCAGTCTGTGAGGATATTCAGGGATGTAACGCTGATGAGTCTGCAGATAAATTTCTCACAGTTGACCCCTGCTGGACCAGGCCACACTGCCTGCTGAAAGCGGAGATGGCAGTATGCTGTGCGCATGCTCTCCCCTCTGAGTCTCTGATCGGCCAGCCTGTGATTGTTCTGACACCAATAGGGGCTATTAGCAAGTGGCTGATATCAACACAGGCTGACACACAGACAGCAGAAAGATTAGTAACAACTCACCCCAGTAGCAGGACCCTGAGGGAGTGTGAGCTGCACATCCACATAACTTGTTAAAGACCAGGAACTTATACTGGACACATTAGCTGCTCATCAGGGACTGGGCTTCTATCACATCGAAGCTGAGATGCATTTTGGAAGCAACAGAAAGATTTTCAAAAAAGGATTTAAAAGTTTTTTTTTCCCTTGGAAAATGAAATGTTGTTACTCTAATTAATACTGACTGAGATAGGAGAATCTCTAATTCATTCAACCCCAACCCTTCAGAAACGCGTCCCATCTCCCAGGGCCCAAAAGTGTTTCATTTTTACTTTCATTAAAATAAGCCTCAGAAGTCCGAGTGCAGCGAGCAGCCTTCACCGCGTCACCCCGCCCGGCCCTGTACCGCGTCACCCCGCCCGGCCCTGTACCGCGTCACCCCGCCCGGCCCTGTACCGCGTCACCCGACCCGGCCCTGTACCGCGGCACCACGACCGGCCCTGTACCCACATAAGCACGTTCAATGCCGTGGTCACAATCAGGCCATATTCTTCAGGAGCATTAGAGGAGCTGAGTGAACCACATAGTCTGACGACAAAGTTATAATAATAACAACTGATACTTTATTGATTGCCATGGGGAAATTGTTTTTATGCTTCCCTGCACTGTAGAGTAAGCTGTCCACTAAGGGCAGCCACCTGTTGGAAGCTGAGGATTAAGGGCCTTGCTCAAGGACCCACAGACATGCTGAGGCTGGGTTCAAACCAGCAACTTTCCAATTACAGGCACACAGGCTCAGCCCACTGGGCCACACGCTGCTCCCAACCTGCTGTAGGAGTTCAACCTAGGAGAATAATTCACTTCTTTTTCTGAGCTTACTGGAATCCACCAGAGGGCAGTGTGTGGTAAGACAGGCCACCTGACAAGGCTTCCACCCTCATAAAAGGTATTTTCTAAGGGACTCAAAGCTTGTTTTTGAGGAAATTAACGTCTATAATTATTATTTAATGTTTCAACGTCAAGAAGATATTCTGTCTTATCTGTCTGTATGCAGTTCAGCTTCTCCTGCTCCAGTACAGCTTACACCTGTACTGGTGCATTCACAGTAAGCCCAGTTTAGCTGCATGAATGAATTGAATTGAATTTAAATTGACAGCACATATGTTTGAAATATGCTGTTTGCCTCACTTGTAAGTCACTTTGCAAAAATATTCAAATTATGTAAATGTAATTGTTTAATGGGCTGCAATGTTTTTTTAAATTGAAACAGGCAGATTATTTAGCTTTTTAAGATGACAGGCTAAACCAGGGGTCTCCAACTCCAGAGATACTATCCAGTAAGTTTTCTATCCTACCAGGCTTCTGATGAGCCACACCTGCTCCTGGTATTTACCTGAGAACTAGTGTGGTTCTTCAGCAGCCAGGCAGGATAGAAAACCTACTGAATAGTAGTTCTCTAGGACCACAGTTGGTCCTGCAGGACAGTGACAGAGGTGTTGGTAGCTGCCCTGTTAGCCGGCAGACAGTGACGTCCTTCAGGACAGTGACAGAGGTGTCGGTAGCTGCCCTGTTAGCCGGCAGACAGTGACGTCCTTCAGGGCAGTGACAGAGGTGTCGGTAGCTGCCCTGTTAGCCGGCAGACAGTGACGTCCTTCAGGGCAGTGACAGAGGTGTCGGTAGCTGCCCTGTTAGCCGGCAGACAGTGACGTCCTTCAGGACAGTGACAGAGGTGTCGGTAGCTGCCCTGTTAGCCGGCAGACAGTGACGTCCTTCAGGGCAGTGACAGAGGTGTCGGTAGCTGCCCTGTTAGCCGGCAGACAGTGACGTCCTTCAGGGCAGTGACAGAGGTGTCGGTAGCTGCCCTGTTAGCCGGCAGACAGTGACGCCCTTCAGGACAGTGACAGAGGTGTCGGTAGCTGCCCTGTTAGCCGGCAGACAGTGACGTCCTACAGGACAGTGACAGAGGTGTCGGTAGCTGCCCTGTTAGCCGGCAGACAGTGACGTCCTTCAGGGCAGTGACAGAGGTGTCGGTAGCTGCCCTGTTAGCCGGCAGACAGTGACGTCCTTCAGGGCAGTGACAGAGGTGTCGGTAGCTGCCCTGTTAGCCGGCAGACAGTGACGTCCTTCAGGACAGTGACAGAGGTGTCGGTAGCTGCCCTGTTAGCCGGCAGACAGTGACGTCCTTCAGGACAGTGACAGAGGTTTCGGTAGCTGCCCTGTTAGCCGGCAGACAGTGACGTCCTTCAGGGCAGTGACAGAGGTGTCGGTAGCTGCCCTGTTAGCCGGCAGACAGTGACGTCCTTCAGGGCAGTGACAGAGGTGTCGGTAGCTGCCCTGTTAGCCGGCAGACAGTGACGTCCTTCAGGGCAGTGACAGAGGTGTTGGTAGCTGTCTTGTTAGCCGGGGACAGTGCTGCAGTGATCCAGGCTCTTGTGTGTAAGAAGCACTTAGGGAAGAAATGATACCAGCTGGGTCTCTAGGCCTCATTTCTCAATTCTGTCTCTTAAAAGTGTCTTAAGCTGCTGTTTATTTTAATGATTGAAATATCTTATGACTTTTTAATAGTGTTGCTCACTATTCAATCATTATATTCTGTTTGATATTGTTCGGTCATCTGTGCGTTCATTAGCTCTATGATCGTTATCTCTGCAGCCAAAGCATCAGCACTAAAAAATCCTTCTGATGTGGGTCTCAGTGGCCTTGGGGAGGGACCTGGGAGGGGGGTCTCCTTCCACTAAGCCTGCATCCTCTCTTCCGATAAATGGAGCCAGGGTTGGGTGGAATGGGATCTTCGCCAGAATCTGCATCATATCCTCCGATTCCTCGGCACTTTTACAGCTGCCAATCAAACGCTTGGAAGGTAAAACCTGTGCATATGTGAGCTGTTGTAGAGGCATGAGAGTCGTGCGGTTGGCACAGATGCATATGCAGCTGGACACTCTGCCCTGAATTCTGTCTTCTAGTTTCAGGTAGGGTTAGGAGTCCATTCTCTTCTAAGGTACCACAGAGATTAATAACATTCATATAATATCAAACGAATATAGAATAACTGTCATTTATACAGACTGACCGGCTGCAGGGCCTGTAGGGGGGGTTACCCGTGGCCAATACACCCAATTCACTTGTATCTCTCCAAAACAGATGGACCCCAATTGACCATAACCAGCACCCCCTAGAGGGCTGAACAGACTCTTTCTCTTACATATCTGTTTGTAGACGGTTACTAAGCACAGAGCCTCTGGGTGACCAGCTGGTCGTTTCTCCCCCTGTATCTGCCAGACGAGGGTCCGTTTGCTCTCTGTTGCCTTCTCACCACTCACTTTTAGTGCTTCTGGACGCTTCAATAATCCTCTTTAATTGAGACGGGTTGCAGCTTCCACCGTTAATGCGGCCGGATCTGTCCCTTGCTGGACTTAACCCACGTGTTGCTGCACCTCTGGACGTGCATCTTCTGCCTCAGACTGCAGGTCACTAGATACCTACTGCAGATGTGGTCGGTCCTCACGCTCACACCCACCACCAGATGATCGTAATATCTAATCCCACCTGAGAACAGCTACTATAAACCCGCTCTGCTCAATATTTCCTTATTTAACGTTGAGGTTTGGATTTTTCTTGGTCTGGCTTTATGGGTTTGTGAACTGGTTTCTGCTGTCCCCTTTCACTGCTTTTGTTGGAATTGTTCCGTTTTTGTCCTCTTTCATCATGTTACAGTTTTTTTATATGTAAACAAAACCCTGAAACTCAGAAAAGCTCAATCTGAAGCCAAAGGTTCAGGTTGCAGAAAACGCTGCTGTCAGATCAGAGCCACTCGGCTGCAGAGAGCCGGGCAGTGTCTCCGAAAACATCTCAGAAAAAAGTGATGATATCAAATACAAAGGAATCTGAAAGGAAAACAGAGCAGGAGTTGTTTATTCATATTTACGTTATTGTGTAATCTTTACAAAATATGAGCATTTAAGGAATTCATAAATCATTCATGAAACACCTGAGTATATTTTTCTATGACGTTACCTTGTCTGGGGGGGGGAGCTGACTTTGGACCCCAGAGGTATGTGCTTTTTTTCATTTCTTTGTCTTTCCTTTTCCTGATTTTTGAATTATTATGTATAAATGATACAGGAATGCATCTCAGCACACCCATCTACAGTGACTCTGTTGTGAAAGGCAGGGGATAATAAAGGATCGATCATATGAAAATGAAGTGACTATATAATGAAGAGAGTCTGTGCAGTCTGGTGTCTCTGTGGTCTCCCCTTATAGCTGTGCTTTACTGTGCTTTACTGTGCCACTAAAGTAAAGAGCTGTGAACTCCTCCTCGGGGGGCAGCCTTTTCCCGGACTGGACTTCACAGGTACCGCACACATGGTTCTTTTCATTCGGACTTCCATCTGGCCACACCAAACGTGAAGGAGCTGTAGTGGGACAGATCTCCTCGTTACGGCTCTGCTGCTCTGCACTCGCAGCCAGCCCCCCTGCTGGCTGAATACATGGCCCAGTAAGCGAGGGGCTTCCTGCGACACGTGTGAGTCATAGATCCAGCCACGCCTGTGAAGGACCGCACTGCACACCGGCCTGGTCACACATCGTACAGCTCAGGGTGCACTGAATATCTTTTGGGATGATTTTCACAACCCGTCATAGTGCAAACTAGTCACTCAGGAGTAAAACGTACTGAAGTGGACGCCCCACATTCACTTTACCAGAGCACAGTGTGAAACTAAACATTAAGCTGATAGGGAACCCTGCAGTTACACATCAATCTGTGTTTGCCTGTTCCTCCATCTTCGATTTAGGGAAATGCATTTCACTGCTTTCCCCTCTATGCCTGAATTCCTTTACAAATGGTTTGGCATGAGAAAATCGTGATTTAGCAAACATGGCTGGGTGGAAAATAATTTGATTAAAATTGCACCTGAGAGATTTTTCAGTGCCAGGTTCCCCCAGCCCCCCACCCCCATGTCAGAGAGGCAGAATAACAGCGTCGCCGTCTGTGTCTCCCAAAACAGCCATTGGAGACGCTTGTAGCAATGCACACATCGCACAAATCTGGCCTCTTTGCTCTAATTAACATAAAAAAACGCTCTCGCCACCAATCATCTTATGGAGCTCAGAATAATTATGTGGATGCGTCTGATTGGATTTCGGGGATGACTTTATGAAACAAAGCTAACTTTTCCAAAAGATTTTCTGGTAACAAAGGGAGGATTAGCCTTCAGAAAAACAGACTGGAAGTGGAACTTTAGAAAGACGAGCACCTGGGAGGCTTTTAAACAAGCAGAGGTAAAGCATGTCAGCACGGAGCAAGATGTAATTAATCCAATACAGGAAGGGGCGGGCCATGCCAAAGGGGGGGGGGGGGGTGTTTTTCAAGGTGCCATTGGGGGAAATAAATTAAAAGGAGCAAAACCAGTACTGGTGGAGGGCGAGAGGGGCAGGTGGGTGAAAGAGCTTGCTGAGAGATCCCTTCACTGCCAGATCCTGTTCACCCAGACTCTGCTCCCCAAAAGCCTGGTAAAGCTCAAAGGCCACACCCAAATCACCCAGACCCTGATCATCCTGTGCTGTGATGGACTGGCATCCTAATGAGGGTCTCCTGTGCCCTGTGATGGACTGGCATCCTAATGAGGGTCTCCTGTGCCGTGATGGACTGGCATCCCATCCAGGGTGTCTCCTGTGCCGTGATGGACTGGCACCCCATCTTGTCCGGGGTGTCCCCTGTCCTGTATTATGTAAGTGATTGGATGATGTGTGGATGGACAGTTTTGGCACCATGCAAAATATTATTTATTATTATTTGTGTATATTATACAGCATTTAGCTCTGGTAGGAAACACAGGGACCCAATGATAATTTCTAACGGTACATTTCCTTATAAAGTAACACAGAGATAGGGCTTGGTCTCCTGATGAATGCCTGATGCAATTACAGTAAATTTATTTGAATAGTTATAATTTATTTTAACGTTTTCTGTGCATGTCTCTCTATTACTCATCGAGCACCTCGATCAAGCTGGTGATCTTGGTGAGGTGGAAGCGATCAAGGTTTCCTTGCCCTTTCTGGCGGGCCACTAGCCTCCACATCGGTCTGCTTAACATGAGTGTAATGGCATTACTGGTGCTGGCCCAGAGTGCATGACACAGCCGAGCTGTCAGCTTCAGGTCTGTGCGGGAATCCAGAGCCTCTGGCTCAGTCAGTGAGACGCTCAAACCTCCACCTTATAAACAAACAGAAACCCTAGCTCATAGGACCCATCTCATATGTGCTGTACCACCCAGTGGATTACTGAACACGGAGAAAATAAGGGCCTTCACAGAGCTTTACTGAACACTGATAATATGAGGAATCATAGAGTTTTACTAACCAGTCAGAATATGAGGCTTCACAGAGCTTTACTGAACACAGAATATAAAAGGCTTCACAGAGTCTTACTGAACACTGAGACAATAATGAGTTTCACAGAGCTTTAATGAAGGCTGAGAAAATAAGGAGCTTCACAGACCTTTACTGATCACTGAGAATATGAGGCTTCACAGAGCTTTTCTGAACACTGAGAATATGAGGCTTCACAGACCTTTACTGATCACTGAGAATATGAGGCTTCACAGAGCTTTTCTGAACACTGAGAATATGAGGCTTCACAGACCTTTACTGATCACAGAGAATATGAGGCTTCACAGAGCTTTTCTGAACACTGAGAATATAAGAGGCTTCACAGAGCTTCACTAAAATCTAACAAATAAAAGGGATTTACTCTGTTCACCGGTACTTAAAAAGAAATAAAAGATTAACTTACTACAATGCAAAATTCAGTATTTGAGTAATGTTAGCATAAATACTGATAAAACCTTAAAGATTTATGTTCCCAGGAGCCTAAAATATGACACTTATTCTTTTTACAATTGCATTAAATATTATAAATTTAGTAATTCCTCTTATTAATTTATGAAACATGATTTTTTTATTTGTGATGAGGTCATGTGACATATGGTTCATGATTATATCTCCATTGCAGCTTTTGGGCTCTGCAGTCACAAGGCATACATACTTTGGACTGGATGTCAGCCAAGAGGAGAATGTTCATTTCATTTCATTCTGCCCTATCATATGTATGTAAAAATATGTCAAACCAGTAGCATGTAATATCCAGAGCATGCGGTCTGCAAAACATGCATTCAATGACTGAACACTACAGCTTTCTGTGTAACTGTATAATTATATAAAGTGCACAAGTAAGACAGTCGAAATTACTATTATCTGAGGAACAAATGGGTGCTATTTTTGACAGGAAGCAGGACGTGGCAAAGGCAACCCAAAAGTACAAATATTCAAATGTTTATCATTAATGCTACATCCTAAATGCCACGTGAACAGACCCTGGATCAGTGACACAAGCCACACAGAGATAGCATGCTGATGACCCAGGATGCCCAGGAGGAACACTGTGCAACAAACTTAACCCTAACCCTAGCCAAGACCTAACCATAACCCTAACCTACAACGCTATAGCAGCTGGGACTGACTCAGGGTCACCACTCTTGCCGTCTGTCTTCCTTTGGTTTCACTCGTCTTCTCTCACCTTCTTTATCTTCTTTCCGTTGTCCTCACCCTCTTCGTACCTCTTTCTCTATCCCTTTCCTTTCTTGCTCCCCATCACACAGCTGTAAAGCAGGATGAGGACTCCCTCTGCTGGTAGGCTGTGGCAGTTCTGCAGTCAGTAATGGTCAGTGTCAATGATCAAAGGAACTCAAGGTCATTTTTTGAAAACCTATGAACATATTGTTATTATTATTATTATTATTATTATTATTATTATTATGCATAAGGAATTCACCACTTATGATGACCCTTTCACATGACCCTGTCTCAAGCTGAGAGAGTCATATCACAGAGGAGCAGGGTAAATATCAAGGGGAGAGAGTCATATTGTACAAACATAGAGGGGAAGGGTAAATATCAAGGAGAGAGAGTCATATCGTACAAACACAGAGGAGCAGGGTAAATATCAAGGTGAGAGAGTCATATCGTACAAACACAGAGGAGCAGGGTAAATATCAAGGCGAGAGAGTCATATCGTACAAACACAGAGGAGCAGGGTAAATATCAAGGTGAGAGAGTCATATCGTACAAACACAGAGGGGCAGGGTAAATATCAAGGTGAGAGAGTCATATCGTACAAACACAGAGGAGCAGGGTAAATATCAAGGTGAGAGAGTCATATCATACAAACACAGAGGAGCAGGGTAAATATCAAGGAGAGAGAGTCATATCGTACAAACACAGAGGAGCAGGGTAAATATCAAGGTGAGAGAGTCATATCGTACAAACACAGAGGAGCAGGGTAAATATCAAGGTGAGAGAGTCATATCGTACAAACACAGAGGAGCAGGGTAAATATCAAGGTGAGAGAGTCATATCATACAAACACAGAGGGGCAGGGTAAATATCAAGGTGAGAGAGTCATATCGTACAAAAACAGAGGAGCAGGGTAAATATCAAGGTGAGAGAGTCATATCATACAAACACAGAGGGGCAGGGTAAATATCAAGGTGAGAGAGTCATATCGTACAAACACAGAGGAGCAGGGTAAATATCAAGGTGAGAGAGTCATATCGTACAAACACAGAGGAGCAGGGTAAATATCAAGGTGAGAGAGTCATATTGTACAAACACAGAGGGGCAGGGTAAATATCAAGGTGAGAGAGTCATATCATACAAACACAGAGGAGCAGGTTAATATCAAGGTGAGAGAGTCATACAAACACAGAGCCGGATCACATTTGGGGAATCACACCACATGGCTATAGTGGCATAACTGGCAGTCCCTCACAATACAGGTAATGTGTCTCATTCGGGACTCCGTTCAACACAAAGTCAAACCCGCGGTAGCCAAGGATTCTCCAAAGAGACACAGTACCAAAGGAGTCACTGTCTCACATCCACACAGCAAAACAAGGAGCATCAGCACTGTAAAGGCTTGGATCTTTGTCCTCTTAGAAAGATATCGGGAGCTCCACACATCCTTTCCAAGCGATCTCATGACCCCCATGCTCTCCCAGTCTGTCTACTGACTTCATTGTCACCGGAGACAATATTGCTGCCAAGATCAATGAAACTCCTGAAGAGGTCAACATTCTCTCCTCAGATTGACACACTGCTGACACAGGTGCTCATGAGGTCATTAAAAGGCCTGGATCTTTGTTTTAATCTAGGACATTCACAAACCCAGACACTCAGACTCCTAACTCTCAAGAGTTCAATGATTCCACAAAGCAGTATTATCCTTCTGTAGTTGCTACAATTCAGGTGACCACCTTTCCCTTTGCAGATAGGGATTTACAATCCAATTTTCTGGTCAGTTGGGATGATGCCCATCTCTCAAAAGAAAGCAGGGATTGCTTGCAACTCCAGAAAGACTTTACTACTGACCTAGAGAAGGTTGCACCCTCAATGTCACAGTTTGTAAGCCACTTCCACAACATTGCACTTCCAGGAGACAGAACCAGCACTCCAGCTCACATAGTGCACACCCTGGGCAATGAGCATGGGTGCTTATAACATGCATACTGTAGACACATTGATGGACAAGCATAATAGACCAAAAGGGCATTTATAGCACCACTAGCAGCCATAGTGTTATAGTATGCTATGGGTCAAGGTGCAGGCAAACCACTAAAGCAATAGATCTTAAGTCGTGATTTGAAGACAGACGTTTTGGCATCCTGACATGAGCTGGCAGACCATTCCACAGTATAGGAGCTCTGTAGCAGAATGTTTTACTGCCAGCTGTTACTTTATGTATATGTGGGATGACAAGGAAACCTGCATTCTGTGATCTGTGTATGATGCGGCTTGTAAACATGAATCAGTTCTGTAAGGTAGGCAGGTATAAGACCTTTGAGTGCCTTATATGTAAGTAAGAGAACTTACAGAAGTCAGTTCTGAACCTATCAGAAAGCCAGTGCTGGGAACTAATTGCAAGGGTTTGTACTTCCTGCTCCTGGTGACAGTTCAGTAGTTGCTGGCCTGTTTGGTCCTCTGGTCTTGCTGTGAATAATTTTATCCCAGTATCTGCACATGTTCAGCTATTTCACATTTAAGCACTGTTGCTGTTACGACGCACTAAGGTAAACAGCCATCAAATTTGCTCTTCTTAAGCTGCCCGTTAGGAAGTTCAGCTTCATATAAATTGCCATTGCTGACTAAATAATTGATTCATTTATTACAATAAAAACCTCAATTCCACAATAAACATCTCAAATGGAAATTCAGAGGTGATGCGCTGCTATTATCTGTGTGTTTCGGAGTCTCATAGCAAATCAAGAATGAAGCGTGATGAACTGGGTAACACCAGACATGACACATGAGAGTCCAGCTGCCCCGGGTTTGACAGCTGGTAGATTTTGGCAGCTCCTCATTGGTTATACTCTGGTCATCCATTTCTAGATGCTTTAGTGCTATTTAATATAAATAATATGAATAACTTCCCCTGATTGACTGTCATTGCAAAGCTCCTAATTGGCTATTACCTGCTATAACACACAGGTGAATTTGCTCTATTGCTCTATTGCCTCACTCTTAAAGAACTACACTTAGTTGACTTTGACATCCTGCCCTCTGCTCCCACCCCACCTGCCCCCATACAGGAATCTTCCTCTTAGACCTCCTGGTTAATACAGGGGCTCTCATTTGCAAGCGATAAATGCTGATGAAGATGATAACGCTGCTTTTCTCCAGCAGAGGGCACTGTCCAGCTATGAAACAAAAATCTCCACCTGCTACAGTTCTTCCCCCATTCTCTCACTCTCTGCCTGTGTCCTTCCTCTTCTCTTCGTCTCTTTCCTTCTCTCTATCATTTTCTGCCTGTGTCTTTAATCTTTTGTCACCTTCATCCTCTTTCTCACTCTGCCTGTGTCCTTCTTACCTGTCTTATTCCTCTCTGTCCCTCTCTTCCTCCACTCTTTCCTCTGACTCTTTTCCTGCATCCTCACTTATGTCGCTGTCTCACTATATGTCTTCTTCCTCATCTGTCTCCAACTTTCTCCTTCCTCTTTGGCCCATTGGCTATCTCCATCCTCTTTGGCCCATTGGCTATCTCCTTCCTCTTTGGCCCATTGGCTATCTCCATCCTCGTTGGCCCATTGGCTATCTCCTTCCTCTTTGGCCCATTGGCTATCTCCATCCTCTTTGGCCCATTGGCTATCTCCTTCCTCTTTGGCCCATTGGCTATCTCCATCCTCTTTGGCCCATTGGCTATCTCCTTCCCCTTTGGCCCATTGGCTATCTCCATCCTCTTTGGCCCATTGGCTATCTCTTTCCTCTTTGGCCCATTGGCTATCTCCTTCCTCTTTGGCCCATTGGCTCTCTCCATCCTCTTTGGCCCATTGGCTATCTCTTTCCTCTTTGGCCCATTGGCTATCTCCTTCCTCTTTGGCCCATTGGCTATCTCTTTCCTCTTTGGCCCATTGGCTATCTCCTTCCTCTTTGGCCCATTGGCTATCTCCATCCTCTTTGGCCCATTGGCTATCTCCTTCCTCTTTACCCCCTTGACTGTCTTCTTTGTCTTTGGCCCCTTGAACATCTCCTTCCTCTTTGGCCCCTTGAACATCTCCTTCCTCTTTGGCCCCTTGCCTTGTTAGTCTCTTTCCTTTTTAGCCATTCAGCTTTCTCCTTTCCCTTCTCTCAGGTTGTGTATCGTGTTTTCTTCTCCTTCTTCTCCTTCACCTATTGACCTTTTAATCTCTTGCTCAGACCTCAATGTCTTAGCTGAGGGGCATGCAGGGCTGGTTAGGGTCTTCCTAATGTCTAATTAGTCTTTACATTCCAGCAATGCAAGTGACACACTCACACTTGATCCCTGAATTTCTTCACCACTGTAGCAGGAGAAAGTACTGCAGCTCCAGCTGTACTTGTGATCAAAAACAAGAAGCGAGGGGGCGGCCAGCTCCCTGTCTCTGAAGGAAACATCCGGAAGCTGCACCAGATTTTCCGAGGCCTCCTGTCTGTTTACCCAGCAAGGGCAGCAAGGTGTCACACATATTCATGCCAGCTGGATGGTTCCCTGGGAGCCCCTTTGGTCACTGACACCTAAGGGACAGCTCATTATGGGGGAAATGTATCATTCAGAGCCCAAGAATATTCCTGAAATGGAACAGGATGGACGCACGGGACGAGTCCATGTTTAATAGTGATAAATATTAACATTATGATTTCATTCTATTTTGTTTGTTTATGATTTAAGAATATATTGTTTTATTCCGTTTTTGAATAGTGCTGAGCTTTACAGCTGTCGCAGCCCTGAGAAGAATGGAAATGAAAGGTCTTCCAGCATGAATCCACTCCACCGTGAAAGGTCTGCTCAGAGACTGATAAAGGAGACACATAGAATCTTAAAGATTTGATAAGGTGGGCACATGTGGCATGACTCAAACTCGAGCTTACAGGTAAAACACATTTGTTAGCCTTCACGGAGCTGATCTGACACGAAGCATCTCAGCCATCCATCCATCAGATCGGGTATTCTGTCGCCTGGCCCCTGAGACCTAAAGATAGGTCACTGTAGTAAACGGGGAACCAGTGGGACCTGAGCCACTGACTGTATGGAAAGCTCCAGAATGAGGTGCTCAGGGAGGTAGACTCAGAGGACCGGAAAGCCAGGAAAAACACCTAGGAAACCTGAATAAGGGCAGAATAACAAACGACACTCACAGAAAAACCGCAAAACAGGATTCCAAGTTCTCAGTTGTGTAACTCTAGCTAATAGGGATCAGGAATCCAGGAACAGGAAACCAGTTAACCAGGACCAGAAACTCAAGACAAGATGACACATGGAATCTTAGGGATGAGTAAAGAGGTCACCTGGAATCTCATGGATTGCTCAGGAGGGCACCTGGAATCTCATGGATTGGTCAGGAGGGCACCTGGAATATCAGGGATTGGTCAGGAGGGCACCTGGGATATCAGGGATTGGTCAAGAGGGCACATGGAATCTTACAGTTGGGTGGGTTGGTTTTAGCAGAATGTGGTGTATGAAAAGCCTAGATAATATTTGAGGAAGACTTTAAAATGTCTGGCACAATAAAATTAGTTTATAGCTTACAGTGCTGGAGTGCCTAGATATTTCAAGGGAAAGTTAGTGTATATTATATTTTAATAAACATGAGTAAAAGTCACAAGTCACATTACATCATTTTTGAGTGTTTCTTCTCTCCTTTTAATATTTTCCATTTTTGGGGCGGCAGAGCCATTACAGTTTAGGGGAAGAGTAAGTTTCTATCTGTGTTTGAAGACGTTCTTGATACACATTTTTTATGGGGTTCAATGCAGATATCAAGCAGTTTCATGGGGAAAAAGATCAATTTGTCATCAAGATCTTAGCGTGAGTGAAATTAGGGTTATAACTTCAAGGGCTGCATTAAATGTGTGTATGGAGAGAAAGAGAGAGAGAGAGAGAGAGAGCCTGGAGCCAAAAATGTGCTTTACACTGGGGAGAAGAATCATCTTTCGTTAGTACAAATTGATATCTGTCAAATGGGAAAGATTTAGCTGTGAGACGGCACATTTATAACCCACACCATCAACGCTTTTGGGTGGATTCATGAATATTTCATAATGGATTATAGTGGAGGCAGTACTCAGGCTGATGAGTATGAGGATACAAATGAGCACGTGGTCATCGCACAGATGCTCTGCATGTCTTCATATGCCCACCTGTTTGAAGACCATCAACTCTGTCTCTGTCAATGGACATGCTACAGCAGTCTAACAAATTACTAAAGCACGCTAAGAGCATGTAAATGCAGGCTAACAGATCGCTAAAGCAAGCTAACGACATATAAAAGCAGTGTAACAAACTGCTAAAACAGGCTAACAACATGTAAAAATATCCTAACAAATTGCTAAAAACAGACTAAAAATGTGTAATATTCTTTCTTGATATATTTTTGTGCTAAATTTTGACAAAAAGCCTGGTAAAATTTTCAGTGGCGTGTTTTGGATTTCATTTTATAATGACTGCATGCTCCTGGGATCCACCCATTCATTTTTGTCTTCTGTAGAGCACATTATGCTTTTGCTCATATCTCCCATACATGCCACTCGAGTAAGTTCTGTTGTCCTTCAATTTCAAGAGGACAGTTAGGGGTTTAAGATGGCAGTACATGCGTAAGGGGTTACGTTTTACCGTACCAGCACAATTAAGTAAAACAAAAACTTTTTTTTTCCTCAGGAGAACATGATGTTTCCAGAAATAAAACCACATCACCTGTATTAAAAAGCTAAGTGTGTAACTGAGTGCTTGATGTTGCTTAATAACTTCTGATCAGTTTAATGAATCTTTTCATTTTGCAGACCCTTAGCCATATGTCCCCCACGTAGCTCGAGCGGGGCGATGACCGTGACCACTTCGGGGTTCAGGACTTAGCTTCCATAAAAACATACAGGTGTCTTGTGTGGCCTTCATCGTCGCCCCTGAGAGGATCGGCTTTGATCAATGCCAAAGTTACAAATGCTTTCAACTCCATGAAATATAACAGTTAACGCACAGAAAGTGTGACCCCTAAATCTCCAGCCTCATGTTGCTTGTGCTACGGTCCACATTCACCTCTAATGAGCAAGAGTCTCCATACTTGACAGAAGGCAGATTAGGGTTCCTCTTCAGCAGGAATCAGAGGGTATATGTGCTGCTGGCTCTTCAGTTTCCTAATGCTTTGACTCAGAGCAACTGCTATGCATGGGCATGATAAAGGACAGATGATCCATGTTTTGGCTCACAAAATGAGACTTTAATGACACTTGAAATGAACAGCAACAAATAAACACGATAGTAGGTCAAAAACAAAGTAGGTAAATGACAAAACTAAGGTGGGAAACACAGGAACAACCATAGCAAACAGCAAACACAGGGCAACAACAGGTAGAGATACACATATATTCAAAGACAGCAATGGTAAGACAAAGGACAGGTGTAGGCTAATAACAGTCAAACACTAGGCCTGCTAGCCACAAGACACAGATGAGGGTCGTAATCACAAAGGACTCAAACACTAGGCCTGCTAACCACAAGACACAGATGAGGGTCGTAATCACAAAGGGCTCAAACACTAGGCCTGCTAACCACAAGACACAGTTGAGGGTTGTAATCACAAAGGACTCAAACACTAGGAAAAGGAGTGACCAGCAACACTTGCTGGCCAGGCAGGGACTGATCTTGACAGTACTCCCCTCCTAATGCACACACTCTGAGCGCAAGAAGTACTGGCAGGACCAGCACAGGGCACACAGGACTGGGTGGGACAACCATGAACCATCAACTTAATGCTAACCCCAAATCCTAAACCCTAAAGTTTAACCTTAATGTTAACCCCAAACCCTAAATCCTAACCTTACTGCTAACGCAAAGCCAAAACCCTAAAGCCTGACCTTAATTTTAACCCCAAAACCAAGCCTAAACTGTAAAGCCTATCCTTAATGCTAGCCCAAAGCCTAAACTCTAAGCTTAATTCTAACCCCAAATCCTAAACCCTAAAACCTAACCTTAATGCTAACTCCAAATCTAAAACCTTAATGCTAACCCCAAACCCTAATCCCTACCACTTCAGATTCTTCACCCCTTAGAATAGCTGCTTCCACATTACAGCAGAGCAGCCCCCACAATCCCTGAATGATCCCTGCTTTAACATAATCACTCCCAGCCCCCCTGCTGTGACCTCTTTGAACACGAAGCGGAAGCTCATGTTTAAATAACAGGAAAATAAGGGCCTTTTCCTCAGACTTTTCAGTTTCCCCAAAAAGCCTCAGCTGGATTGTGTCCAAGATGTATTTTGCATGTTTAATATCTGTCATAATAAACCTTCACAGCCCTGCTGTCTCACCGCATAACTTCCCAGAACATGAATAGCATTATACGTTTCTGAGTCATACGTCTCCTTCTAATGCTAGTTTAGCTCTGTATCCAAACCCAGCAATTCAGTGCAAATGAGCGCCTACCTGTATGAGTTCTGCTGTTTCTTGGTATAGCTGTGGATCTGCGCATGTGTTGTAGCCCAGAACAGGCAGACCCCAGTCCCTTAACGAAGCCACAGTTGGGCGAGTGGTCCTTCATGAAACCTCTGGCCGGTCCTGCCGTGCTCCTCTCCAACTCCGACCACATCTACATTTGACACCCCCCTCACCTCTATTTTTTTTCTCTATTTCACAGGTTCTCCTAAATAACACCAATGATCTGGTCACTATGGTAACCTGGAAAACCACCCACCAAAAAATCTCAGTGATCAGGGCACCTACCAGATATCCTCCAGTCTCTTTCCACCATGTCCTCGTTCATTCGAGGTTCACACCCTTATTCACCACACCTTGGAGACCCACCATCAACCCTGCACTGCTACCACCAGCCACGGCTAGAAGACTAAAAGTAACCCAAACCATGACCCTAACTCTAACCATAACACTAACCATAACCCTAACCCTAAACATAACCCTAACCATAACCCAAAAACTAACCATAACCCTAACACTAACCATAACCCTAACGATAACCATAATCCTAACACTAAACGTAACCATAACCCTAACCATAATCATAACACTAACCATAACCCAAACCATAACCCTAACACTAACCATAACCCTAACACTGACCATAACCCTAACACTAACCATAACCATAACCCTACCACTAACCATAACCCTAACGATAACCATAACCCTAACACTAACCATAACCCTAACACTAACCATAAGCCTAACCATAACCCTAACACTAACCATAACCCTAACCCTGACCATAACCCTAACACTAAACATAACCCTAACACTAAACATAACCCTGCCGAACTAGAAATGCCTCATTAGCTGGCTTTTCTCTCCGTTGGATAAGTAAGGTCCTAAAATCTATCACATCTGCATGTGCATTATGTTTGTATTACATTGTCAGGGCCATTTGTTCCCCACATTGTGATAAAAGCCTGTAATTTTGATTCTTTAATAACTGATACGTCATTGATCTCCGTGGGGAAATTTTCTTTACACCTCCTCCAACTTGCTCTCCGTTGGTGAGAGTAAGCCGGGCGCAAAGGGCGGCCACCTGTTCTGGCACCCGGGGAGTTAAGGGCCTTGCTGAAGGATTTGCATGTCGAGGGCAAGTTTGAACCAACCACCTTCTGATCACCGGCACTGAGGCTTCGCCCACTGAACCACGTGCTACTTCCCTGCGGCAGCTTTGAGAAACACACCAAACAAGACATGGGACATCAATGATCCAGCTGGGGAGCACAATGAGGGCAGGTACACATGTACACGGAAAAGGACTGGAAGACAAAAGACAGGTGTGAAGGGGTAAGACATGAGGGCTGGGAACAAGGTGATTATGGGATGACCAGTGACCTCTACTGGCCAAGCGGGGATAAGACGGAGGCTGATCAAGATACCATCCATCCATCTTCTAACCACTGATCCTGGTCAGCATTGCGGAGAACCTGCGGCCTCTCCCAGGCAGCATGGGTCAGGGGAACAGCCTGAGCAGGCGGCCCATAGCATTAAAATAATGTTTCATTACGAAGCATTAAAATAACGAAGCATTAAATAGCATTTCCGTCGCGTTCGGCTGAACCAAACACATGTGACCCTGTCGCTTTGGTGGAATCTGCTGATGAGAAGAGGCTGAAAAGCTCGCTCTGTGGGCACTGAGACGATCGCACGAAGAGGTGGCCTTATTAAATAACTCTCCATAATGGCTGCCCTTCAGCCGGAAGCTGGGCTCAGATTTTTCTGCTGTCAGCAGAAGACATTTGCTTGAGTCTGCGGAGCGGATGTGTGACAGAGCCACATTAATGTCTGATTTTAATAGACATTGTGAGGATTCATAACCATGATTTTAATTAGTACACATGGATTACTGTTATTTCAGCCTTTTGTTTTTGAGTCAGCGTAACTCAGAAATGTCTGCTGCTCTCATTCTGAGGCTATGGCTGCCTGCCTTCTCTGTGCCTGGGAAAACAATTGGATTGAAAGGTTTAATAGAAATGGACTTTTAGAATATTACGAAAAGGATGGGAAGATTTGCACACGTCACCAAATTTCCAATTAGTCACACACACAGTGCTTAGCCATGACCAGGGGCTTTAGCCCCCCCAAATAAATGCGTATTTATTGGCTTAACTCATGAATAGTTTGCCATTACCCCCCCTAGTAAACACTCAGCCCCCATATCCATTCATTTCTAACTACCCCCCTGGCCATGACTATCATTCTGAAATCCCAAACACCCTCCAGACCGGCCCACATATACCATGGAGGTTCGCTTTAAAAGTCAGACTCTACTCGCATTTGGCCCAGTTGCCTGAGCATGATTCTCCCCCGGCTCCCCTCCCCCGCTGGTCTGCGTTCACACTGCATTTAACGTTCCAGGCCCAAACATGATTGTTCCCCCCGCTCCCTTCCCCCGCTGGTCTGCGTTCACACTGCATTTAACGTTCCAGGCCCAAGCATGATTCTCCCCCGGCTCCCCTCCCCCGCTGGTCTGCGTTCACACTGCATTTAACGTTCCAGGCCCAAACATGATTGTCCCCCGGCTCCCCTCCCCCGCTGGTCTGCGTTCACACTGCATTTAACGTTCCAGGCCCAAGCATGATTGTCCCCCGGCTCCCCTCCCCCGCTGGTCTGCGCTCACACTGCATTTAACGTTCCAGGCCCAAACATGATTGTCCCCCGGCTCCCCTCCCCCGCTGGTCTGCGTTCACACTGCATTTAACGTTCCAGGCCCAAACATGATTGTCCCCCGGCTCCCCTCCCCCGCTGGTCTGCGCTCACACTGCATTTAACGTTCCAGGCCCAAACATGATTGTTCCCCGGCTCCCCTCCCCCGCTGGTCTGCGTTCACACTGCATTTAACGTTCCAGGCCCAAACATGATTGTTCCCCCGCTCCCCTCCCCCGCTGGTCTGCGCTCACACTGCATTTAACGTTCCAGGCCCAAACATGATTGTCCCCCGGCTCCCCTCCCCCGCTGGTCTGCGCTCACACTGCATTTAACGTTCCAGGCCCAAACATGATTGTTCCCCCCGCTCCCCTCCCCCGCTGGTCTGCGTTCACACTGCATTTAACGTTCCAGGCCCGAACATGATTGTCCCCCGGCTCCCCTCCCCCGCTGGTCTGCCTTCACACTGCATTTAACATTCCAGGCCCAAGCATGATTGTCCCCCCGCTCTCCTCCCCCGCTGGTCTGCGTTCATGCTGCATTTAACGTTCCAGGCCCAAACATGATTGTCCCCCGGCTCCCCTCCCCCGCTGGTCTGCCTTCACACTGCATTTAACATTCCAGGCCCAAGCATGATTGTCCCCCCCGCTCCCCTCCCCCGCTGGTCTGCGTTCACACTGCATTTAACGTTCCAGGCCCGAACATGATTGTCCCCCCGCTCCCCTCCCCCGCTGGTCTGCGTTCACACTGCATTTAACGTTCCAGGCCCAAACATGATTGTCCCCCGGCTCCCCTCCCCCGCTGGTCTGCCTTCACACTGCATTTAACATTCCAGGCCCAAGCATGATTGTCCCCCCGCTCCCCTCCCCCGCTGGTCTGCCTTCACACTGCATTTAACATTCCAGGCCCAAGCATGATTGTCCCCCCGCTCTCCTCCCCCGCTGGTCTGCGTTCATGCTGCATTTAACGTTCCAGGCCCGAACATGATTGTCCCCCGGCTCCCCTCCCCCGCTGGTCTGCCTTCACACTGCATTTAACATTCCAGGCCCAAGCATGATTGTCCCCCCGCTCCCCTCCCCCGCTGGTCTGCGTTCACACTGCATTTAACGTTCCAGGCCCGAACATGATTGTCCCCCGGCTCCCCTCCCCCGCTGGTCTGCCTTCACACTGCATTTAACATTCCAGGCCCAAACATGATTGTCCCCCGGCTCCCCTCCCCCGCTGGTCTGCGTTCACACTGCATTTAACGTTCCAGGCCCAAGCATGTTTGTCCCCCGGCTCCCCTCCCCCGCTGGTCTGCGCTCACACTGCATTTAACGTTCCAGGCCCAAACATGTTTGTCCCCCGGCTCCCCTCCCCCGCTGGTCTGCGTTCACACTGCATTTAACGTTCCAGGTCCAAACATGATTGTCCCCCGGCTCCCCTCCCCCGCTGGTCTGCGTCCACACTGCATTTAACGTTCCAGGCCCAAACATGATTGTACCCCCGCTCCCCTCCCCCGCTGGTCTGTGTCCACACTGCATTTAACGTTCCAGGCCCAAACATGTATAGTGTACATCTGTGTCAGTCTCATCACTGACGTTATCATTGAGGTTCGCATTGACGTCTGCGTTCTGTACTCAGGCACGGTTAGTGATCACACTAGAGGCGTACCATGTCTGAGTCCAACAAACCATGTCTGAGTCCAACAAACCATATCCAAGCTCACCTCTTCAACTGCGCCTGGGCACAGTATGGAGCAATCACACTAATCGAGTGCTTCTAAATCCTGGTCCTGACTCTCCCTCTGCTGGAACATTCTCATTCCCACCTTTAGCAGGCTTAAATGGTCCTTAATAGGCTAATAATGAATGTGGCAGGCTGAAAGCAGCGTGGGTTGGAATGAAAACAAACATGTGGACAAACGCGCTTCGGCATGGTTGTCTGATGTGAGTGAGCCCATATTCTCGCATTCTGTTCATCGCTTAGCAGAAGATGCCCTGGTTGAGTCCATGTCCACAACAGTGTCACCAACTGGAATTGTGTAACTAATATGTCTGAAAGCACCATGAATGGACAATCATCTTTAGGAGGCCACTGTTTTTGGATCTGTTTGGACAGAAACATGACCAGCTGCATTGGGAGCCAGTTGAGACCTAAAACTCACTTTTATCTGTATAACAACGTAGAGGAACATCTGCAGCATCGGCTCCAGGAGGTTAACATTTCAGTCTGACAAGCTCTGTCTGCACCCACAATGAGCCAATGGCTGTCCTCCTCCGCTCCCACATGGTGTGTCAGGTGACTTCAGTTTCGAAGTCCGCAGGTGCCCTTTATTATATTTAATTGATGTCTGCAAACGCAGCCAAGGAGAAGCATATTTAACGCAGACCTGATGCTGACAAACGGATCCAGCAACTCATTCAGAAACCGAAGGGTATGAATATGAAGCAGGTCCCCCCTTTGTCACAATGGGTGTGGCTTAATTAGTCAATTCCTCTTATTAATATAATATATTCATATTAATTTATTAATAGTTGACATCGTTTTGGCCATACAGTAGACTTCGTGACACACAGTCTCATACATATTCACATAAAGTGAAAGTAAATCCTATCACCAAAATTCTATTTTTCTATTTATATTTATATTCTATTCTATTTAATGAGGCAGTTATTTTTTCGAGTTATTCAATTTTTAAGTTTTATATTTTAAGTTTTATATTTCAGAGTTGCTGCACAGGACCTGATTGTGAAAGGGAGCTTTTCATATTTTCATTATACAGCTCCGTCATTGTATCAGCTTAACTGACTCATTATAAACAACGGTCCAGATTTTAAGATAGTGATTTGTCAGGAATGAAGCAGGTCTATAAAGGGACCCTCCAGAACCTTCCATCTGTTCAAATATGTGTCAGGCTCAATGCAGGAGACCAAGTGGGCTTTTGTCAGTGAGCACATCCCAGCAGATGGCAGGCGGAAGTTAAGGAGAGAAGCTGCCACAGAGGGCTGGAGTCAAGATGGGAGAAACACAAACTTGTTTTAAAGCATCTTCTTCTTCACGTTGACATACGGAGTCAGCTGTACTGCTGAATGAAGAAATGAACCTAAATAAAGGCCAAGCAGAAGATAAACACCTAAATGCTGCAGATGTTACACACATTCAGCATTGATCTATCATTCCCAGGCCGTCCAAAGTACCAAGTCAAGGCGGTGAACAAAATGTTAAACAAGAAGGTTAATATCATCCATCCACCCATCCATCTAATCATCCATCCATCATCTGTCCATCCATGCACCCACCCATTCATCCATCCGTCTGTCCATCCATCCATAAGGGGCGACATGATCCAGATATATAAAATTCCAACAGGTCTGGATGCTGTTCAGCCAAATGGCTACTTCCCTATTAGTTTAAATACTAGAACTCGTGGTCATAGGTGGAAATTAGCGGGAGAACATTTTAAACAGAATTTGAGAAAACACTTCTTTACACAGCGTGTAGTTAGAGAATGGAATAGTCTTCCTATTCAAGTAGTGCAGGTTCCTTTAAATCAGAGCTAGATAAGATTTTAACAACTCTGAGCTATTAGTTAAGTTTTCCCCAAACGAGCTTGATGGGCTGAATAGCCTCCTCTCATTTGTAAATTTCTTATGTTCTTCTTATGTTCTTATAAACCCGTCCATCCCATTGCATAACCATCCCAATCCTTGTTTCATGCTGGAGGAAGCAGAGGGTGAGTATAAGAGAATAAGAAGGACAGAATCACAGAGACACAATGCACTCTCTGAAAATGTCCCAGATAACCAGGATTCTGCAGCTTCCTGCAAAATCCAAGTCATGAGCTGGTGTGTATGAAGATAAAGGTTTCTCAGAAGAGCACAGGGCTCTGATTCTCCTGCTCTGCCTCAGACCAGTTATTGACCTCATCCAGAAGGACAGAGACTCTGCAAAGGTGCCTCACACCTCCTCTGCTGACTCTGAGGGAAAGATCAGGCCCCCACGGCCATGTGGAGCAGAAGAAAGTCTCAGTGGAGCTTCTACTCAACACGACACATCAACTCACAAATGAGTCTTTCTCTCATGTGAAGTGTAGCAGCGCTTTTATTTCCAAGACAACCAAGTCTGTACAGGCTGAGTCGTATCACGCAGATATAGAAATGCTCACAGACACAGAATGCAGTGGTGAAGCCCTGCTTTACAAAGCCTGATGGTTTGTTACTCTAATTATTTCCTTTATATTTTCTTTACCATTTGTCAACAATCGACTAGAAGCAATGGTGACTAAGTTTGTTCAAAGACATCTCTAGCTAGCAGCAGTGGTTTACATTTCAGATCAAGTTCTTCTATCAATATGGATGCTTCTGGAAACAACGAGATTGCGGCATGTGCTGCCCGTATTTCCGCCGCTGCTTCCCTTCCACACGCACCGCCACTATATATACGAAAATACCTGTTTTCATCAGCCCCCGTCTGAAAGGCATGGTCCTCTCGTCTTTTTTCACTGTCTCAGCTATTTCTGGGGCACAGGACACAGAACCCTGGGATTTTTAATGAGCCCCAGACTCGCCGGGAAGCGCGGAGTTCCAGGACACTCTGGGAAGGTGGCAGAAAGAAGGATATCAAAATAGAAGTCCTCTTAAATAACATTGTGATTTAGCGGCACCCCCTGTCAGAGGGGCGGGACCACAGCAGTTTGCTGCTCCACACGTTCCCTAGACAACATTACCGGGAGCAGGACCCCCAAGGACACCTCTAGCTTTCTAAGAAGAACTTATGATGGCTATGGACGGAAAGCAGAGATACGTCCATTGCCGAGCTCAATAGCATGTCATTGCACACTGATGCTAAAGCATGGTTCAGACTGTTCATTGATGGCATGGCTTCAGTTCACACAACTCAAATTCAGCCGCATTTCAGTGCTATGGTTCCTAGTGCAAGGTGCCACGGCTATTACTGGTATGTGCTGAAGCTATTGGTGTTTGTTCAGGGCTACCACAGTGGGTGTTCAGATGAGCACATTCTGGCTACCAGTCCACTTCCTGTTTCTTGTTAGTCTGGATTTTTCCATTTTTATAAGGCTAGTCACAGAAATTAGTTTTATAAAGAGAAACTCAGCCAACTCAGTGACTAAAATCATCCCAGCGTCTTACAGAAAGATTTGAATGTGTTTATTTTGTAAGGAATACATGTTACGATGTGTGTTGACATGGGTTACAGTATGAGTAAACTGTAATTCTTCTTTGATTGGTTGTAATTTGTGTGTCAGTAGTTTATGCAATCCTCCTGAAGAGTAGGTGGGGAAAATGTCAAAATGAGAGTGTAATCAGGCTGCTTAAAAACACGGATGTGTTTCACAATTTTCCGCTTGGGTAATTTTACAAAAAATGAAATCAAGAGTTTTACGTAAGAAAAAAGGAGACGGATGTCTTGACGGCCCAGCAAACCTACACATATGGAGCTGAGAGGAGGTTTGCAGAAGGATTCACCAAGCAGAGTAACCTGGGAACTTTCTGACGAGCTTCTGCAAACCCACACAGATTGTTCATACAAATAAAACTGAGCTGGACAATAGAGACTTGTGTGTAGGACGAGAGGGACGGAGATTTTACGCCTGTTAACAGCTGGACTATTACTGCAATGACAGATGTAGCTTTGACTCACCGACTTGACTCAGATCCATCTTCAGCCAGGACGCTATAAACCTACTTCACTCTCATCTGGTAAAACCACAATTTCCCATTTGTCTTCATTCACTGCTCAGTACCTCAAAGCATCCTTCACTAATCACACAGACACACACGTTTGCAATTATATCTTTGTGGGGACTCTCCATTCATTTCCATCGGAAAAACCCTAATCCCAACAATGATAAGCTTATGCCATAAGATTTCTTGTCTGAGCATGAGAGTCTGAAAGCATGAATGTAATGCCAGATGCGTGAGACTTGGCGATCCTGGGATTTTTACCATCCTCCATGCTGCTGTTTGGAACTGTTCTTCAGCAATGGAAGGTAACGTACAACAGGTCTGCCAGTACTGTGAAGGACACATATGGAGAAACACTCACTGACCTAAAAGCTGACCTTCACAGGGCAGGAAGCAACACGAAGCTCTGTAGGTGTCAGATGGAATCGCAGAGGCACAACTAGTGAGCTACAGATGCTTTATGAAGAGGAGGGGCCAGGATGCCCGAGAAGCACAGTGACGAGTCCTGCTGCTCAGTGACCTTCATGTAAGCTTCACCCATGCTGGAAACCCAGGAGTCGAAAGCCTGCTGTGGGTCGTTTTCACTGAAGGATTGAGTGACTTTCTCATTTTCAATTTCATGTCAATTATGAGTTAATAATGACACTGACGCTGCTTCACCCTGAATCATAGCAGGCAGGTGGATGGTGGCCTCTTGTTTTAATGCTTCCCTCCCTGTAAACTAAGGAAAATCAGACAGCATCCAATGTTTGCTTGTCCCCATAACTCCAACCTGACCCTGACCGCAGGGGGACAGCAGTACAGCACAAAACACGCACACACAGACACACACAGACACACACACACACACACACACACACTGCACCAGCTGCAATTTTTATTTCCATTGAGTCCAGGTGCTGTGTGTGTGTGTGTGTGTGTGTGTGTGTGTGTGTGTTGTTTCCTCCCTAATGATGCTGACTAGCGAGTAATCAGTCATAACTTCTGCTGCCTTTTAGCTGTTGCTTAATTGCCCATTTTCAAAGCCTTAATTACAGTTATCCATCTAGCAGGAAGGGTCTCGGAGTGAAAAGGCCTACCATGCATCGGGGGAGACTGTACATTGGTTAATTGATAAATGCGGTATTTGCGGAGAGGGGAAGATGATGTGCCCTTGGGGGAGGGGGTGGGGGCTCAGCAGCCCGCTCTGGGGGGTGTGGGACAGGAGGCTGAGGCACTAGAATGAGATGGAGCGGGGGAGGGGCAGTGTCCGCAGCAGGTAGCACAGCACCGCAGGATGCAGACAGCTAAATAAAGACTGTAAGCTTACGCCCCAGTGGCATCCTGACCCAGGTACTTCACTTGTATCATCACAGGGGAAAAACAATGGCTGTAAAATTGGAGGTTGTCAGCTAAGCAGTAGTTTGATCACCCTCAAGGAGAGACTTCACCCTCCTCGTGTGCTCCATGTCGCCCCCTGCTGGTATGCTTGTGTGTGTGTGTCTGGAACAGGAGCCAGGTTTAAGAGACTGGTACAAATGGCGTATGGCGTAAGTGTGGTGTCTCAGGCGCATAAAAACAAACAATGCAGGTCTGCCAATCAGATTTGTTTGTTACAAAACAAGATCTCCTAACTTTTCTTTAGTGTTAGAGTTTAGCAGTGAAATTGCTCATTAATGTAACACTTGGTATTTACTTGTTAAGGCACAGATAAGTTATGTAAAGCTCTGCAAGAAAGGCAAAACCAAATGTCTGAATATTATTTAAATGTTTTCAGGTCCTTGCATTAAAATTTAACAGCTGGTTTTCAGCAAAAAAGTCAAATTAAAGACAGATTAAGAGTGTTCCCATGTTGTGGTCTTTAAAGAGCCACAGAAAGCACAGAGAAAGACCACAAATCCACATCAAGAGAGAAGAAGCACGTCGGGTCTGAGAGGCTGCAGGGCACCATGGGGAATGCCAGTGTATTTATGCTAATTAGTATCCCCAGTGCCTTATGAAACCTGCGGGATTGTCATTGGTATCGTACACCTTATTTATGGAATACATCCATAAGCCAAACTTCAGGAATTCTTTAATGATTTACAGGAATTGTATAGCAGGACAAAATATTTCAGCTCAAAATAAGATATTTGCTTAACAAAATAAAGGCGTCAGATGGTCTGAGGGTTAAACATTTTCAGGTATAGACATTAATTTTTTAAAAAGTATTATTAAGTTAACTGTAAGGTAGAAAAGCATGTAATTAAATATGGAGCAGACATTTAGTCGTCCTAGTTGCTAATTAGCTGGAATAGCAGGTTAGAGAGAGCGGAGACATTACAGTGGAGCTTTCCCTGCCGCTTAACAATGTGCTCCGTTGGCAGGCTTGTGGGTTCCAACCCTGATTTTTCTTGCCGAACCTCTGACGTCCGTAACGTGACCATGCTGACCTCCGTAACGTGACCATGCTGACGTCCATAACGTGACCATGCTGACCTCCGTAACGTGACCATGCTGACCTCCGTAATGTGACCATGCTGACGTCCGTAACGTGACCATGCTGACCTCCATAACGTGACCATGCTGACGTCCGTAACGTGACCATGCTGACGTCCGTAACGCGACCATGCTGACCTCCGTAATGTGACCATGCTGACGTCTGTAACGTGACCATGCTGACGTCCGTAACGTGACCATGCTGACGTCCGTAATGTGACCATGCTGACGTCCGTAACGTGACCATGCTGACGTCTGTAACGTGACCATGCTGACGTCCGTAACGTGACCATGCTGACCTCCGTAACATGACCATGCTGACGTCCGTAACGTGACCATGCTGACGTCCGTAACGTGACCATGCTGACCTCCGTAACATGACCATGCTGACGTCCGTAACGTGACCATACTGACGTCCGTAACGTGACCATGCTCCGGTTCATCAGGCAGGAGGCAGGGCTGCCTCTGCCCACCTGAAAGGGACAGCGGTGCAGCCACTTCTCCGTCGCTGTGGCCAGCGGCTTAGCAATCAGCACAAACTGTATCTACACAGACATGCAGCAACAGAGATTAGGCTACAATATTCTTCCAGGTAAATGAAAAATGCGGTCTTCCCCTCCCCCTTTAAGGTGAACCTTCCCTCTTTATGGAATCTGTGCTATGAAGCAGCTGAACCATTTCTGATAAAAATGGGGTGAAGGGCTGCATGTTCTTTACCCATCGTTCCTTGGGTCTGGCAGGAGCTCCTCGCACATAAAACCGTCAGCCCACCTCCACCCCCTCCCTTTACAGAGGGAGACCAAGGGCACACGGAGGGTCAGGCTCGTTAAGGATAGTTAGTTAGAGGTAGTTCTCCGTCATTCGCTCTGCTTTCCTATTTCACTCTGTTCCTACAAGCCAGCTGGAGTATTATCCTGAATATTACTCAGATTATAACCCAGAGTATTGTTCAGAGTATTATCTTGTGCTTTGTAAATATGGTAGACTTCTTGCCTGAGAGGGTCAAAATTTTTTTATATGTTTCTAATAACTCACATTCTCCTTATTTCTTCCTGGCTAATAGATTTTCTTTACTACTTACAGTAAATGGCATCATTGTTCATCCTTTTGTTCCTTAACCTCAGGCAAAGTAAGGGACTCGGCAAAAACATGTTAGTTATGGTTTGGCCTGTGGCGGCTCTAGGGGGAGCAGTTAATTTTGGCCCCCTTTTCTGTGCCAAGCACGCTGGTTTGAAGTCAGACACTATTATTCCTTAAGTACATCGGGTGCCTTTTTAGTAACACTCATGAATAAATATCAGCTGGAATCGGGAGGCTTTTAACTGACATATTCAATATATACACACTCCCGGAAATGGAGGGACGCTGATTTCATGTAATGAAGTGGCGTGTTAGGCAGGATGGGGGAGGGAGGGGGGCTGCGTCTCTCGTTTCTGTCAGACTGGGAGGATGTGACATAACCGGCGCTTAGAAACAGGAGTGTGAGCCCCGTGCCGCTTGGACAGAACAAACAAATTAAGCAGGCAATGGCGAGAGTGATGCCGAGTCACGGCAATCCGCACCAACCTTGAATCCTGCTGCCACACGTGTGCGGACACTCCTGCCATGTGGAGGCCGGCAGCAGCTGAGCGCCAGTTCTTACTGTTTACAGGGAAATTCGTGTGCCGCTTCTGCCCAGATCACTGCAACACTACTGAGGCACAATCCGTTTTTCTCCTCTCCCGATCCACACCAGAGCCAAAGAAGCTTACTGCCAAGATCAAGTTACCATGGCGATAGTCCACGGGCATCACCTGTCACTCTCATCATCATACGCCCATGTGTCCCCTTTCTCTCGCTCTCTCTGCGGCGCCCTCGCTCCGTTTGCGTCATGATGGGCTGACAGAGCTTCACATCTGCGAGGAGGCAGTGGGGGAGAGGAGGCATCCGGAAGCCAATGAGCAGAAAGCAGTTACCAGCTGCCAGGGAAGCCCCTCCTGCAGGAGGCAGAAACTCAGAGGAGGTGCATTGGTGAGCCTGAGACCCGGCCTCGCACCAGTGAGCACACCATTCAGTTAATAAGCAACCTGTGGGGTATGATTAGCATGTCCTTGGTGGGAGGGATGGAGAAACCTCACAGCTGTTAACATGACTGACATCCCCATGCTTTAAGGAGCATGGAGAAGGAACCTCACAGCTGTTAATATCAATGAGATCCCATTAAAGAGCAGGGAGGAGAAACCTCACTGCTGATAAAGTGAGGAACATCCCCATGCTTTAAGTAGCAGGTAGGAGAAACCTCACAGCTGTTAACATGACTGACATACCCATGCTTTAAGGAGCATGGAGAAGAAACCTCACAACTGTTAATATCAATGAAATCCCAGTGTATTAAAGAGCAGGGAGGAGAAACCTCACTGCTGATAAAGTGAGGGACAATCACTGCTGAAGATGCTTTGGTACTGAAGCACTCTAGCTACAGACGTCTATATCCCTGTACCTAATTAGCAATGTGTCAAGTGAAATGATTCCTTTTAGAAACATTTGAAGTTTGATATGCGAGCAGCAAGGAACATGATGTATTCAGTAATTGTAGACATGCATTAAGGCGTGTACTGCCCAAATGGCAGCCCTAATTGGATTTACATAGCGGTCAGCGAAAGCTCTCCTGGCCTTCAGCAACCGCAGTGCTTCCAGGACATTAATCAGTAGCTTTGTTGCAGAGAAATCTGACACCAGGTTCACCTCTTGCAATCAGAGCAACTACAGAAAAACCCTCTGACCCCTGTGAGGGAATCAGTTTGTGAGTTTGGCCCAAGAGGAACTGAGAAGCTTGTTCCAGATAGACTGTTGTTGTATAATGAAGGGTGTGCAGATGCCTAACGACGCTCCATCACAAAGCTCGAGCGCGTTAAGTTCCCAGAGAGCTGACATTCGGAGACTAAAAAGAAGCCTGACCACCTGTGTGCAGAGCCTTTTTCTCAGAAAGATGATGTTTACCCAAGGATCGGGAAACCCAGATGGGCCTGAATTAGTCAGTGTTATATTATGGGCTGGCCTGGGCCAGGTCTCACTTGAGTTATAAATAACAGGGATATGATCAGTGATTCACGGGGCCTTTTATGAACTTGATTGATGAAGCTTTGCAAAACTTACTGGTAAACTTTTTAACAAGAGTAATGTCTAGCATGTTCTATTTGGAAACACCCAAAGCAGAAAAATGTGCTGATATAACATTTAATGACCTGTTAAGGTAATATACATATGACTGTTATGTTAAAGTGGCGGATGCCATCAGATATCCCTGGAGGCTGGAGGGGCTTCACACTGTCGAAACTCACTCTATGCAGTCTATGCTATTCACACTACCTATGCTGTTCATTCTGTCCAAGCTGTCTGCACTGTCCACACTGTCTATGCTGTCTACACTGTCTATGCTGTCCACACTGTCTATGCTGTCTACACTGTCCATACTATCTATGCTGTCCACACAATCTATGCTGTCCACACTGTCTATGCTGTCTACACTGTCTATGCTGTCTACACTGTCCATACTATCTATGCTGTCCACACTATCTATGCTGCCTACACTGTCCATACTATCTATGCTGTCCACACTGTCTATGCTGTCTACACTGTCCATACTATCTATGCTGTCCACACTGTCTATGCTGTCTACACTGTCCATACTATCTATGCTGTCCACACTATCTATGCTGTCTACACTGTCCATACTATCTATGCTGTCCACACTGTCTATGCTGTCTACACTGTCCACACTATCTATGCTGTCCACACTGTCTATGCTGTCTACACTGTCTATGCTGTCTACACTGTCCATACTATCTATGCTGTCCACACTATCTATGCTGTCTACACTGTCCACACTATCTATGCTGTCCACACTGTCTATGCTGTCTACACTGTCCACACTATCTATGCTGTCCACACTGTCCATACTATCTATGCTGTCCACGCTGCTTATGTTATCAATGTTGTCAGCTGCAGTCCTAATTTTAGACAGATGGTGTTCCCCAGTGCAGGTGCATCTTGTACCCTCTCAGCGGGACCAATCCCTCACAAGGTGTTTCCAGTAACTGTGGAGGCCACTGTTTTCGAGGCATAGCAGTCTTTCAGTCAGCCATTTGGTGACAAGACTCGCTTCACAGCATCGGAAATCACAGCCTGAGTCACTCACTTCATTTCGGGAGCTGTGGCAGAATTCCTGACATCCTTTCTGCCAAAGCACATTAACGGTGCCTCACAGACGATAGCAGAATGCTGTCCATTGTGTGCACGGATACCGATGTAGTGTCCTTCGTCACAGCAGGAGTCCTTTATGATCAGAGCTTTGTTGCCCTCCCTCGCCTCTGCCGCTGGCCAAGCTGCCACACACAGCTGTGGTTTGTGAGCATGAGTTGTCACACTATTTACATGAACAAACAGCTCCAGTGACTTCTCCCAGGGCCACCAGTGAAAATACAAACTAGTCTGGTTACTAGTATGATGCTAAGTTGAGGTATCAGGGAGGAGATTGAGCTGATCTGTCGATGAAATGTTACAGGCTCGGCCTTTCCTACTGCTCTCCCCTAAAGCTTAATGGATCAAGTGAAACATGGAGTATCATAAAAATTATAAAGCCATCTTGTGGAGGCAGAAACAGCCAAATGTATTGCAGAGTTGAAGATGCTGATTCCCGCATGCGTCATCATCCATCAGAACGTGCTTCCGGACGGGTCTTTCCAAGCCATTAAACTGAGCATCAAAGTGCCCCTCCCCGTTCCAGTCCAAACCTTGTCAGGAAGACAGATGATCAGTTACTGACGCCGACGAACAATGGCAAACATGTAAATCTCTCTAGGTTCCGATGGCCGAGGGAGGAGCCTGTGGAGGACCCTGGGGAGGAGCCTGGGAAGGAGCCTATGGAGGAGCCTGTGGAGGAGCCTGTGGAGGAACCTCAGGAGGAGCCTCTGGAGGAGCCTGGGAAGGAGCCTGGGGAGGAGCCTTGGGAAGGAGCCTGGGGAGGAGCCTGTGGAGGAACCTGGGGAGGAGCCTGGGAAGGAGCCTATGGAGGAGCCTGGGGAGGAGCCTGGGGAGGAGCCTGGGAAGGAGCCTCAGGAGGAACCTATGGAGGAGCCTGGGAAGGAGCCTATGGAGGAGCCTTGGGAGGAGCCTGGGGAGGAGCCTCTGGAGGAGCATGGGAAGGAGCCTGGGGAGGAGCCTGTGGAGGAGCCTGGGGAGGAGCCTGGGGTGTAGCCTGGGAAGGAGCCTGTGGGGGAGCCTGGGGTGTAGCCTGGGGAGGAGCCTTGGGAGGAGCCTGGGGTGTAGCCTGGGAAGGAGCCTGTGGGGGAGCCTGGGGTGTAGCCTGGGGAGGAGCCTGTGGGGGAGCCTGGGGTGTAGCCTGGGAAGGAGCCTGTGGGGGAGCCTGGGGTGTAGCCTGGGGAGGAGCCTGTGGGGGAGCCTGGGGTGTAGCCTGGGGAGGAGCCTGTGGGGGAGCCTGGGGTGTAGCCTGGGGAGGAGCCTGTGGGGGAGCCTGTTGTGTAGCCTGGGGAGGAGCCTGTGGGGGAGCCTGGGGTGTAGCCTGGGGAGGAGCCTGTGGGGGAGCCTGGGGTGTAGCCTGGGGAGGAGCCTGTGGGGGAGCCTGGGGTGTAGCCTGGGGAGGAGCGCGGGTTATTTCTCACTCTGTCATCATCGTGGTCCATCCTCGCCGTGACATGCACACACAGAATGTTCTAGACCTGGGGTGGCAGGGTGATGTCCATTCCATCACTCTTCAAACCACTATTGGCCTCTATTAATCCTTGAGGAGAAGGATCAAATGACTGAATGAGCATAATAATCCATACAGTCAAGTGCAGAAGTGTTTAACTAGATGAATAACCTGCCACAAGAAACACAGAACCACTGGCTAAGACATATTTATGTGTCTATTTAGTTTGGATTGGCTTCTTTTGCTTTTGATGTGTTCCAGGGCATTTCAACAACATCTTTCCAGTTTCGGTGCCTGGTGGTACGTATACATGGATCTCTGTCGCTTATCTCATCCACGCACAGGCATAAAGAATGAAAACAAGAGGGGGAAATTTGTTCAGGAGGACAGGAGGTGGGGAATGAACAGGAACGAAAGGATCCATCACAATCTGTCATCGAGTGAGAGGAATGGCACATGTCAGGGCCCCCATGAATGCGTCAGGGCCCCCCCCCCCAAAACACGTCAGGGCCCCAGATTGTGGGTGATCATGATCTACAGCCCAGTGTGAAGCGTGATGTTTTCGGAGGGAGCTGTGACATTATGGGAAGCTTTAACACCAAGATGAACGAAATGGGGCTTCAGTCTGGGGAGCATGGTATGGAAATCTCACCACCGGGAATCTGGGGGCTCCCTTTATCTATAACCATGTTTACCCACACGGAGATGTCATTAAGGGGCACACATGTGCGTGTAACCACTAGAGAGTGTACGTGTGCACACATGCACTTCAGTTTGGGCAGTCACCACTAGGAGGTGCACATAACCACTCGTGTGCTCTAATGGGCTTGACATACTTTGATGAAAGGCTCCCTTACAGGGTCCAGCTTGGCTTTGGACTTCTGATCACTGTGGATGTGACATTATCAGCAGTTTCTGTGTGCTTCTTCACGTCTTTCGAACACTTTCACACAGCTGAGCTACTTTGGGTTGGTCTGTGCAGTGCCTGTCTGCCGCTGACATTCAGCCTCCCATCTATGATGTCTGAAAGAAAAGCCACCTGCCAGATGTTGGTACGCATTTGAAGGGGATTCGGCTGAGTCTCCATAAATCCTTCAAGGAGCTCGTCAGACTTGTGGGGTGGGGGGCAGGCAGCCAGTGTACTCAGACAGAGGCCCAGCTGTCCGGGGGGCAAGAGCTCTGAGAGGCATGAATTGACTGCGCCTCTTTCAGCATGCCTTGTGATTGGGGCAGGTAGGTAACAGTCTGTGGAGTCACTAGGCCTGAATAGACGCTGGCAGAGAATGGCCACTGTGCACCACCTCAGGGTGACCGCTGTGTACCACCTCAGGGCGACCGCTGTGCACCACCTCAGGGCGACTGCTGTGTACCACCTCAGGGCGACTGCTGTGTACCACCTCAGGGCGACAGCTGTGTACCACCTTAGCGCGACCGCTGTGCACCACCTCAGCGCGACCGCTGTGTACCGTTTCAGGGCGACCGCTGTGTACCATTTCAGGGCGACCGCTGTGCACCATTTCAGGGCGACCGCTGTGCACCATTTCAGGGCGACCGCTGTGCACCACCTCAAGGCGACAGCTGTGCACTACCTCAGGGCAACCGCTGTTTACCACCTCAGGGCAACTGCTGTGCACCACCTCAAGGCGACAGCTGTGCACTACCTCAAGGCGACAGCTGAGTACCACCTCAGGGCGACCACTGTTTCCCACCTCAGGGCGACCGCTGTGCACCATTTCAGGGCGACCGCTGTGCACCACCTCAGGGCGACTGCTGTGTACCACCTCAGGGCGACTGCTGTGTACCACCTTAGCGCGACCGCTGTGCACCACCTCAGCACGACCGCTGTGTACCGTTTCAGGGCGACCGCTGTGCACCATTTCAGGGCGACCGCTGTGCACCATTTCAGGGCGACCGCTGTTTACCACCTCAGGGCGACCGCTGTGCACCACCTCAAGGCGACAGCTGTGCACTACCTCAGGGCAACCGCTGTTTACCACCTCAGGGCAACTGCTGTGCACCACCTCAAGGCGACAGCTGTGCACTACCTCAAGGCGACAGCTGAGTACCACCTCAGGGCGACCACTGTTTACCACCTCAGGGCGACCGCTGTGCACCATTTCAGGGCGACCGCTGTGTACCACCTCAAGGCGACAGCTGTGCACCACCTCAGGGCGACCGCTGTTTACCACCTCAGGGCGACTGCTGTGCACCACCTCAGGGCGACAGCTGTGTACCACCTCAGGGTGACCGCTGTGCACCACCTCAAGGCGACAGCTGTGCACCACCTCAGGGCGACCGCTGTTTACCACCTCAGGGCGACTGCTGTGCACTACCTCAGGGCAACCGCTGTTTACCACCTCAGGGCAACTGCTGTGCACCACCTCAAGGCGACAGCTGTGCACTACCTCAAGGCGACAGCTGAGTACCACCTCAGGGCGACCACTGTTTACCACCTCAGGGCGACCGCTGTGCACCATTTCAGGGCGACCGCTGTGTACCACCTCAAGGCGACAGCTGTGCACCACCTCAGGGCGACCGCTGTTTACCACCTCAGGGCGACTGCTGTGCACTACCTCAAGGCGACAGCTGAGTACCACCTCAGGGCGACCACTGTTTACCACCTCAGGGCGACCGCTGTGCACCATTTCAGGGCGACCGCTGTGTACCACCTCAAGGCGACAGCTGTGCACCACCTCAGGGCGACCGCTGTTTACCACCTCAGGGCGACTGCTGTGCACCACCTCAGGGCGACAGCTGTGTACCACCTCAGGGCGACCGCTGTGCACTACCTCAGGGTGACAGCTGTGCACCACCTCAGGGCGACCGCTGTGTACCGTTTCAGGGCGACCGCTGTGTACCATTTCAGGGCGACCGCTGTGTGAAGAGTCTAATTTGTGTCTGTGTGTGTGTGTGTGTGTGGGGGGGGGGTGTGATTAGTGAAGGATGCTTTGAGGTACTGAGCAATGAATGAAGACAAATGGGAAATTGTGGTTTTACCAGATGAGAGTGAAGTAGGTTTATAGCGTCCTGGCTGAAGATGGATCTGAGTCAAGTCGGTGAGTCAAAGCTACATCTGTCATTGCAGTAATAGTCCAGCTGTTAACAGGCGTAAAATCTCCGTCCCTCTCGTCCTACACACAAGTCTCTATTGTCCAGCTCAGTTTTATTTGTATGAACAATCTGTGTGGGTTTGCAGAAGCTCGTCAGAAAGTTCCCAGGTTACTCTGCTTGGTGAATCCTTCTGCAAACCTCCTCTCAGCTCCATATGTGTAGGTTTGCTGGGCTGTCAAGACATCCGTCTCTTTTTTTGCTATATAAAACTAATGGATGGTGCCCACAAAGATATGGATACAAAGGTATGTGTGTGTGTGTGTGTGTGTGTGGGTTTGCATAGATCACATTTGGGGACCAAAATGTCCCCAAAATGCGGTAAAACCTGAAACCTCCTTATGCGGACACTTCTTCAGGTCCCCATCTGGATAACCTCAATTTTATAAAAATCTGTGAATGAAATCAAAAAAGTAAGAGTGCCAAAAGTCTTGTATTTTGGTGGGTTACTTATGATTAAGGTTAGGGCTGGGTGGGGGTTAAGGGTGTCGTGTTTGGGGTTAGGGTTTTTCCCATAGAAATGAATGGAGACTCCCCACAGAGATATAATTACAGACCTCTGTGTGCGTGTGTGTGTGTGTGTGTGTGTGTGCATGGACAATCAACTGCTCCATCCCTGTGAAGCACTATAAGAGAGCCAAGTGACCTTTTTGCTATGCTGCAGTCCTGGGGACACATGCTCTGTAGATCTGTAGATCACCTCTGTCCTTTATGACACTCCAAGCTGTCATTTTGCTGTGTCAGTACCCAGCTTCAGCTGGCCGGGGTCTCCCAGGACCCCTGCTCTCCCTGGAGCTTTATTTCAGGAGTATTACAGCATGTGCTGGACTCACACATAGACACAGGCATTGCGCTGTCAGACCACTAACATCGCTGATGCGAAGGTGGCAAGTTGGTGGGTAGGAATGTTATAATCTCCACACTCCACTCCAAACGGCTGAACTTTTCCTTCAGTAGCTCAGCCTGTAACTTTGGTGTCATCTTACATACAAACCTCTCACTCAAATCGATATTGTCGATGGAGTATTGAAGGTATGCTTCCTACAGCTACGCAATATTGCCAAACTGCTTCTTCAAGACACTGAGAAATTGTTACATGCCTTTGTACACAGTAGGTTATACTACTGTAATGCTCTGTTATCTGGGAGCATGCACTGCACACTGCACACTGCACATTAACACCTTACAGCCTATTCAAAATGCAGCAGCTCGAATTGTCACCAGAAGCAGCAAGTAGGAAAACATAAGCCCTGTCCCCTGCATTGGCTTCCTGTGAGGGTTAAAGCTGACTGCAATGTTCTCATACTGACATATAAGGCACTTAAAGGTGTAGCACCTGCCTGCCTGACAGAATTACTTCAAGGTTACAAGCCACATCATCTACTTAGATCACAGAAAGCACGTTTCCTTGTCGTTCCACATATAAATGAAGTGACAGTGGGCGGTAAAGCATTCTGCTACAGGGCTTCTATATAATGTGGAATGGTTTACCAGCCTATGTTCGGGATGCCGAATTGGTCTCAGTCTTTAAATCTCGACTGAAGATCTATTACTTCAGTTTAGCTTATTACCCACAACGTAACACACCGTAACTATGGCTGCTGGTGCTGCTGTACATGCCATTTTTTTATCTACTATGCTTGTCTAATGATGTGTCAATGCATGTTCTGACCATCCATGCTCTCCGCCTTCCCACATGTCCGGGTGGTGTCCGGGGGGGGCGGAGTCCCAGTTCAGTCCCATGGAGGGGTGACATCATGGACGTGCGTGACTTAGTAACGTAACATCGTGGGTGCAGCCCTCACCGTGCCCCCCTACACAGATCAACGTGGATAACAGACTCATTCATGGACTTTATCTTGATCCTTAATCACAGCTTATACCCAGCTTTTAGCAAGCAAGTCCACTCTTTTCTGTTCTCAGTGACGTTAGTATGCCCAGGGGGGTTGGGCTGCCTTGGACCCCCATGATGTTGTGATGTACCACAACACACCCAAGTAAAGCGCCTTGGGGCGACTCTCTGGTGAAAGGCGCTATATGCCAGAGAACCTCAGTGACCTCTAAGCTCATTGGAGTTCAATTTCAGGCAGAAATCCAGAAAGCAAGGCTGTTTTAACACTTATGACATTGTGTTGAGAGTAATGTGATGTGATACGTGAGTAATGTGTTAAGTAATTAGTATTTGTGTTGTCATGAGCATGCCACTCTGGCCAGGATGGTCACTTGGCTGATTAAGCAGTATGGTGTGCAGGTGTGAATGTGAGTGCTTTCCTTATGCAGATAACCCTGAGCTGGCATCTTTCCTCTCCTCTATCTCCCGGTTCTGTCCGTCCTGCTCTCTCTGTCCTCTGGGCTCTTCTGTCCTACCTTATCTCTTGCTCAGTACCATGGCTTACAGGCAAGCAAAGGTGCATGGAGAGTGCAGCCGAAGACGTCCTGCACCTATTAAATGATCATTGCTTCCATGAGGCTACAGGGGGTGCTGTTGTCTCACCTTAAATAATCTCAGAAGGCAGGAAACCAGCAAAGATTGGGGCATTTTCCTCTGTTCGTTGATTAGCCCATTACCTTAAGGGAGATTACGAAACCCTAGACTGCACATGTAAATCACACATACGTGCAAATGGGACGGGCTGGGAAACAGTGAGACAGGTTATGTAAATCACACATACGTGCAAATGGGACGGGCTGGGAAACAGTGAGACAGGTTATGTAAATCACACATACGTGCAAATGGGACGAGCTGGGAAACAGTGAGACACGTTATGTAAATCACACATACGTGCAAATGGGACGGGCTGGGAAACAGTGAGACAGGTTATGTAAATCACACATACGTGCAAATGGGACGGGCTGGGAAACAGTGAGACACGTTATGTAAATCACACATACGTGCAAATGGGACGGGCTGGGAAACAGTGAGACAGGTTATGCAAATCACACATACGTGCAAATGGGATGGGCTGGGAAACAGTGAGACAGGTTATGTAAATCACACATACGTGCAGATGGGACGGGCTGGGAAACAGTGAGACAGGTTATGTAAATCACACATATGTGCAAATGGGACGGGCTGGGAAACAGTGAGACAGGTTGAGCCGTCATGTCTGCTGCTGGAATAGATGATGAAGATGATGAAGATGCTTATTATTTTCTGCCTCCTGTGCTTGAGTAGAGCAAAAGTAGAGACAAAGAGACAAAGTAGAGCATCTCCATGGAAACTGAGTGGCAGGAGGCAGAAAGCACTCTTCCAAGTAAATTAAGTAAAAAAAAAGTAAGAAATTCTTCTACAAAGCCGTTATTTAAGGTACTAATGCTGAGCAGGGGGACGTCTGACCTTCTAAGTGTCCTGTTTAGCAGGCGCTGGCCCAGTGCTCCTCGTCCACATGCGCTCGCTGATCTGTGGGCAGCTCTGCGGCTCGAGCGCGAGCCCAGTTTCTATGGCATGGGGTACGGTGCCATGGTTTCCAGCTTCTCATGATTGTCTGGCATTTCGCAGCTTGACACTTTGTCATTTGCTGGGTCCTCTTTTTAATGAAGCCATTAAGGTGAATTGCATTTGTGAGTGGCACAGATTGGCACTTTTGCATCTCCCCTCCATTTTCTTAAACACTGCATGGCCTCTTCCATAGGAATAATTGAGACTGAATTACGAAACACATCTGAGGGTCGACACTACATGCTGCTAAATGGCTCGTTTTAATGCTGTTCTACGGCTTAATAAAAGGACTCGTCCAATCATGTTGTTAGGATCAGCCCCTGCTGTGTCCTGTTATGCCCATTGTTTCTCAGTTTGGCCAGTAGGGGCTGCTGGTCATCTCGTTCTTTCTTCTGTGTTCCTTTAGGTTTTGCACAGTCCCTAGTGTGTTCCCCTGCGTCCTGGGGCACTGCATGGCTCAATGGGCTGAGCATGTGGCTGAGATCTGTGCATCCCTGACATTTGGCTTTGGTTACCTCATCTTAGCTCTTGTTACCTTCTCATATTCATGTATTTCACTATTGATATTCCTGTTCTTGGTTAGTCCTGCCGGTGTCTAGGGCGTGATTATGACCTTCACCTGTTATGTGTGGCTCCTAATCCATAATGTTTAAGTGCTATTGAGCCACATCTATCCCTTGTTGATGACCTTGCCCTTGTTTATATATGTGCCTACCCTTGTTTTGTTCCTCTGTCGGTTATTGTTACAGTATATGTGTTGTAGGTGTTGCTTGAATGAGAAAGTATCTCTTGCTCGTGTTTCTTGTATGTTTTCCCTCCGCCTTGTTTGTGTTTATTTCAAGCCTGTTAGTTTTCAGTTTGTCTACCTGCCTTGGTTCGGATCTCTCGCAGTCCCTTTTGCTCCATTTGAGTTTAGCTCCCTGTGTGATGTGTATTGTCATCCACCATGCCCACTTGTGACACATTTGTGTGAGCAGTCTGAATACTTGACTGATGATAGCTCATATGTGCAGACTGTGACCAATCTGGCCATTCCTGTCCATGTCACAGGATGGTTTCATGATCGATGAGGTCTAAGAACAGCTAAAGAGCATCTATGAAATATCATGTAAAAAAAATTCAGAGTAAAGGATAAGGAATACGGGTCCACTTAAAAAATGTCTTATAGTAGAATATGTGTTCTTGTGGTATTTTTTCCTGGGGTACTACAGGTATTCCTGTAGCATTTTCCTGGGGTAGTACAGGTATTCCTGTGGAGTTTTCCTGGGGTGCTACAGGTAGTGGCGTTTTCCTGGGGTACTACAGGTATTACTGTGGCGTTTTCCTAGGGTACTACAGGTATTCCTGTGACGTTTTCCTGGGGTACTACAGGTATTCCTGTGGCGTTTTCGTGGGGTACTACAGGTATTCCTGTGACGTTTTCCTGGGGTACTACAGGTATTCCTGTGGCGTTTTCGTGGGGTACTACAGGTATTCCTGTGGCGTTTTCCTGGGGTATTACAGGTATTCCTGTGGCGTTTTCCTGGGGTACTACAGGTATTCCTGTATCATTTTCCTGGGGTACTACAGATATTCCTGTGGCATTTTCCTGGGGTACTACAGGTATTCCTGGGGTACTACAGGTATTCCTGTGGCGTTTTCCTGGGGTACTACAGGTAGTGGCGTTTTCCTGGAGTACTACAGGTATTGCTGTGGCATTTTCCTGGGGGACTACAGGTGTTCCTGTGGCGTTTTCTTGGGGTACTACAGGTATTCCTGTGACGTTTTGCTGGGGTACTACAGGTATTCCTGTATCATTTTTCTGGGGTATTACAGGTATTCCTGTGGCGTTTTCTTGGGGTACTACAGGTATTCCTGTGGCGTTTTCCTGGGGCACTACAAGTATTCCTGTGGCGTTTTCCTGGGGTACTACAGGTATTCCTGTATCATTTTTCTGGGGTACTACAGGTATTGCTGTATCATTTTTCTGGGGTACTACAGGTATTCTTGTGGCATTTTCCTGGGGTACTACAGGTATTCCTGTAGCGTTTTCCTGGGGTACTACAGGTATTCCTGTGGCGTTTTCCTGGGGTACTACAGGTATTCCTGTGGTGTTTTCCTGGGGTACTACAGGTAGTGGCGTTTTCCTGGGGTACTACAGGTAGTGGCGTTTTCCTGGGGTACTAGAGGTATTCCTGTGGCGTTTTCCTGGGGTACTACAGGTATTCCTGTGGCGTTTTCCTGGGGTACTACAGGTATTCCTGTGACGTTTTGCTGGGGTACTACAGGTATTCCTGTATCATTTTTCTGGGGTATTACAGGTATTCCTGTGGCGTTTTCTTGGGGTACTACAGGTATTCCTGTGGCGTTTTCCTGGGGCACTACAAGTATTCCTGTGGCGTTTTCCTGGGGTACTACAGGTATTCCTGTATCATTTTTCTGGGGTACTACAGGTATTCCTGTATCATTTTTCTGGGGTACTACAGGTATTCCTGTGGCGTTTTCCTGGGGTACTACAGGTATTCCTGTGGCGTTTCCTGGGGTACTACAGATATTCCTGTGGCGTTTTCCTGGGGTACTACAGGTATTCCTGTGGCGTTTTCCTGGGGTACTACAGGTAGTGCCGTTTTCCTGGGGTACTACAGGTATTCCTGTGGCGTTTTCCTGGGGTACTACAGGTATTCCTGTGGCGTTTTCCTCGGGTACTACAGGTATTCCTGTGATGTTTTGCTGGGGTACTACAGGTATTCCTGTATCATTTTTCTGGGGTATTACAGGTATTCCTCATTTACATTTCTCATTTACAGGATTTGGCAGACGCCCTTAGCCAGAGCGACTTACATAAGTGCTTCGAGACTCTGCAATGAATTTCCGATGCTAGCTCAACAAGGACCCAAGCTATGAATACTATCTCTGAGAACTCCATTGAGTAGTGCAGATTTTTTTTTTTTTTTTTTTTTTTTTTAAAAACACACCAGAATAAGAGTCGAGAAAGAATATAGAAGTTCTACGTCAAGTATTTCTGAAAAAGAAATGTTTTGAGTCGTCGCTTGAAGACAGTCAAGGATTCAGCTGTTCGGACATCTAGGGGGAGTTCATTCCACCAATTAGGTGCCAGGACAGAGAAGAGCCGAGATGCGTGTCTTCCTTGTACCTTGAGGGGAGGAGGGACCAGTCGAGCAGTGCTGGAGGATCGGAGAGATCGTGGTGCAGAGCGTTTCCTGGGGTACTACAGGTATTCCTGTGGTGTTTTCCTGGGGTACTACAGGTAGTGGCGTTTTCCTGGGGTACTACAGGTATTCCTGTAGCATTTTCCTGGGGTAGTACAGGTATTCCTGTGGCGTTTTCCTGGGGTGCTACAGGTATTCCTGTGGCGTTTTCCTGGGGTACTACAGGTATTCCTGTGGCATTTTCGTGGGGTACTACAGGTATTCCTGTGGCGTTTTCCTGGAGTACTACAGGTATTCCTGTATCATTTTTCTGGGGTACTACAGGTATTCCTGTGGTGTTTTCTTGGGGTACTACAGGTCTTCCTGTGGCGTTTTCCTGGGGTAATACAGGTATTCCTGTGGCGTTTTCCTGGGGTACTACAGGTAGTGGCGTTTTCCTGGGGTACTACAGGTATTCTGTGGTGTTTTCCTGGAGTACTACAGGTAGTGGCATTTTCCTGGGGTACTACAGGTATTCCTGTGGTGTTTTCCTGGAGTACTACAGGTATTCCTGTAGCATTTTCCTGTGATACTACAGGTATTCCAGTCCTACAAGCAGGTCCTCCAACTTACATGGAAAACTTGGGGGTTGGTGGCAGGATTGGCACTCCAGCCACTGGAAAAAACCTCACACTGGTCCATTTAGACTAGTGTGGTGCTGAGGTATCACCTGCCGCGTGGCGGCACTCAGGTTCTCCCTGAGGTGGTTTGTCATGTGGTGGGAGGGGCAATGCGCTGTAATCAGTGCATGCTCCTTACACACTGTAGTCAGTGCATGCTCCTTACACACTGTAATCAGTGCATGCTCCTTACACACTGCAGTCAGTGCATGCTCCTTACACACTGTAGTCAGTGCATGCTCCTTACACACTGTAATCAGTGCATGCTCCTTACACACTGCAGTCAGTGCATGCTCCTTACACACTGTAATCAGTGCATGCTCCTTACACACTGCAGTCAGTGCATGCTCCTTACACACTGAAGTCAGTGCATGCTCCTTACACACTGTAATCAGTGCATGCTCCTTACACACTGTAGTCAGTGCATGCTCCTTACACACTGCAGTCAGTGCATGCTCCTTACACACTGTAGTCAGTGCATGCTCCTTACACACTGCAGTCAGTGCATGCTCCTTACCTCTTCTCTACCACAACATTTTTTATGGTATTCCTGTGATAACCTTGTGGTCTCTTGTATTATTGCTTTTCCTGTTGTTTACAACATGGAAATACTGTAGTATTCATGTGGTAGCATTGTGCTATTCCTGTGACAATCCTGTGGTTTTATGTCCTCTTTCTGTAATTGTCATGTGGTAGTGCTGTGTTCTTTTTAAATTTTCTTGTGGTATCTTAACACAGAGTAAAATAACGAAAGAAGCAAATGGGAAACAGTTATCTTAAACAAAGATTACAATTGCTATATATAATTCAGTATTTAATCGAATGTATTGCATCCCTTCCCAACAACTTGCGCCCATTTAATAACTTAATCCATGCAGATTATTCCTCCACACTGGGAGGCTGCCTAACTGTTTCTGCAAAGATACAAAGAAAATAAAAATTGTACATTAGACTTTATGACAGCCTTTGTCAAAAAGATTATTAAAAGGACACTACTAATAAATTACTACCACAAACTTATCAAAGAACTCTGTCATCCTCAGTGGTTCCTGTTGAGGTCCTTGGGTGCTTTTCCCCCACCCCAGGTTCTGTACGTTTGGTTCTTGAAGGTGATGGTTTTCCACTGGCGTGAAAACTGGTACTGATGCCAAATGCCATCACAAAACAAGGCGGGTATTTTGTACTGAATTCAAGAAATGGCTGCTGTATAGTATATGACTGGATGTGTAATATTAAAACTAGCATCGCATGTACACACGTGGACAAAATTGTTGGTACCCTTCAGTCAATGAAAGAAAAACTCACAATGGTCACAGAAATAACTTTAATCTGACAAAAGTAATAATAAATAAAAATTCTATGTAATTTAACTAATAAAAGTCAGACATTGATTTTTAACCATGCTTCAACAGAATTAATTTTAAAAAAAAACTCATGAAACAGGCCTGGACAAAAATGATGGTACCCCTAGAAAAGACTGAAAATAATGTGACCAAAGGGACATGTTAATCCAAGGTGTGTCCACTAATTAGCATCACAGGTGTCTACAATCTTGTAATCAGTCAGTGGACCTATATATAGGGCTCCAGGTAGTCACTGTGTTGTTTGGTGACATGGTGTGTACCACACTCAACATGGACCAGAGGAAGCGAAGGAAAGAGTTGTCTCAGGAGATTAGAAAGAAAATTATAGACAAGCATGTCAAAGGTAAAGGCTATAAGACCATCTCGAAGCAGCTTGATGTTCCTGTGACTACAGTTGCACATATTATTCAGAAATTTAAGATCCATGGGACTGTAGCCAACCTCCCTGGACGTGGCCGCAGGAGGAAAATTGATGACAAATCAAAGAGACGGATAATACGAATGGTAACAAAAGAGCCCAGAAAAACTTCTAAAGAGATCCAAGGTGAACTTCAAGCTCAAGGAACATCAGTGTCAGATCGCACCATCCGTCGTTGTTTGAGCCAAAGTGGACTTCATGGGAGACGACCAAGGAGGACACCATTGTTGAAAACAAGTCATAAAAAAGCCAGACTGGAATTTGCCAAACTACATGTGGACAAGCCACAAAGATTCTGGGAGAATGTCCTATGGACAGATGAGACAAAAATTGAACTTTTTGCCAAGGCACATCAGCTCTATGTTCACAGACGGAAAAATGAAGCATATCAAGAAAAGAACACTGTCCCTTCTGTGAAACATGGAGGAGGCTCTGTTATGTTCTGGGGCTGCTTTGCTGCATCTGGCACAGGGTGTCTTGAATCTGTGCAGGGTACAATGAAATCTCAAGACTATCAAGGGATTCTAGAGAGAAATGTGCTGGCCAGTGTCAGAAAGCTTGGTCTCAGTCGCAGGTCATGGGTCTTGCAACAGGACAATGACCCAAAACACACAGCTAAAAACACCCAAGAATGGCTACTGTCACGGGAAGCGTTCGGCGATAGCGGGCAGAGCGGGTAAGCAAGATGCAGGCAAGCGGAATACGGGGATTAACGAGGGTTTAATCAATACACCGGGAGCAGGAGACATGGAACGCCAACTAACATCAATGACAGACAAAGCAAACTGGGGAGACCAGGACTTAAATACACAAGACTGATTGAAAGCAAAAGGAAACAGCTGGGTACAATTCGGGAAACACACGCGGGTAAGTAGGGGGCGTGGCACACAGGAGGAGCGGACGAGCCGGGCGTGACAGAACCCCCCCCCAAAGGCGCGCTGCACCGGGCGCGCCCGGGAGGAGGCGAAGGACGGGACGAGACCAGGGAACCAAAACCTGAAAAACAAGAACCAAAACCATCAACGAGGGACAGGGAACAAGACAGACAGGCAAAACTGACACAGAGGCAGAAGCCAGGACAAGACATGACACAGGACAGGAAAGGCAGACAGACAGACAAGAAACGGGGACACGGAGGGAACAGGCGGAACAAAAGGGCCAGGAGTGAACAGAGGGAACCCAGGGAGAGAAGGAGGAACACGAGGAGCAGAGACGGGAGGAACAAAGGAACGAGGAACAGAGAAAGGAGGAAAGACGGGAGGAGGAGCAAACAAAGGAGGGACCAGGGCAGGAGAGAAGGGAGAGAAGGAGGGGGAACGAAGGGGAGCCCGAGGGAGCCCCAGCGGGCGACGGGAGGCAGCTGGAGGGGCCGCAGGCGGCCGGGAGGCCGGAGCCGGAGGGGCCGAGGAGACAGGGCGAGGGACCCGCGGAGGGGCCAGGGAGGGAGCAGGAGGGAGCACCAGGGAAGGGGACGAGGGAGCTGGAAGGGGCCAGGGCGAAGGTAAGGCGAGGGGGGGAGCCGCCGCAGGCGGCGACGTCCTCCGACGAGCCGCAGGTAGGGGCCCCGCAGGCGACCGAGGAGCCGCCGTCGGGGAACCCCCAGGCGACCGACCAGGCACCGGAGAGGGACCCGCAGGCGACAGCCGACCCGGAGGGCCAGGACCCGCAGGCGCCAACCGAGCCCCAGCGCAGGCGAGGCAGGGCGAGCGGGACACAGACAGGCCGACCCTAGGTCGGGGTCGACGCTGCCGGGGCGAGGGACCAGGGGTCACAGGAGCGGGGCCAGGGACAGGAGCGGGGCCAGGGACAGGGTTAACAGGCAGAGGGAGCGCCTCTGGAGCTGCTGCAGGGCGGTCAGGAACAGGAACGCGGTCAGGGACAGGAACGCGGTCAGGGACAGGAACGCGGTCTGGCTGTGGGGGCGCCGGGACAGGAACACGGTCAGGCTGTGGGGCCGCCGGCCCGGGAGCTGCAGCAGGCGGCTGCAGAGGGGGCGCCGGCCCGGGAGCTGCAGCAGGCGGCTGCAGAGGGGGCGCCTCTGCAGGAACTGGAGCGCGGTCAGGAACTGCAGCGCTGACGGGAGCTGCAGGTGGCTGCAGTGGGGGCGCCTGCCCGGGAGCTGCAGGTGGCTGCAGTGGGGGCGCCTGCCCGGGAGCTGCAGGTGGCTGCAGTGGGGGCGCCGGCCCGGGAGCTGCAGGTGGCTGCAGTGGGGGCGCCGGCCCGGGAGCTGCAGGTGGCTGCAGTGGGGGCGCCGGCCCGGGAGCTGCAGGCGGCTGCGGCGGCGGCTGTGCAGGCAGCGAAGGCGGCTGCGCAGGCAGCGGCGGCTGCACGGGAGCTGGGTCCGCCGGCAATGGCGGCTGCACGGGAGCGGGGTCCGCCGGCAATGGCGGCTGCACGGGAGCGGGGTCCGCCGGCAATGGCGGCTGTTCCAGCGCGGGGACCGACGCGCTCTGGAGCAGGAGCAGCTGGCGGAGGTCCTCCGCCAAGCCCTCGAGTACTTCCGGACCAGAGGCGGGCGTAAACGCGTCAAAGCCTCGCCTCAAACGCGCAACGAGAGCCTCAATCCTCCGGTCTCCTGGGGCTGTCGGCCGTTCCATTACCCTTATGAATAAACCCTGGAGGGTAAAAAACTGGTTCGCCAGGGCAGCCTTCCTCCCTGGGAGAGGCGTGGTGTACGCCTCCGGGGTGGCTGCCACTGGACATGGGGCAGGATCGTCCGGTTTAGGCATGATGGAGGTGGCCCTAGCCGGCATACGGGGCACACGCGAGAGGGCGTCTCTACCCTTCCGGATTCCCCCCCAATTGTCCAGGCGTTCCGGCCGATAATGGTACTGCTCTAGGGGTGGTAGGAGGACTGGTCTTCTCCGGGCGTAGTCCGCGAGAAGGAGGGGTGCCTCCTCCTCGTCCTCAGACGGGAGCCATAGCCTGGCTAGCGTGCAGGCTCCAAACTGGATCTCCGGCTCTTTCCGAAGCCTTCTTGCCCGCTTGCTTTTCTTGCGGTCTGTCATTCTGTCACGGGAAGCGTTCGGCGATAGCGGGCAGAGCGGGTAAGCAAGATGCAGGCAAGCGGAATACGGGGATTAACGAGGGTTTAATCAATACACCGGGAGCAGGAGACATGGAACGCCAACTAACATCAATGACAGACAAAGCAAACTGGGGAGACCAGGACTTAAATACACAAGACTGATTGAAAGCAAAAGGAAACAGCTGGGTACAATTCGGGAAACACACGCGGGTAAGTAGGGGGCGTGGCACACAGGAGGAGCGGACGAGCCGGGCGTGACAGCTACGAGGAAAACATTGGACTATTCTAAAGTGGCCTTCTATGAGCCCTGACCTCAATCCTATTGAGCATCTTTGGAAAGAGCTGAAACATGCCGTCTGGAAAAGGCACCCTTCAAACCTGAGACAACTGGAGCAGTTTGCTCATGAGGAGTGGGCCAAAATACCTGCTGAGAAGTGCAGAAGTCTCATTGACAGTTACAGGAATCGTTTGATTGCAGTGATTGCCTCAAAAGGTTGTGCAACAAAATATTAAGTTAGGGGTACCATCATTTTTGTCCAGGCCTGTTTCATGAGTTTTTTTTTTTTATTAATTCTGTTGAAGCATGGTTAAAAATCAATGTCTGACTTTTATTAGTTAAATTTCATAGAATTTTTATTTATTATTACTTTTGTCAGATTAAAGTTATTTCTGTGACCATTGTGAGTTTTTCTTTCATTGACTGAAGGGTACCAACAATTTTGTCCACGTGTGTTTATGCATATGGTATATATTAAAACAAAATCACATTGCAATATTTCAAAAATTTGCCCTAGTATATAATACAAAATACTTTATTTCTTGTCATGTCATTCTAATCTAATGCCCATATGAGCAAGACCAAGGTCAAGTCCTCAGAGTTTTTTTTTTGTTTTCGCTCCAATAACTCCACTAACCACAGTCCATTACGGGGCTCACCTAGGAAGAGCTAAACACTTATAATCTCAGCATTTTAAAAATCCTGGCTACCACCCCGCCTGATCTTCTTGTGGCTATTCTTCATCACAGATCAGAGTAAAAGCTTGCATTTCTTAATTTGTCCATCCATCCATTAATATTACTTTTACGTTCTTTATTTCGTTTATCATTTTCTAACCAGTTGCATTGTGTTTCAAGATCATTAAGTGCAAGTTATTTGCATAACAAATTAACAAATAAAGCCTTTCAAGTCCTACACCATAGTATCAACGTTCCAAAAAAGTGCCCCAGTGCCACTGAGAAGGACAGACACAGCACACTCCTGACAGAGAGGGAGAGACACAGCACACTCCTGACTGAGAGGGAGAGACACAGCACACTCCTGACAGAGAGGGACAGACACAGCACACTCCTGACAGAGAGGGAGAGACACAGCACACTCCTGACAGAGAGGGAGAGACACAGCACACTCCTGACAGAGATGGACAGACACTGCACACTCCTGACAGAGAGGGAGAGACACAGCACAGTCCTGACAGAGAGGGAGAGACACAGCACACTCCTGACAGAGAGGGACAGACACAGCACACTCCTGACAGAGAGGGACGGACACAGCACACTCCTGACTGAGAGGGAGAGACACAGCACACTCCTGACAGAGAGGGAGAGACACAGCACACTCCTGACTGAGAGGGAGAGACACAGCACACTCCTGACAGAGAGGGACAGACACAGCACACTCCTGACAGAGAGGGAGAGACACAGTACACTCCTGACAGAGAGGGACAGACACAGCACACTCCTGACAGAGAGGGAGAGACAGAGCACACTCCTGACAGAGAGGGATGGACACAGCACACTCCTGACAGAGAGGGACGGACACAGCACACTCCTGACTGAGAGGTATCAGGAGTGTGAGGATATCAGCATGTCATCAGCAGAGAGTGTATGGAGATCAGAGTGTCATCAGGAGTGTGAGGATATCAGCATGTCATCAGCAGAGAGTGGAGATCAGCACTGTCTGCCTCCCACCCCCTACCCCCACCCTACTTAGAGTTATTTTGCTACCTCTAGCTAATAAAAAACTGGACAATCACCTGCACAAAGGTCTCTGCCATGGGATTAAATGTGCATGCGGCTGACTCTCCTCTGAATTTGCTAATGGAATGTGTGAACTCAAACACTTTTACAGTCATTCCACCCTGTGAGTGCATGCTCTCCAGCTACTGCATGTGGAATGACTCTGTAAGAGTATCACTTAAATGAATAAATGTGTTGAGAAGAGACACTGACGTCATCATCCATGTGGGATCTTAGCTGTCATTACTCTAAGGTGATGGCATCACATCAGGTGAAGAAGGGTGTCATTACACTAAGGCAGTGATGTCACAGTCAGTGAAGAAGGGTGTCATTACACTAAGGCAGTGATGTCACAGTCAGTGAAGAAGGGTGTCATTACTCTAAGGCTGTTATGTCACAGTGGGTGAAGAAGGGCATCATTACTTTAAGGCTGTTATGTCACAGTGGGTGAAGAAGGCTGTCATTACTCTAAGGCAGTGATGTCACAGTCGGTGAAGAAGGGCATCATTACTTTAAGGCTGTTATGTCACAGTGGGTGAAGAAGGCTGTCATTACTATAAGGCAGTGATGTTACAGTCGGTGAAGAAGGGCATCATTACTCTAAGGCTGTTATGTCACAGTCGGTGAAGAACGCTGTCATTACTCTAAGGCAGTGATGTTACAGTCGTGAAGAAGGGTGTCATTACTCTAAGGCAGTGATGTTACAGTCGGTGAAGAAGGGCATCATTACTATAAGGCAGTGACATCACAGCAGGTGGAGAAGGCTGTCATTACTCTAAGGCTGTTATGTCACAGCAGGTGGAGAAGGCTGTCATTACTATAAGGCAGTGACATCACAGCAGGTGGAGAAGGCTGTCATTACTATAAGGCAGTGACATCACAGCAGGTGGAGAAGGCTGTCATTACTCTAAGGCAATGACGTCACAGCAGGTGGAGAAGGCTGTCATTACTATAAGGCTGCAATGTCACAGCAGGTGGAGAAGGCTGTCATTACTATAAGGAAGGTGATGTCACACCCTAACCCTAACACCTAAACTCACCATACTCTTTCTGAAATTATCGCTTGAAGATCCCGTTGATCAGTTTAAATCCAGTTAATGGCTGGAAAACAGATGGATGTGATGGAGAGATCTCTGCATGATAAGATGCGATTTGACAGATACAGATCGAACTCTCCATGAATCCATAATTCAGAAGGTACAGCTTCATGTGTTCAGAATGTGAATGATGTCACCACCCTCACACCATGGAGAAAAGTGCTGACCGTGACTCGAGAAGGAAGATGAACGGCCCAAGTTCCGGATCCCCCAATGCGCAAGATTGCTGTAGTGAGAGAACACCGAACCCCTGTCAACCAGGTTCAAGGCGAGCGACACCTCAGGATGGAGAATGTGGTGAAAAGTAAACTGCAGCACATGTGAAAAGCGGAAAGGCCTGTCAGAGAGTGATAACCTATCAGGCAAATGGGAGATGTTTCACTAACGGAGCTGAAAGCAAGCGCAGGGCACGGCACGTTAAAAGGCCTGCCGGCCCGCATGTAATTACCCAGGCTCCAGCACGAGGTCACCACCAAGCTCAGCATATAGGCATGTAAATATTTGTTTTCAGCCTAATGTAGTAATAACGCAGGGAGCATCACAGGAAAATGTTAACAAGCCTAGGACTGGACAGCCTTCACAAAAGTGATGGTGAGTTATGCAAAGGTGCCTGAGCCAGCGAGGAAACAGCTGAGCACAGCTGGAGTGGAGAGAAGACAGCGAGCAGGAGAGGGCTGACCCGGGTCCGGTGAAGCACAGGTCACGTCATAACAGCCCAGAGAACCAAAAGCACAGCACTTAGTGTATATTCACTCATTTTAGCTGAACTGTTTCCATCTTCTGAGAATAAACCCTGCAGTATGAGTATGTGTGGACTGTGTACAGACCGTCAGTCCATATGGCTGGCAGGGAAGCTGGCAGGCTGCAGCCATGTGTAAGTGTTGGTCTGTAACTGTTAATCGGGACGTTCATGGAGAATATTAATGGCACAGCATGACTTTATTACAGCATTTCCATCATTTGCCCCCTATATGTATCTCCTGGACACACACATTACTGACTGAAGTGCAGCAGCTTGATGGACACTACATTTAACAGTATGGCACCATGAGGGCGGGGCCATATGATTGGGGCGGGGCCATAGCATTGGGGTGGGGCCATAGCATTGGGGCGGGGCCATAGAATTGGGGCAGGGCTATAGTGGGATGAGCAGGAGAGTAGACTGAGCATGCCGAAGCTCCCAGCTGGGGAGGCATGAGGCTGGGGTCAGGAGCACCGGGGGGCTTTCTCTGTTACAGCTTCATCAGAGCATTCAGATGCTAAAGGGGCCCAAAAACATCCTTCATCTTGATTATCCCGCCTTTAATTACATGTGGGAATAGACACACACATTAAATACATACTTGTAGCGGGTTCTTAGTTTCTCAGAATTCCAAGGGCTGATGTGCTTTTATTTTGAAGTTATGTTTTCCTTCTGGTTTTCATTCTCTTTCACGAGAACAAGCTGTCTCCTTCTTTTCTCCCCTCGCCACATACTAAACACAGGTGTAAGGCACCAGGGGGGCTTACAATTTATCTGCATACAGGAGCTGTGATGCGTGTCAGAGCCTCCATCGTAGGAGACTTGCGTGATGTGTGTTTACGTATTTGTGCGTTTGCATGCTGTGTGTTTGCGTGTATGTGCATTTGCATGCTGTGTGTTTGCGTGTATGTGCATTTGCATGCTGTGTGTTTGCGTGTCTGTGCCTTTGCGTGTCTGTGCGTTTGCATGCTGTGTGTTTGTGTGTCTGTGTGTTTGCGTGTATGTGCGTTTGCATGTCTGTGCCTTTGCGTGTCTGTGCGTTTGCATGCTGTGTGTTTGCGTGTATGTGCGTTTGCGTGTATGTGCGTTCGCGTGTCTGTGCGTTCGCGTGTCTGTGCGCTTGCGTGTCTGTGCGTTTGCGTGTCTGTGCGTTTGCGTGTCTGTGCGTTTGCATGCTGTGCGTTTTCATGCTGTGCGTTTGCGTGTCTGTGCGTTTGCATGCTGTGCGTTTGCATGCTGTGTGTTTGCGTGTCTGTGCGTTTGCATGCTGTGTGTTTGCGTGTATGTGCGTTTGCGTGTATGTGCGTTCGCGTGTCTGTGCGTTCGCGTGTCTGTGCGCTTGCGTGTCTGTGCGTTTGCGTGTCTGTGCGTTTGCGTGTCTGTGCGTTTGCATGCTGTGCGTTTTCATGCTGTGCGTTTGCGTGTCTGTGCGTTTGCATGCTGTGCGTTTGCATGCTGTGTGTTTGCGTGTCTGTGCGTTTGCATGCTGTGTGTTTGCGTGTCTGTGTGCTTGCATGTCTGTGCGTTTGCATGCTGTGTGTTTGTGTGTCTGTGCGTTTGCATGTCTGTGCGTTTGCATGCTGTGCGTGTGCATGCTGTGCGTTTGCACGCTGTGCATTTGCGTGTCTGCGCGTTTGCGTGTCTGTGCGTTTGTGTGTCTGTGCGTTCGCGTGTCTGTGCGCTTGCGTGTCTGTGCGTTTGCAAGCTGTGCGTTTGCATGTCTGTACGTTTGCGTGCTGTGCGTTTGCATGTCTGTTCATTTGCGTGCTGTGCGTTTGCGTGTCTGTGCGCTTGTGTGTGCGCGGCAGAGCACACCTATCTACGAGCAGCTTTGGGAATACTGACCACTGCTTTATTTATCATGTGATGGGGACAGTCATGTCCCGCTGAGGTAAGACCCTGAGAAGTGGCTCTGTCACAGGGAAAGCCTCTTAAATATAGGTAATTTCTCCACTTTCTTCATTACTGTGTTCCTTGTTTAAGTCATAGCAGCAGTAGCTATGAATTTTTAACACACCAGCAAGCACAATAATTCAATTAAGCACAATTAAAAATGAAGAAATGAATAATGAAAAAACCACGTTCGACTCTCGGCGATTCACTCTCTACAGTTAAACGTCTGCTTTTCTTTAATTAGCTCTTGCAGCTCATGGTTGCAGCTGAGACGCACCAAGCTGTACATTTGTAGCCTGAATTTAAAGCGACCGGACACTTCCTCTGCAGGACAGGCACACTGGGCCCTTTTCTCCCAAGAGGACAAACAGCAGCATTCATGTGGTTGGTGCACAGGGCGGTCCAGAGTCCTCCTCCAGCTTGGGCTGAGACTTAAAGCCACCAACAGCAGGTGTGGCTCTCTTCGGTATGATTAGGGATCTTACTGGTGTGTGTGTGTGTGTGTGTGTGTGTGTGTGCGTGTGTGTGTGTGTGTGTGTGTGTGCGTGTGTGTGTGTGTATGTGGTGTGTGTGTGTGTGTGTGTGTGTGTGTGAATGATAGCAATGGTGCAGAGGGCATAAACCCTAGAGCAGGCAAACTCTGGATTTTGAGCTCTTCTTAGGTCAAGGGCACCACACCTTCATGGGCATGAACAGGTTAATAAACTGCAACAACACGGTAAATAAACAGACGGATAGATAAATAGATGGACTGACAAACAAACAAATAAAGCAGGCTAACATCAACCAAAACCTGTGAAAAGCAGCAGAAAACATACAAAACATTTGGTACTAACAGCTCAAAACAGGCAAAATACTAAAACATCAGTTCTGAGGTAGCGGCAGAGCTTTTGCTTACTTTCAGAGTAAAAATACTTGTACTTTGTTGAATGTGGGGCTCTTTCTGTCTCAGTCTATTATTATATGTCTCGCCTTCACTTACACATACAAGGAAGGATGTTCAGCTGACAGAAACTTCTAGAGACAAACAATAATAATGCATTTCTTGGAGACAGAAACAGCGGCTGTGTGATAAAAATAACCATGGAGTGGATCTGCTTGGGACAGACACACCTGCTTATTCTGTGTCTCTTACCTCTCTCAGGTTATAGTGGCGAAATGACCAAAGAGTTTTCAGCTGAAAAACCAGTACAGAAGATTGCAAAATGCGCAAAGAACGACTCGTGGTGCAGATCCCAGAAGCTTCCGGAAAGGTTGGTCTTCAAAGTCTCAAGCACAATGGCTTTCAGTGGTTTGTCTGTTTCCAAGTAACAGATGGAGAAATCTTATGCCAGCCATCACAGATACCCCCCCCCCTCCTACATTGTTGCCCCCAGTCAAATTGTCATAGTTCAGCTATGAGCGCAACATCAAACCAATGACTAATAAAAGCCATCTGCCAAGACTGGCAGCGGTGAATTTCCCCTCACGGCCGCCACCTTGAGGTGTGTTCACAAGCCCGCAGGACATGAAATGGTCTGTTGCTATTGCTAATTGCTCAGCTGTTGCGTCATATGGACCCTATGACGCGTGCACCGCTGACCAAAGTACCTTCTAACAATGACACATAACTACCAGTAACATAAACCTCTATCCCATCAGGAGATTGGGAGAGGACCAGGGTTACAAACAGCAGCTGCTGAGATCTTTCTTCTAGATGTCTGAAGAATGCACTGACAGTAAAGCATGTCTGGCTGGCTGCGGCATAAAGATCAGTCATATACCGTAATGAAAAACGCTCAGAACGCAACATCACAGTTGATCATCTCTGACTCTGCATGTGTGCTGGAATCAGAGGGCACCTAGGTTATAAGACCGCAAAAGGCCATGAACATGGCTGATGCACATTACTTGGCAAAGAGAGATGAACATCCCTAAACTCAATCAAAGAGAGAAAAGCTAAACCACAGTGACTCACCTGAACGCATGTTATGGAGGCCCCCTGCTATGCAAGATCCTCCCATCAGACTCTATTGACCTTGACAGGTTAGTGATTCTCGTTAGATCAGCCTTGCTGATGGGTCTGTATGCCGGTGGCAGTGACTCACACTCAGGAAACACAGGCATCAAACTCTCGGATCCCCTGTGTAGCTCAGCTGGCACCTTTATCTACAGTCCCATGGTCCTCATTGAGTGGAACCACCTAAGCATCGTAGATAAGGAGGAACTGCAGCATGAGCCGATGCTAACAGCAGAGCCGGACCTGAAGACTGGGTCCACAGCCTCTCGCACACACGAGGGAAAAGGCTAGTGAACGGCACACAACGCCAGCCTGTACTATAGGCTGCTCTTGGCAGCTGATGTAAAGGCAGGGAGGTACGTCAATGCTAAACAGGGGTGTGGGGGGTTATCAAATTAGCGGCCTGAACACCAGTGCAGCTCTGCTTTCTGCCTTCTGGGAGATACACAGCCCCGGCATGTCCCATGGTGCTGAAACCCATGGTGGAAGTGCTGCAGGGTTTCAGGGTGACCCAGAAAGGCAGTGCTTAGGTGGTCGTCATGGAAGTAAATAAATTTGAGTGTTAGATCCCACCCAGCTGCTGCAGGACCTTCTGGGATGAAGCACTGAGATCACTAACTGGTTTTAATCCCCTTTACCTAATGCTGAAAAATCCCCAGATGCAGTCCTCTGGCTGTCCTCCTACGCCAGTTTCACCACAGTAGCATCTTCCCCTGCCTCTTTCGACCGTGTGCTTGTCCTCAAACGGTGGGAGAGGAGGTCACAGTAATCAGGGGAGCACATCTCCCCGTTGGTGATGCCAGGCCCTCGAGTCCTGCATCACGCAGCGGGTACATCAGGCTCCGCGGAACAGAATCTGCTGCCTCAAACATCAAACAACAAACCAGTGATTGTCAGAAAAAGGTCAGCAAACAGCTGATTATGGTCATTTTGCCTGGGAATTTAATGACTCACAGCTTCTTTCACAGCTCGGAAAATGCCCACAAGAACAAAAGGAAGCGTATGTGCAGGTTTTGGGGCTTTAAAGACCATCGAGCGTCAGACTGAAGCAGCACGCGATTCCTGGAGTTAATGACAGCAATTTCACTCAAATATTTATAATGCTTTTGGACTCTCTCCTTGGATGCAGCAGATGATTTAAAATGTTTATTCATTTATTTTTTTTATAAAACTGCATTGAACAGGACCTTGGGAAGCCTGATAACATCTTAAATAAGGTATCATATTTTTAAGCCTGGGGCTGGATAACTGAGATAATGATGGTTAATTGTGATCCAGACCAGCGGGGACAGAATGGATTCCAAAAGAGCACCTTGAGTTTGAGTTTGAATGGCACAATCCAGCCACTGCATGTAGGCAGCCAACTGAAGAACACTGTTGGGGTAAATTTCCCCAGAGCACCCCCTACAGGCCAAATTAAACTTATGCATCTAGCCAACTGTGAGGAGATGTGTTGCTCCTCCAATCAGCTCCAGGTTTCTACTTGTGCCAGACAGAATAAGGGGGTACCTGGCAATCCGGTTTTCCTAAATAGCGTAAAGGTGACCTGATTGGCTGGTAGATGATGCATAACCCTCCAGTGGTCCAGTGCTGAGTATGATGCCACAGCACAGCACTGGCACTCATTTGCAGCAGCCATTTAATTTCATTTCAATGCATGAGAATAGGCGGCAAAATCAATAAGGAGAGACCACAGGACGTGATTGATGGGAGCAAAGCCGGACGGGCCCTGGTGGGGAAGTCCATCTCACTGATGGCTCCAGGTGATGCTGAGATGATGTCATCCAGAGGGAGCAAATGACAAAGCATACAAAATATATGAAGTTACTTTAAAATAAAACCTTCACCCAATGGGGATGATCTATTCAGGTCAAACACCTCTCTCAAGGCTAGTAGCCAGGCCTTCAGCCTGCCTGTCCAGCATGGTGCCATTTGTGCTGCTAAATGACTTGATTTAACAGGAACAGCAAGCCTGTGTGGTAACCCAACAGTTCCGGGACTGTGTAATTATATCTGCAGTGGGCTTCACTGGTGCTTATCTGGTGCTTGATAACTGCTAAAGCTCTGCAAAGTGCTAACCAACCAGGCCTTCACTAATGCTAATCTTTCTCTGGTACAAAGCAGGTGCTTCATTAATGTTAATCTGGTGCTTTCATGGTAAAATAGCAGCTTCACTAATGTCAGTCTGTTTTTTTGCTAATGCTTCGCTGGTGAAAGTGGTTAATAGTTACTGTTGGCAAACTACAGCACAACGACGTTACGCGTCTTTTGTATCGAACCCAGACGTGATATAGCAGTGGGAGCTATTATGGGGGGGGGGGGGGGGGTCCTTACAGGTCAGGCATTCATGTCAATAACCTTCTGATCAGAAACACACTTCCCTAACCATTAGACTACAACAGGAACTTAAGCCAATGCTAATCACATGCTATGCTAGTGGCTGCTTTACTTCTACTCAGTGGCTACTACTACAATGCTTCCCCCAATGGTATCAGATAGTTCGGTAGAGTTAATCGCATGCTCTGGTAGAGTGTTCTAGTAAATTGTTTTAGTAGAGCTCTTCAGGTTCTTTGGTAAGCTGTTCCGGTGCTCCCCTAGTGCTTTCATTAGTGTGAATGGTAAGCAGGTGCTCTTTTATAGCTAACCATTGCAGCTCTTAAACCTGTCATCTGTGAGGGGGATGTCTGAGTCCTGCCTGACAGTGTCATATGCAGACATTAAGTACTGAGGCAGAAAAGCCTCCCCACTTCTCACATCTCCCCTCCCCAGGTGACCTGAACACTGCTTTTCTCCAGTTGTGGGACACCCAGCCTGTCCAGTAGCCCCTGACCTCCTGCAGCTACACTACCGGTCAAACGTTTTTGCACAGCACAGGTTTTTGCCACTGTTCCATTTATTTCATAAACTGAAGATTTTTTTTATTCATGTTAAGCACTGAAAAGTTGTGTGAGCAACTATAAATGAAAATATAAGTCAAATTTCATTAAGTTTTCTTTATAACGTGGAAAGAGTATGTAAGAGTGCATATCTGACATCCTATTAACTGGTTGTGTGGTGATGGCAGTCACATTCCAGGCTGTGTTTTAGCTTTAAACGCACTGGTTAACTGAGTCATCCCATGAAACAGAGCAGTATGTAATGTTCATTGTACAAAGAACACCTCGAATTTTCTCTTCTGTTATAACTGCTAGAGGAGGTGACTTTGGTGAATCAAAGATATGACATTTTATTGCCAATAAAGGTGAACTCAAATGGTGAACAAACTGTAAATTTCTTTGTTATCAAAGAATATTGAGTGTGTTTTTAGTAAATGTTAAGTGAGTAACACTCAGTGTGTGCATAAACGTTTGACTGGTAGTGTAGAGCTTGTGTGGACAAATGACAGTCCTGTTGACTGTAGCGACCTGACAGGTGAACCCATGGTACATGTGTGTGCCCAGTGTATCCCTCATGTCACTCTGCCGGGAGGCTCTTAATGGCTACATTATTAAAGCATGGAGGAAAATTATCATTTAGTCTACAGCAAGAAATTGGGAAGAAGTGCAGCTGGAGCAAAATGGTTTAATTCCAGAAAAGCCAAAGAAAATGCTGACAAAATTAAAGAACCATTATTTGCTCCACTTATTCCCTGAAATCTGAGTGCTGAATGGGCAATACGGCAGTGGTGGCATGAGATGAGGTGTTAGGCCTGGAGGTACAGACACGCCTGGTGGTCGGCTTTCATGCAGGCGGGTCGAGGAGGAAGGCCGAGCAGAACTCGTTCATCATGGCTGCGTACTTAGGCTGTTTCTCTATGAATGCTGAAGGCAAGGGCCCATTGCATAGCCTTTTTAAGGAGCCAGTCTTGGTGACCATATCAAAAACAGGAAGGGAAGTATTAAGCACACCATGTTAATGAATGTACATGAACATCGACCCCCTAGTGGAGGGCCAGTGGGAGACTCCACCCACAATGTGGGACACTGAGAGTTCAGTATACCTGCCTGAGATGGGCCCCTGTTCATCGTGGAGAGGGGGGCACTAGTTTTAGGCCTCAGACAAGGATGACCATACCACTTTTACCACTGGATGTGCCTGCAGAGGGGGTTAGTGTTGTCATCGTGAGCAGGATAGTCCCTTTCAGTGTTTCTCCCATCATTCTGTTCACCATTTTGGGCTGTGAGTTTTAGGTATGAAAAAAATTTAACACAGAGGGAAAACAGTCCTAACCCTAACCCTAACCCTAACCCTAACGCAAATCAGGAAATTTCTGAAGCCTCGGGTATGTTTTGTGATTTTCATTAGGGTTATAATACAGTATAACATAAAATGACTTAATTTAACCTGGTGTCAATATTTACTGTGTGGCTCTTTTGTTGTTTGTTAGATCGTCTGATATCAATTACATGTGAATTCTAAATTAGTTGAATCCCAAATAATAGTGAAATAAAATCTGCTCTAGTTGTCTTAGAGCTTTTATGCATTGTAGCTGAGAGTGGTCTAGCATCCACTCATCTGTTGTCATTGAAATGCTGATAATTAATAAATAATGAATACATAAGACCTAGTTAATGTTAATTACAGCACTTGCATGGTTGGATAAAGAGGAAAGGCCAAAGTCACTGAATTATGGCTGCGTGAGGAGTTGTTCTCCAAAACAGAGCATTCAGCTCTTATGGAGACGTTTCAGTTTGTTTTGGGGTCTGTGGGAGACATGCAGAGACATGCAGAGACATGCTGAGATGTGCTGAAACATGCAGAGACATGCAGAGACATGCAGAGATATGCTGAGATATGCTGAGATATGCTGAGAAATGCCGAGACATGCAGAGATATGCAGAGACATGCTGAGATGTGCTGAGATGTGCTGAAACATGCAGACACATGCAGAGATATGCTGAGATATGCTGAGACATGCCGAGACATGCAGAGACATGCTGAGATGTGCTGAGATGTGCTGAAACATGCAGAGACATGCAGAGACATGCAGAGATATGCTGAGATATGCTGAGACATGCTGAGACATGTAGAGACATGCAGAGACATGCTGAGATATGCAGAGACATGCAGAGACATGCAGAGACAGAGACATGTAGAGATATGCAGAGACATGCTGAGACATGCAGAGACATGCACATTTTCTGTCAGAAGTGCTGGGTAGAGAAGGAATTAAGATTCATTGTAGATTGTTAAAAGACTTAATCTTTGCCTGATTGGATTTTGGGGGGCAGGGGGAGTGTGTCCCTATGCTGTGTAAAAATTGCCAAGATAAATTAAGACATGTTAATTGCATTAAGAAGAAAGAGTTTTTCTTGTGTGTGTGCATGTGTCTTGGGAAGTTTGTTTAATTCAGTATAAGTACTGCAAATGGATTGGTTTTGTAACAAAAATCATTACTTTATTCATTTGTTTGCAAAAAAATTTAATATCACATTAGAAGCAACCAGTAGTTTTAAATAAAACAATTATTTCAAATAGTAACAAACTGAAACCCAATTTATTGGTATAAAAGAGCAGTTTTGAGTTTAAAAGCATTTGGGTGCTTTTTAATTAGGAACACCTTTGCAATAAAATAAAATGCCACACATTTGTGTTACTATCCCTTTGGGAGCCAACAGCTACAATTAGAATTAATAGCAAAATGGCAAGAACAGCACTGAGTGAGAAATGTACGTATGTTAAGTATTCTTTGTCACTGGACATTTGTTATGAAACAAATAAATTTGAAACCAATAACATTTTTACTGAATTCAGCAAGACTCTCCCAAGACTGAGCACCATATGTTTAATATGTGTGTATCCTTTAAAAAGATTGACTCATTAAATGAACCTTTTATTTTGAATTCCATTTGGATGCAGTGCGAGAGCCACTGCAAGAGAGCCACAGTGTGAGAGCCACTGTGAGAGAGCCACAGTGTAAGAGCCACTGCGAGAGAGCCCCTGCGAGAGAGCCGCAGTGTGAGCGCCACTGCGAGAGAGCCGCAGTGTGAGAGCCACTGCGAGAGAGCCGCAGTGTGAGAGCCACCATGACAGTCTTCTGCCCCCACCCCCATGTATGCTCTTGTCTAAATCCCCCCCGTATGGCTGCATCAGGTTGAACTCCTGTTATTAAACTACACTGGCCAGAAAACTTAATCATAATCATGTAACTTTTATGAATATTTCACAGTATTGGTTAGGCAATAAATTAAAAATTTACTTGAAACACGCTGCATAAATTAGTGTATATGTCTGATTTGTCAATGTTTACAAGTTTAATGCACTCAATCATGCAATGATTTTGCTGGAAAGCTCTCAAGTGGGAAGCAGGAATAACAAGCAGGAGGAAGCCGACCCTGCCATCGCCTCTTTCACCCTGAAGGTGGCGCCACCCACAGTTGCTTAGTCTCACACTGGCTTGTCACCTATCCAAAGTGGATCGTCATGCTGCTCTCGCTGAATGTGGGGTGAGAGAAGTGTGGCCCCCCCGGCCCACTCACGACCCCCCCCCCCCCCCGGCCACCCATAGCGTTTGAACCAGAATCACTAACATTTATCTGCAGACGTAAGGCTTCAAAGGTCACATGGGACAGCGGCTGTGTTAAATTGCCTTTCCTGCTGCTGTCAAGCACTGTGATGCGGGGGGGGGGGGGGGGGGGCACTCCTCCTTGTCGGCCTTATCCCAACAGTGTTAACAGACACAAACTGCAGGGGGAGTGAAAATGGCTGGCTAAGTATAATCTGCACAAATGCCAGGAGGAAGCCTGTCCGGCAGACAGGGGCTGATTACAGGAGCAAAGGATGGTTTGAATCTTTGACCTTATTTTCTGTGAGGATTTTTTTTTCCATAATGAGTAAGAGATTCAGACAAACTCTCTCAGTGCCGGTGGATTTCATTTATGTGAGGCGGTCTGAGGTTCCTGCAAATGAAAGCGATGCAGAACATCAGAATGCTCTGATTTAGCTTATATGTCCCTTATAAGAGTGTCATAGCAACTACATTTAAGCTTGATGAAAGGATATGTTCAAAATCAACTCAGGTTTACAGTGACAGTTTGTGCCAGTCTGTATGAAGCAATGGAAGGAGGTCCTCAGCTCTGCTGCACTTTAACTGAAGATGTCCAGAGACACATCCTGCTGTTTGCGATGGTGGAATGAGGTCCTCAGCCCTTTGTAATGCAGATATTCATGGACTGCAGCTGCTTCCTGTTATCTCTCTCTCTCTCTCTCTCTCTCTCTCTCTCTCATTTGTTTAATTAACTGCAATCTCTCTGTTTGTTTGTTTTTAATTTTTGATGTGTGTCATCCGATTATTCCTCATAGCATCACGATGGAATATAATAAGATACTGTCAGGTTATGAATTATCATACAGCAATACCACGTTAGGGAATATTACACAATGCAGCCATGCTATGGGGTCTATCAAGCATTACAGTGCCATACTGCAGAGTAAGTCGTGTATTAGTAGCATCATTAATCCATGTTGTAGAGTAATGGGCAGGATTTTCAGTATTATACTATTAGTTTTTCATGTTACAGAGTAATGTACAGCATTGTTAGTATCATGGTACTACAGTATGTTGCAAAGCAAATGTGGATTATTATTAGTATAACTACACCATGTGACAGAGTAATGTGCATTACTATTAATATTATTATACCATGCTACATAGTGACATATAGTATTTGTGGTATTATTATGTCATGCTTAGGGGAAATGTGAAGTATTATTATGCCTTATGACAGAGCATAATTTCTCTGGGCTGCCCAAACGTGGTGGAAGCACCTGCTGTCCTGGTAAACCAGGATCCAAATCCCAGTTCCAGCACTTAGTCCAATCTGCATAAAAACAGTGATGATCACAGTGCTGCTTGCACCCTCTGCCTGCTGATCCATCGGCTCCCTGCGGGGACACTAGTGTTCACAGATAATGCAAAACACTGGTGGAGGAGGGTGATATTCCCATACACACCATTTAGAAGGTTTTATTGCATTATATTCTGTTTATTTACTTCCTGGCTACACACAAAATTCAATTATTGTAGCATCACACAAATTAAAAATGCAAGAGAAGCCAGATCAATAAAGCAATTTGTGCTGATTGATAAGATGTTGCTATGAAATATGGGGCTGATCATTTATTTATTGGGTTATTGGTGCAGTAAAACATTTCATTTCCCGCTCAGGGTATCATTAATGCTATTTTGGGACCTTGACATTATCTCACTTGAACAACTGACATGCTGTAGGGTAAGATGTAACCAAAGGAACATGGGAAAGGAAGAAATTAGGAAGCAAACGAGAGAGAGAAAATGAAGGATGTCATTAAAATTGTCAGTTACCCACTGCTCACAGTGGCTTTTTACTCACTGCCGGCGGCTCCGTCGTTATTCCTGCCACGTTGCACAGATTTATCCACTGCATGTCGCAATCAATTAATTAATTTATTTATTTATTTAAAACAACTCATTTGGATTTTTTGCTTTTTGGACATTCAGAAAAGCCCAAAAATGGGGCTATACAGCTAAACAAAAACATTAAAGCTGAAATAACACAAAACATCGATGCACAGGCAAACGGACATTGACACCGACTCACAGACTGGTCTCTGAAAAGCTGTGCTGCTTCACTTAACCTGTGTAAAGAGCATCAGACAGAGATTCAGCCTGGACTGAATTTATTTCTTGCTTCATAGAGTTAAATAGCCAGGCTTCCTCCTTCACCGTTCACTTTTAATACTTAAAATGATATCATTCTGTTATAAATTGTTTTTGAAATTTAGGGAAAGCACAAAATGAAAATTTAATTTACTCTATAACTGTGTAACAATTTAAATGTAAAATGTTCAGTTACATTCTGTGTCGTTGTTTTAAGTAATTTTATATTCTGCAGGGATCCAAAGGTCCTTTTACAGGAGTTTTTCGTTTTAATTTGTATTAATATTTTATGTGTTTTTCTCATATCTCCCACTGTTTGTATTACAAAATTTCTGCAAAGGAACAATAATAACTTAAAACAAGCATGACACTGCAGCTGACAGTCAGGCTGTATCAGTTTCAGGGAGCAGCGTGGTCTCACTGTCCCTCATTACGCATTGATGTTCTTCCAGGCCCTGATTTCGAGGGTAACAAAGATGTTTTCCTTGCCTTTTGCTGTATTTCCTTCACTTGGGGTTCTGTACTCGTCTTCCAAATGGATACAGTGGTAGAGTGAGGCTTCCTATAGATTAGTATGATGTCAGAACTAGTCCCCACTATAAATGGAGCTGCCACCAGTGTCCTCAGACAGGGAACAAATTATGGAGTTACACACGCGCTGGCTTTCAGTGATGTACCCTTATCCCAACAGTGCCCAGCCTCACATTACTGCTTAAGGAAAAGACGCAAGTCAGGGAGACCATCCAGCTGTACCTGACCATAAACATAGAGGAGCAGAGCCCGGTGACCACAGGGTAAATCAAAGAGGCAAGTCAGGGAGACCATCCAGCTGTACCTGACCATAAACATGGAGGAGCAGAGCCCGGTGACCACAGGGTAAATCAAAGAGGCAAGTCAGAGAGACCATCCAGCTGTACCTGACCATAAACATGGAGGAGCAGAGCCCGGTGACCACAGGGTAAATCAAAGAGGCAAGTCAGAGAGACCATCCAGCTGTACCTGACCATAAATCAGATCAGCAGAGCCCGGTGACCACAGGGTAAATCAAAGAGGCAAGTCAGGGAGACCATCCAGCTGTACCTGACCATAAACATAGAGGAGCAGAGCCCGGTGACCACAGGGTAAATCAAAGAGGCAAGTCAGAGAGACCATCCAGTTGTACCTGACCATAAACATGGAGGAGCAGAGCCCGGTGACCACAGGGTAAATCAAAGAGGCAAGTCAGAGAGACCATCCAGCTGTACCTGACCATAAACATAGAGGAGCAGAGCCCGGTGACCACAGGGTAAATCAAAGAGGCAAGTCAGGGAGACCATCCAGCTGTACCTGACCATAAACATGGAGGAGCAGAGCCCGGTGACCACAGGGTAAATCAAAGAGGCAAGTCAGGGAGACCATCCAGCTGTACCTGACCATAAACATAGAGGAGCAGAGCCCGGTGACCACAGGGTAAATCAAAGAGGCAAGTCAGGGAGACCATCCAGCTGTACCTGACCATAAACATGGAGGAGCAGAGCCCGGTGACCACAGGGTAAATCAAAGAGGCAAGTCAGGGAGACCATCCAGCTGTACCTGACCATAAACATAGAGGAGCAGAGCCCGGTGACCACAGGGTAAATCAAAGAGGTAAGTCAGAGAGACCATCCAGTTGTACCTGACCATGAATCAGAGCAGCAGTGCCTGTTGACAGTACCTGTAATAGAGCTAGAAAAGGCAAGGAGGCCATCAGGCTGCATCTGAAAAAGGAAACCCCTTATCTGAGGCTGAATTTGCTGTATGGCACTAGGGGAAATGCCTTAATACAAATAAAAAGAATCTCTCTGATGGTATATAATGAACCCTAGCCCAGGAACAGCACATCCTGAGTCAAGGTTAGAGGAGTTAATGCAATAATTCACAGGCAAAGAAGACTGGAGGCGGCTGCAAAAGATCTATATGTTTTTTCGGGCGGCTTTGCAGGGCGACGTGAGCGTGCATTCGCAGTGTCTCCCAGACCTGTCAGCAAGCCCACCCGCGCACCCACCTGCACGCCTGCAAATACGGCACCGGGAGTCTCCGCTTCCTGCCTGCTCGCGGGTACGAGCCGCACTCTTTAAAGGGATTTTCCCCACAGACATGGATGCCTGGGTCTCTCCCACACGCTGCTCTGAAGCATCCCCACCCCCCAACCACCCCCCCACGCTTTGCCCTGGAAGTGTGGAGCCTTGGGTTCGGAAAGAGTTTTTAATGCCGGTACAGGAATGACTGACACTGCTTATAGTGGAACTTTCTTTGTCTGAGATTCATGGCTGCTACTTTAACCTCTTAGGTCAGGATGGAGAGGAAGAGGCTTGTGAATCACGACTAGCAGGTTTTATTAGGTGGAACATGACACATGCTCATTTTTTTAGAGCAGTGTTTCTAAATCAAGTTCTTTGGGACCCAAAGTCCCAAAGCGTTTTTGCTCCCTCCAAACTCAGACAGACAGTCCACATTTTTACAAATTTTAGCAAAAACATGGACTGCCTGTGGGTCCCCCAGGACTGGATTGGGATATGCCTCGTGGGTGACATGGAGCTTTGGGAGAACGCTCAGGCCCCTGGTCGGGAAGCTGACAGGGCCAAGGAGGGAATGAGCAGATCAGAGGTGCAGGTTTATCTGAAAGCGTTCAGCGTCGCACCCAGGCACTGGGCGAGCGAGGAGAACTAAGCAGCGAAACGGCAGAGCGCATGGGCGCTTCACGGCCGGCCTGGCAAGTGGAACAGCACGGCCCACGCAGAAGCGCCTTTCACTTAAATTAATTACAAAGCCCCGAGGCCCCCGACCGTGTGCTCCCTCCGACACGCGATTGTGCCGCCTTGTCCTGCGTCACTGCTCACGATCCACAGATGGTGGCCGTATGTCGACATCCCCATTGGAGCCACATCAGCCCGACGCAAAGCGTGATTCCCCGACAAGCCGTCCTTGACTCTTCTGAAAAACCTTTCAAGATGCTTTTATTAATAAGAACTTTCCAGGGGTCCAGATGATGAGCCAATTTGCTGTTTCATGTGTGCTCTGAGCTGCTGCTTTGATAGAACAGGTGAATGAGACCGTCATGAACTCCTGAAGGTGAGATGCATCCCTAACTACCCATGAAGCCATTTCAGCCTCTTTCAGAGGAGTCACCCCAGCGCTTTGGGTGCTATGAGGCATGTCAAACATACAGACTTTAGAATGTCCTTCAGTTCACTCTCAATGCGGGGCATTTCGGGCTGGAATGAGCTGTAGATAGCAATCAGCGCTGATGGAAACAACAGCCTTCTCATGCCAGACTAGACACAAGGCAGTTCAGGGCAGTGCAGAGCCTTAGCACAGTACTCACTCACAGAACACACTCACAGAACACACTCACAGTACTCACTCACAGAACAAACTCACAGTACTCAGTCACAGAACACACTCACAGTACTCACTCACAGAACACACTCACAGTACTCACTCACAGAACACACTCAAAGAACACACACCACATGATCATTTTACATGCTAACAGAACACGCCCAAAGAACATACAGCACATGCTAATGGTACACACTCACAGTACACACTCACAGAACATGCTCATGATACAGTTCACAGGACACACTCACGGTACACACTGATGCTACATGCTCACGGTACACACTAATGGTACATGCTCACCATACGCACTTATGGTACACGCTCAGCGAATGATCAGTTACCCCAGAGCCTGGCCTCCAGCTCTGTGTCCCCTGCCGTGCCGCTGTCCCCCTGGTCCCCGGCTTCCACTGGCAAATTAGTCTGAACACAGCAGCTCAGATAACGCTGCACAGTGTGCTGAGCTATTAGCCTCAGTCACCTCCCTAGGGTGTAGCCCTGAAATCACATAGCAGAGTGCGTACGGAGACACCCCTCTGTACGCAGCGGAGTCACATCAATATTTGGATGTGGAAAATGCCACATTCATTACAATGAGCCGCTTGAATAGACCTGTCGATTTTGCTAGTCCCACGCCTGCCGTATCGCTCTGAGTGGGTTTGCCGTTTGCTCGCCCCCCTGTGCACTGGGGCCCCTGCTTTGTTCATCGACGATGGTGCCCCTCCCTTTGACAATGCGGCGGTGGCTTTGGCAGCGCATGTGACTCACCACTCACATGCACGGGGCCCCTGGCTCACTAAAATTCCCTAGGAGGGAATAAGAGGCTCTGATAGGGGAAGTGCGCTGCCCCTGCTGGCGGGACCTAAACCAGGCTGTGCTCCATTAACTTCAGGTCCACAAAGATACAACCATCCTCAAAGCATCGGTCTAACTGGCTCCTCAGCCTAAAAGAACTTGACGCTACTCATACATCTACAGCTGGAGATGTACTCCTGCAAACAGGACGATATCGTCCATTTTTTAACATTTAGCTGTGGCTTCAGGTCCCTATTTTATGCAAAAAGCCTCAATCCAAAACGAATTTCATAAAGATTACAGAAGACGTCCCTGTCCTGGGACCTGCAGGTGTAGCTGTCTGCTCAGGTGGTCATGTGACATGTTGCATAACAGTCCCTGGTCGTCACCATGGGTACAACAGAGGAAAATGCTTTGTCCTGATGCCGCGTATTAACGATCGCAGTGAAGCACAGGGAAAACTTTAGTTTTTCTTTCATAATTATATTACGAGCTGAGTTTCTAGCTATGATGTTTTTATTTAAAGAGATTGTCATTGTGGTTGTTTCTCCTGCTATAAACATGTTGGTGATGATGTCACAGCCCCCTTTCCGTGTGGGGGGGTTTGTGTGAGCCTGTGGGGTGTTGGAGAGGCGCTTCACGGAAAGGCCAGCTCTCCCTGAGACAGCAAAGGGAGTATTCGCATATCCATTACATCACAAGGGTGCCCATGAAATTCCCTCTATTCCATCCTCCAAAATTCCCGAGTCCCGTGGAGCTGCCGGCCATCTGTTCGGAAAAGTCCGGTTTATATATAAACATTTATATAAATAGTTGCATTTTAGCTGAGGAAGTATATGCCGTACACTGATTCAACTGATAATTTAACAACTATTTATAATTTGAAATAACTGAAGGTTTTTTTGTTTTCAAAAATGAGCTTAAAATTTCATTTCATATCTACATTATGTGTTCATTTTATAAACACTGACAGTTTAATTCTGAGGATTTATTGGCTCATTTATATTTACAGCCTATGGAATTACATATCTGCTGTTATCTGGGGGCTCCTGAGAAGCTCCTCACTGCTCACAGAGAGATGGAGGTAAAGCCAAGCGATACTGAAGATCTGTCGACATCGTTTACGTTCCTCTCCCGGATTTCATTCAGCCGCTGCTCTGTGCATATTTTCCCACCTTTAGCAGTGTTACTGAAGTTTTTGCTATGTTTCCTACATGCTACATGCATGTTTTTTTTTTTTTACGTGCAGTGTGACATGCAGCATATCTGCTGTAACTAGGTGCAGGTTCTGATCTTCTGCAGGTTCCCATCCTGTTCCACAGCTATCGTAGACGTATCACATGAGATGAATATTACCATGACGCCATGTTTTCTGCACGACACTGATCGATCAGCCTGGGCTGTATGAGGAGAACCTTCTCTCAGACTCAAGGAAGCTCCACACCAACCCATACAGACGTGTCACTGCTGGTTCTCATCCTCTCACCTGCATCGAATGTAGTGATTCTGAATTTCCTTGAGTCCCTTTAGTCCTGAGTCATGCAAACATCTCATCCAAGGTGGAGACAGACTTTATAAGGATCTCTGCATTACAGTAACATTGTTCAATTGGCTAAGTCACCCTTCCTTCTTATGCTTGAATTGCAGCAGTCCAGTGGGTTCTGGCTCGAATGGATGCTTCTCCCCTTAGAAGCTGTCCGGTGTCTGCTGGCACCATCTGTGAGCTGTGTGTATGAATGTGTGTGTGAGTGTGTGTCTGTGCATGTGTCTGTGTGTGCATCTGTGCGTGTGTGTGTGAGTGTGTGGCTGTGTGTGTATGTGTGTGTCGGTGTGTGTGTAAGTTTGTGTCTGTCTGTGTGTGTGTGTCTGTGTGTGTGTGAGTGTGTGGCTGTGTGTGTATGTGTGTGTCGGTGTGTGTATAAGTTTGTGTCTGTGTGTGTGTGTCGGTGTGTGTCTGTGTGTGTGTGTCGGTGTGTGTGTCTGTGTGTGTGTGTCTGTGTGTGTGTGTCTGTGTGTGTGTGTCTGTGTGTGTGTACATGTGTATGGTAAATGGAACTGGAGCAGAAGCTTGTCTAAGCAGGATATCCCGCTACAGATGAGTGCTCCTCAGATTAAGGATAAATAAACAGGAGGTTTTTCTTCACTGTCTACTGGTTCCTACACTGCGCATCAGGCCTGCTAATACATGCCAAATCCATTACCGGGACCACCTATTAAAATGGTTACCAGAGGAGAAAGACAGAGGTCACCACTCATTAAGCTGGTTACCTTTGGAGACAGGTGGGTATGACCACCCATCAAACTGCAGTGCTCTCTTATCGGGCAACACACACCACCCATCAAACTGCAGTGCTCTCTTATCGGGCAGCACACACCACCCATCAAACTGCAGTGCTCTCTAACATTCAAAACACTGCAGTTTGCATTCTCACCTGGAAGTTTGAACCCTGCTCTTAGTTCCCTGCATTGGCTTCCTATTAGGTCCAGGACTGACTTCAGTTCTTCTACTTACATATAAGGCACTTAAAAGTCTAGCACCTGCCTACCTTACAGAACTGATTCATGTTCACGAGCCACATCATACACTCAGATGACAGAATGCAGGCTTCCTTGTCATCCCATATATATATAAAGTAACAGTTGGCAGTAAAGCATTCTGCTACAGGGCTCCGATACTGTGGAATGGTCTGCCAGCTCATGTTCTGGATGCTCAATCGGTCTCAGGCTTTAAATCTTGACTGGGGATTTATTACTTCAGTTTCAATGAGCCTGTGCATGTTCTCGCTGCCTTCCTTCCCACATGTCCGGATGGTGCCCGGGGTGGGCACCATCTGAGCTGGAGTGCTGCTTCTGTCCCATGGAAGTGTGACGTTGTGGAAGTGGCTTACAAACTGTGACACTGAGGGTGCAGCCTTCGATCTGCCAGCACACGCAGGCCGGCGTGGGGAACCAACACATTGACGTGAGCTTGGCCACAGCTTACACCTTACGCTTAGCAAGCACCCTGCAAAGGGGGGGTTGGGCATCCAGATGACCTTGGGCCCCCAAAGGTTTTTTTCTCTCTCTTTGGTTGGTTTTAGTTCCTCTCGTCCAGCTGACTTCTCTCCTTTCATCTGTAGAAATGCTGTAATGATTGATTTCGACACCCTTGTCAAGTGTCATGAGGCGACTCTCTTACGAAAAGCGCCACATCAAAATAAACTGAATCGAATCAAAATGGTGACCAAAGGAAAAACATTTGGTTTTTCATGTATTTATGACTGACTTGTTTCAGACAGAAAACTGACAGAGAGCATCCTGATCACTAACTGCAAGCCACACCGAGTTTTGGGAGGTTGAGAGATGCAGGAGGTGCCTGCTTCTTTTACAGAATAGCCAAGTGCATTTCTAGTGCAGAGTCTCCATCACTGTTTTCCCCTGACACTCTCCCGCGCTTACGGAATATAAGAAACACTAATATTTCTACAGTTTGGCTGTAGAATTTTTTAATGGGGATTCCTGTGCTTATGGGCTTTTGTATGCCACAGATTGTGGATTACATATTTAATAACTTAAATATTTAATGACACACGTGACATGTACAGGGAAAGAGGGATTGTCTGGGATGAAGGTTCACTCATACGGAGCTGCTGGGGGAGAAACGATTTGATTAGAAAAAAAACATGCTCTTTCCTGGCTGTGCAGCGCTGCCCCACAAGGCCCTGCTGGGAGGCAGCTGGAGAAAATGAACGTCTAACCACTGCGAGGGGGCGAAGAGGGGGGAGCTGCCTATATGTTCTAAAGCGGTGTTTCCTAATCTGGTTTTCAGGGACCCACAGTTAGTCCATGTTTTTGCTCCCTCCCAGCTCCCTGTCAGATGGTCCATGTTTTTGCTCCCTGTCAGACGGTCCATGTTTTTGCGCCCTGCCAGATAGTTCATGTTTCTGCTCCCTCCCAGTTCCCTGCAAGACGGTCCATGTTTTTTCTCCCTGCAAGATAGTTCATGTTTTTGCTCCCTCCCAGCTCCCTGTCAGACGGTCCATGTTTTTGCTCCCTATCAGACGGTCCATGTTTTTGCTCCCTGCCAGATAGTTCATGTTTTTGCTCCCTCCCAGTTCCCTGCAAGACGGTCCATGTTTTTTCTCCCTGCCAGATAGTTCATGTTTTTGCTCCCTCCCAGCTCCCTGCAAGACGGTCCATGTTTTTGCTCCATCCCAGCTCCTTGCCAGACGGTCCTCAGTCCAGCAGGGAGCTGGGAGGGAGTAAAATCATGGACCGGACTGGGAAACACTAAAGGGCTTGATCAAAAGCGAGATATTAGCCTAGTCCCCAAAGCCCAGCAGACAGCCGGCTGTGTGAGCTGGATGTTGCCCGCTGGTGTCGCTGCTTGTTAACAACATTGGCTCACTCTGAAGGGTACGAGCAGCTGAATTACATAAAACTACTAATGTTGTCTAATGAGCAATTATGAGAAGATGAAGCAGTTGGGCATGATGCAGGAGCACAAACACAGGTGCAGGACTGTCTGAAGAAGCAGCTCTTCTCACAGAGTTGTCTTGTGAAGCATTCTGCTCTTCTGCCTCTCCTGCGCAGACAGGACATGAAGATCAGCCCGGGTGTCCAACAAGCTCGCTTTGCTGATGTCATCAGCACCCATTTCTATATCTTCACACTGCAGTATCTCCAAAGGGCTTTGAAGACCAATCAATTTTCCGCTTCTGCTGCTGTGTTGCGTCTCAAATGCCTCTCAGACCTTTACACAGATGTTGAGCATGTCGAACTATTTCTCCTTGCGTTCTTTATGGTTGCAAAATCCCTGGCTGAAGAGGGTTCATGTAGCACTTCCTGTCTCATGTGGACTAAGATACAATGTTGTGTGCAGTTTTAAATGCTGCATTTACAGATATTTACACTGCACCTAGCAGCTCGTGGGAGGGCTGAAAATCATCAGGAAGAGCAACACGGGCCAACCTGCACAGTCACAGGCAGCTCACAGGTCTGCTAAGCAGCAGCCTCCTGTGGAGTGGAGTCCTGTGCACCCATCTGTACACACAAGCTTTCAAAGAGACACACACACTCTCAGAGGGACACACACACTCATAAAGGGACATTTTATCTCACAAGGACACAGATACACAATCTCAAAGAGGCACACGCACTCACAGGGGCACACACTCACAGACACACCCATTCACAAAGAGACACACTCACAGACTCACACACTCACAAAGAGACACACACTCACAGGGACACCCATTCACAAAGAAACACACTCACAGACACACACACTCGCAGACACACACACTGACAAAGTGAGACATGCTCTTAGTCTGCCCCCTACCTCCATCCTCTCACAGCTGTCCTGCTTAACTCTGACAGATGCCAAAGCAGAAACCATCTTTTGGGATCAACCTCCATCCTCCTGTGCTCTCTACCTGCCCCTGTCTCCCTGTGCCCTGGACCTGCCCCTGTCTCCCTGTGCCCTGGACACACCCCTGTCCCCCTGTGCTCTGGACCTGCCCCTGTCTCCCTGTGCCCTGGACACGCCCCTGTCTCCCTGTGCCCTGGACACGCCCCTGTCTCCCTGTGCCCTGGACCTGCCCCTGTCTCCCTGTGCCCTGGACACACCCCTATCCCCCTGTGCTCTGGACCTGCCCCTGTCTCCCTGTGCCCTGGACACGCCCCTGTCTCCCTGTGCCCTGGACCTGCCCCTGTCTCCCTGTGCCCTGGACACGCCCCTGTCTCCCTGTGCCCTGGACACACCCCTGTCCCCCTGTGCCCTGGACACGCCCCTGTCTCCCTGTGCCCTGGACACGCCCCTGTCTCCCTGTGCCCTGGACACGCCCCTGTCTCCCTGTGCCCTGGACACACCCCTGTCCCCCTGTGCCCTGGACCTGCCCCTGTCTCCCTGTGCCCTGGACACGCCCCTGTCTCCCTGTGCCCTGGACCTGCCCCTGTCTCCCTGTGCCCTGGACACACCCCTGTCCCCCTGTGCTCTGGACACGCCCCTGTCTCCCTGTGCCCTGGACACGCCCCTGTCTCCCTGTGCCCTGGACACGCCCCTGTCTCCCTGTGCCCTGGACACGCCCCTGTCTCCCTGTGCCCTGGACACACCCCTGTCCCCCTGTGCCCTGGACACGCCCCTGTCTCCCTGTGCCCTGGACACGCCCCTGTCTCCCTGTGCCCTGGACACGCCCCTGTCTCCCTGTGCCCAGGACCCGTCCCTCACCCCCTGTGCCCTGGACACGCCCCTGTCTCCCTGTGCCCAGGACTCGTTCCTCACCCCCTGTGCCCTGGACACGCCCCTGTCTCCCTGTGCCCTGGACACGCCCCTGTCTCCCTGTGCCCTGGACACGCCCCTGTCTCCCTGTGCCCAGGACCCGTCCCTCACCCCCTCTGCCCTGGACACGCCCCTGTCTCCCTGTGCCCAGGACCCGTTCCTCACCCCCTCTGCCCTGGACCCGCCCTGTTTCCCTGTGCCCTGGACACGCCCCTGTCTCCCTGTGCTCTGGACCTGCCCCTGTCTCCCTGTGCCCTGGACACACCCCTGTCCCCCTGTGCTCTGGACCTGCCCCTGTCTCCCTGTGCCCTGGACACGCCCCTGTCTCCCTGTGCCCTGGACACGCCCCTGTCTCCCTGTGCCCTGGACCTGCCCCTGTCCCCCTCTGCCCTGGACCCGCATGCCTGGACGCTCGAGCCTCTCCCTCCTTTTCCCTTAATTGCCCGGACACAGAGTGGTTGTGACACAGACAGAGAGAAAGCTGAGGTGTCTCACGTTCCCGATCCATACGGACAAAAGAGCAACGAGAGCAGTCAGCGGCCTGCTTGCTCCAGCCTCTGCTATTAAGGGGCACTACAGTATTCAGAGTCCTCAGGGTGCACGTCAACAGCACCCCCATTAAGTATGTACACACTTGGGTGGCATTTTGATGCACTATCCTCAGAAGTGGAGTGATTAGTGAACCTGCCTGTTATGCGGAATACAAGCGATTCGATTCCTAGATGGGGGGAGTGCTGTACCATTTAAGGGGGTTTGTGAGAGGCTCTGTGGATTAAGTCTCCTTGCCTGTGTTCAAAATGTCACAAGTATGAATGCAGTCCTCAGTAGAATAGGCACATGACTGTTGACCCTTGAGCAAGACCCCCCAAAATGCTCCAGAAATGCCAAACAAAAGACCCCTTGTGTTCAGACCCCAAGCTTCACTCTCACATGTGTGTCTCTCAAAGGAGAGCAAGATGATGATATGTTAAATGGAATATTCCAATGTACCTGTACTCATACTTGTGCAAATGACAATTAATAAGTATCATGTCATTTCGTACCCAGATCATTCTGTGAGAGGGAGGAACGACATCATTGCTGGGTCATTAGTGCTCAGGTCGACCTCATTCCTTGTCACTCATCAACATTGTTAAGCACGGCCTTAAAATGTACCTCCCAAGGATGGCTTCTGAAAGACATGAAAATGGCTTGAAACGATCTGCCTTCAGGGGGTTAAATCAAGGATAGAGTTGGAGACTCGATCAGCAAAGGCGGCCTCCTTAACCTGGATGTGCTACTTCCTGTTAGCCCTCTCTAGCCTGCACTGCTTATTCAGCCTGCAGGGGGCAGCATGGTGCACACCCACACATGACACGGGTCCATCGCTAAAGCACACTGTTATGGCAGCATCTGGCCAAAGTCCTGAAACGCCCTAAGAGCCTGAAGATCTGAGACCCGATGGGTGGTTCATGGGAGTTTTACATACACAAAAATGTTCTAAGATAACCAATCAGATTCTAGAGGATGTGGGTCTAAGCAACTAGAAGAGGCGGGACCAGACATCTGATTTGACGGCTTCTCTAGTTTGGACCCACCTCCTCTACAATCTGATTTGCTATCTATCTGAACCAATCATTTTTCTTTCTGCCTTCAGAACATTTTTGTGGAAGTAAAACCTCCATCCATCCACAAGCGAAGCCACGGCTTACAAACCACTGGACAGCAACATCTGCATAAGCAAAGATAACAAACTGCCTTGTTGGATAGCATTGCTTTGCAGTGCAGGCAATTGACTAAAAGTTCAGACAGAGTACATCCTAGAGTAATATGATACACAATACATTAGTGGTTAACAAAAAAAACAAAACAAACACAATAACATAGAAATACGGATCTGGAATGTCCTCCCAGAAACCCCTGGAATGGGGGACATCAGGAATGTTCTCTTCTTGGCTCTCTGTCCATGGAAGGCTGGGCAGGCACCGAAAATAAACACGCAAAGCAGACTGTGAGGTACAGAGTGAATGCTGACACACTTAAAACACGAAGGCACTCTGCCCTTCACCCCGTCCCGCATTTAATCTGCTCCACATGGAAAGGAGGTAGCATGACGACAGCGTGAGTGTGAGCTGGAGGGGGCGCTGTCAGCAGAAATGCCACAGACACTCTCTGGGCTGAGGGCTTTTCACTCAGAGAATGATCCGTGTTATTCAAAGGGCCTGGGATTAAGCGTTCTTCTTAAGCTGCCCACGGAAGCACGGCAGTGGGAATCAGCCTGGGTGTGAGCTCAGGACTCGGAGCGAGATCTCCATGAGGCAGTCGCTCTTTGTCAACTAGACATGGGTAGTTGTCTCGATTACCCTTGAGGTTACCAATTAAAAAAGAAACAAGCCTGTACTGTAAGGAGATGAAAGTATATTTTGAGTATACTTTGAGTATACTTTGAGTATATTTTGCGTATTTCCCGTTGGTCTCAATGTCCAGCATCTAGAAACTCTCATTGTGAATCTTAACATCTTTCTAGCACATTCCAGACCCTTCTGGTCTATTTATAATGTTGCCCTTCTTGCAGTGTGGACTGAGGCCTGTGTGGACAGCCCCCCCTCGCAGGCAGATGTTTATGATATAAGAGTCAGAGACCCTGCGGACACAGCTTAAAGTTAAGATCACATCTCACATTAATATTTTAAATAAAACCTCATTTTGCCTTTATCCTGCATGTGACAGCTATATATATGTAGATATAGTTTAATAGGTAATACTTTCCGGTCAGCTGTTAACAAGCAGCACTCAGAGGAGTGGAACCTTCCTGTAGCTACAGGGCCTTAATTATCTGCCAAGTATGAGAGAGCAGCTTGGCGAGCCCCAGTACCCCGCCCCTCCACCCCCCCGCCCCCCAATGCACACACCCACCTCGCGTTTAAAGCGTCTGAAATCCCCCCTCGCTGCCGACGGGGGCCGGCTCATGCTGTCAGTGAACAGGGAGAAGCAGAGGCGATGGTATCCTGGTAACAGGCGAGCTGTGCCAGCCGCGTCCCCCCACCCGTTCTCAAGGTGTCGTCCTCCTCGACTTCCACAGAGTGCCATGTGCCTCCAGACTCCAGACTTAAGAGACCTTTTGGGGGACCCCTCACCCTTTTCTTGAGAGAAAAATAGCTGAGGGTCTTCCACGCCCACCCCCCCCCCCCCAAGCCTACTGACCAGAACAAGTATTTAGAAGATGTCTAAATAAACTGGAACCTTCTCTAAGATTCAAAACCATCACGTACCATGAGTATGGTCTCCGGTGCCCTAAAAACAGGAACATTTACAGCAAGTGCTTCACAAGCCTTTAGTGGCACCTGCACATGCGATCACAAGGTCAAGTGGGACAACCACACACTCCTGCGTGTTCAGTTCACAGCTAGCACAGTCAGCACGTACAGAACATACAGCACAGCCAGCACATACAGTAGAGCCAGCACGTACAGAACATACAGCGCAGCCGGCACGTACAGCACAGCCAGCACGTACAGCACATACAGCACAGCCAGCACGTACAGCACAGCCAGCACGTACAGAACATACAGCACAGCCAGCACGTACAGTACAGTCAGCATGTACAGAACATACAGCGCAGCCGGCACGTACAGCACAGTCAGCACGTACAGTACAGTCAGCACTTACAGAACATACAGCGCAGCTGGCACGTACAGCACAGTCAGCACGTACAGTACAGTCAGCACTTACAGAACATACAGCGCAGCTGGCACGTACAGCACATACAGCACAGCCAGCACGTACAGCACAGCCAGCACGTACAGCCCATACAGCACAGCCAGCACGTACAGCACAGCCAGCACGTACAGCACATACAGCGCAGCCGGCACGTACAGCACAGCCAGCACGTACACCACAGCCAGCACGTACAGTACAGTCAGCACGTACAGAACATACAGCACAGCCGGCACGTACAACACATACAGTGCAGCCAGCACGTACAGCACTTACAGCACAGTCAGCACGTACAGCACATACAATGCAGTCGGCATGTACAACACATACAGCGCAGCTAGCATATTCAGTACATACAGCACAGCGCAGTCGGCACGTACAGCACATACAGTGCAGCTGGCACGTACAGCACTTACAGCACAGTCAGCACGTACAGCACATACAGCACAGCCAGCAGGTACAGCGCAGCCGGCACGTACAGCACATACAGCGCAGCCGGCACGTACAGCACATACAGCGCAGCCGGCACGTACAGCACATACAGTGCAGCCGGCACGTACAGCACTTACAGCACAGTCAGCACGTACAGCACATACAGCGCAGCCAGCAGGTACAGCGCAGCCGGCACGTACAGCACATACAGCGCAGTCGGCACGTACACCACATACAGCACAGTCAGCACGTACAGCACATACATCAAAGCCAGCACGTACAGCGCAGCCAGCACGTGCCGCACATACAGCGCAGCTAGCACATACAGTACACACAGCACAACGCAGCCAGCACGTGCAGCACATACAGCACAGCCGGCACGTACACCACATACAGCACAGTCAACACGTACAGCATGTACAGCACAGTCAGCACGTACAGCATGTACAGCACAGCCAGCATGTACAGCACATACAGTGCAGCCGGCACGTACAGCACTTACAGCACAGTCAGCACGTACAGCACATACAGTGCAGCCAGCAGGTACAGCGCAGCCGGCACGTACAGCACATACAGCGCAGTCGGCACGTACACCACATACAGCACAGTCAGCACGTACAGCATGTACAGCACAGCCAGCACGTACAGCACTGACAGCACGTACAGCATGTACAGCACAGCCAGCACGTAAACTGAAACAGACCTGCTTTTTTTCCAGGGGAGGGGCTCGTCTGGCCTTCCATAATAGCCATATGATTACAGTGGCACTGTCATAAATAATTAAAATCACACTGTTGCCTTGGTTCGATTTCGTCTCCCCAGTGATCACTCAAGCCCCATGTCATTGCAGCCACGTCTCAATCGTGGCCCCCACCCTCCGGGGGGGGACGACTATCCAGGTCTTGCTTCCAAACAAACCCTTGATTAATTAGGCTGAATGAGGCGCTAATGTGTGAAGTGGCACCCATTAAGTGGTAAGTCCTTTTGGGAAAGTGCTGATAGCGAAAATGCCAAATATATGGTCCCTTAACCCACCCGGGGTCAGCGACCAACATCAGATAATTCACTACAAATGTGTTTCTCCTTTAGTTAAGGTGAGGCAATTGTGAGACACTGATTCACTTAAGTAATTCACTTAATTAAAGAGCATGGACCTGTTATGCAACAGAAAGCTCTTTAACTTATTAAAAGCATTTATTTATTTTTGCATTTATTTTCTTTTTCTTTTTTTTGACTTGATTCTATTGCTTTTCATTTTATTTTGATATAACACAACACCATATACGTATTGTAGTACATAGCACTTATTTTATTTAACGGCCGCTTTTGTCCAAAGCAGCTTACAACTGAGCAAATGGCACATTACAAACGGATGATTGTCAAGGAGCAATGGACTGTCAACCATAAGCAACCAAATAAAATGTAAGACGTTTGGTATTTTTAGTTTTTTTATTTATTTATTTCATTAACATATTAAAAAAAAATCAATTTCCCCTTCTGGGGACAAAACAAGTGTTCTCATAAGGTCAAAATAACAGGTTTGTATTACAACATATATAAACAGGCCCGCCCAGACAGACAGACACACACACTTACATATATATAAAACTATAGCGCTGCTTGCTAAACCCACTAAGCTGTAATGAGGGAGCTGTCAGGCACTCCTCTCCCACCTGACAAGGAACAGACGATTCACGGCTGTGACAGCTCTGTTCAGAGAACCAGTCTACCAGTGTATGACTATAACGTAACATGCTCCAATGTGTGTGTCACCTTAACACCCTCCAGTGTGTCTAACCCCCACACCACGCGTGAGCTTGCGTAAGATAAGGCCAAAACCATAACTCTCACCCCGGGCAATTTAAAAACAAAACACATGTAAATGTGTAGAACGTCAAAACAGCATATTTAACTGGCCCAAACTTAATCCGTTATACATATACATTGAGAGATAAGATATATTTCGTTGACCACAGGGGGAAATTCGTTTGCGTATAGCAGCAAAAAGACACACACACATACTGACTGGGTGACTATATCTTTTGTGGGGACCATCCATTGATTTCATGAAATTGGATGTTCCCATTTCCTCTCGGGGGACCGAAAATTGTCCCTACAATGTCAAAATAACAGCTTTTTAATTAATCACATCGTGGATATATATATATATATATATATATATATATATATATAGTATTTTCCTGATTAATGTAGTAATATAGTACTTTTCCTATTACTGTTACAAATGTGTCACCAATGGGCAGATCCCAATTAGCGGTTACGGTACTTTGTAAAATGTATATCGGGGGTGTATAAATTCTTTAATCACGGTCTCTCCCTATTCCGGGACGTGTCACCATTTCCACCAGAGCGCGTCTAACACAAGTGCATCAGCACCCTGGTTACGTCTCGCCGTTTAACCACTTGCTGACTAGCTCCTGCCTGTCACTGTCCGTCCGGCCGGCCGCGGAGCACAGGGGGTCCCGCTCCTTAACACGGAGCCGTCGCACACGCAGCCCGGCTGCAGCATGACGCCCGGCTCCCCCGCACCGGAGCGGCGCGCACAAACGGCCAGCATTCATCTGCTGACCCTGCCTGCTTTCTCAACTCCTTGATCGCTCAGCTTGCTCATCTTTATGCATACGGATCGTTTAAATCAGTAGCGACTCCGGATTCCTTCCCACACCGAAGCGCTCCGAGATTTACCTGGCAAGCTGTGCATTTTCTTACGGCAGTTTTAAGAGGCACGGATGGGAGAAGCCTGAGCCCCGCTTGCGCGGGAGCGCCTCGCAGCCTCCGTGTCCCCCTGGACACCGGCAAGGACAGGTGGCTCCGTCCACGCTTCTCACCAAGCCGCGCACTTTGGGAGACCGCAACCGCAAGGCGACCGCAAAGCACACGGACCTAGGAGGCGGACATGGGTGAGTGATCGCAACCCGGCGCGCTTGGCTCAAAACCAGCGACAGATCACTCGTGCGGGGCATGAGCAGCGCAACTGGTTTCACGTCGTAGAGACCAGCTGTCCGTTGCTTACGCGCAAATGTCCAAAAAGAGAGAAACAAAGTTGCCTTTTATTATCGGAATTGAGTGTGCGTCGTATTTTTCACTCAGATGCTGAGGATGAATGGATGCACCGAAACACTCCAAAACCTCATTACGGTCACTGATCTGCAAGTGCCTCTGTTTCAGGGACTTACAGTGGATTGCATTAATTATTTCAATATGTATTCGCGCCAGCGGAACTTAAATATTGTGGTTCTTTCCTGTTAGTTCGTCTGCGTAATTCATATTTTGATGCATTTGGAAAGATTATTGCAATGGTTAAAATTCAACTTCGAAGTTTGCAACTGCCTTTTTTATTCTGAAGAAGGTCGTTATTCTGGTTTATACTGGGATAAACAAATTAACATTCAACTCATTCCCAATAAGACAGAGCCGTAGGCAGTGAGCATTGGGAGGATTAGTAAATCTTATGCAATCCCATTCTTTTTACATCCCCAACATAGGCGGACATTGCCGTCTCTGTCAAGATTGAACAAAAGCGATGACAGATTGCAGCGCTCCTGTTTACCGGTTTGTAACTTGGCCGGCTTCGGCTCCGGCTCGGGCTCCGGCTCGCAGCCAAGCCCATTATTCACAGCCCGTTTCCACTGACAACTTACAGTAGTTATATAAGACCAGAGCTGTTCGAGGAGCCCGATCAAGCCCCCGAAACGGGCCGGAGTTCGTTAGTGATGGACAGCATATTAACGCGATTGATCGGTGATGTTAATTCGCGGCCAGCGTGAAATTATTAACGCATCCATGTTTTATCCTGGGGCGGCGTGTCACGTTGCTTGAAGTGCGCTAGTGAAAATAACCTTGTATTTCCTGGAGGATCAACTAAACCACCTGCTTAATTATTCAGAGGTACATCAATGGAGGTTTTATGGTATATTGATCGAAATAAGCAAGTGAATGAACACGAAAACCCCGCTGATATGAAATCATATTAATGTTCAAGGGAAAAAAGTTCTAATGGAACTATTAGAGACATCACAGTGTTACCCAGCTCCCAGAAGCATCGTAATATCCTCCAGGTCCCAGATAACGGTGCATCTGGACATTTATTAACGTCTCAAATGAGCGTAAATGCGGTGAGTTTGTCTTCGGGGCTAGAATCCGGTAACTAAAATTACTTTACTTTAAATGTTTGTTTCACTTCGAAAAGTTTGCTTTCTGAAAGGAGGCTTACTTGCACTACTTGAAAATATACGTTGTGTACTGTGTGAAGGTTTTATATGGCAATGCCCCAGAAATGGCGAAATACTTGATGCACACTGCGGTACTTCGTGTTCACTGTGCAGGATGACGGTGAACGCTCCACCATGAATGTAGGCACGGCAAGCTGGCGGATTGGTGACAGAGTGGATGCATTTCCAGCGCTGCTTGGAAATGGATTTTACATCACCATGCCAAGGATCTGAGTTAAGCGCTCAGCTGAGCGGTAAAGCGTGAAGCAAAATGGACTAGCGGGAATATTCAGTGGGGCTTATGTTTGACCCTTGAAACCCATATAGCGCAGAATTCATGTAGCAAACGGTGTATTTCTGACATATGTGGACTAAAGCCTGGCAGCAGGCACTGCCCGTAGCCCTTGGCAGACACTGGTCCTTCTCCTCAGCCAAACGGCTGATGGCTGAAGCTTCAGAAATGCATTTGTGATTCAATGGTTTCTCTGGGTAGGTCCTCTGTAGCTCTCCGACACCTCGTAAACGTGCTGCTCCTCCGCAGTTCCGCCACTTTCCCACATAGGTACCAGTTTGTATTCTCACATATGCGTTTATTTTTTTCGCCCTCTGTTCACTCAGAATATCACATGACGCAGTTGTCTGGCAAGCAGCCTATCCACGTATAGCAGAGAAATGCCGCTTCACGGAAACCATACTTAGCATCATTCATGCAAACCAGAATAACTGTAAACCTGGCTCTTCGGTCAAGCACACAACATCCCACCTCTTCCAGACTGTAAATCTGTACTCTGAACTACAGTACTACCCCTGGTACTCTCTGTCCAACAAGAGGTAAATAAAAAGATACATTTATGATAACCTAACCAGATGACATCATTTTAATTGGATATTTTGTTTTGTGAATAATCTATTTGTGCGTAAACAGCCTGTGGTGTCTGCATTTCAGTTGTCATTATTATCAGCAGGATGATGACCAAGAGTAGCCAGTTTTCTGTGTACATGCAGTATTTTATACTGTCATACATTTACGCCAGCAGATTCTTGCTGACAGGAAATTTAGTCCCCATAACCTACAGGATTCATGATTCAGGCAGAGGAAGCTGGAGGAGATCACTGTACTGAGGGATCCCTTCACCAGCCTCTGTCCTCGCACTGGCAGATAAAAAGAGTATCAATCTGTACCTTTGCTTGTCACTGGAGCTGTACCCCCAAGGGTCTGCCAACTGTAAGATAGCTGTAGGTAAATGTACCTTTTAAGAAATGGACTATGAGGAACATTTTTGTACCATTAATGTTGTTTGTACCTTGTGGGTGTACCTTAAATCAGACTAAAGGGTACATTTACCTATAGCTAGGGTACAGCCCCAGTGACAAGCAAAGGCAGAAATTGGAACACTTTATTATGACAGTGCAGAGCCCTGATAATCACAGGCATCTCAGAGGCAGCCACTGTCCTCACAGAGCCCTGATAATCACAGGTCTCTCAGAGACATTCTCTGTCCTCACAGAGCCCTGATAATCACAAGCATCTCAGAGGCAGTCTCTGTCCTCACAGAGCCCTGATAATCACAGGCATCTCAGAGGCAGTCTCTGTTCTCACAGAGCTCTAATAGTCATCGGTCTCTCAGAGACATCCTCTGTCCTCACAGAGCCCTGATAATCACAGGCATCTCAGAGGCAGTCTCTGTCCTCACAGAGCCCTGATAATCACAGGTCTCTCAGAGACATCCTCTGTCCTCACAGAGCCCTGATAATCACAGGCATCTCAGAGGCAGTCTCTGTCCTCACAGAGCCCTGATAATCACAGGCATCTCAGAGACATCCTCTGTCCTCACAGAGCCCTGATAATCACAGGCATCTCAGAGGCAGTCTCTGTCCTCACAGAGCCCTGATAATCATCGGTCTCTCAGAGACATCCTCTGTCCTCACAGAGCCCTGATAGTCATCGGTCTCTCAGAGACATCCTCTGTCCTCACAGAGCCCTGATAATCACAGGCATCTCAGAGGCAGTCTCTGTCCTCACAGAGCCCTGATAATCACAGGCATCTCAGAGACATCCTCTGTCCTCACAGAGCCCTGATAATCACAGGCATCTCAGAGGCAGTCTCTGTCCTCACAGAGCCCTGATAATCACAGGCATCTCAGAGGCAGTCTCTGTCCTCACAGAGCCCTGATAATCACAGGCATCTCAGAGGCAGTCTCTGTCCTCACAGAGCCCTGATAATCACAGGCATCTCAGAGACATCCTCTGTCCTCACAGAGCCCTGATAATCACAGGCATCTCAGAGACAGTCTCTGTCCTCACAGAGCCCTGATAATCATCGGTCTCTCAGAGGCAGTCTCTGTCCTCACAGAGCCCTGATAATCACAGGCATCTCAGAGACATCCTCTGTCCTCACAGAGCCCTGATAATCATCGGTCTCTTAGAGGTAGCCTCTGTCATCACAATCACACATTTTTAGTTAATGCAGCACAGATGGGAGATGCTAACACTTCTTTCTTCTTAGCTCCTCTGGAGTGACATTTTAGGCCATTTTGATTTAAAAACTGCAGGATTTAAAGTAATAGGTTTTAAGTGCACAAAAAGCACCTCATTTCAATATAGTGGTCCCCGTGACCGGCTAATCTCACATTTTTAAATTGCAGTTCAGCTTCACTAATATGCTCATATCGGACAGTTTTATGTATGAAAAGAATAATTTGAATCCACAAGTCTTAAAGGGGAACTGTGAGCCAGGTCTGATGAAGAAGTGTGATTGTATCATCATCATCAAACACTCCATCCTCAGTTATGGAGGTAGATGATATTCGCAGCAATGAAACTTGTCCTTTACGCACTGCTTGTGCTGGTGAGGAGTTGGGGGAATCACCAGTAAATGGAGGCCTCTTTAGCCTCCATCTCACACTAGCATGGGGTGTAATGGTAAAGCTGGCTTGTAAGGCCCCTCCCAGGGGCACCAAAAGTACAAGTGGATACACGGTGACAATGTAAGCTGTACGAGTCACTGATCACGATGCGAAGACTCCGAGGCCAGTGTGACGCATTAAGCTCGTAGCAATATAACCCAGCAGAAAGCCCTTGTCATTGTTCAGCGAGAAGCTCTCACAGAATTCCAGCCTTTGCATATATGATCTGCATCTCCCGTGTGAGGTACACACAGGTGAGAGTCAAGCTGCTTAGGGTTACGGTTAGCCATTTATCCAGCACATCTGAAGCAGATGGGGTAAGGGCCTTGCTGAAGGGCCCAACAGTGATATGATCACTCTGCCAGTCACAGGATTTGAACTGGCAACCTTCTGATCACAGGCAGAGAGTCCAGTCCCACAGAGCTGCACGTCCCTGCATCCACCTTACCTCTGATGGTCCAATGACAGTGTAAGTAACACTTCCGGTCACCGTGTGGTAGTTGTCCTGACTATTTGCTGGACAATGGTGTTCTTGATGAAGGATATTGAGTCTACAAAAACCAAAGTTGTTCTACTCAGAAATACAGAAAAGCCCTTTATGTCAACCTACACCATCCCGAAACCCCTCCCTTCAAATATAATCCAGTAAAAATAAATATAGGCACGTGTGTGTGCACATGTGCGCCCACTAACTGAATCATCCTATTATACAGGCTAAATGCCTTATATATTTTTAGCAAATATGCATATTTGCATATTGCTTAATGTCAATGAATATCTCCCCCCCCCCCCCCATGATTGCTTTGGGGAGCTATACGTTTTCTAGACCGTACATTTAAAACTGAAAGCCACAATTAACATCTTGAGTTCAGGAAATAGTGCTGGCCCAATGAATCAGACTGTTTCACAAAATAGCGTCTTTTCCGTTTCAAATCGGTTGCTGATTAAATTAAACGTGTCTGTGTTAATGACAAGCTGCTTTAAATTGGGCTTTTTTCCTTTTTGCCCGTCGCTGAAAAAGCTGACTGTTTGGAAATTAAGTCGTTTCATTTCATTCGTTTGCATGATGCCATGAAAGTGAAGCCTAAATGATTAATATTACTAAATCTTACGAAAGTGCATACCTGGCTTTGTCCTCGTGTGTAGGAAAGAGCAATGATCAGAGAAAAATAGCAAGTGTGCAGACACGTCCTCCCGGCACCCCAGCCGGCTTGAGCCGCCGTTTCACTTGACGATCGCCGATTGTCGTCTGCATTGGTTTTAAATGTCATCTTTCATCGTTTGGTTTTAGTCCGTAACCCCCTTCCCCTCCACTTTCCTAACCCAGGTTTGAGCTCCGTCCCGGGACCCTGGGAGGGCACCTTGCTCCCGCCGGTGATAAGGCTGGCTTTACTCTGACGTACAACAGGGCATGGACGAGTGCCTTCAAACAGTTAAATAATACTAAATTTATGCAGGCTTACTTATTTTCTTTTTACTTAGCAGAAACTCCTGGATAACGGCGCGCTTTCGGAGTATAATTATGTACCTCTTCGCGCTCTGCGTAGCGCATTAACCTTGCAGGAGAGTTCCACTAGCTTTTTAAAAATGAAATCGGTGGCATAAAAAGTGATGTAACCGCTAGCACCATTTGACTTTTTAGTTGTTTATAAAAAAGAAAAAAACTACTTCAAGAAGTTTAATTTCAGCTCTATCGGCTATCAAAAGGCAGCGCGCCGCAGTGTGGAAGACGCGATTGAAAGGTGTGGGGGGCAGAGATAGATCACGAATGAATGGGTGTCACGATGAAAAATAATTATCTGTTAGTTATGCTGCACATGATAAATCATCAACACCCAAAAGTGTAGGAACATCAGTCATTTGCGAACATAAATTATAAAATTACTTTCGTTGTTTTTGCAAATGCTGCTGCTTTGTCTCTTAATGAAAATATATTCACACATTAACAAACAAATGTCCGTGTAATGCCCTTGTGAGGGGTGGTGCCACGCATAAAGAGAGTTACGCCTGTTGGTGTAAAGGTCGCGATCAGATAGGCTTCCAAAGAGCTTGATCTGTAAACGCGACAAAGGCTTGGTGTGCCGAACTGCATTGGGGGAGTGTGTGACCGATTCACTGGAGTGTGCATGGCGTGTGTTATGGTCACCGTGCGAATCATTCACTAGACAGTGTGCAAAGCGTGTTAGGTTTAATGTGTGGATTATGTAAAACCTGAATTATACTTGTGCAGTGAGCCTATACTGTGGCCTACAGCATCGCGGGCATTCATGCTTGTGCAGGTGTGTGTTTGTATCGCTCTGCAATCACACCACTAAAATGCTAGGTGATGCGCAGATTTGGACATTGCATTTATCGTCTTCCCACTCTGCGGTATAGACGCTCCCCGGATTACGATGCTCCATGTTACGATATTTTGACTTTACGATGGGTAAATGGTTTTCACTTTCAGTAAATTATTCACTTAATGACATGAGATATTCGACACTTTTTTAATATAAATTAGGCTTTGTGTTAATGATTTTGCCCAACTGTAGGCTAATGTAAATATTCTAAGGATCTTTAAGGTAGGCTATATGCTAGGCTATGATGTTTCTTAGGTTAGGTGTGATGTATCAAATGCATTTTCGCCTTACAATAGGTTTGTCGGAACGTAACATCATCATAACTGGGGGAGAGGTTGTGTTTAATTGCCGAATCAAGCAATTGAAAAAGAAATTTAAAAGTATATGTTTATCAAGGGGGGCGGCATGGTGGTGCAGTGGTTAGCACTGTTGCCTCACACCTCTGGGACCCGGGTTCGAGTCTCCGCCTGGGCCACTGTGTGGAGTTTGCATGTTCTCCCCATGTCATCGTGGGGTTTCCTCCGGGTACTCTGGTTTCCCCCCACAGTCCAAAAACATTCTGAGGCTAATTGGAGTTTCCAAATTTCCTATAGGTGTGCATGTGAGAATGAATGGTGTGTGCGTGTGCCCTGCGATGAGCTGGCCCCCCATCCTGGGTTGTTCCCTGCCTCGTGCCCATTGCTTCTGGGATAGGCTCCGGACCCCCCGCAACCCAGTAGGATAAGCAGTTTGGAAAATGGATGGATGTTTATCAAGTCCTGGTTACATTTTTGCTTCTCCAAACATCATGTAGACTAATTTCGAGCCACTCACTTTTTATGCATCTTCTAAAGTTAGTGTCTATACTACTTTTTTAGCCTTGTAAAGTACGAATACATTTAATGGAGGTACTGTAAGTGAAATTGGTGCTGTCATCCTGAGTGTTGCTACGGTACCTAGGGTGGGTTATTTAATGCTAGATATAAATAGCGCTTCAGTTTCAATCAGCGAGATAAGTACACGAGGGATGTACACTTTTTTCGATCACATAAAAAAACGAATACTACCAAGCGGACCGGTCTCAGTTCTTGTGGTCTGTGTCGCACAACATGTGGTTGCATGTCTGAGGAGGTGGACATCATGCTACGGCGTGCGCCTTGGCGTAGCATCCATGGCTATGTCGTACTTACGGCATTGATTTGACTCAAAAGTATTAATCGGTTTTTAAGATCACTGTGTGAATGGGTCACTTGACAGTGTTTGGAGTGTGTTAGGGTCAGTGAGAATGGTTCACTGGACAGTGTGTGGAGTGTGTTAGGGTCAGCATGAATGGTTCACTGGACAGTGTGCGGAATGTGTTTGGGTCAGAGAGGATGGTTCACTGGACAGTGTGTAGAAACTTAGCGACAGTGCGTGGGCCATGTGGACTATGGTAGCGTCAGTGTGTGGAATGTGTTAGGGTCAGTGTGAATGGTTCACTGGACAGTGTGTGGAATGTGTTAGGCTCAGTGTGAATGGTTCACTGGACAGTGTGTGGAGCTTGTTAGGAACAGTGCTCCCAGTGTGTGGACTATGGTAGGGTCAGTGTGAGAACTGTGTTAGGGATACTGTGTTCAGTGCTTTAGGGTTAGTGTGAGAATGGTGCACTGGACAGTGTGCAAAGTATGTTAGGGTTAATGTGTGAAGGTGTCATTGGATAGTCTGTGGATTGTTTAGGGACTGATCATGGAGTGTTTTCTGTTGTATGACAGCACTGGTAATTTCCAGGGTGGGTTTCTCTTCGAAGCTGTTTATTTTCACCTTTTGCTAGGAGCTTTCAAATATTGCGCATGATAATTGCTGGCATTCAGCCTGCTTTTGGCAATACTTTAATTTAATAACATTTAATGTGAAGGAAAAAGAATGGAAGTGAGCATTTAGAAAGATGAATCAAAATGAAGGATGAGCCCAGTGTTTGGTTTGGGTGACGGCAGGGACAGGCTCACTGTAGCCGAGCCACTGCCATCGCCCTGATGTTCAGCTCCGTTAAATTAGAAGTGGGAGTAATTGAAGCAATAGACTGAAGCACCTAATGATTGTTTGTCCCACTTGCCTCTGTCTCCTGCCCAGACGATGCTACTCATGTCATTGTAGCCAAGTTCCTCACCTCGTGAGGTAGGATGTGCTTTCTGTCCCGGCTCCTCCCCCACTGGCCTGGGCAGAAATGCTGATGTCACCCTGCAGCTCTATAATCACCCCATTTTTGGCTTCCTATGGTCTTCACATAGCACAGGTTTAGGTTTAATTGATTTTCTTGTTCACTTTTACCTCCCATCACTCCGTGCCACCAAAGATGGTGTCACACATAATGTACTGTAATACTGCCCTACAAAACCTAAGCCTCTGGGCTCTGGACCATTTGGAAGTTTCATGAAAGTTTGGTGCCTCCTGTACCTGCTTCTGTACATCTCGTGCTGGAGATTTGCATACCTGCCGAGGGGGGGCTGTAGGCAGAGGCGTGGCCCGCGTGAGCCCCCTCCATATGAGGGGGTGTGCAGCCTGCGACGGCACAGTCGCATGGGGAGCCTCATGCAGTAGCCAGACTTCCACCGTCTGCTCGTCTTTGAATGCAGGTCTTTGTGCTCATTGTGCGGCTGATAATTGATAATGGCAGGATGAAATTAAGTCAGTGATCCTTGCTGAAACCTCCGATTGATTCCCATTTCATCCTGACACAGCCGTACGTGGGCCAGCAGCGGGGGCCAACACCGGCTTGCTCAATTGGACCCAGACAAAATCTCACCACTAAATTACACCTCTTTAAATTTAGACACCTGCGCACCATTTCTCCATTTGGCTCACAATGTCTGACTGAGGCCGCTGATAAGTCTGCATTGTGATTTTCTCATAATAGGAAAAAAACACGTGTTAATAAAGGAGGAGGATAATGAAATTTTGAAAATGTTGGGATGAAGGTGAGGAAACATGGTCCATCAATTTCTGTTTTCAACAGAGGAATGTGAACAGACAGCACCCAGAGCAAAAGTGCTCATTCCATTCTGTGGCACCTTTGATAATCATTCTCTACATCTACTGGCAACTCCCCAACAAATAAAAAGACCTGAAAATACCTATTATGCAGCAAAAAACTTCAAATGAGGCAATACATCACCAGGAACGTGAATCAGTGTAATGCAGAACCTGGAGTATGCATCAGTGTAATGCAGAACCAGGAGTATGCATCAGTGTAATGCACCACCAGGAACATTTATCAGTGTAATGCAGAACCAGGAGTATGCATCAGTGTAATGCAGAACCAGGAGTATGCATCAGTGTAATGCAGAACCAGGAGTATGCATCAGTGTAATGCACCACCAGGAGTATGCATCAGTGTAATGCACCACCAGAAACATTTATCAGTGTAATGCAGAACCAGGAACATTTATCAGTGTAATGCAGAACCAGGAGTATGCATCAGTGTAATGCACCACCAGGAACATTTATCAGTGTAATGCACCACCAGGAACATTTATCAGTGTAATGCAGAACCAGGAACATTTATCAGTGTAATGCAGAACCAGGAACATTTATCAGTGTAATGCAGAACCAGGAACATTTATCAGTGTAATGCAGAACCAGGAGTATGCATCAGTGTAATGCACCACCAGGAACATTTATCAGTGTAATGCACCACCAGGAACATTTATCAGTGTAATGCAGAACCAGGAACATTTGTCAGTGTAATGCAGAACCAGGAACATTTATCAGTGTAATGCAGAACCAGGAACATTATCAGTGTAATACACCACCAGGAACATTTATCAGTGTAATGCAGAACCAGGAGTATGCATCAGTGTAATGCAGAACCAGGAACATTTATCAGTGTAATGCAACACCAGGAACATTATCAGTGTAATGCAGAACCAGGAACATTTATCAGTGTAATGCACCACCAGGAACATGAGTCCGTTTAACACAACACCAGGAACGTGAGTCATTTCAATACACCACCAGGGGCATGAGTCAGTTTAATACACTGCTGGGAATGTGAGGTACACGTTGTATTGCTGATTTTACCTGCAGCTATACATTTACACTCTCTTTCTTCTTATTACAGGGTCCTTGCCTGGGGGCTGGAGCCTCCTGTACTTCCTTCTCCAAACCACCACACTTGTTCTCCTGGGCCAGGGAGAGAAGGCTTGCCCGATGACCTGCCGCTGTGAGGGGAAGATTGTCTACTGCGAATCTGCAGCACTTTTGGACATGCCAGAGAACATCTCAGTTGGCTGCCAAGGCCTGTCGCTGCGTTACAACAAAATGTTAGCCCTCCAACCGTTCCAGTTTTCCCACCTCAATCAGCTCCTCTGGCTCTACTTGGACCATAATGAAATTGAAATTGTGGACGGCCGCGCCTTCCAGGGCGTGCGGCGCCTCAAGGAGCTCATCCTGAGCTCCAACAAGATTGCACAGCTGCACAACGACACCTTCCAGGCCGTGCCCAACCTGCGCAACCTGGATCTGTCCTACAACAAGCTGCAGGAGCTGCAGCCAGGCCAGTTCCAGGGGCTACGCAAGTTACAGATCCTGCACCTGCGCTCCAACAGCCTCACAGGTATCCCCATCCGCGCATTCCTGGAGTGCCGTAGTCTGGAGTTCTTGGACCTGGGCTACAACCGTCTTCGCGTCCTCACACGCACCACCTTCCTGGGGCTCCTCAAGCTGGCCGAGCTGCATCTGGAACACAACCAATTTTCCAGGATCAACTTTTTCCTCTTTCCACGGCTTCTGAACCTGCGGGCACTCTACCTGCAGTGGAACCGCATTCGAGTTGTTAGTCAAGGCTTACCCTGGACCTGGCACACTCTGCAGAAGCTGGACCTCTCAGGGAATGAGATCCAGACTCTGGACCCAGCTGTTTTTCAGTGCCTGCCCAACCTGCAGATTCTTAATCTGGAATCTAACAAGCTCAGCAACGTGTCCCGCGACACCGTGGATGCCTGGATCTCCCTGACCGCCATAAGCCTGGCTGGCAACGTGTGGGACTGTGGTCCTGGCCTTTGCCCCCTAGTGGCCTGGCTGCGGAACTTCAGGGGTACTAAGGACACAACGATGATATGCAGCAGTCCCAAGTTTCTCCAAGGGGAAAAGGTCATGGAGGCCATGAGGAACTTCACGGAATGCGAAGAGGCTCCTACAGAAGAACCGACTTTTCCTTTGCCAACGTACTCACTAGATGAACTCGATACAAGTGCCGCACCTCCCCCTCCCATTGCCTGGGCCCCATCCCCATCTCTTAGACCCTGGCTGCTACCCCATGTCACACTTCCCGGCCCGGTTGAAGGAGGTCCCAGGAAGCCCGCAGCCGCGACGCCAGCATCCGCAGATGGCCGCTCCTTCACAGCCATTCCCCAGTTGGAGCACATGTCCCTGCACAAGGTGGTAGTGGGCGGTGTGGCCCTCTTCCTATCCGTGTGCTTCATCCTGCTAGTCATCTATGTGACGTGGAAGCGCTACCCGAGATCCGCAAGGCAACTGCAGCAGCACCCGCTGGGTCATAAGCGGCGGAAAAAGGCCCGTGAGCCAGAACAGGACCTCGGCTCCCAGCTCCAGGAATACTACATGACCTATGACCCCTCGCACCCTGAGGCCTTAGATGTGCTTGTTAACGGGGCCGCGGCCTGTACGTGCACCATCTCCGGTTCCAGGGAATGTGAGGTAAGAAAGGACACTTTCCAGCTGCTGAAGCCAAAGGTCATTGGCTCATTAGAAATATGATATAAGGAAAAGTGATGAGGCACCAGTGGTTTTTCTCTTATTTCCCATAATCCTTTGCAGGGCTTGACCTGACCACTCAGTAGGACAAGTGTCATTGCTTGTAGAATCTCAGAACAGTATCTTAGTTATTGTTATTATTTGTTGGTTGCCGCACGGGCTCAGGCACACTCGGAAATGAGCTGCATCCACCATTCACAAATCAGAACGGCAGGAATGGTGTTTTTGGCAGGAGGTGCTGAGACTATGTTGCAGTGTGTATCTGCCAATATATGGCGATTAAACTGAAAGTCTGGTATGTGGTGCCCTCAGGTTTGGGAAGTGAAAACCCATCTGCACAAAGTGCGTGTGAGGTTTGTTTGTTCACCCCATGTCACAAGGGTTTCCCAAGGGAATCTCCAACACTGAGAGAGTGTAAGAGCGCATCTGCCTTGCGATGAAATTTCAGTGGATTATACATTAATAATAAAGGCATCTTTATCTGATGGACTGGCATCCTGTCCAATTTTTCCCTGCCCTGTGACAGACTGGCGTCACATCCAGGGTGTCCCCTGCCCTGTGATGGACTGGCATCCACACACACACACACACACAACATAGGAGAGATTCAGAGAAATTTACAGACATTTCAGATGTGTGGATTTTGTATCTTACATTAATCTTTTGTGAGTGGGCTGTAATACAATGTGTCTTATATTAAATCTCGAAAAAACAGTTTGACTGGCTTTCAAAGGATGTTTTAGAAGGTGTCTGTAGCAGATACAGAGAAAGAACCGCTGAGAGAAGGAAATTGATCATTTACAGTCACATTTATTCATTTAGATGGCTAATTTGGGTTGATGTGTCATGATTTATGTATATTTTTTTATATTCCAATTAAACAAGTGAAGGATGTTATAAGAAGACTAGACTGTGCACCAAAATACACACACTGCGTAATTTCTTCATCCTAGTCCTGTGTCTACCAGCTTCATTTAATGCCACCCAGCTGACCTCAGTTTTTGGAGCGTAGTGTTTAGTTTGGTATGTGTGCTTTATAAAAAGGGCTTTAGATCCTGTTTTTTGTCCACATTATACGTTTTTTTTTTCACTCCGTCATTTTGGTCCCTGTTGTCTCATTGCACTGTACTGCCCCCAGGTGGCAGGACCCCCACAACCCGCCACCCTAAAATCACGAAAATCTCAAAGTATTGGAGATATTACCCTAGTTTGTAGCCTTTGATAGCACCTAATATAGCACACGATGGAGACATTTTAGAGAGCTTTCAGAGGACTACGGAGACAGACTTTACTGCCTGGCAGGAATTGTCTGCCTGAGAGTAAATCTAGGGAGCAGTTATGTTGTAAAGGTTCTTTCTTTAACACTTTTCCTGGTGAACCATTACGTCCAGACAGAAATGGTCCACACAGGATCTGACACCTGTGAAGGTTTCAGGATGGGATTATGTTTCAGCGTTTCCCTGAATTGCTGGAAGTGATGCGGAAAAGCCTGGAAGCTTGATGGGTTAATGGAATAAGGAAGGAACGAAGTATAAGAACTAATGAAATGAGCAGCGTATCGACTGATTAAATAGAATATGAGTGTGTATGCTGAGGCTGCCCAAGATGCACTTGTTGTTGATTAATTCAGCCCAGAATGGGAGTGCTGCCTCTGAGATACGAAGCACTGTTATGCATTTCGGTCATGCACCGCATGCCGGTCAAGAAGCGTGTACCACCGCCATAATGGAAAATTTACATCAGCTCTGCAATTTTTTGATTACTTTATTATTCTTTTTTACTTATTTTAAAAAGTTGGATTTGGGTCAATTAGTAAAACCGCGTTCATCCTTAAAGCCATTCATTAAAATGACTTGTCTCTCAGTGACAATTCCCTGAAGAGGCCTGAGGGCCATACGGCCGCCCACTGTCAGGGGTCCTCCCACTTCCACGGCCACTCCGCTCGCCAGGGCCTGCTCTCGCCCTGCCTAAAATAACAGCTCGCCTCGGGGCCGGGAACACATCAAGCTTGGTTTCTCTGCGGAAGCCTGAGGGAGGGCAGTCCGGCGCCATCTCATCAGGGCTCCTATGGTGGCTCGATCCAGAAGCCGGGCACTGATCAGACAGGAAATCTGCCAGGTGCACACATGACTAAATCAGCAGTAAAAGGAAGAGCATCCCTCCCATTCCTCAGAGGCTCTCTTGCCAGCCATGTTGAATCTCTGCCACATTTGATGAGAAGTCATTGCACACAGTCTTCGTAACAGTCCTTTAAAGATGAGGAAATCAGGGGGATTGCAAGCGTGAGAGACATTCAACTCTGCTCAGGAATGTATAAGCCATGCAAGACTGGCATGTAGGGATGATACTGGGTTGTTGTAGGGTTTATGTTTGGTTAATGTAGGGTTGGTATTGGGTTTCAGTAGGGTTGGGCTGCTGTCGGGTTGATGTTGGGTTGCTGTAGGGTGGTTTTGGGTTGCTGTAGGGTTGATGTTGGGCTGCTGTCGGGTTGGTGTTGGGCTGCTGTCGGGTTGATGTTGGGCTGCTGTCGGGTTGGTGTTGGGCTGCTGTCGGGTTGATGTTGGGCTGCTGTCGGGTTGGTGTTGGGCTGCTGTCGAGTTGATGTTGGGCTGCTGTCGGGTTGGTGTTGGGCTGCTGTCGGGTTGGTGTTGGGCTGCTGTCGGGTTGATGTTGGGCTGCTGTCGGGTTGGTGTTGGGCTGCTGTCGGGTTGATGTTGGGCTGCTGTCGGGTTGATGTTGGGCTGCTGTCGGGTTGATGTTGGGCTGCTGTCGGGTTGATGTTGGGCTGCTGTCGGGTTGGTGTTGGGCTGCTGTCGGGTTGTTGGGCTGCTGTTGGGTTGGTGTTGGGCTGCTGTCGAGTTGATGTTGGGCTGCTGTCGAGTTGATGTTGGGCTGCTGTTGGGTTGGTGTTGGGCTGCTGTCGGGTTGATGTTGGGTTGCTGTGAGGTTGATGTTGGGTTGTATCATGGGGAGGGGTGCTTGGTCCAGCTGGAGTGTGGCTGCAGCTGCAGCTTTAAGGGGTAACTAATCTCAAAGGCAGAATTAAAATTGCATTTCAACAAATACATTCACAGTAACTGTTGGTAATTATCCTGAGGTTGGGCTCTACCTGCATGGCTGGTCCTGCAGTTGTCCTGGGCTGTCAGCACTGAGGCTACTCATTTTCCACTTGGGGGGTGTGTCTAGCGAGGTGCCCCCTCCTGCTCCTTAAATAGAGAACAATGAGATACCGTTTATTCATAAGCAGTACAGTCACACAGGGGCTCTGCGAGCTGGTGAGTAATGCTGCCCTGCTGATGACTCGTTGCTTCACTAGCATCTCTAGGCCACAAGGAGGCAGTATGGGGAATTTTGTGGGCTAAGTAGTACAGTATCATGGTTTTAATCAGACATGGGCTGATATTTAATGATAACACAGAGGAATGAGATGAGAATTACTCAGGATTCATAAGTAAGCCAAGTATTCAGGAAAGAGCTGGGATGTAATGATAACCATGACAATATGGCAAAGACCTGAGGAGGGTCCGTCTATAGGAGCATTTAACCTGAACTGCTCCTCTGTGTTTATATGTAAATGTGCGTGTAATGCCAGCTGGGCAGCCAAAGGGAAGTGTACATTTTTAATGTTATTCCAGTTCCAGTTAGATGCCTTGCAGTCATCCAGTCTGATCAGTAGGTCCACTAAGAGTTTGGTTGGCTAGCTTTGAGAAGGTGCCCCCCATCTTGGTGAAGTGATGCGTGAAGCACCAGCAGGTGGCGCTCTTACCAGGAAATCCATTAACCATGATCTACTGTAATTAACAACAATCAGATTAACATGGACCGGCTGGGTGTAGATGTAGAACTTCAGTAGGTAAGAAAGCTGACGACGGCTGGATTCCACAGCCTCCAGCATCCGGACCCTCTGCCCTTTCGCTGGTTTCCACGGAAATGCCAAACTTGTGGTGCCCTTATCTCATGGCCCCCGAGGCAAGCAAGCATGTGAGTGAGTGAGCAAGGGTGATTATTTTCGGCAGGGCTGGAGCAGACACCAAGGAGTGACATGACCATGGCAGAGGGATGGAAGCATTGGCTGAGCCCAGCGACACTGCAGGCAGCCCCCGATCGCTACCAGACCAGTGCTGAATCGTGACGTGGCGTTTGTTCGGAGCTCTCACATGCTCATTCTGGCCCGATCTCATTAATGTATTTTGATACTCAGTTACGTACATTTTGCAATACATTAAAGATCATTTTAAAAGCTGCATTAGCATTTTTAATTAGCATATTAGCCGCTCTGTAAGAAGCATCACTGTTCCGGTTGCTGACAGACGTTCAAAGAGAGCCCTTTAACGCCCCCATGCTCCACAGCATCCTGCGCCCCCCCCAACTCGCCTGTACCCTTTTCTACTCACATGGGAGAGTCAGGTCTCCATGTGCTCGCTGTCTTCAGCTGTTTGTTTGCCTTTCTCTCTTGTTTGGTATCTTTAAATACTGTGGGCTTCAAACACCTAGCAGACTTTAAATGAAGTTTAGAGACTCTGTTTGCTCCAGGCACTGGGGCCAACTGGCTGACAGGCAGCGGGCCTGATGTGATGTAAGTGATTGGCCAATGCTTCCGTTCCAGGCAGTGTGCTGCCGTCTAACAAGCCCTAGAACTGAATGACTGCAGAGAACTCTCTCTACGACTCTCTAATGATAACTCACTATTAAAAAGTCTGTAAATCAGACAGGGCTGCACGATTCTGTGTGGAATATGAATCACAATTAATTTTTTTTCGTTCAGAATAGAGATTGTGATTTTCTGTCATGATTCTTGAGTAATATATGTCTCTCTTTATTATTCTTGTCACAATGGTCAGCAGGGAAGGAGTGACAATCCACATGCAGCTTTATGATGAACTAAAGGGGTTCTATTACAGAACCAAAAGACATAGAGAGTTATTATTACTGAATTACATATTGTCTATGAATATGGAACAAACATTAGGCAAAGACACATATAATATTGGTTAACATATTGGCTGATAGGCTGATATTTGTAACAAATCCAATATTTAATATTTTAAAAAATTATATAATATATAACATAAAATATTTAAGGTTAGCAGAACCAGAGCTAAAGATTACTACTGAAATAATGGTGATTGCATTGGACAATCAGGCATGTTCCAGAGAGGAGGGAGCGATTTCTTCAGGAGATGCGTCAAAGTTCCAGCCTGTGAAGTGTTTATCATTCATTATAAATTCTAACCCACAGATCAATCTTTTGTTTTCCATCCATCCATTTTCTATACCTACAGAATAAAAAAAAATGATGTAATGTCATTCTGCTAATCGGTATCAATATCGACAGTGTTAGACAAAAATATATCACTTATCTGTATCGATCAAAACGTCCACATCAGTGCACCTGTAACGGTCTGATCGTTGCTGAAATGGGGCCGTTTGAAATGCAAGAAATGCTTAACTTAATGACAATGGATGGTGACAAGTAGAGAGCAGAGTTAGAGCAGTGTCAAGTATACATTCAACGGCAGGTTTATAAGGTGGGCCTGCCTGACCGGAATTGTCTGTTGCAGCTAATGTCATAGAGAACAGCCAGGAGTCAGGGCAGTCCTTCACCATGCAGTAGGAGTCAGGGCAGTCCGTCACCATGCAGTAGGAGTCAGGGCAGTCCGTCACCATGCAGTAGGAGTCAGGGCAGTCCGTCACCATGCAGTAGGAGTCAGGGCAGTCCGTCACCATGCAGTAGGAGTCAGGGCAGTCCGTTACCATGCAGTAGGAGTCAGGGCAGTCCGTTACCATGCAGTAGGAGTCAGGGCAGTCCGTCACCATGCAGTAGGAGTCAGGGCAGTCCGTCACCATGCAGTAGGAGTCAGGGCAGTCCGTCACCATGCAGTAGGAGTCAGGGCAGTCCGTTACCATGCAGTAGGAGTCAGGGCAGTCCGTTACCATGCAGTAGGAGTCAGGGCAGTCCGTTACCATGCAGTAGGATTGCCATATTTAGTGAGACAAAAAAGAGGATGTGTCCGGGAATCAGAATATTAATGGGTTATTACATTCACTGGCCAATCAGGTAGCGCTTCTCTTATGAATATTAATGAGCCTTCTCTAACCACCCCTGTAAAACAAAAATTCATGTCCGGGGAACCCGGAAGTATGGTAACCTTATAGTTAACTGTCATTCTACAGTGCACACACAATAGACACAAAATATGTGTATTCAAGTCTTTATCAACAAAAATTACAAAACACTAAGCTAAAGTTTTTATACTTCAAGCAAATGAATTAATTCACTGTTCACATGAAAACAAAAATTAAGTCCCAATGGTTTCTGTAAATGTACATCACTTGTGAGCAGCGTGACACCGTAAACATGTGTACGAGCCTAGCAAACGCTGTGTGATGATACTGAGTGGCTATCATGTATTGAAAATTGGCACTTTTTCCTTCATTTGGTTCTCCACTGTAACGCGAAACACTGTGTCATAGGAGTTGCAGCACAAAAGCAGGACAAATCGCTGATTTTTGAAAAAGGGCCCGGACAGGGACCCAAAAAGAGCATGTGGGTAGTAAAACTCGTACGTGTGGTAACCCTAGCATGTGGTTAATGTCATAGATAACAGCCAGGAGTCAGGGAATTTTGTTAGCATGTGGCTAATGACACTGAGAATAGCTAATAGTCAACGCCGTCTATTAGCATGTAGCTAATGTCCTAGAGAATAGCCAGGAGTCAGGACAGTCTGTTAGCATATGGCTAATTTCACAGATTACAGCCAGGAGTTAAGAGACTCTGTTAGCATGTGGCTAATATGGCTTGTGCTTCATGCTGTGTGTGGTCGCTGTCTGGTTAAACACTTCCAGAGTAGCATTTAGCACTGTCAGCATTACGGTAATGAGCTGCAGTGCAGCACTCTGTTGTGTCTGCATCTCATCACCGCTTTACTGAGATCTGGGATTACAGAGTGAAACACATCACCGGGACCGTCAATTTGGCTCGTTCAGCACACAGCTAACGCCAATCCCACTCAATGGTGCTTGCTTGTCACCATCCATGTAATTGGGTCGCTGGCCAGAGCCGGTACTCTGAGTGTGCTGGATGTTTATCGCAGTGCTATGTCCATCATGGCCAATGACACTAAGCTGAACAAATAAAATACCAAACCTCACGTAACTGCCAGATATCTGATCACTGTACTTGGTTTGCTTTATGTTTGTGGCCCCTTTTCACAGAGGCAGTGCTCTAATTGCATGGGTTACTTACAGCACTGTAAAGAGCCTGAAAGACGGAAAGTGCAGAACCTCAGAAACACCGAGAAATGGCTGAGGGGAACACAGGCATCACGAGACACAAGGGCAAACATTGGCCGTTACATGTTTAAAATGGCCCAATACAGCCACCTGGGCCGATACAGCCAACAGGCCCAATACGGCCACCTGGGCCGATACAGCCAACAGGCCCAATACGGCCACCTGGGCCGATACAACCAACAGGTCCAATACGGCCACCTGGGCCGATACAGCCAACAGGTCCAATACGGCCACCTGGGCCGATACAACCAACAGGTCCAATACGGCCACCTGGGCCGATACAGCAAACAGGCCCAATACGGCCACCTGGGCCGATACAGCCAACAGGTCCAATACGGCCACCTGGGCCGATACAGCAAACAGGCCCAATACGGCCACCTGGGCCGATACAGCAAACAGGCCCAATACGGCCACCTGGGCCGATACAGCCAACAGGCCCAATACGGCCACCTGGGCCGATACAGCCAACAGGCCCAATACGGCCCCCAGGCCTCCTGTAGGTTACACGGCCGTGAACGACTTCTGTCTTCAGATTGGCCCATTGTGTATAAAATGTTCCAAGCCTTTGTATTACTAGTCTTAAAACTGTAAATTGCCAGTTACCACTGACAGCAATCTAAATATAACAACATTCAGTAAGATGGCAGTGCGGTGGCTTCAGAGCTCCAGGCTCATGGGTTTGCCGCCTGCCCTGCCCGTATGTGTGTGTGTGTGTGTGTGTGTGTGTGTGTGCAGCTTGCATGTTCTCCCTGTGTCTCATGGGTTCCTTCCTGTGTGCTCGGCTGTAGTACCGTTCGTCAGGAACCGGAATGGCCGCCGTCGCTCTCCAGCAGGACGTCAGGCTTTGTATGGGGCTTTAGCACATGGTTATATGATGGGGCTATAGCACATGGTTATATGATGGGGCTTTAGCACATGATTATATAATGGGGCTATAGCACATGGTTATATGATGGGGCTATAGCACATGGTTATATGATGGGGCTATAGCACATGGTTATATGATGGGGCTATAGCACATGGTTATATGATGGGGCTATAGCACATGGTTATATGATGGGGCTATTGCACATGGTTATATAATGGGGCTATCAGAATCGCTACCAGACCAGTTTTGCTCATAAGAATAATGGGGCTATAGCACATGGTTATATAATGGGGCTATAGCACATAGTTATATAATGAGGCTATAGCACATGGTTATATAATGGGGCTATAGCACATGGTTATATAATGGGGCTATATCACATGGTTATATAATGGGGCTATCAGAATCGCTACCAGACCAGTTTTGCTCATAAGAATAATGGGGCTATAGCACATGGTTATATAATGGGGCTATAGCACATAGTTATATAATGGGGCTATAGCACATGGTTATATAATGGGGCTATAGCACATAGTTATATAATGGGGCTATAGCACATGGTTATATAATGGGGCTATAGCACATGGTTATATAATGGGGCTATCAGAATCGCTACCAGACCAGTTTTGCTCATAAGAATAATGGGGCTTTAGCAAATAATTAAAACCATGGAAGTGTTTCCAAAATATAGCAGCTTTTGATTCTTCGTCACCATGATTCATTGTCATTAGGGTTTTGCTAAGAACTGGCATGGCCCCTCAGGGGCCCCGAGCTAGGGGCCCCTCCGCTGCCTCACGTCTTAATTACTTTATCAAGGTAATTAATGGGAGTCTAAATCACCTCACCTGGTGTTTTGTGTAAGTCATGCACTCATTAAAAGGTGTTCTCTGAGACGGGCAGACCTGCGAGCCTGGGGAACCTGCTGCATCTTATCTCGTTAATTAGGCTGATTATCGGGACGAATTGGCTGAGCTGGAGAAAGGGGAATGGAAAGTGGCAGGCAGAGGGCCTCGCAGCAGCAGGGCACCAGGGCACCGCAGTATATGCCGAGAAGGCTGATCTCAGATCAGCTGATGCTCTGAAGGTGAACCCTTTGGGTCCCTGTTTGTCCTACGTTATCAGACGAAAAAAGGCTGATCTCAGATCAGCAGAGCGTTTGTGTCCCTGTACAATCAAAGTGATGCCAGGAGCCATGACCACTACCTATGGCTCCAATAACAGCCCATAGCATCATGAGGTAGAAGGATGAGGGAAATTCTGACCTGCATTAAGAAGGAGTGTTTCCCAGGGAAAGAGCTCTCTGCTGATTGTTATAACTGGATTAACAAGCTTTACGGGCTTTCAAGGAGATGACATGAACAGGCTTTAAGAAAGGCGCCCCTGTGTGTGTGTGTGCGTGCGTGCGTGCGTGTGTGCGTGCGTGTGTGTGGGTTAGGCTAATGTGATAAAAATCCGTGGTTAGCACTGTTGCCTCACACCTCTGGTACCAGGGTTTGAGCCCCTGCTACATCTCCCCACGTCATCATGCGGCTTCCCCTGGATAATCTGGTCCCCTCCCTGTCCAAAAACATGCTAAAGCGGATTGGAGCTATCAAGTTGCCCATAGGTGTGAATGGTGTGTGAGTGTGCCCTGCAATGGGTTGGCCCCCATCCTTATTGTTCCCTGCCTTGTTGTCATAGGTCCTAGACCCGCACATGGGGTTATAGAGGTTCAGCAGTTAATTTTCATTAGGTTTAGGTTTTTCCCATAGAAATAATCCCCACAAAGATATGAATACAAAAGTGTGTGAAAAATTTTCCCTCTTGTTTCTTTGGAAATGTGCAGGTAAACATGTCCGTCACACATGACGTTTCTGGACACAAGCCATCAAAGAATGGACTCTTTAAATGAAGCATCCTCCATTCCACCAGAGAACCGTTAGCATCTATTACATGGAGGATGAGAATGTGGCCTGCTGATTATCACTGAGCATCACTGTCTCGCATGCTACGCTATCATCATGACCATTGTTATTAGCTGCTGTTAAGTCGAGCAGGCAGATGGCATTCCTTCACTAGTCTCCCCTGGGTGTTCTGGTTTTCCAGCATGACTGCATTGACAGGTCAAAAGGTTCCGAACACCCATGTCCTCAACACCAGCCGTACTCTGAACAATCAATACACGACGGTCCTGTCACCCAGAGCTGTACCGTTAGTCATCCTGGTGTCTCCACTCCACGCATATAGTCGCCCATCGCGTCATCATGGAGGTGTACATTCTGTGGTCTCTCTGTTTGAGATTCGTGTCTGAGGACACAGGAAGGTGCTTTTGCATTTTATTTGGGAGTGCTGAAGGTTCTTGTTTCAGCCCTATGTGTATCACAGGATGAGTCACGTCGTCCGTCACTGGGCAGAGAGCACAGCCCTGAGTTTCTGTCATGTGTACATTTCCAGATCTGCACGGCCACAACTTCCTTAAAGCAAGCAAGAAGTAATGAGTTTTTAAGGATTAAGTGGAAGCTTGCATACCTACTGTAAAGGAAGCCTTATGCTATGCTAGTGTTTGTGTGTGTGTGTGTGTGTGGGGGGGGGGGGGGGGTTCATAGTTTATTCTGCAGGACAATAGGTGATGTGCAGCTATAGCCCCTGATCCCAGTGATCTGATTATTTTGTGTGTCCCTCTTTTTCTCAAAAGTGATTTAATCCCCATTTCAAACGTGTTTTAAATGTGGAGAGATTTTCCACCATATTATGGGGATGAACAAAACTGTTGAAAATCATTAAATCATAACCCAGATGTTTCATCGGCAGAATTAAAAACAGGAGCACACAATGAATGCAGAAAGCCTTGATGCTTAGTGCTCTCAAAAGCATGTCAAATAGGTCAAAAAGTCGTGTTAAAAAGCCGCGCTGTGCTCCCCTCAAACTCGAGTTAATTACAGACTGTGCAGCTGTGAGTGCTGCTGCAGGTGCGCTGTGCTGTCATGTGACAGCTTCTGCACCGTCTGCGTCCATGTCACTGTCAGTGTCCCTGTCATGTCCATGTTGGTGTCACTGTCAGTGTCCCTGTCATGTCCCTGTTGGTGTCAGTGTCACTGTCAGTGTCCCTGTCATGTCCATGTTGGTGTCACTGTCAGTGTCTCTGTCATGTCCTTGTTGGTGTCAGTGTCACTGTCGGTGTCCCTCTTGTTTCCATGTCCTGGTCATGTTGGTGTCACTGTCAATGTCCTTGTCATGTCTATGTTGGGGTCAGTGTCCCTGTCATGTCCAACTTGGTGTCACTGTCAATGTCCCTGTTATGTCCCTGTTGGTGTCAGTGTCCCTGTCATGTCCCTGTTGGTGTCAGTGTCAATGTCAGTGTCCCTCTTGTGTCCATGCCCTGGTCATGCTGGTGTCGCTGTCAATGTCCTTGTCATGTCCATGTTGGGGTCAGTGTCCCTGTCATGTCCGAGCTGGTTTTGCTTTCAGTGTCCCTGTCATGTCCATGTTGGTGTCACTGTCAGTGTCCCTGTCATGTCCCTGTTGGTGTCACTGTCAGTGTCCCTGTCATGTCCATGTTGGTGTCACTGTCAGTGTCCTTGTCATGTCCCTGTTGGTGTCAGTGTCACTGTCAGTGTCCCTGTCATGTCCATGTTGGTGTCACTGTCAGTGTCTGTCATGTCCTTGTTGGTGTCAATGTCAGTGTCCCTGTCATGTCCCTGTTGGTGTCAGTGTCACTGTCAGTGCCGCTGTCATGTCCATGTTGGTGTCACTGTCATGTCCATGTTGGTGTCAGTGTCACTGTCAGTGTCCCTGTCATCTCCATGTTGGTGTCACTGTCAGTGTCCCTGTCATGTCCTTGTTGGTGTCAGTGTCACTGTCAGTGTCCCTGTCATCTCCATGTTGGTGTCACTGTCAGTGTCCCTGTCATGTCCTTGTTGGTGTCAGTGTCCCTGTCATGCCCCTGTTGGTGTCAGTGTCAGTGTCCCTGTCATTCATGCTACTGAGCATATTGGTGTCTATTGTGTTTTGTGTTGTCAGTATTCTGAATGAAAAGAGCATAGAAATAGAGATCTGCAGATGAAAGTGGAACCCAGCAATGAAATTATTGGGGGGGGGGTGCACACACTGAAGGCTGCTTGGGCTTGGTGTCCCGAGCAGGACACTAACACCATCAGACACCCACCAACTTAATATTGCCAAGGTCACATTGTGCAGCATTGTTTAATGATCTTTTAACAGACATGCTTCCTGTGAAACGCCAGCGAAGGTAAACTGAGAGGCAGGAATATGCATCAGTATTCACTGGCTGATTCTCATTTGCTTTAATTAGTGAAACAAAGTAGTAAGCATGCAAGGTCACAAAGAGACAATGACTATTAAACTGAGTCAGATGGAAAATGTGCCAAGCGTGAAAGACGGTGGTGAGGGTCTGAAGATGGACTCACATGGACACGTGACAGCCACACTCAGATATACTCCGCATCATTCTGATGCGTGACATATAGTATTCTATATGTATTACTGATAAGTAATGTGTAATCAGCTTAAATTAACTTGTGGTGCTAACCTTCTCCTAATGCTTGTCCCACAGAATGAATACACATGTCCCAGACCGTTACCGGGGGCTTGGCCAGGTGGAATGCCAACAATACACTGAAGACCGCTGGACAGTCATGTGACTCCTCGCATGCCTACGACTCCCAGCATTCTCTGCTCTGGGACAGAACGGGCTCCTTCTTGTAGGAGACATTCTCCCGTCCGGATGCTCCAGCCCAAGCCAGGACCTCATTCGCAGAGGCTCTCTGTTCATAAATGGCAAAATATTTTATTTATAATGTTTAAACTTCTATAGATGTTTTTTTTTTTTTTTTTTTTGTTAATTTCACCCACCATCACTCTCCTTGTTGCACTGCTGTCATTGGAGGATGATCCCGTCACTCAAAGCAGACTGACCTGTTACTGGTCATTGCGTCGGAGGATTGGCGGGATCTGCTAAAGGTCTTTCAGTATCCCCAGCATCACAGCTTTATGGTGAGGGGGGGGGGGCACCTGAGAGGAATCCAAGGGTGGAGCAGGAGAATGAAGGAGAGGCCACCCATGTGGGAGAGGTTTGCAGCCCTGTGGCTCCCCTGCAGGACGTCCACTCACACAAACATCCTGAAGGACGCGTGAGGTAGCTCGCGTAGCGCTAACGACCCAGATTGCCTCCCAGGAAGGTTCCTCATTCGGCGACTTCAGGCGCAACAGCTGCATGGAAGCAGGCGGCTCTGTGCCCATCGGGGGGTGGCGATTAGCCTCAAGGTCACCCCAACCCACATGAAAGGATCACGGCTCTGAAAGACCAGCTGCCCGGTCTGCCTTCCGCGTTATATTCTGACCCTCTTTGACCGACATCGATATACAAAAACACACTTTTAACTCACTCCTGAGAGCTGATAGAGATGGCCCTCCATTAAACGGGGCCGGGCGTTCAGCTGTTAGCGTGCATTTGGGGACTCACCATTCAGAAGGCATTGTGGGAGTTAGCCCCCCAGCTGGGGGCCATGGCCAGCCAGGCCAGGGAGGGATTAAAGCCACATTTATCCACATAAGTGCTCACCAGGCTTCCATCTGACAAATCACCTGTGTGTGTGAACGTGTATGTGTCTGTGTGTGTGTGTTTGGGTGACCAAGCCATTGGTGTCTGATCTATAGATGCATCCTGCAGCTTGGCTGATTGGATCAGATCCAAGTGCCAAGGCAGAGTGTGTGAGAGAGTATTTTACGGGATTAAGCCTGCAGTGCCTCTGGTCCACGTCATCCTACTGAAAATGTGGCTCTGGTCACTGGGACAGATGTCTCAAGCTGAAGTGTGCAGGACTGTGTCCAGGTTACGCCACAAACGCAATTTTGTACTCTGTGGTCTCTCTGCATTTTACCCTGCAAATCTGTTCATATTTTATAAGGAACAGTACGACTTGTTCACCAAAAAGGTCCTGTTTTCTAAATAAAATGTTGTGACATTCATAGGAAAATGTGAATATGTTTCCTTGATATAGGCATTGCATCATGTTTTTTGTTTTCATTAAAAAGTTGTTTTCTATAAAAGACTCTGCTATCAGAATAGCTTTCATTTCTTATTACAGTGAAGAGATTCAATACTTTCCTGTGACCCTGACCAAGATATGCAGTTAGAAGATGGAAGATTGGATGGATGAATCTTAAAAAAATCTCCAGCATCTGTGTGTGTTTGTGTGAGTTATGTATGTATTACATCGTAGGGACAAAATGTCCCCAAAATGATATAAAACTGGTTAGTTTGATGTTGTGGGGACCTTTTTATTTCGGTTTGTAAAAATATGTGACTGCAATCAAGCAACTAAAAATGTCAAAAGTCTTTTGTTTGGTTACTTATGGTTGAGGTTAGGGCTGGGTAGGGGTTAAGATTAGGGTCATTGTTGAGATTAGGGTTCTTCCCCATAGGAATGAATGGATGGTCCCCACGAAGATATGAACACAATTGTGTGCATGCATGTGTGTGTTCATGTGCCACACAGAGCCCACATGGGCAGAGAGTGGTGACATCATCTCTTGCGATGTCACCACATGAAGACACCCAACAGGAAGGCAGGTGTACACTGAGCCGGACAGCACCTTCAGACAGCACCCTTCTGGAGTGTTGTCATGGATACGTCACCGGAGGTGGGGGATTCATCATACATTGCAGCACTTTACCCTTCTGGCTGGGAGATGACACAGGCAAACTCAAGGTGTTCCTTAATGACGCTAATAATAATTTAATTTTAATAACAATAGTAATGACGAATTTTCCCCTTGTCTTTAAATGTCCTGATGTAACAGGCACCCAATTCAGCCGAGTGTTCGGATCTGATCCTGGATCAGACTCCAGACCAGCACAAGTCCCACAGCCAGGGACGTCAGAAACAGGAGCAAAAACATAAATAATTAGTATTATGTTCTTTTTCCCTTTATCATGAATCCTCGTGTCACTGAGCAGTTCACTGCTAATGCAAAAGATTGCAAAGACGAAACATCATACCTACAAACACGGAAGTCCTGCACCAGAAAAACTAATTTTATCATGTGGATGTTTAGCCAAAAAAGAATCATAACCCTACTCTACAGATTTAATCTTGTTTTCAATTATGAAATGCTTGTTATTCAAAAATTATTTTGAAATCTTTTTTTACATTGCATCTTTTCATGACGCGACTATTGTCTCAACTGCAGTGTCACGATATACATCACACTCCTGTCCCCCGCAGACCCCTGGGCTCCCCCAACGTCAAATTCCATCTGACGCCACTGGGCACAGCCCATAACCAACAGCAGTGGCAGGGAATCACATCGGAACAGAAAAAACCTCTTTGCCCTCTACTTATAATTGTTATTTTTTATTGATTTTCCTCAGAGAGATGGACCTTAACCCAAGTCTCGCATTCGCTGAACAAAACAAGACACAATCTGAAGTAAAAGGCTGCACGGCTCTGCTGGTGGAATCCTACAGAGACACGGAGTGGGAACCCGGCTTTCCGAAGCCGAGCAGCTGCACTGACTCAGAGCACTTACAGCCCCCCCCCCACACCTCGCCTCACACGATCAGTCCACAGCGATGCCCTCTTTCCCTTCACATTCGTAATAATGGTTCCCCACCCCTCCACGCATGTGTGAACGATGTGGCCACTCAGTGTGTCCGGCAGCCACCTTAAAATGCAGGTTATGCGGGCAGCACCCATGCGGCGAGGAGAGTGACCTCAGCACAGAGACGGCGTTGAAGGTGTAGGCGGGCAGCACAGTCAGGCCTGTGTGCAGGCGGCGGAGATCACAAAAACTCCCAGGGCAGCATTTCCATAGAATGAAAACACCCACCCCAAGATTTACTTACATTTCCTGATACATAAGGACATTCTCAGTCATTCTCTGAAAGGTCTACAAAGCCGCCCACTGCTCTCTTCTGGGAGTGCTGGTCTCACCCTCCTCAGCATGTGCTGCGTGACAATCTGATATGATGTTGATGACGCTTCCTGAGCCCCTGAGAACCGCGATGTGTGAAATGCAGACCCAGACCGTACCGCCAGTGCCTCTCGAGGACCTCGCACCTTCCCCAGTGACCTTTGGGAAGCCTGATCTCCTGCAGTGCTAAGCGTGTCAGAAAATATGAGCCAGCATTAGTGTTACTCACGGGGACAAATGCGGGGAGTGTTCCATCTCCAAACAAACCTCTCCAGGAAGAGTCTCAGTCGCAAGGAACTGAGTGGAAACTAGTTATCAATGCAAAAGGCCCCAAAGATGCAGGGTGATGGGAGGTTCTGAGAGTTTGTGGTGTGGAGTCTATGACTGTAACATCCTGTACAGCTTTCCCAGAGGTATTTTAACTTCAAGCATCTCTCCATATTCCCATTAGATCTTATGGTTGTGGAGAAACGTAGATTTTACCTGAAGGACACAGTGAAACTGTGAAGGCAGAGAAAGGACAAAGGAGAAGATTAATACCTCATACAAATGGAGAATGCATCCGGAATCATAATTCATCCCAAACAAATCGGTTATATGGGTGGGAAGTAGAGAGCAGCCAGGGAGAAGTGAGCAGAGACAGTGAACAACAGCACTCTGTCGGGCCTTCGACACTTATGCGGAATACTAATGAAGCTTCCTGAGGATGGAGAGGGTGGATGGGGAGACAGGGACATCCAAACATTTTGCCAGGCCGGCTCATTCCTTACACTGACCTACAAGGCGGAGATCCACCTGCAGCTGTCGACCATCTCCAGCAGTACGAACCACCGTGGTTGAGCCATGTTCCCAGCACCTTACGGTGGCTAATAAGTCATTCAGTCTCCCTTGTTCTTTTTATCTTCAGCAAACAAATGGGCGAACAGAAATAAAAAGTGAAATAATGAAAGATTTATGACTCGTGTTTACGCAGTGAGAACACTTCAAAAACAAGCTGAGCTACCAGCGATACACATTGAAGGGCAATCAAGTGGATTTTTTCATCCCTTGAGATAGTGTGTATCACAGACCACCCTCAGGCCTCCTTTCTCCTTGAGGTAGTGTGTATCACAGACCACCCCTCAGGCCCCCTTTCTCCTTGAAGTAGTGTGTATCACAGACCACCCTCAGGCCTCCTTTCTCCTTGAGGTAGTGTGTATCACAGACCACCCCTCAGGCCCCCTTTCTCCTTGAGGTAGTGTGTATCACAGACCACCCTCAGGCCTCCTTTCTCCTTGAGGTAGTGTGTATCACAGACCACCCCTCAGGCCCCCTTTCTCCTTGAAGTAGTGTGTATCACAGACCACCCCTCAGGCCCCCTTTCTCCTTGAGGTAGTGTGTATCACAGACTATCCTCAAGCCCCCTTTCTCCTTGAAGTAGTGTGTATCACAGACCACCCCTCAGGCCCCCTTTCTCCTTGAGGTAGTGTGTATCACACCTTACCCTCAGACCCCCTTTCTCCTTGAAGTAGTGTGTATCACAGACAACCCTCAGGCCCCCTTTCTCCTTGAGGTAGTGTGTATCACAGCATACCCTCAGGCCCCCTTTCTCCTTGAGGTAGTGTGTATCACAGCATACCCTCAGGCCCCCTTTCTCCTTGAAGTAGTGTGTATCACAGACCACCCCTCAGGCCCCCTTTCTCCTTGAGGTAGTGTGTATCACAGACTACCCTCAAGCCCCCTTTCTCCTTGAAGTAGTGTGTATCACAGACCACCCCTCAGGCCCCCTTTCTCCTTGAGGTAGTGTGTATCACACCTTACCCTCAGACCCCCTTTCTCCTTGAAGTAGTGTGTATCACAGACCACCCTCAGGCCCCCTTTCTCCTTGAGGTAGTATCACAGTATACCCTCAAGCCCCCTTTCTCCTTGAAGTAGTGTGTATCACAGACCACCCTCAGGCCCCCTTTCTCCTTGAGGTAGTGTGTATCACAGACCACCCTCAGGCCCCCTTTCTCCTTGAGGTAGTGTGTATCACAGACCACCCTCAGGCCCCCTTTCTCCTTGAGGTAGTGTGTATCACAGACCACCCTCAGGCCCCCTTTCTCCTTGAGGTAGTATCACAGCACACCCTCAGGCGCCCTTTCTCCTTGAGGTAGTGTGTATCACAGACTACTCTCAGGCCCCCTTTCTCCTTGAGGTAGTGTGTATCACAGACTACCCTCAGGCCCCCTTTGTCCTTCAGGTAGTGTGTATCACAGACCACACCTCAGGCCCCCTTTCTCCTTGAGGTAGTGTGTATCACAGACCACCTTCAGGCGCCCTTTCTCCTTGAGATAGTGTGCATCACAGACCACTCCTCAGGCCCCATTTCTCCTTGAAGTAGTGTGTATCACAGACCACCCTCATGCACAATTTCTCCTTGAGGTAGTGTGTATCACAGACTACCCCTCAGGCCCCCTTTCTCCTTGAGATAGTGTGCATCACAGACCACTCCTCAGGCCCCATTTTTCCTTGAGGTAGTGTGTATTACAGCACACCCTCAGGCCCCATTTTTCCTTGAGGTAGTGTGTATCACAGACCACCCTCGGGCACCATTTCTCCTTGAGATAGTGTGTATCACAGACCACCCTCAGGCCCCCTTTCTCCTGGAAGTAGTGTGTATCACAGACCACCCCTCAGGCCCCCTTTCTCCTTGAAGTAGTGTGTATCACAGACCACCCTCAGGCACCCTTTCTCCTTGAAGTAGTATGTATCACAGACCACCCCTCAGGCCCCCTTTCTCCTTGAGGTAGTGTGTATCACAGACCACCGCTCAGGCCCCCTTTCTCCTTCAGGTAGTGTGTATCACAGACAACCCCTCAGGCCCCCTTTCTCCTTGAAGTAGTGTGTATCACAGACCACCCTCAGGCCCCCTTTCTCCTTGAGGTAGTGTGTATCACAGACCACCCTCAGGCCCCCTTTCTCCTTGTCTCCTTGAGGTAGTGTGTATCACAGACCACCCTCGGGCCCCCTTTCTCCTTGAGGTAGTGTGTATCACAGACCACCCCTCAGGCCCCTTTTCTCCTTGAGGTAGTGTATATCACAGACCACCCCTCAGGTCCACATTCTTCTTGAAGTAGTGTATCACATACCACCCTCAGGCCCCCATTCTTCTTGAAGTAGTGTATCACAGACCACCGCTCAGGCCCCCTTTCTCTTGAGGTAGTGTGTATCACAGACCACCCCTCAGGCCCCCTTTCTCCTTGAAGTTGTGTGTATCACAGACCACCCTCAGGCACCCTTTTCCTTGAGGTAGTGTATATCACAGACCACCCCTCAGGCCCCCATTCTTCTTGAAGTAGTGTATCACATACCACCCTCAGGCCCCCATTCTTCTTGAGGTAGTGTATATCACATACCACCCTCAGGCCCCCATTCTTCTTGAAGTAGTGTGTCACAGACCACCCTCAGGCCCCCTTTCTCCTTGAAGTAGTGTGTCACAGACCAGCTTCAATGCATTTTGGGCAAGAGGCCAGAAAGGCCATCGTCCAATAATAAGTGGAATTCGAAGGACATGAGCTCACAGAGGAGTGATATATGGGTAGAAATACCCCCAAAAACATGAACAGAGAGACGCCAGGTTATAGAGCAGGAGATCAGTCACGTTAAACATAACTGCCCTCCTCAGAGCTTTTATCCCCTACATCACATGCCATTAGAGTGATAATAAGACACTGCCAGTCCCCTCCCCCAAATACCATTTTTAAACACATCAGAAGGTGGGCAGTCCTGCCACAGGTTAACGCTGATGGTAGTCAGTCACCTCCCATGACGCACCACCGCCTTTTCACCACTCCGATGCTGTCAGAGCTAACATATGTCATACAGCAGCCCCATTAGGCCACACAGCAGCATGCAGTGAGCCCACCCCACCATTACAGGGCAGACACGTTTGTATATACTGCAAGAAAGTCGGATTAATAGCATCTCTCTCTCGGTCCACTAGCTTAAAGTATAACCCCGAGGCTGACATCAACAAACTCAGATTCACTCAGGAAAATCATTCCAGCATTTTTGATCATATTTTAAGTCAAATTTGGATTCACTGAACAAATTTCCTGTAAGCATATTTTGAACCACCATTTAAACTGTCTCCTTTTTGTGAGTTTATAGTAAATCTGTGTTTCCGTCACCCCATTTAAAGTCACCCCGATCTGAATACATGAGGCCTCAATCACGCAGCCAAACTGCTCATTAAGACGGCATCCTTCGCAATCTGAACGATGTCACCATTGCTGGCTTTGATTTATCAAATTGAACTTGCAAAGCGAGGTCTCTATATAATTTCTCAGTAGGGAAGAAAGCTGTATAAAGTTAATTTAGTGTTATTTGGATTTCTCAGATAACACAGTAGTTCAAAAACAAAAGTCTTACTGTCATGTTTAACTTGCATATGGAAGATACCTTTTAAGGAAAGGAATCACATGCCACTTCACCCTGGTTAACGCCCATGTGCTGCTTCACCCTGGTTATTGCCCATGTGCTGCTTCACCCTGGTTGACGCCCACGTCATGTTTCACCCTGGTTAACGCCCATGTGCTGCTTCACCCTGGTTATTGCCCACGTGCCACTTCACCCTGGTTATCGCCCACGAGATGTTTCACCCTGGTTATTGCCCATGTGCTGCTTCACCCTGGGTAACACCCACGTGCTGCTTCACACTAAACACCCAAATCTGTTTCAAATACTCATCCACGCTCCATGAAAGTAACACAATAAAATTTCCCAGAAACTGCATTCTGTTCTTAAAATCATGTGCCAAAATAAGCATTTTAATAGGATACATATCAGTAAATTTAAATCCCAGCACAGCGTGCAATTTGGTCTATAAAAATCATGCAAACAGCTTGACTGATACCCTTCGGCTTGTGCTGGTTTTAGGTTTCTTCAGTTATAACAGAGATGAGTTGTAGGGACACATTTCATTACCCGGAAAACAGGCCTATCACAGCACATCACTGTCTTTCATCAACATACTCCCCTGAGTCATCTCTTCTGGGACAGGGAGGCCACCCCAGTGTGTGCACTGTCTGTGTCAGGCCTCTGTGAGGTCTCTGTGTGTGTGAGGGCTGTCCCGGTATGAGGTCTCTGTGTGTGTGAGGGCTGTCCCTGTATGAGGTCTCTGTGTGTGTGAGGGCTGTCCCTGTATGAGGTCTCTGTGTGTGTGAGGGCTGTCCCTGTATGAGGTCTCTGTGTGTGTGAGGGCTGTCCCTGTATGAGGTCTCTGTGTGTGTGAGGGCTGTCCCTGTATGAGCTCTATGTGTGTGTGAGGGCTGTCCCTGTATGAGCTCTATGTGTGTGTGAGGGCTGTCCCTGTATGAGGTCTCTGTGTGTGTGAGGGCTGTCCCTGTACGAGGTCTGTGTGAGGGCTGTCCCTGTACGAGGTCTGTGTGTGTGTGTGTGTGTGAGGGCTGTCCCTGTACGAGGTCTGTGTGTGTGTGTGTGAGGGCTGTCCCTGTACGAGGTCTGTGTGTGTGTGTGTGAGGGCTGTCCCTGTACGAGGTCTGTGTGTGTGTGTGTGAGGGCTGTCCCTGTACGAGGTGTGTGTGTGAGGGCTGTCCCTGTACGAGGTCTGTGTGTGTGTGTGTGAGGGCTGTCCCTGTACGAGGTCTGTGTGTGTGTGTGTGAGGGCTGTCCCTGTACGAGGTCTGTGTGTGTGTGTGTGTGAGGGCTGTCCCTGTACGAGGTCTGTGTGTGTGTGTGTGTGAGGGCTGTCCCTGTACGAGGTCTGTGTGTGTGTGTGTGTGAGGGCTGTCCCTATACGAGGTCTGTGTGTGTGTGAGGGCTGTCCCTGTACGAGGTCTGTGTGTGTGTGAGGGCTGTCCCTGTACGAGGTCTCTCTGTGTGTGAGGGCTGTCCCCTGTATGAGGTCTCTCTGTGTGTGAGGGCTGTCCCTGTACGAGGCCTCTGTGTGTGTGAGGGCTGTCCCTAGTTGACGGTTGTCTCTACATGAGGGCTGTCCACGAGTGAGACACAATTCTAGCTGTAATGTGGCACTGAGAAGATCCCAAAGGAGGCCAGTGTGAGAAGTTTCACCCCCCCATCCAGGTCATATTTATCATTGAGATACATTCAATTACAGGGAAAAAATATCAACGGTTATAAGAGCTTTATTTAGCTTTATTTATACAAGAACAGGAACAATCTGCGCAGTGCTGCTTTCCTTTGCTCTTTCCTTCTTACAAGACAAACTAAACTACAGACTCATGATTATTTTATACTGTTTGTAGCTTGGGGCAGAGAGGTGGTATTAGAACCCCTTCAAAGATGCGTGTGTGTCCCAATAAGCTCTGCCCCCTACTGGAGCCTGGCGGTACCTTCTACCACACATCTGAAACTGCCAGCTTCACCGCCTTCATCTCTTCAGCCCGTTCAAGAGCTGAGCCAAGCCAACACTCTGCAGGAAGGCTGAGACCTGGCCAATCGCTGCGTGCCACCCACCGTGCCGGGCCAGGAAGAGGGCAACTCCCAGAGCTACCACAGCCGTGGCAAAATAAACAGGATGTCGGCTAGGGGGGGGAAGCCCCCGGCTATGGGGAGGGCTGGCAGCAGAAGCCCGGGCCTCACCCAGCTCATCCTGGGACAGCAGGTGAGGTGACAGTCGCTCCAGTACCTCCAGGGCAGCTCGCCGGCCCGACTGGACGGCGCCGTTCATATATCCGCACCAGAAGGTGGCGCTCTCGGTGCCTGCCCAGTAGATCCTGCAGGCAGATATTGCATTTAGACATGGGCAGGACGGAGGGGAGCACCTTCTACAGACAGCACACCCAGTCATGTCTGCTAGGCCACAGGTCCCGGAACCCTGGCCAGGCTGTGGACTCCCTAGTGCCCTGTTCTGGGCAGGAAGCTGAGCAGCGTCTTTCACGGGCCTGACGTAGGAATTAACAAGCACTTTGGTATGTTTTTTGCAGATGGTTCTAGATTAAAGTTGCTATTGGGTTTGTGTGCAGGAGGAAGAAAATTAAATTTGTGTGTGTGTGCGTGCGTGTGTGTGTGTCAGTGTTTCATCCAGCAGTAACGAGATACAGAGAATGCTAGAGGAAGTTCATGAGCAGGCCAATTTTGGACCATGAATTACAAAATAGTAATCAGCTCTGTTAGTATGAATTAATCATTCGGTCCTATATTCATTATAGGACACTGGGGAAAAGCAAAAACAAAAGAAGGAAAGATTCGTATTCGTATTATTCTGATGAGAAGGAGACATAGACAAGTAACTGTCAGTAATTAGGGTCCAACACATTTCTCGTGCTTGGAGTTGCCCTTGTGCTTTAGGGGGTAGAACAGTCCTTAAAATGATAATTAAGGGGCAGATTACACCTTGGGCCTATAACTCCAGAGAAAGGGAGGGGTAAATGCATTGTAAAGGACCCCCACTCAGCAGCCAGAGAAGTCGTCCCACGAGACCTGGTTGCATAGCAACGGGAAATAATCGTTTTAGCTCAAATTATTAACTTATTTACCATGACCCCAGTGTACGCCTCCACCCTGTGTTCATGCCGTAAATACAGAGATAAAAAATCAAACCTGTCACAGAAAAGGACAGTTTACGACGCCGGCTTGTCGTTCAGTGGGAATGGGGGTGCTGGGCTCACCCTAATGCCCCCCCCGTGTCCTCATAAATAAAGCCCCAGCCATCCTCCAAATCGGCTTCGGTCTGCATATTTAAATAGTTTCGGGACACAAGGTGCAGGCATCCAAATGAAAAATGGAGGCTGGTGCCAGGATTTGACATCACGCCATGTGACAGGCAACATGGATGATGGCTCTGCCATTGATCAAAATGGTGTAAATCCCACTGCAACGTCACTCCTGTCACCTGCACACCAGGCTGCATCTACTGTATACTGTCACATGACTCCAGAGGCCTCCTTAGTTTGTGTAATGAGCTAAGCGTGCTGACACACAGGAAGGAGCAGGAAGAAAGGACAGGGGAAGGCCACCATTCCAAAGGAAACTCTCCACAAGTCATAAATTCCCTGCTTGTTCATGAGGAACGCAGGCTAAGATGGAGTAGGGATGGAGTAGGGATGGAGTAGGTGTAGTAGCTAGTCTGGGGGATCTGCCAGGTCAATTATGGCGCAGGATACATATCATTGTAAAAGGTCCATGTTCCCTCTGCATGGCCAGTATCACTGTAAAGGCCCACGTTCCCTCTGCATGGCCTGTATCAGTGTAAAAGGCCCATGTTCCCTCCGCATGGTCTGTATCACAATAAAAGGTGCACCTTCCCTCCATACGGCCTGTATCACTGTAAAAGGTGCACCTTCCCTCCATACGGCCTGTATCACTGTAAAAGGCCCACATTCCCTCTGCGTGGCTTCCATCACTGTAAAAGGCCCATGTTCCCTCTGCATGGCCTGTATCACTGTAAAAGGCCCACGTTCCCTCTGCATGGCCTGTATCACTGTAAAAGGCCCACGTTCCCTCTGCATGGCCTGTATCACTGTAAAAGGCCCAAGTTCCCTCTGCATGGCCTGTATCACTGTAAAAGGCCCATGTTCCCTCCGCATGGTCTGTATCACTGTAAAAGGCCCACATTCTCTCCAAAAGGCCTGTATTACTGTAAAAGTCCTATGTTCCCTCAGCATGGCCTGTATTGCTGTAAAAGGCCTACGTTCCCTCAGCACGGACTGTGTCGCTGTAAAAGGCCTACGTTCCCACCGCATGGACAGCACCCCTGTCCTTTTTACCCATCCATACACTTTGCACCTTGAATCTCATTTAGTCTGTTTACCTTCCACATGGTCTACGAAGGCTGGGGTGGTAGTACGTCAACATCCCAGGCATCATGACATTGACTGGACACCCTCCACTGTAATCCTCTTTGGCCCAGTCCTGCAAGCATCAAACAATGAGTTAAAAGCAGTGATTACATTGCATCTCTACGAACAGACCATTAAATCAACGAGTACAGAAAATAAAAGAAAGAAACAGTGCATTGAGGGTGAATTCAGGGTCACGTGGCCGGTCAGGGGGCCCATGAAGGAGGGAAGAGCTGAAAGCCACAAAGACATCCCCTATTACATCAATGGTGGCTATTAAACTTCCTGAGAAAAAAATCACAACGGCGTTTGATATCTGCCCTTTGATTTCTGTGATGGAGCATTTCAATCCACTCAGCAGCTTTCAGTCGCAGCAAACACTAAAGGAGATAAATAAGGCGATATTCAGAGGTAACTCCTCGCCTTCTCGGGCGGCTCGTACGTCTCTATCACAGCCTACATCCGCAAAAGCGTAGGACTCTCCCTTACTGATACATCTGCAGTGGCATTTCTAGTGAATAAAAAGTCACATGGGGGATAAAATATTACCGTTAAAGACGACGGAAATGATTCGTTAATGAAAAATCCCAGACGCTAGGATGGAGCTAAACCAAAGGCAGCATGGTGACAGGCTTCTCGGGGGGGCTTTTATGAATCGAACACACTGTCATGCACAGCGCAGGGAAGGCGTGAAGGAAAGAAATGCTAAATGACCGCAACACTCTGCCCCCACTTAGAATTCACGCTTTGAGCGAGCACACTCCCCCTGTATCGCTCTCTCTCTCCATGCGTCCTCTTGAATTATTAGGTGCTTTGTCCAGAACAGCTCTTCCCCACCCCTCGTCATTTAAGCGCCCCCCCCCTCACAGCGCTGGGCTCGATGGACGCGGCCCCAGAGCTCACCAATCTCTCTGACAACAGCAAGCTGAAGCTGAGGCCGGGACGGCTGCTGTCAGGCCAGCCTGTCATGTCGTCAATCCTGCCTATGTTTTCACCCCAGATAACGATTGACACCAGAGACAGACTACAAGGGGTCCGTTGTTTAAGGACTTTTTGTAGAAATACGGAGCTCCCCCAGAACAGGGCGGGCTGAAGGGTAAGCAGTGCTTACCATTTGGGTCGGAGGGCATCTCAGAGTGCCCTACTGAAGCTGGCAGACTCAGAGCCATACCTTCTCTGCATAGTGAATGAAATGAAAGGCCTCTGGCCCCAGATATCTAGCTAGGCTTCGGATCACTGCCTCCCTCCTGTCCTCCACCTGAAAGTCAGAAAGTTCATCATTCACCTCCCCGACAACCATGTCAAGTCCACTTTGTCTGTTGTGTTAATACTTACAAGACGTGTGTATTCATCCGATGCTTTTAACTAAAATGCAGAGTGAAACTAATGCAACTAAAATTCCTGTTCATGACATTTAATATCTCCCATGTAAAAAACCTTAAGGGACACCATGACCATGTAATCGCACATACATGTTTACATTAATTTAAGACAGTGAGATGCCTCCTCGCACACAGAACATGTCCTGGGTGACTTCCCCCCCCCCCACGAGGACACGTCAGCACAAGGTAACGCCCATGAGGGCATGTCCAAGCAGGCTGACACTGTTTCTGAATGGTATCTTATAATCGGATTAGAGTGTCGGGTTAGAGAGACCATCTCCACCACTACAGCAGCCTGTGCCCAAGCCCAAAGTCCATAATTCCTCGAGCTCTGCTGGACCTCTCAGTGCCAGCTACAGAGTGCCGGCGGTCTGCTCAGCCTCCCACTTTCCCGTTTCTAGATAACCCCCCCGGCGGCAGGGAACACGCTCCCTTTGTATCGCCGACAGGCAGCGGTGTCCCCGCAGGCAAAGGAGGCGACGCATCACAGAGATCGCTGCTGTCAAGTCAAGTCAAGTCTGCTGGAGCTGTCAGCCCCATTTAGGCACTGAGGAGTGTGGATCCGCCCACGAGATCGACAGACACTCTTACATCTGTCCCCTAGCAGCGTTCATACTTCCTCTTCCCTAAAGGGGGCGTCCTTTTTGCTCACCGTTCGATGGTTCCAATCAGCGGTCTGCTTGCCAGCAATAAAACCCACCAGAGCGGGGTTTCCGTGGGGGCTGGTGCAGTCAAACGTAACGCAGACGGGACAATCTTCTGAAGGCTGGACCGCCATCTCCCCTGAGAAGCCTTTCACTCGCCAAAATGCCTATGAGAGAAGGAGAAAAACGGGCAGCGAGCGGTGTGGGCACAGACACGGGACAGAGGACACGGAGAGCGGTGTGGGCACAGACACGGGACAGAGGACACGGAGAGCGGTGTGGGCACAGACACGGGACAGAGGACACGGAGAGCGGTGTGGGCACAGACACGGGACAGAGGACACGGAGAGCGGTGTGGGCACAGACACAGGACAGAGGACACGGAGAGCGGTGTGGGCACAGACACGGGGCACAGGACACGGAGAGCGGTGTGGGCACAGACACGGGACAGAGGACACGGAGAGCGGTGTGGGCATAGACACGGGACACAGGACACGGAGAGCAGTGTGGGCACAGACACGGGACACAGGACACGGAGAGCGGTGTGGGCACAGACACCGGACACGGAGAGCGGTGTGGGCACAGACACAGGACACGGAGAGCTGTGTGGGCACAGACACGAGACAGGGAGAGCTGTGTGGGCACAGACACGGGACAGGGAGAGCTGTGTGGGCACAGACACGGGACAGGGAGAGCTGTGTGGGCACAGACACGGGACACGGAGAGCTGTGTGGGCACAGACACGGGACACGGAGAGCTGTGTGGGCACAGACACGGGACACGGAGAGCTGTGTGGGCACAGACACGGGACACGGAGAGCTGTGTGGAAAGGATCCAGATCAAAGAATGGATAGCCTATATTTAACACATTACTGTCATTTAAATGCTTCTCTTACTGTGGAGTAGGTGACGATGAACTTGATCATGTGACCCACTGGCATGTTCTGTGTGAGTCTCTGTCTCTCCGGGGGTAGGGCAGGGTCATACTCAATCTGAGCTGGGGGAACAGGAAATTAGGGGCTCATACTCATGTTTAATCTGAGATGGGTGGGGGGCAGGAAATCGGGAGCTCCTACTCAATCTGGGCTGGGTGAGGGGCTGGAAAGTAGGGGCTCATACTGAATCTGAGCTGAGGAGGTGCAGGAAATCACAAAGCCTCCGTGATGTCATACACAGGACATGTGGCCTGTCCTCCAAGCACACAATCAGGACAGAGCTAATCACATATCCATCCATCCATCTGTTCTGTGAGCTGGACTCCAAGCCGGGAGGCGGTGACCATCCCTGTTGCAAGACCCCAGAGAGACAGCACACTGAGCTATGCTGGGGGGTTGTCCCTCAGCGTTTCCAGGGAGACCACAGAGCACAGTATTGCAGAGTACTCTAATGTAGGCATCTTAGGGTCCTTGAAAAGCGATACACAAATAACATGCATTATCATGCTTATTGAATGAGAGACGATGGCCCACGTCACTTGTTGGTACATGGAGTGAGAAAGACAGCAGGAATGAACCACTTCACTCCAAGGAAATGGCCATGGACCCCAACACACTTGCTAGATCAGGTTTTCCCAACCCGGTGCCACAGACGGTCCACGTTTTTGCTCCCTCCCAGCTCCCTGCCAGACTGTCTACATTTTTGCTCCTTCCCAGGTTGGGAGGGAGCAAAAACGTGGACCGTCTACGGGTCCCTGAGGACCGGATTGGGAAACACTGGTTGAGATAAATGTGTTTCTATCCCCAGCTCTACTGCTCTCTGCAAGCGACCTCGGGCTACAGAACAAGCAGTACAATTTCACTGATGGATCTCAGGTCAAGCACAGCTCTCCGAGCTAAAAGAGCTGCTCTCCTCCTGGGATCTGAGCCAGCAGGACTGTAATCACAGAGGCTTTTTTTTTTAAACTAGCCCCCCCTGCTGCCCCTGCTAGTGGAGAAGTACCAGTCAAGACTGACTATGTTATTGTTCAGCTGTCCCAGGGTGGGGGGGATGTAGAGGTGTCAAAAAGGTCTGCACACATTTAAATAGTGAGAAAATCACAGTGGATAGAAACAGCATAAACATGATGTTGATAGAAGGGCACGCCGACACGCACAGGGACGGAGACACGCACGTGGACGGCGACACGCACGGGCACTCCGACACGCACGGGCACTCCGACACGCACGGGCACTCCGACACGCACGGGCACTCCGACACGCACGGGCACGCCGACACGCACGGGCACGCCGACACGCACGGGGACGCCGACACGCACGGGGACGCCGACACGCACGGGGACGCCGACACGCACCGACATGCTGCCAGTCTGTCCTGTGCAGGTGTGCTCCTCTGCGGCAGGACAACCAACATACAACATAACATAGCAGATGATAAATCCATATACATCCAGGGGAGAAACGATAAACCTGCAAAGTGAGGAAATGTGAAAAAGACGGGGCGTCGCCGAGCCCTTAGGTGGTAAAGCGGCTGCGTGTTTATGCGTGAAGTCAGGGGCCCCTAAGTGTGGCTCCCAGGGACTGCAGCCGACCCACCCCCTCACATTCGGGCCAACGGGCGTGGCACCAGCACCGCCACCACTCACCCTCCCTCTGCTACCCCCTAGCTGCCCCCCAGCTCAGAAAAGGCCCCAATGGCAGAAGGTCTCCCACCCTCCCGAATCATCGGCGTAGAGATAAGCTGACCTGCCAGGTGAGGAGGACAGGTCACGATGACGGCTTTGCAGTCAAAGGAGTCCGAGGCGGTGTGGACCTGGATACCGTCAGGATACTGTGGGGGGGGGCACAGGCTTAAACACACATGCAAACACATATACATTCACCAAGCGGCATGTTCGACCGAGGCACATGAGGTGTGGTGTGCGGTGGGCCAGGAGGGTGTCAGCATCATGGGTCAGAGGTCATACAGCCCCCAGACAAACCCAATAACATGACTTCTAATTATGGAATTCAGACATACGAACACACACACAATTACAGGCAAAAACACACATGCTCTTCATTCTCCTGCATGTATAACATTTATTTAAAATATTATTTCCATTCTTTTTCCTGACTCTTGTTTTGTGGTCCATTGGCTCCACACAGCATGCCTACCTGCCGCATTGCCTTGACAGCACAGCCCAGCCGCACATTGTCCCATCCAATGAACTCTGCCAGCCTTACACACAGCTGTTGGGTGCCCCCCTGTGGCAGTAGAGGAGCAGTGCAGCACAATAAGTCTGGGGAGGGGGGATTTCTAAGTAAACTCTTATGGTTCGTTTGTTAAATGGGCAGGCCAGTAGGTGTTCAGATTATTTTTAGCAAAGCATATGATGACTAGTCAGGCAATAGAAAAGTAAGGATCCATTTCTGTGCATCATGGATAGTCTTAATATTAAGGTTAGTTGTTAGAAGTAGTTAAGTTTGGAGTTAACTACAAAGAAAGAGCAGTATATTGGGGGGGCTGTAAGAGAACTCACTTTAACGAGAAACTCCTGGGCAGAACCAGGGGTTGTCTCCAGCAAGCGCAGGGTCCCCCCAGCCGCAGCGCAGTACATGAGGAAGTACAGAAAGGACATCTGTGCCGGCTCCATCCCAAACACAGAGCGGGTACTGAGCTCCAGTAACTCCTTCACCACTACGAAGAGGACTGCGGGTTAGGGGGCTACTGCTGCTGCTAATGCTGCCACAGCTGCTCAAGCTAATGTACATAATGCATTTACTGCTACTAACGCAGCTGCTCATGCTAATACTAGTACATACTGCATTTACTGCTACTAACACAGCTGCTCATGCTAATGTACATACTACATTTACTGCTACTAACACAGCTGCTCATGCTAACGCTAGTACATACTGCATTTACTGCTACTAACACAGCTGCTCATGCTAATGCTAGTACATACTGCATTTACTGCTACTAACACAGCTGCTCAGGCTAATGCTAGTACATACTGCCTTTACTGCTACTAACACAGCTGCTCATGCTAATACATACTGCATTTACTGCTACTAACACAGCTGCTCAGGCTAATGCTAGTACATACTCCCTTTACTGCTACTAACACAGCTGCTCATGCTAATGCTAGCACATACTCCCTTTACTGCTACTAACACAGCTGCTCATGCTAATGCTAGTACATACTGCATTTACTGCTACTAACACAGCTGCTCATGCTAATGTTAGTACATGCTGCATTTACTGCTAACACAGCTGCTCATGCTAATGCTAGTACATACTGCATTTACTGCTACTAACACAGCTGCTCAGGTTAATGCTAGTACATACTGCATTTACTGCTACTAACACAGCTGCTCATGCTAATGCTAGTACATACTGCATTTACTGCTACTAACACAGCTGCTCATGCTAATGCTAGTACATACTGTATTTACTGCTACGAACACAACTGCTCAGGCTAATGCTAGTACATACTGCCTTTACTGCTACTGCTAACTCAGCTGTTTGTGCTAATGCTATTGCTAATATGATTGCATTTTGCCTTTATTACCACTGATGCTTTAGCATAGCTGGTACTACAATAGCTAGTACTCCAGATACTATGCTATGACTATCACCACCCCTGTGAAATCATCTCCCACTGGTATCAATGAGATGAACATAGTTTACAAATGTCAGACGCTAAGAGCATCAAAGTGGATACAGAAACACTGCCCTGTGAATGCTGACTACAGGGCCAGGATGGAAGGCCTCCTTACTCTGGGTCCAGACGTTTTTCTCAATGAAGGAGTGCAGAGTCATGCTGTCATACTCCAGGGCTCTGGGAGCAGAGACTGGGTCCTTCACGCAAACTGTCTGCAAGAGTCTGTCAATCTAAACAGCAAACAAGCCAATCAAACTCAAAGATGCCCCGTCAATCAACCAAGCCCCAACCCACTAACCACCTAAGCCTACCTTCCACATGACCTGAGTGAGGTCCAGGAGGGCCAGTGGGGGCAGGGAGGGGATGCTGCCGGTGTAGGTGCGGACGGGTGCGTGCGAGCCTCCCATGTGGTACACCTTCTTCCCTGTGGTGTATTGTGGGTAAACCTCCAACCCCAGCTCCTGTATCAGCTCCATGACGGAGGTCTGTGAGCTGGCAGCAGACACCACTGAATTCACACATGCAAATAATAAACTCTGCACTGCGTATCCTAAACTACATTATGGCTTAGATACTGACTGCTTTATGCATTAGAATCAGGTCATATACATCAGATACATCTATTGATTCATCTATAGTTCCGACTGATCCTGGTTAGGATCGCGGGGCCTGGGATGGCATTAATGTTAAAGATTCCTCCAAAAATATAAATCAGCAAGGGAGGCAAGGTGACTCGCAGTGGGACGCGGATGTAGCTCAAGTAACAGATATTCCACAGATGGATCCTGCTGGATCTCGTTTAAGCTGCGTTCACTCCGTCAGTACTCAGCTAATAAACGGTAATTAATTAAACATTCAGTAGGAACGAAAAGCCCTGACCCAGTATGTCTACATACATGGACTTGAGATACTAATGATATTAGAAAATAAGACCTTTAGTTCGTTATACGTTAACTCTGCATTTAAATTTTGTAATTACCATGGTAAATTCTGCTTTTACATTGATTTACATGGCTTTCAGCAGCAATTCAGACCTCTGAGACAGACGGAGAACGGGGGCGTTGGGAAACACCACGGAAACGATCCGCCCTGAGCACTGCATCGGGGAGGTAGATTCATTAGCAGCTCTGGCAGGGAAAATTAGCAGCCTTGGCAGGGAAGGGATCAGACCAGCCAGGACATTGCACCACCAACCAGGGCACCGCAATACCAGCTAGGGCACCGCACTGCACCACCAGCCAGGGAACCGCACCATGAGCCTGGACACTGCACTGCACCACCAACCAGGGCACCGCAATGCACCACAAGCCAGGGCACCGCAATACCAGCTAGGGCACCGCACTGCACCACCAGCCAGGGAACCGCACCATGAGCCTGGACACTGCACTGCACCACCAGCCAGGGCACCGTACTGCACCACAAGCCAGGGCACCGCACCATGAGCCTGGACACTGCACTGCACCACCAGCCAGGACACCGTACTGCACCACAAGCCAGGGTTAGGGCCGCCGCGGGTCCAGTGGGGCAGAGCATCCTGTGTGCGGTCGCTCCCAAAAAAAGTTTCATAAACGTTTGCGCAAGTTGGACTTGGACCTGCATGATCGGAACATAGTCCAGAACCATAAAACTGTATACTGACTTTATGGAAATATGTAAATTGCCATTAGGACCGCCATTTAATTCTTCTGCAATTCTGTAAGCTCAGAATACTAAATCATAAATATATATTTTTTATTCACAAAGAAAGCAAACTGCACCACATGCCAGGGCACCGCACCATGAGCCTGGACACTGCACTGCACCACCAGCCAGGGCACCGTACTGCACCACAAGTCAGGGCACCGCACCATGAGCCTGGACACAGCACTGCACCACCAGCCAGGGCACCGTACTGCACCACAAGCCAGGGCACTGCACCATGAGCCTGGACACTGCACTGCACCACCAGCCAAAGCACCACAACACCAGCTAGGGCACCGTACTGCACAACAAGCCTGGGCACCGTACAATGAGCCAGGACACCGTACCACAAGCCTGGGCCCCGCACCGCACCATGTGCCAGGGTACTGCCTCCGCACCACAAGTCAGGGCACCGCACTGCACCACGAGCCAAGGTACTGCACAGCACTACAAGCCAGGGCACCGCACTGCACCAGGAGCCAAGGTACTGCACAGCACTACAAGCCAGTGCACCGCACCACAAACCCAAGCACCTCCCATATTAAGGACCCATATTCACTAAGTGCTGTTACTGCTCTTTCAATCACTGTTGTATAAAGATCATCAATAGATATATTCAGTCATTTTGACAAGCATCATGAGGTCTCCATGTTGTTGAGATGGAGGTTCTCCTAAGCCTCTCTGGTCTGGCTTACCTGGACACCCACTGTCCTCCAAAATCCCAGGAGTCATCGCCTTGGGCAGCTGGAACCTGCAAAGTCACTGTCCGGCCCCCCACCCTATCTGCAAGAGGACGGGGTGTCAGGATCAGTCTTTATTGCCACAAGAGCCAGGCTGGGGGATATTTGTGTTGGCACAGCTTGCCACTGATGGAAACACCATGACAAGAGACACCTAACAATCACAGAGACAGAATAAACACAAGACACAAGATACACAACAGAGAGGAATAAATGCAAGATATGTAATAAACACCATGTTGTCTACAGTAAGTCTACAGGGCGTTTCCAGCTTTAAATAAAAATGTAAAAAACGGAAACAAGCAGGGCGTGATTCCGGTTAAACGTTAAAATTATACTTTACGAGCATAATTATGTTTACAGAGGATGACAGAACGTGTGTGTTTAATGCTATAATGAGTTTTAATGTTATTACGCTTTGAGCAGCCCAGTTTGTTCCATTAGTGTTCTGATTAATTTAAGTAGGCCTGCATATAAGCACGCATTAAGCACGGTGATCGCGACAGATAAGCAGTCAGATAAGTGCAGTATGGTTAGAAACTGGTAGAGATGCAGCTGTGGTGGAGCTGTAACTGCGGAGGAAATTGGGCGCTATCAGTACGGTCACCTTTCCCTTCAAGGAGCAGGACTCGGAGATGCGCGTCTCTCTCCCGCAGGTACCGGGCGGCGCTGAGCCCTGCCAAGCCGGCGCCCACGATCACCACGTCCCAGGGCTGCGTGGACATGTTCGGCCGGTAGAATCTACGGTGCACGTTGCGTGTAGACTCTGAAAGCAGGAAGCATTAAGCGCAAGCCCGGGGCCACCGCGGGTCCAGCGGGGCGGAGCGTCCTGCGTGCGGTCGCTACCAAGAAAAGTTTCATAAACGTTTGCGCAAGTTGGACTTGGTCCTGCATGATCGGAACATAGTCCAGAACCATAAAACTGTATACTGACTTTATTGAAATGTAAGATGATATTTCATTTTCATTAAGATTAATTACTTTATAATTTCATGTTTATTTTAGTATTGATCCTTTTATATAGTACCTAAAGATAAGGGAACTATATGACGCTTTGGGAGCGGAGCAATAGAGTTCTTGTGGTTAGGAGCCGGTACTATTTGTATATATGGGCGCGAAAAAAAGGGGGGAAGTCAGTCTTCCATGTTTAGCACAATATGTTGTCTCCGCGTCGTGTCTGTACCCACGGCCTGAAATAAAGATAACGCTGAAGTACCCCAAAGTCAGCGTTACAGAAATATGTAAATTGCCATTAGGACCGCCATTTAATTCTAATGCAATTCTGTAAGCTCAGAATACTAAATCGTAACTATATATTTGTTATTTATAAAGAAACACTTTTTTGCGTATTTCATTGCAGACTTAAACAATATATGACGATAAATAACAATAAATAGGCCTTTCAAATAACAGGATATTCAGAATAATATATACAGTACAAAATCAAACATCCCACCTATATCGGAAGTTCCGAGGGTCTCCCATAGACTGACAGGTACACACCCACCCGCCCGGTCACCTCCCGTCTGTCTCCATGCGTTTATATACGGAAGACAATACTTTTAGAATACATGACACTTAAACGCACTTTGATCCGGTCTACTCTGCCGTAGGACTTTCCTTCCTAATTACACGATCATGGAAACTATAACACAGAACACAAAGGGGGTAGAAATACAAATTACACGTACATCTGATATAAACAACAATAACAACGTCCAGCAGGTGGCAGCATATGACGCTTCAGACCAGTTGTTCTCTTGCCCGCAGTTCCGACCCCTTCCTCTTGGAGCACTAGCTGACTCCCAGTATCCCCCTGGCACCCTGCTTGATGTGTCCACCGCTTTAATAATTTTCCAATCCCTCTCCCCCTAATCTTTCTGAAAAGGCTTTTCCTCATCTCTCTGGCCCACAAATGAATATTGAGATTATGGGCTGCCACCAGCTCACCCGGAGTCTTACACTTATCTTAAAATGACACCTGACAAACACCCACTGGGTGCCAGTTGCCATGGAGATCACAGTGCCCTCTCCAAAGGGCAGGCTGTATGGTACTGAAGCATACTGCTTCAGCATGTCCAGCCATGCTGTAAGATTATTTTAAACACTGTGGCTGTCTGTCTGTGTCTGGCTGTCTATTTGCTTGTCTGTTTCTCTCCTTATATCTCTGTCTGTCTGTCTGTCTGTCTGTCTGTCTGTCTGTCTGTCTCTCATCATCCTGTCTGCCTGTATGTGTCTGCATGTCTGTGTTTGTCTGCCTCTCTCTCTCTCTCTCTCTCTCTCTCTCTCTCTCTCTCTCTCTCTCTCTCTCTCTCTCTCTCTGTTTGTTTGTCTGTTTATTCTCCCCCCAAACCTTTGTGGTATTTTGTGTGTTTAAGGTGGACGGTCAGTAGCCTGCTTCCATGGAATGCTGTTACATTTCTGCAGTCTCAGCTGGTCGTGCTAAATCACCTGCTCCTCTTTCTCACCTCCATCCCCAGGGTTCACCCTCTAAATGTGAGATTAGGGACGTGGCTCTGAAGGTTTGCAATGAAAACGCCTCCAGAGGAGGCCCCGGCCAAAAACCACATCATGTTTCATGCCTTTAAGAGGCTCCTGCTCCTTCCAGCTCAATAAAAAAACTCACCTGTTCCAACTGGCTTCCACAGAAACTCATCTGTCCGGCACACGCCGCTGTGTTTCTCTGGATTACACACCATGGGGAGCCAGCAGAAACTGCACCTCAGAGAAGATGACAGTCAGATGAGCCTAAGCCTGAATTATACCTTCTGGGAATAAACCTGAATCATCCCTGCTTATGATCAGGGCTGGACTGGCCCTCTGGCATGCCGGACATTTTCTGTGAAATTCATCATTTGGCAGAAGTTATCGGGGGTCACGCCCCACCTCAGGGCCAATTTTTAATCCCAGTCCAGCCCAGGCTGCACCTGCTGGCGTCAAACAAACCCTTAACCTGAATGGTACTTACTACAGGGCTGCTTTATCGTGTGATCGTGTTAAGTATCTGAGCCTTAATCGCTTATTGCGATCCTTCAGAAGAGTTGAGATATCATAGTGAGACAGAGAGGATCCCCCGGGCCATGCTGGTCTGTGGTCCACAGCACCTACTGATCCCTGAGCCTGAGCGTGTTTCATCCACAAAAGCTGAGGGCAGTGACTCTGTTTCTGTTATGTTTGGTGTCCTGCCTCTTACTTTCATTTACATCGTAGGGTGAAGAGAATGAGTGGGTGGGGCAGCAAGAGAGAGAGAGAGAGAGAGAGACTGTGTGTGTGTGACGGAAAGAGAGTATGCCTGAAGAAGAGAGGTTTTTCTCAAATATATCCCATGTTTCAGATTAACCTCAGGGATTTCATTTAAAATGTCCAGGTTTACAGCAGGTTTCCCAGTTACCAGGTAAGTTTAATTTCATGCTGTGCTCTGGTTTAAATCTGGACAACTGCTTTGGAGATTATTTCTTGGAAGAGAGCAGGCTGCTCCCAGCCCACAGCGGAAGGATTTTTTACCCGGTGATCTGTGAGTGCTGTTTGTCGTCTGGACAGCAAAAGTGGGCCTACAACTGATTTTAAAACTTGCTGAAAATTCTCTTTCTCAGTATTAATACTTTCTACAACAGTGAACATGCAGTGTAACAGCCATAACTCTGTAGCTCTGTTCGCACTGGAAAAGATGCAGTTTGATTGCTCAGTTTAAATCCATTGGTTCATTTGTTCATTATGTTCTTACTTTTAAAATATTGTTTATCTCCTGACGCTGTCGATACTGTGAAATCCGTGTTAAACAACCTATTGGAAAGTAGTTGGAATGCAAACAATGTTTTCTTAGAAAGTCGCCCCGTGATACTGTAGCCCAGGTGAACAGGAAAAACCAGTTTGGCAAACTATGCCAGTTCCCTAGAGACCACTGTGCTTTGGTCTGGGAAGCTGTACCTGTTCCGAGTGGTTTGAAGCCGTGGGCCTGCTGTGGGAGGAGTCTGCTCTCCAGACGTATGGGCTGCTTTGAAATGAAATGACACTTTATTTGCCATTTGAATGAGTATGAGAGGAGGTGCACTGGAGTGTGTGAGCTTTGTGCATGTCCTTCTTTTTTTTTTTTTTTTGATTCAAACCCTTTATTGCTGTTGCAATATACCATGTCACTAGTCACAAGTACCAGCGAAAAGCAGGCCATCGCCCGACCTTACATATACAACATCACAGTAGGGGGTAGACCGGCCGGGAGACAGGGGAGGAGAGAAAAAGAGAAACAGGATGACATGAGGAGAGAGGAGGAGAAAACACCTCAGCAACATAAGCACATGATCACTACACCGTACAACATGAAAAGACACGACTCGCAACAGGTGAGGGAATGGGGAGGTGGAGGTAGTCCAGCATAGACAAACAGCCATCCGGTCCTGCAGCCATGGAGGCGCTGGTCACAGACCCGCCTGTTCACGCTGGGGGTATGAAGCAGCGAAGGCGTTGGATGGGGGGAGGGTGCAAGTCCTTGGGATTGGGGGAGAGGAATGCAAGAGAGTCTCACTGCCTGTTCTTCCGGGGGAGCTTTTTGTCCAGCAGCAGCCTTAGCCAAGGCCAGTGCTGATTGAGGGGAGCCAGAAGCTTGATAGAATAAGGTTCTTAAGACACACATGAGGTGAGAGAGAACCTTGTGGACAGATCGCAGGGTCAGCTATCCATCCAGCACCCGGGAGCATTTTTTGAGGGTTGAGGGCCCAAGAAAGATTAAACTATTCTGCTAAACATGGGACTTGAACTAGCAACCTACCAATCACAGGCACAGAGACCTAACATACTGGATCACACACGACCTCCAAAACTTTGTGGTAGCCAGGAATCAACTTGGAAGGCAGCTATGCTAACCAGCTACACACTGCTAACCACTAGCCATTATTGCAGCAACACACTCCTAACCACTAACCATTATTGCAGAAACACACTGCTAACCACTAGCCATTATTGCAGCAACACACTGCTAACCACTAACCATTATTGCAGCAACACACTGCTAACCACTAACCATTATTGCAGCAACACACTGCTAACCACTAGCCATTATTGCAGCAACACACTGCTAACCACTAGCCATTATTGCAGCAACACACTGCTAACCACTAACCATTATTGCAGCTACACACTGCTAACCACTAGCCATTATTGCAGCAACACACTCCTAACCACTAACCATTATTGCAGAAACACACTGCTAACCACTAGCCATTATTGCAGCAACACACTGCTAACCACTAACCATTATTGCAGCAACACACTGCTAACCACTAACCATTATTGCAGCAACACACTGCTAACCACTAGCCATTATTGCAGCAACACACTGCTAACCACTAGCCATTATTGCAGCAACACACTGCTAATCACTAGCCATTATTGCAGCATGGCATTTAAGGATTTTGAGCCAGGTAGGAGTCAAACCTAAAAACCACACAGTAAGGAAATATCCATACTGTATCCATACTGTAAGAATAGTATCGTATCAACACTGTGCCCACAGTGTTAGAGTAGTAACTTATCCACACTGTAAGAATAATATCTCATCTATACTGTGTCTCAATTGTAAGAGTATTGTCTTGTCCATACTATGTCCACACTGTAAGAATAGTATCTTATCCCCACTGTATGCAGTCTGTTAGAGTACTATCTTATCCACACTGTATGCACACTGTAAGAGTAATGTTACCTGAGTGTCCCCATGCTGGACTGAGGTATATGGAGGAGAGAACCTGCCTTTTGATGAATTAATGTCTGTATATACAGTACAGTGTGTTTGGCTAAGTGCAGGACAATAAGGTAAAGGTGAATTCCTGGGTGAGGGCTCCCTTATATGGCACCCACTCCCTTATATGGCACCTACTCCCTTATATGGCACCCACTCCCTTATATGGCACCCAGTCTGTGCCAGTGTCCCTCAGCTGTCCCTACAGTTCCCTAGGAACCAGTTCTGATACTCACACTGTCTGGATCCGGTCTTAACCAGAGTGCGAACCTCTGAGGACCTTTCCTTATCTGTACCCATGGTACAAACGTACGTCTCGTGACCTGCCACTGCATGCCTGTCTCCCATCTGTTACAGGAGCTGCCACATTCGCCCAGGTCCTGCCCTCTGCTGTGTCCTGATGTTTTACTTGCATGCCGGTATGTTGCATTACCATACACTCCAATTAAGTGTCTGTTAAACACAACTGTGTTGTGAAAGGCACCATGTACATCTGATCGAACCCATGCTTGCTGTCGTTAGGCCAAGGCATGTTCAAAAAGCCTTTATCAGCTGTCTGATGTGTGGCTTCCATTAAGATCCTTCTGTGAATAACAGTAAAGTCAATTTGTCCTCTTGAAGACAAATTGTCCTCACGATTTGAGATGTTTTTGCAAGCTGGCCTGTTTTGAAGTAGCAAAAGTTTGGTACATGGTGCAGTGGAAAAGTATCCATACAGGTGCAGAAGGCACATTCACTGTGAGGCACTGCGAAGGGGGTTTGAAGGGCATGAGGTCCTCCTGACACACTGACATCACACCCTCCTCTTCATGGCCAATGACATTCCAGAATGCGCTCTTCTACATTCACCTATAGGTGGCACTGTTGCCTTGCAAGTGACATCCACTGGGCCTCAAACCATCCAAAAAGCCCTGGGAGAGAGTGTGATCCTGGGCTGCGAGTACAGCACAGGACCTTCGGACGTTGGAGATCTGGACATCGAGTGGACGATGGTCAGCCCGGACATAACGCAGAAGGACCAGCTGGTGAGAGGCTTCCGCGGGGGCACTGGCGGGGGGGGCATATAAAAAACATTCCAAAATTAAGCAGGAGACAAAAAGACACACATTCAAAGGCTCTAGAAGGACATTCTTTGCAGTATGGAATCCCTTTGAAACATATAAGGCAAAACATAAATGACCAGGGTTAATATATGTCTTGTTGACACTTATGTATAGTAATATAGATGCATTTGATTTATCATTTATCTGTGCAATATAAATGCATAAATGTGCTTCCTTTTTTGGGGGGGGGGGCACACTCTGAATTTGAATACCGAACTCCAGACAGAAAGCAGTACCAGGGGAGGTGTAGCCAGCTGTCTGCACTGCGCAGTGTGGGGCTGTAACAGACCCCAGCTGTCTGTGTCACAGATCCTGTCCTTCATGGGAGGGACGAAGTACGATCACAGCACCGGCGCCCTGGCGGAGGGAGTGGACTTCGCCGCCACCGACCCGTCCCAGGGAGATGCCTCCATCAAGATCTCCTCACTGGCTGGCAGCAACGCCGGGACCTACCAGTGCAAAGTGAAGAAGGGCCCAGGTGCGGATACGCGGAAGGTCACGCTGGTCGTGCTCGGTGAGGCAACCTTCCAGAAAGCTCTCTCAGTCTGACATTTCAAAGCCTGTCAGAACAGAGTTTATCACACGAAAGTCAAATTCCCATTTTTACAATAAATCTGTTTTCTCAGTCCTATCTTATATTCTGACCTGTGTCTATATAATGCTGCAGTTTGAACACATACTCGTCCCACTGCAGGTGAGGTTCATCACTGGCCTTCTTTGCCTGTGTTTCAGTACGTCCCTCTGAACCCAAGTGTAAGCTGTTGGGGAGTGAGAAGGTAGGGGGCGCTCTTTCCTTGCAATGCAAATCCTCGGAGGGCTCGACACCACTCATCTACTTCTGGCGGAAGGGTAGCGAGGAGGTTCTTCCTTCCAACGTCACACAGAGTGAGTGGCCCACACCTGATACTATGATTGTTGCACTTGGGATTGTTAGTCCACTAAACCATAATCGGAGGCTCCTAGTCCTGGATGACAAGGAGCCGCATTTGATTGTGATTGCGGCTCTTATTCCTGGGCTCAGACTCAGTCACGGGTGAGCTGTTCATCACCAACCACTCAGAAAGTACGCAGGGCATGTACGTGTGTGAAGTGCGTAATGCCGTGGGGATCGAGCGATGCCGCTTCCGGCTGCAGGCCATCAAGCGTAAGCATGACAGACTCATTTCCGGGGGGCTTGGGGGTACAGATAAGAGATGCACACAGACTCAGTTGGATCTGTAAAGCCATGACCCCAGGTGACCTTTTGACCTCTGCAGCCCCTAACAGGGCAGGTGTGATTGTGGGCACCTTTGTGGGTGGTCTTCTGCTGGTGGTCCTGCTGCTCCTCTTTATTTGGTTCCTGTTCTGCCTCTGGGACAAGCGACAGTCCGAGAAGGAAGATCTGGCCAACGATATCAGGTGCGGCGCCGAAGATCGCACACATACACACACATAAGAGTAAAACCGATACCAAAACTAAAGATGGAGTCAACCCTCTTCCTACCCACTAGGTTGGACGTCCCCAGCCCCCTGAGCCGGCCCCCGAGCCGGGCCCTGAGCCGGCCCCCGAGCCGGGCCCTGAGCCGCCCCCCGAGCCGGCCCCCAAGCTGGGCCTCTGGCCGACGATCAGACTGGGCGCACAGCTCGTTCAAGAACCCGTCCATCACCCGGTCCCTGGCGTCTGGCTCGATAGCAGGATCCTTCAGCACCGGCCGCAAATCGCCAGACTCCTGGCTGCTGGGGGCTCGACTGGAGAGCAGAGGCAGCTATGCTGTGTGACGGACTGCCGCAAATCCAGGAAGAACGTCACACGCCAGTCATGTCATGTCAGTGCTGTAAATGTGTCCCGGTTTGTGTTTTCCCCTAATTTTTTTAAATAAAACTGACAGAAGGGGGCCTCTTTTCTGCCACGACTACGGCCCCAATTTGCTTGGATCTGGACCCCCCCCCCACACGACAGTGCACATGGATGTGGATCCGATGGCTATTAAAGGGCATTCAGTACGTTTTTCATGCCCTGTGCTTGTGGGGTCCGTGAGAATCTGTCGTCGCTGTACTGATCACGTTCACACTGGTAGGTCACGTACACACACATAGATACACAGGGCGAGTACGGCATGCGGGGGATCTCATTCTCAGCCTGCGTTTTGGGCTCGCATTTAGCCCCTAGCGCCGCCCCTGTGGTCAGGCAAGGCGACAGATCGCAGCCGACAGCCCCGGGTGGCTATAAGCAGCGACACACCCTGCCGGCAGCCCCTCAGACCACAGCTGCACCTGCAGGAAGTCTCCCCCCACGGTTCCTCGGACCTGTGAACCCGCACCACCATCTGCTGCACTCTCATTATAGTGATCAGGCTGCCGCATAAACCTGAGGTGCTCAGAGACACGAGAGCCGCCATTTTGGTACAGCTGTGGGGGCGTACTGCATTAATGCGTGAAGCACAGCAGGCTTCCTATACCTCTCCTCTATTCAAACTTCAAACTTTATTGTACTTTGCCTGCTTCCTATTTATTCAGCTAGGGGCTTAAACAGACGATGGACTATTTGAAGTTAGTCCATTGCTGTCCGTCTCCATCCAGCCCACCCTGATGCTTTCTCATACTCCGAAAACACTGACGAAAGTTCTCCATTCATTTGGCCATTATCCAGCCTGCCTCTACCACATTGATGAAGCTAAAGTAGAGCAGAGATTCTGCTTGGATGATGGGAGCCCTAGTCATGGGACATCTTAGCAATGCAGTTATGAGAATGTATCACCCTAAAATCAACCCCCATTGTCTTATCTCTGAATCACTCTCTTATCTCTATCTGAAGATCATGAAAATCTAAGGTTATAGAGGATGACATCGAAGAAGAGCATTTAAACCACATGGTCATTTTGACAGATTGCTGTTTATTGTGCGACTGGGTGCAAACAGGATGAGAGGAAGTAGGAGATTTAACAGAATTTAATAGATATTTAATAAACTATAAAAATATAGTGTGAAGCAGGGCTGGTCCTGGTGCCCCCCCCCCCCCCCCCCAGATCAGCAGAGGGCCACCAGTTCATTTTTATGAAACACATTTCAATAGCACAGGGCGTCTGGCTGCTAAGTAGCTCACGCCTGCTTCATGAGGAGAGCAACAAAATACTAAAAGCAGTGTATATAACAGTAATGTTGCGATGGGCTGGCCCCCCATCCTGGGTTGTTCCCTGCCTCGTGCCCATTGCTTCCGGGATAGGCTGCGGACCCCCCGCGACCCAGTAGGATAAGCGGTTTGGAAAATGGATGGATGGATGGATGGATGGATGGATGGATGGATGGATGGATGGATGGATGGATGGATGGATGGATGGATGGATAACAGTAATGTCATGGGATGCATACAGAGGTATTTCTCCTCATTTCCTTTTACTTGCCCTTTCGTGCCCCCTGATCAAACGGCGATGGCCGATGCCCAGAAACTACAAACAGGGACAGCAAAGTGTACAGCTAGAAGAGTGTGTAAGACAAGGCCCCCGGCCTTAGGGACCAGCCAGTGAGTGTGAAAAGGGACACCCCCCCCCCCCCCCCGACTGCTAATGAGGCTGAGTAAACTGATGTGTGTCCATATAGGCGAAGGCCTGTTTACAAAATGTCACAATAACAATCACACTACACCTCTACTGCCGAGGTTCCCTGACATCCCAGTGCTCTTCATTCCGCCTTGTTCCCTCACGGTGCTGTATACAGGTGTACACCTGCTTGGTTTGTTCACAGTGGCATATAAACATGTTGTGACATCTTGCGTCTCCATGGTGACACGTTCAGAAGGCGGGAAATGTGAGCTATTGGGATGCAGTACTGAAGCATAGCAAACGTCGCTTTCTAGGTCCTGCACCAGCCGTGGAGATGAACCCTGAAAGAGAAGAATTTAGCCCTGTACTAAAGGACCACAAGACAACTGGCCTGGAAACAGGTGAGGCAGCACAGCACAGCAGAGCACAGCGCAGCACAGCAGAGTCAGTTCTGATGATCCCTACACTATAATCCTTCTGTGTATGAATGCAGGTTCCCATACAGTCACATACAGTCACTTTGCATACACATTCGTAAATAATTTTTTATAACTACCCTGTAATTTTGCAGGTCAGATCCAGTCATATGGGAATCTGGAAAAGAGAAAATGGCACGTTCAGTTATGTGGATAACAGTAACTGTGGTAAAACATCAAAGGTTAAGAACCATCACAGAATGAGCTGAGATGTACCGGCTGCAGAAGCGTCTGCTGCATCAGGGACTTGCTGTGGATTCCTAACCAGACATAAACTCAAGGTTTGTATATCAACACATCTCTCGATACAATGAAACAACAAGAACTACACAAAATAACATCAGCAGGACAGCTTACCTCTTACAACAGCTGAAGTTTTGCTCTGAAAAAAATCACAAAAATTACCATCGTGCCACAGCATCGAACCACTTCAGCAGCTGTACGAATAAACATCAAAACGCTGCGTTTCTGCTTCTCTCTGCACTGATTCCCTCACAGAATCACACGGAGCATTTTTCCTAAAGGAGAGAGCATTTACTACACCAGGCTTTTTCATTCTGAAAGATACAAATAAACAAGGACTGGATGGCATGGGCAGCACCTGCCCTCTCGTGTTGAGCTTTAGAAAGTAATTTCCCATTAACATTCGGAGCAAGAGCCACAGCAATGAACCCTTAATCACTGGGGTTAGAACAAATCCCTCAAATACTGTACATGCCTGGTTCAGCAATATATAAGGAGCTGGGAACTCACTGAGTGTGAGGAGCGTGATCAGGACTCCCATCAGGAATAGTGCAGAGAGACCCCCAATCACTGACCAGAGCAGCATGTGGACGCCCTTCGGAGAATCCACAGTTATTGCTGGAAAACACCATTCAGCCATTAACAAAGAGCTGTGGAGTTACCCTGCCTGTCAGCGGAGTGACTGATGCCTGTCAGCGGAGTGACTGATGCCTGTCAGCGGAGTGACTGCTGCCTGTCGCTCTGGCAGCATCACACACAGAAACACGGGAAAGCAGAGCAGTACCTGGTGCTGTGACGCTCACTGTATCGGAAACTGGACAGAATTAACAAAGTTAAGCAATGTGATACATGCATTTTTATAAATAATTGAATAACTTAAACAATGAAAAAGTTAGTTCAATTCAGAGAAATGCTCACAAGTGCTGGCTTCAGTTGCATCATATTTCAAGCCTGCAGAAACATTCAGTTCAATTCATTTTTCATATAATGCACCATTCCCAGCTTACAGCTGCGAGAAAGAGCGGGTTACGCATTTGGAATTATCTGGATTTCAACATAAATGGGCTGAAATATGTGATCCGCTCTTCATTCAGCTGCATGAATGTTCTTTATTAACATTTTACATTTACATAATTCTATGAAACAAATAGAGCAAGTGCCCTGCAGAAATTTCTCATTCTTGCCAAAGTCCCTGTTCATGTCTCCACTGTAAGAAGACTAAACAAGACAACAGCACGAAGGAAACCACCGCTCATCAAAAAAGGTATTACTGTACGTCTCAAGTCTGCAGAAAGGACCTTCACTTGCAGAAGCACAACTTCAGCAGACTGTGTTACCCTATTGTGACTTAGACATAGACTCTGGTGTTCCTAAATCGCCTGCGGTGTGTATCTGCCCTGTGATGGACTGCTCTCAAACTCGCAGTGACCCTCACCAGTGACGCTCACCAGTGACGCTCACCAGTGACCCTCACCAGTGACTCTCACCAGGGCATCGAGGATAAATTAAATGCTAATATAATATTAAATTCAAATAAAAAGGAAACTTACTTGCCGTGAACTGAGTTGTATACTCTTCAAAGTCTGCAGTAAAGTATAAAGTACAGTTTGATAAAGATCATGACACAGGGATATTATAAGAGACAGTGCCGTCCAAAAGATTTAGGCAGTTAAAGAAAATGTTGGCGTCTGTTTATCTGGGGAGTAAGTCTGTATTTGCTTAAGAGAAAAACCTATTTATCATTAAGACAAATGCAAATTGACAGCAACACAACAAAAAATAAACAAATTTCTTCTGTTCTCCAGAAAGTTACGGATATTTGGTTGAATACCAGATGAACACCTATCTGACCCCCAAACCTGCCCTGTTAAACTCAGCGTTCATGCACCGAAAGCACTCACCGTGCACCTCGATGGTGATGGCCGCACTCGGCTTAGAGGTGCGAAGAGCACCGTCCCGCAGCTCCAACTCCACCACACAGCGGACCGGCACCGGACCTATCCCGCCCTGGCTGTGCCGCAGCAGCTCCCGGCCGGGCACAGACAGCTGACAGACACCATGTCTGAATAACACTGTGTCCAGGACGGCCTCCCCCACGCCGGCGATGAACTGGCAGCGTGTCCCTTGCTTGGCCGTGCAACGAAGCCTGGCGACATCTCCCAGCCGTGCATCCCGCATCGAATCCACATGGAGTTCGCTTGTCAGGTCTGCATAGTCAGAGGAGATCATTTATGTCCAAAATTTGGATGTCATTAATTGCAGCTCTTAATTATGCTTAAGCTCTTCGGGACTGAGCATGAAGGGGAGCTCATTAATGTACAAAAACCAACACAGGCTATTTCTTATCCTTAAAATCACAAGAGGAGAATCATGCTGCTCTCACTAAAGTGTCAGGGGTAACACTTTACTTAAAGCAGCCATGTCCAATGCATTATGGAAACATTCATAACGCATTATAATGCATTCATAAAGTAGTATAAATACAGCTATTACTATGTATAAAAAGGCATAACACATTATAGCCATGTGTATTATGCAACATGAATGCACTATGAAGCTCTCATCTATAATGCACTATAAATACCTTCATAGTGCAGTATAATGACTTTTGCTGACCATTATAACACATTTTTAAAGGCATCTATAATGCATTATACATGGGTGCTTTAAGTAAATTGTTACCAGCTCAGCATCTAAGAGGAGGATCAGTACTGACTACTTACCAATGACCTGGAAGATCTGACCATCACTGCGGGGGGAGCGGGGAATTCCACTTTCTACGTTCACCTCCACATCACAGCTGACAATGACCACATTATGAGAACTCATGGACACCTCATTCCACATCACCTGAGCCTGACAGATCCCAGACAAACTCTTGAACTGAACCGTCTTAAAGGGCACATGACTCTCGTTGGTGTAGAAGTTACAACGATATCCTTTCTGAGCAGAACAGCGCACAGTGGCCAACTGGGTCCAGGACACAATCTTTGGCTCCACCTCCATGGTGGGTTTCGGGAACCGGCCTGTCTGTGAGCCAGTGGTCCAAGGTGTCCAAAGAACAGCTGGTGGAAGTACAACATGAAAACTGCATCACACAACATGTACATTACAGAACCATCATGCAGCATTCGGCATCTGCCATGAAATCCTTAGTATGGTCATCATAGTACTTAGTATAGTTATTAGGGTGATCCTTAATATAGTACTTAGTATAGTCATCAGGATTGTCCTTAGTATCTACCTCTGTTCCATAGTATGGCACTTAGCATGGTGGTCCTGCATATCGTACCTAGAATGGTATTTAGTATAGTCATCTTTCATGGTCATTAAGACTATTATGACTATATGTCATCTAGTCATTGTCAACTCCTGGCATTAATATAGTCCTTAGTATAGTCATCAGCACAATATGTAGCTATGATGAGAAATATCTGTGATTAAAGTCGTGATCACATAACAGATTAAATGACCAATGACCTTAACGCGTACTCACCAAGAAGAATGGAGTAAATGCAATGGATCCTGATGCGGATGGTCAGTGATGTTCCTCTGACTGGTTCATGCATCTTCTGCTGCATGTTTTGTCGTATCCTGAAGACCTGACCTGAGTCACAATACCCACAAGCATAAGTGAACAAGAGTGAAAATTGTTCAGATCAGATGTGTATATGGTCTACTATGCAAAGCCGGGACACCAGGGGGGCAGCAAGGAGGCTGGGGGCTCCTCTGCCTTACAGACCCTGTTGCTGTACTGGGCTGAAGCCAGATGAAGGTGAAGGGGGTTTGTGAGCGGAAGGTGGGCAGGATGTGGGCGGAGAGTGGGTGGGGAGTGGGTGGAGAGTGGGTGGGGAGTGGGCGGAGAGTGGGTGGGGAGTGGGCGGAGAGTGGGTGGGGAGTGGGCGGGACAAAGAGACTGACATACACAGCTGGACAAAAAAAGGGCCAAACCTAAAACTGCAGAACATTAAAATTTTAATGATCTCAGCAGCAAATGGCCGGAAGATTTTTTGCAAATTGTGTGAAGAAAGACTTGGACAATCACTTTTTTCAAAAACCAAGTTCGAAGGAATTTCAAATGTTACGCAGTTCGGTCAGATATATTTGAATATCTGTGATACTTTTTGCAATCCTTCGCAATTGTTTTGTGTTACTAATAGTGAATGTACTGTGTCCAGTTAAAGCACAAAACAGAATTACTGGACTAAGTATAAACCTAAATGAAACAGCCATGTCCAGTTAAGTGCACTTTACACATTAAACTATGGAGGACAATGCAAACCATATAACTTTCATATGTGTGATTTATACATATTTATTAATAGTGGCACTCTGGCAGTTCACGGCCAGTGACTGTAAACAAGACAGTTGTTCCAGTAAGACAAGGCAGTGAACTTTACCGCGGTGTCATAGTTAAGGTTTAAACCCGAACCCACTTGTATGTCGGCCTGTACTGAAATACTCCAGATAGGGGGTTTGAGTTTGAACCATAACTGTAGCACTGCAGTAAAGCAAATTACTTTCTAAACCTTCACGTGCAGATTTCCAGTACTGTAATGTCTTTCGATGTTTGTAAATATATTTTCGTGTTTATTGCAAGGAATCGCAAAACTATTTCAAAAAATATTTTCCCTCCCAGACCCCTTAGAGCCAAAAAAAATAAATCAACGGTCTGATGCGCTTAAAGGCTAAAGTGAAATTCGAACGGGTTAATTATAGTTTGAATACATATTTTTCAAAGAATCTTTGAATGTGGGTTAAAAAGAGCCTTAACCCAGACATTTCAATTTTATATCAAACATTAAAATATTCTGATTATTTTATCTTTGCATACAGGAGGACGACACAGATGAATTTACCCATTTCCATCTTTGTCTCGCAACAGTTCACTGCAGCAATGAGCCAATGGAAGCTCAGATCTTGGTGTTTTTTATGCTGTATGACCAATGATTCGTCTCCCAGTTTTGTGACGCAGAATCATTGGCTAGCAGCCCGACTGCCAATTACCACCATCAGATCTGAAAGCTACGTAAATTCATCCCGCGTTAGTCTGTAGCCACATGTTCCCAATAAAAAAATTTTTTTGACCAACTAGCTGCTTTATCCTTCATTTCTATCGTTTCATCTGAAGCTTCTGTAATTGCTTCAGCTTCTAGAAAACCCATCAGTGTGCGGGGGGGGGGGGGGGGGGGGCTATAAAATGCATGAAGACCATCCAGCACATACAGGGGCCCTTAATACTATCACTTCTACAGCCCAGGATCTTGACCAACGTCAGGGGCCCCCAGAGAAGTTGCACCATAGCCAACGCAGAGGGAACACAGAGGTATGTCACGAGGTCCTGAACGCGTCATGTGACAGAGATTAATGAGAGCAAACCCACTTCATTCATTGTAACACCATCCTTGGAAATTTTATTTACTCTATAAAACAATAAACAACAGATAAAACCCCAATTTCTCCAAGAAATATGTCCATTATTTTGCAGGTCTGATTCTTTTTTAAAACCAAGCAGGACTCTATCCATGACCAGTTGGCCTCAAGTCCTGAGGCATATGAGCAGAATTAAGTCTCTGTCCTTTTTACTTATCATCCTGCTTTCTAGCATCCTCAGCTGTTCCAGCTGGTGGTCTCATGCCTGCATCCTGATTGGCTGAGAGGTGAAGGGAAGAAAGATCTTCATCCAATGGAAGACCGGAAGAGTTCTCATTGGCCAGCAGGTTGTTCTTGCGCAGACGACAGGCCTGCTCATAGGGTGGTCGAATCGGGGGCTGAGTGGGGGGTGTGTATTTGTATTCCTTACTGGGGTCCAGCTAGAAACAAACAGAAAAACGTTTTAGACCAGATTTAAGTTCAAACTCCAGTCAGCACCACTGCAGCAATACATACATGCAAAAATGTAAAAATGTTCATCTTAACAGACACCAGCAACCTCAGCATGCTGTCATAGCAACCCAGAGTGCACCTGGAGGGGATAGGTCCGGTCCGAGTCAAAGGCACTGAGATCCCCACAGGCCAGGAATGGCACAATGACCCGGTTTGGTCCCTCTAGCTGGTTAAAATCCACATCTGGGAGAAAACATCAGAGGCAGTGACACCGTTGCATTTCACATGTGCCAAACACAGTTAAGCTTGTGTATGAAATATAACGTACATGAGCACAGCGTTAAAGGGGGGGAGACCACAAGAAAAGGGTATGTCACTGTATTTAAGGTGGCACAGCGTTATAGGAGAGGAAAGAGTAAGAAAATAGTGTCTAACTGCATTTTAAGGTGGCACAGTGTCCAGACGTGTCTGGGATGCAGGTTGCTCACCATAGCAATGGTCCAGCAGGGGGTTAGACATGTTAGGCACGTAGCCCTCGGGAGGGGCATACCTCTGACACACCACGAAGGCTTCTGAGGGAGACAGAGTCACAGCCGGTGGTCAGCCCCCCCTACATATACACGTGGAGGTGCTTACTTCCACACTGTGTGCAAACCAGTCCTCTCAGGGATGGAAAACGGTTATTAAAGGTGACTAGGGTCCCTGCTGTCATTGTGCAAACAGGTCAGACCCCGATGTCTTGCGGAGGGGTGGGCCGGGCCCCTCACCGATGCTCGAGTTGCGGCTGCTCCTAGGCTTGGCACATGTGACTTCGCCAAAAAAAATCCTGAGCTGGGAGTACAGAAGGGTGACGTCCTTTCCCCGGAATATCTACAGAGGTACAGAGGGTTAGGGGCCAACAATTGGATGTAAACCAGTGCCCTGCTGATCACAGAGCCACACAACATCCCAACAAGTCAAATGGGTAACCCCCCCACCCCCACCTTACCTTTGCCACAAAAGTTCCTCCACGCTTCAGGACATGAGTTGTGATGTTCAAAGCCTATCAGGAGGTAAGGAGCACAGGTATTACACAGACCTCCCTCACACAGAACTGCAACTAATTTTCACTGTTCTATCCAAAGTGACCTAAAAAGCAGGCAGATAATTTATCACAGCATACAGTCGTTAAGGAGCCAGCTGAGGTACAACAGCTGTGAGACTGAACTTTTGGGGAGGGACCAGGAACAGTGCAAGATGACTGTCAGAACATCAGCTATACAAACACTATTTAGTGTGTAATATGAGAAAATCCATTTACATAAATATCACTAACAGAATCTAGTAAGAAATGACAGTGAGCTAGGGAGGGTCAGGGCAAGATGAGATATATTAATATTTTAATATATTTTATAAAAAAACCAGCTTCACAGACGGGTAAAGTTGTCTGAAAACAACAAACAGGTAAGCTGAGGTTCCAGGGCAAAACCCATTAAAAAGCAGATGAGAGCAGATCAGTGGCAGGTCGGTTCAGGCGGCCAAACTGACAGCAAGGAGCAGCTGGGCCTGGATGTACTCATCCACGTCATGCAGTCCAGTCACTGAGGAAACAGGAAGGAGGACCAATCAGCAGCTTCCACTAGAACCATTAGCCAACTGGGACAGGATCACAGCTTTGCGTTGTACCCTCATTAACAGAACCATCTGTGACACTGAAATATCTGCCTTTAAATTACTTGCTATTTACCATCAGGGGCACCGTCACACACCACAAGGTCAGCAGGCTGCCCCTCAAAGTGTCTGATTATTTCCTGGGCTGTGGAAGTCTGACGAGAGAGAATATCAGTATACGGAGTATACACCAGCATGTAAATGTATGTATATAATGGTAAGTGATGTCCTGTGGTTAGTGAGCCATTGCCCCCCCCCCCCACACACACACACACACACACACACACACACACACACACACACACACACACACACACACACACACACACACACTCCCACACCTGCCTTGGTGATGTCGCCCTGGATCTGTGTCACTCCTGGGAGTGGAGCCATGGCCTGAAGATCAACAGCAACGATCTTGGCCTGCTCCTGCTCCCGCTCCCGCTCCTGCTCCCGCTCCCGCCCTCTGCACCAACACAAGGGAGGGTACCAGTGACTCTCACTCACAGGCGGTTTTACCATAAGATGCAGCAAGGCAGCTCCTCAGGGCCTCCCCACCAAAGGGACTCAGGAATTTGTGTTTCTTGTTTTTTATATATATATTTTTTAAATGGGGTGGGCATGTAAAAACGCAAACTCCAGAAATAAAATGCCTGTAATTCTTGAAACTATTTTACAATCTTAAACGAGGGCTGATTTAAATCCTAACGGTCACAAAATGTCAGTAATAAGACATAAAGGGATTTCTAAGTGTTACTCATGTAGGTAGAAAACACTTTGTCTGCCAAAATGATTTCGTGGTTTGTTTCAGCATTATAAATACTTGACTTAGGATGGTGACCCTGCAAAGACAGTGGACTCAGACAGAACCCTGAGTAACACTCAATGAAAAACTTATGTGAATTAGTCCAAGTACAGTGGTCTCAGTGTCGAGCAGATTTTCTCGCACTATGTGTAGTTGCCCCAGTCCTGAAAGAGTCTCTCTATAAAAATATGTAAATAAATCCCTTATCTGTGTTTAACTGCAGTTTTTCTTCTGCATTCCATTTCTGGCATAACATCTCATTTTTAGAAAGCAATTCACACCACCCACCAAGCAGCAAGAGAGGGGAAATGACGAATGTTACAGCTTCAGGCTATTCGAAGGGGGGGATCCTGAGGGAAATCTATGGGATCCTGACAGCAAATTTGTTTATGTCAGTCAACACTACCACTGGTCAGTAATGCTTCTAGTCAACATTATATGATTACCATTTTTAATCATGATTTTTTCCCCCCACACAATAGGCTATATAACAAAGAAATTAGAATACTGAAAAATCACATCAGCTGCGGTTTCGGAACTTGCTACACTGGATTGCTTTGGCCTGTTGAAAGCCCTCAGTCCACGGGTAAACAGGGATGATGTCACTGACGACATTATAAACAGGGGTAGTTTTTACTATGTTTGCACAATTTAGATTGTTCTTTGGAAAAATGACTAAAAAAGATATGAACCATTTGGCCCTTACTGAGTTACGGATACTGAAGTCAGCATACTTTGAGCAATGGGTGCTTTGCTATTCATGTAAACCAAAAGGAAGTGTACATTTCCACTGACATCCAAGTTGAACTATAAATATCTCTCTTTTAATAACATTAAGATCAGAAAATTACTAAGTAATAGATACCTTGCTGTTTTTACTTAATCGTTTTCAGACTTTTTTTATTTCAAAATAACACACACGCACACACAAGGTATATATAACTTTGTGGGGATTCCAGTCACTTCTATGAACATAACCCTAATCCCAAGAATGACAACCTTTTACTCGGTAATTCTTATGTCTATTCAATTGTCTGTCAAGCACCCATGCGGGATGGGAGCTTCATAGAAGTAAACGGCATTTTGATCAATGGCTTGTCCAGCGCCTTACCTGAGTTTTCGGCTCAGAACTTGGCTCCAGCTTCCCGGAGCCGCGCACAAGTCCACCGCCCGCCGCACACCTGCAGAAAACGCACCGACTTTGTTGCATTACAAGACACAGTTTTTATACATTCCTTTGTCTGGTTATTCCTTAATAAGGAGCATTTCGGGGACAGGGAGAATCACTCAACTCGGACGCAGCCCATTTGCTTGTGAACCATGTCACGGAGCTGGGGCCCACCTTTAAAGAGGCCGAACTCCTCATCCAGCTGCAGCAGCTTGAAAGCACTGCGGGCGCGCCAGCCCTCCTCTTTAGCGAGCCGGTAGTAAATATCCCGCTTGTCTTTGGAGGAGCGACCCATGGCAGCAAGCTGTCACACCACCCTTTTATGTAGAGAAACGGCGGAGGACTGTTAACGCCGCGACATTTCCCTCATCCAGCTTCAGCTCATCCGTTTACTTTACGGACCAGTACTTTACTCTACATTTATTTATCCAGCCTTCACATTCAGGACGCAAACTCACCTATTCAATTTCAGAAATGCCTACGGCACGAAAAAATAATCAAATAAATAATCGACCACCACCAATGTTAAGCTCTCAACTGATACCGTTTATAAACCCGTTATAAATTGAAAATACTTACACACACGTTCCGATCTCCAGACTGCTACTGCGTGCGAGGACCCCTCTGTCCAATAAAACGAGACGCCTTCTCGCTGAGCTGTCCTTAAGGATGCCTGAATAAAAGTGACCTTATTTTAAAAGTGGGTGTCGCTAGTTATAGCAGCAATATATATAGGTAGGAGCTAAGTTTGTCCACTAGATGGCAGTGTTCTCAAGCGGATAGACGTCTTGTCATACAAATATAAGTATAAACATTTGGAATGTTTAAATAATATGCTACATTTCAACTGATCAGAGATTAAATCGGACTCATATAAAATGGTACCAGCGTAGCTAATTTTAAGTTTGTAATATAATAATATGTATTTGGCGTAAGATTTTTTTAAGAGTTTGAAAGTGTGTGTCACGTTAGATGCGGGAGAGTTTGCAGCTGTGCATTCAGCGCACAGACGTAACAGCGGAGGAGCTTTTATCGAGTGTGTGTGTGCGTAATTTCTGAGCAACATGCAGTGTAATCTAGTTTTAATAACTGTACATACAAAGATGCTCTTTCTCTTTTATCTTAAACTATGAATGAACCTGAAGGTGATCCTTTCAAAATGAGATCACGGAAAGGCGATCACGGCTTCAGTCGCTGTTACGTCTGTGCGCTGAATGCACAGCTGCAAACTCTCCCGCATCTAACGTGACACTCACACTTCCAAACTCTCAAAGAATCGTACGCCAAATACATATTATTATATTACAAACCTAAAATTAGCTACATCAAAAGTGCTGGGGTAGTTCGCAAACCCTAAAGGCAATTTACAAGGTAATACAACTCTCACATACATGAAAATGCGTACGCAGACTAGTCTCGAATTGAAAACCTCACGCCAGCCAGCTGACCACATTTGGCTGTGAATGTCATTACTGAGTATTATTATTGCCCTGTGTATCTTCTGTAATATGATACAGGTGTGAGAGAATGAATTCTCGTTGAAATCAATCTGTGGCCGTTTTATTTTCAAATTGATCCATTTGTAAGAGAACAAACACAATGTTATGAGCCACTGGTTTCAGTATTATCTACCCCTTGTGACTCATGAACTCAGTGATACTGTGCAAACAGACGGGGGGGGGGGGTGACAGTTTGTAATTGATCAGGGACGGACCAATGAATGGCGGAATTTCCCATTACGTTTCCGACAACCACCTGCTGGCTCCGCCCACCAAAGCGGTGTCAGTCCCCTCTCCCCCCTCCCCGCGATCGCTGACGTGGTATGGGGTGTATCACTGCAGACTTTTGATTGGCTGGCGCTGCCTGTGGGACCATTAAGGCAGGGTCTGCCTTACTCTGTAAGTTAGCAGAGGACATGGGGGGGCTAAGTTTTGGTTTTAAAATATGACAGGTGGGAATTAAGGTGGGGGGCTAAGTTTTGTTTAAATGATAATCCCTACACTACTGCTAGATTATTGTGCTGTTTAACTTAACGTTGCTATTCATTTTGCAGCTTTTAATCTGTGTTCAGTTGTATGTTATTTATCTGAGTTCTTGTTTTTTTTACCAGAGAGCAGCATAATATCCTTTCATTGTACTGAATGTATAATGACAATAAAGTTTCATTCATTCATTCATTCATTCATTCATCCATTATAAGCTGCTGTGCCACCTCTATGCATCTACTCCTGGACTGTAAGGACATGCTTATTGTACCATTAAATTTGGAACGAGAGAGGGGTAACGCACTTAGACAGGAGGAAGGAAGACAGGTCTGCCCCCAAGGATTCAAAAGGACCTAGACTACAATGTAAATGGTTACGTTTACAGGGGATGAGCTATCATGTCACACCGAGGCCCTTTCTGTACAGACATGTTATATTGATTTTAGCTGTAATGATTGGCTGTGCAGACATGCTATGTTGATCTTAGCTGTAATGATTGGCTGTGCAGACATGCTATGTTGATCTTAGCTGTAATGATTGGCTGTGCAGACATGCTATGTTGATCTTAGCTGTAATGATTGGCTGAGGAGACATTCTATGTTGATCTTAGCTGTAATGATGGACTGGGATTAGGGTTTTTCCCATAGAAATTAATGGAAGGTCCCCATTTAGATAGGAAGACCAACTTGAGTGTGTGTGTGTGTGTGTGTGTGTGTGTGTGTGTGTGTGTGTGTGTGTGTGTGTGTGTGTGTGTGTGTGTGTTGGTTGTAGCATGACTCACAATAAAAGTTCATCTCTAGTCATCCTATAGTGACATGACTTGCCCACCCTAGGAGATCCCACTCACCAACCAGGCCCAGGTTCTCAGAGCTCATCTTCCCCACCCACACTGATAACTGATATGACCATCATCATCCTCAGCCCCTAACCCTACGCACACGTGTGTGGTCAGCACTCTCTCTGTGGTCTCTTCCCCTTCAGGGTGACATCATATATGCTGAGCTCATCTCAGTATCTCAGGATGCTGGATCTTTACACCCGGAACTCTACCCTCCGCAGTGTCCCCTGAACAGTCGGTAAGTGTTGACATTGTTATACAGTGTAGTATATGTTACATTACAGTTAAACCTTCACAGGCTAGAACATAGATCAGTACAGCAGACATTATACCTACGTCATATAAGTTGCGTCGGGTGTAAATTATTACCAGCTCCTGAGCCATTACCTTCCTTATTTAATTCTCCCATACATCCCACATATCAGCGGTACCTCAGAGCAATAAATCAATGCAAGCTTTTACTTCATGCCCACCACCTACAACACGCATGAATCGATGGCCTTTCACTCTCCTCTAATGGACTTTCAGGTTGTTCAGGTATAAGTATTCTGAGTATATACAACAGTACTCAGTATTGCAGCAGCCATTGGTGGTCTAGCAGCACTTACATGTTCAAAAGTATCGTTCATCATGAAACACAGACACACCACCCACTGGCCCCCCAATTTCTCGGTCTTTCAGAGCCACCAAATGCCCACTATCCACCCTGATAATTATGCCAGTGAGGCTGCGACGCTCCCGGTCAGTCGGTTTGCGGCATGTCTGCACAGCCAATCATTACAGCTAAAATCAACATGTCTGCACAGCCAATTGCCGCTGGAATAGGAGAAAGCTGGCAGACTGGCCCTGGCCCCTAGTCCACCTCCGCGGCTGTCCACATCGCTGCAGCGGTGCCCGAGACACGCGGGAACCTGCGCTGTCTGTGATCCATCTCGTTACGTCAACAAGGCAGCCCCTCATGTCAGGCAGCAGCATGAAGCAGCCCATCATGTCAGGCAGCGGCGTGAAGCAGCCCCTCATGTCAGGCAGCGGCGTGAAGCAGCCCCACATGTCAGGCAGCGGCGTGAAGCAGCCCCACATGTCAGGCAGCGGCGTGAAGCAGCCCCACATGTCAGGCAGCGGCGTGAAGCAGCCCCACATGTCAGGCAGCGGCGTGAAGCAGCCCCACATGTCAGGCAGCGGCGTGAAGCAGCCCCTCATGTCAGGCAGCGGCGTGAAGCAGCCCCACATGTCAGGCAGCGGCGTGAAGCAGCCCCACATGTCAGGCAGCGGCGTGAAGCAGCCCCACATGTCAGGCAGCGGCGTGAAGCAGCCCCACATGTCAGGCAGCGGCGTGAAGCAGCCCCTCATGTCAGGCAGCGGCGTGAAGCAGCCCCACATGTCAGGCAGCGGCGTGAAGCAGCCCCACATGTCAGGCAGCGGCGTGAAGCAGCCCCAGACATGTATGCCGCACACACACACTTCCATGCCCACTTTCTGTGTGAGAAGTGGCTGCTTCTCTCGCCCAAGGTCAAGCAGCACAGGCAAATATAGGCAGAGAGACACCCGGATCCAAACGTGTCTGCAGAGTGAACAAGATCAGAGTGTGTATGAGGCGAGTCTTATGAAATGCAGGCTGAAGGGGAATGCCTAATGAGACTGACGGAGTTGGAGGGGGGCCTCTGTGTATCCATATGTGCTGTGGCAATGAGTCAGCAAAGGGGCTGTACTGCAGGACTCAGTAATGCTTAGTGGCCACTTGGGGGCAGTGTGGCACTTAGTGTTTGCTGGGTGAGGAGAACTGAAATTCACTGCAAGCTGCACTGTCATCAGCAACCCTCCCCCCACCCTCAACAATGCAGCACTCGCACTGGAGGGCCGCGCCACACTTACTTGGACCAGCACTATTGCAACGATCTGAGCGGCAACACGGGCTGGAGGAAGCAGCTCAGCCCTCACACACACACACACACACACACGGGGCTCCGGGGACATGGCATAGGGTGGAGCCATACACCTGGGGCGGGCGGAACCCCTCCCAGCCGCCGATCTTTGCATTGGACCAGACAGGCAATTATTACGATTAAGATAAACTTTTTTTGATCCCAGGGGGTACCAGCATACAGCAGCGTGAGAGGAGAGGACAGATACACATATAAGGCGCACAGAACGCAGACGAGCGAATGTGGTGCAGTGTGTTACGCGTGAGCAGTGCTGCTGGTTCTGGCCTGTAACACAGAGTGTGGACCTCGCAGCCGCTGGTGCCGCGTCCCTCTCAGCCCAAACCTCCCTCATCTCAAACTCCTTCTCACTGACTTTTGGTTCACAGTCATCTGAGCGAAACGAACGTGCCTGGCTCCTCTCACTGCTGCCCCCCCCCTCAGACTGCTGCATACCATTATTCTTGTCTCTCCTCCCCCCCCCCCCCCCCCGTTACTTCCCGCAGCTCATGCACGCACAGTCGTAAGTATGCCGCAGACACATTAACGTTCACACCCATCACACGCCCCCCCCCCTCCCCAGACAAGCCATCACCGAATGGACAGCTTCCTACCCACACCAAGCCGCTCGTTCTAATTTTGTGACCCCCCCCCCCCAGGTCTGTGCAGCATGGAGGAGGGGCTCTCTTTCAATAGCATTTAGCATTATGATCGAGCACATAGGTTTCATTTCAACGTTGGTAGGGAGTAACAGAGATTAGCCTTAACCCTTCCGGCTCTGTAAACACACACAGCACTTCCGCAGTAGTGATAGAGACTCATCTGTACCGTCCACACCCAAATCTACGCCCTTGGGTGATTATTCATTTCAGACTCACTTATCATGCAGGAAATAGCCCTGTGTCTGAATTAGATGAAAACATCAGGGTGCGCTTTCAAATTTCCAGGGGCCTCTTACCTGCAGGAAATGAGGGGCCACCACAGGGCCACAGATATACCCCAGCTAGAGAAACTGCGCAGCTGCAGCCATTACTGTGCACTCAGCGGCTGTAAATCAACACCCCGCCTAATAAGCAAGGCTCTACTGTAAAAGCAGCACATTTACAGAAGTGTCACATGCAGTGGCCAGAGGGGTGTGGCCACCAGAGGGGTGTGGCTAAAGTGGGTGTGGTTTGTGCTGACAGCTGTCGCCAGTAATGTGGGTTGGTATTAGTCTGCACTTTGCAAGCGTACAAATCAGAAACAGTAACAATCCCTGTGAGAAAGCACTGTGCTCCATTCCTCTGTTCACCTATTAAAATGCCACATATTAGAGCTAAAATTACATCTTAGATTACCATCTGCTTAAAGGGGTAGTGGACTAATTTTCCCTTAAAGGGGCGGCTGCACTGTCTAGCTTTTTCTCGCTCTGGAACTGTCTCCAGACAAGGACAAGGTTCATGTCAGGAGGCCCCTCCCACCACTCACTCAGCATGTCCTTAGTAGCCTGAAGTGGCTGCAGATCCCCACCATACCATCACACCAGGGCAAAAGTCAGAAGACAACAAAGTGACATTTAGCTGCCTTTATAAGATGCACATAAAAGCAAGTGAGTCGAACAGAACTGAGGTTAATGCTTTCATCAGCCTGCTGGCCCTCAGGCAGTGCTGACCATGCCCCATTGTGAGCAGTGGTGTCTTAATGGTTAGGGAAGTGCACGTGTAATTGAAAGATTGCTGGTTCAAATCCCCAGCCAGCAAGGCACCACTGAGGTACCCTGAGCAAGGTACCATACCCAAGCACTGCTCCCCAGGCGCTGAATTAGCTGCCCCCTGTATGTCACGATGTGACATGTGGGTTAAATGCAGGTGACACATTTCGTTGTTGTGTGCTGTGGTGTGTCAACAATGGCCGCTGATTGCCAAATAGAAAAATAGAATAGAAATCAAAATGGACTGGGGAAGGGCAGGTCACAGAGTCTCATGAAGTCTCATGGAAAATCACGCAGTCTCACACAGTTTTACAGAGTCTCTTGGAGCATCAGACAGTCTCACCCAGTCTCATGGAGCGTTACAGTGTCTCACACAGACTTGCCCAGTCTCATGGAGCATCACGGAGTCTCACAGAGTCTCACCCAGTCTCATGGAGCATCACGGAGTCTCACAGAGTGTCACACAGTCTCACCCAGTCTCATAGAGCATCACGGAGTCTCACAGAGAGTCACACAGTCTCACAGAGTGTCGTACAGTCTCATCCAGTCTCATAGAGCATCACGGAGTCTCACAGAGCATCACACAGTCTCACCCAGTCTCATAGAGCATCATGGAGTCTCACAGAGCGTCACACAGTCTCACAGAGTGTCACACAGTCTTGCTCAGTCTCATAGAGCATCACAGAGTCTCACAGAGCGTCACATATTCTCACCCAGTCTCATAGAGCATCACAGAGTCTCACAGAGCGTCACACAGTCTCACAGAGTGTCACACAGTCTCACTCAGTCTCATAGAGCATCATGGAGTCTCAAAGAGCATCACACAGTCTCACCTAGTCTCATAGAGCATCACGGAGTCTCACAGAGCGTCACACAGTCTCACAGAGTGTCACACAGTCTCACAGAGTGTCACACAGTCTCACCCAGTCTCATAGAGCATCACGGAGTCTCATAGGGCGTCACACAGTCTCACAGAGTGTCACACAGTCTCACTCAGTCTCATAGAGCATCATGGAGTCTCACAGAGCGTCACACAGTCTCACCTAGTCTCATAGAGCATCACGGAGTCTCACAGAGCGTCACACAGTCTCACAGAGTGTCACACAGTCTCACCCAGTCTAATATAGAGCATCACGGAGTCTCATAGAGCATCACGGAGTCTCACAGAGTGTCACACAGTCTCACCCAGTCTCATAGAGCATCACGGAGTCTCATAGGGCGTCACACAGTCTCACAGAGTGTCACACAGTCTGACCCAGTCTCGTAGAGCAAGACCGAGTCTCACAGAGCGTCACACAGTCTCACAGAGTGTCACACAGTCTGACCCAGTCTCATAGAGCAAGACCGAGTCTCACAGAGCGTCACACAGTCTCACCCAGTCTCATGGAGTGTCACACAGTCTCACACAGACTCTTGGAGTGTCACACAGACATTTCTCAAGACCACGATAAATCTCCCCTGTCACACTGGTCAGATGCTCCACAGTGCAAGATGGCCAAAAATGAAAGGGTTGTGTGATTCTCTGAAGTAATATAGAAGGAGACAGAGATGGGCTGATACAGTAGAGAGAGAGAGAGAAAGAGAGAGAGAGTGAGAGAGAGACAGAGAGAGAGGGGAACCGCAAAGAAGGGATACCATTGTTGATGCATTGCAGATAAACTGCAGACTGCCACAGTCTGCACGTCCTGGGTCTGCCTCCATGTGATATCACGCCACTGACTTTCCCCCCAATGTTGATAGAGCACTGTGATGATGTCATCCCTGAAGTCCTGTGTCTGGGACCGCGGTCATGGCTTCCCATGTCCAGTTAAATGACACGTGACTCTCAGTGAAGGTGAGTTAAGGTAACCAGGGCAGGGCTTTCGGGCAGAAACCTACAGTTTACCAGGTTTTTTTATTGTTCAAAGCTGGTGACCACTGACAAACTGGGGCTTACAGTGTGGCAGAGTCTGTGTGTGCACATCTCTGTCAGGAGTGTGGAGTGAGTTTGTGTGCATCTCAGCGAAGAGTGTTGAGTAAGTCTGTGTGTATGTCTCAGTGAGCAGTGTAGTGAGTGAATCAGTATGGAGTGAGTCTATGAGCGAGTGTCAACGAGGAGCGTGGAGTGAATCTTTGCATGTGTGTCAGTGAGTAGTGTGCAGTGAGTCTGTGCGTGTGTGTCAGCGAGCAGTGTGCATTGAGTCTGTGCGTGTGTGTCAGCGAGCAGCGTGCAGTGAGTCTGTGCGTGTGTGCCAGTGAGCAGTGTGCAGTGAGTCTGTATGTGTCTGAGTCTGTGTGTGAGCCTTAGTGGGGGGTGTGGAGTAAGTCTGTGTGTATCTCAGTGAAAAGGTGGAGTTAGTCTATGTTTGAGTATAAGTGAGTTTGTGTGCATCTGAGTGGATGCTGTGTGCAGTAACATGACACCACAAGCAGAGTGCAGCCCCTGTTTGTGTTTGGTCGCTCTGTTATCTGCGTGTGTCCAGCTGCTGTATCGCAGCACTTTATTTATTTTTGCCGAGATTACCTGAGCTGCTGCTTGCATGTCGCCTCCGTGTCTGTCCTTTGTGGCAAGGGGACCATCAGAGCCTCAGATAAACAGCTGGATAGCTGCTCACACTGAGGTCTGAACCTGCAACATTCAAGTAATACACTCCCACTTCTGTCAGTCTGTCCTCTTCTGCTTTTTAGCCTAAAACTCATCGTAAAGATTTTTTAGTGCTTCACTAGACAGAGGTTTGGCACGACTGAAATCAGCTCATGGTCAAGCTGAGGTTTGATTAAGAATGAAATCAATTCAATGCAAAAAGGATAAAACTTTAGTTGCCCTTTACAAAAAGGAACAAGCATATTTTACTACAGTTGTATCATTGTTGTATTATTGTTTTTTTTGTACAAAAAGATGAAAGGATGAGTGAGTGGATGGATGGATGGATGTAGACAAAAGTTATCTGTGCAAGAAACAATAGCCATAGCTAACTATACTAGCTTGATTTATACTTAATTATCTGAGTAACTGAATTCTGTTAAACTACATTGATATTCCTCTTTATAGACACTCTGCCCGCTGATAGATACTTTGAAATTGTAGAATCATTATCGTGAAACGCCATCCTGTCCTCTGCTCGCTTTCACCTTCTCCTCTGCTGTTCTGACTCGATGTTACTTAGTGTAGTGAGTCAGCAAGACAGCTATCCCCTCCCCCCCCCCCACCCCCCCCGTCTGTCAAGCTCAGCCAAGAAATACCTTTCCCTTCTACCTCAGCAGCGGACACACACACAGTGCCAGCAGACATCAGGAATTCAGTAAAGGACATCCTAGTTTGTGCATAGTGATCAATAAATGCAGTAACCATAACTGTGTACCACAAACGTACAGGAATCGTAAGATAGACCTGTTATTGTCCAATAGAAATCATCCTTACAGGGACATACCTGTTATTGTCCAATAGAAATCATCCTTACAGGGACATACCTGTTACTGTCCAATAGAAAGCATCCTTACAGAGACATATGTCCCCTCAACCTGTTTTACAGTTAAATCCAGGGGTGAATCTCAATACATGTACTTTACCGTACTTGCATTCCCGCAAACCTGTTTTACATCATCTTCCATTGCTGAAGACCAGTTCCAATACTAAGAACACAAGTACAAAAGGATGCGTCAGGGCGCAGCATGGCGCAGGCGAGACAACGGCGACGATTCACTAGTGGCTCCAAGACAGAGGGGTTTATAAGGAACAGAAGTAACTAAACACACAGGGAACAACGAGGCATCAAGATAAGGGGAACCAGGAATAAACTTACACCGGGAAACAGGTCATTCAGATACTAGAACTATGGAGACAGTCAGAGTAATACTCGCAGATCAAACCACCCCTGATCACGGACTGAGGAAATGAACGAACCCAGGTACTTTAATACACAGAAAATGAGGACTTACAACGGGCAGGCATGAATCAACAGGGCCATGGAGCAAGACACAGGTGAAATAATTTACAAGACTAGGAACCAGGAAACCTAACTGACACTGAGGGAAGACTAGGAACATAAGGCTATGCAGGACAGGATAAAAGCAGGCACAAAAAGGTCAATCAGAAGTGGGGGGAAAAGCAAAGAAAAAGATATAATACCAAACACATAGGAAATACTGATAATAAAGTTAGGAATGAGGTGTGCTTCTGGCCAGCCTCCAATTCCTGACCAGTGGGTTTATAGTCTGCGGGCCACAAGCTCAACCCACTGACCTCAGTTTCAGTACAAGTAACAGGAAAAACACTAGAGAGTGAAGGGCAGGTAGAAACGGTGCTGAATATGACAGGACAGTAGAAATCCCCAGATGCTGGTCTTGCTCCGCCCCAGATACCAAGGACACATCGGCTGCACCCTCGCCGAATGAGACCAATCCCATGATTCACTGCATCCAAATTCGTTCTTGGAACGCAAGGTAGCAAGATCATGCCAAGACCACAAGTGCAGTCTTTGTGTTCTTAGTGTTGAGATTCATCCCCAGTCTTTTTGGCCTCTCGTCGATCCTTAATCCCTGTCCGCAGTGGCCACTTCGTTAGGTTTCCTTAAGTAATAACAGGTTTCAGGTCTCTCATTTTGTCTTATAACCGCCTCAGGGGTTTATGCAGTGTATGTTCAGAGAGCCCTAGCTGCACACTGCACTTGTACTGAGCTGTAATCTTTGCACCTGTGTCCTTCCTCGTTAGCTTTAAGCAGTCTGACTATTCTCCTCTGACCTCCTATCTTTTCAGCTCCTGAACTGCTCCTGCCTGGAGGTTTTTGTTCATCACACCGTTCTCTAAAAACACTGTAGTTTGTGAGGAAGGTGGATATTTCTGAGATGCCGGAACCATCACGTCTGCATGAACAATCACACCACGTTCATGAGTCCATTTAAAAATCACACATTCCTAATGTTCGCTGTTTACATCCCAGTAAACTGCTCACTGAGGTATATATGTTCACCATTTTCTTCTGTAAGCATTGTCTCCTTATCTGTGCAGCACTAGCAGATGCAAATATATAATTTTTCTGGACATTTTTCCTCGTATACATATCCATTGTAATATTCTGCAATAAGATACAATGGGAAAAAAGAACATTTCGAATGCTATCTCAGAATTTAGTTATTGATTTGCTGTTTGCTGGTATTTCACTCTGACCAGTCAGCGAAATGAGTAAACTGTAGCATTTTGATTGATGGTTTCACCTGGGTGCCAGTCAGTCTCCATCTAGTCAGTGAAGAGGCAAAACGTTTCAGAAATGTGGGGTTCATGGGATCAGGCTAAGCTGCCTCCTCGGAGAGAACAGCTGCCGTTGTTATCAGATCAGGGACACCAAGAAGGGAAAATTCAGGTGAGACACATTAAACCAACCCCAGGATGACCTTCCCCACCACGCCTCAGGCATGGAGCTGCATGCCAGCATTATCTTACATGCTGGTCGTGTTTCAGGGTTAAGACAAATACAGGCTAATCGTCTGAGACCATGGCAGCATCAGATGAGAGAGAATGAGATGCATGAAGTCTGTCATTCATTAAACTGTGTGAATGTGACAGGACCTCACTTCACTGCGGAATTAACTACGATGATACAGTAACATGGCAAATGGCAGTTTGAAAAATATCAGGTGGGACTACAAAAAAAATTACATTTTACAATAATTTTTTCCAAATGAAATCCACCATAAAGTAACAATTTTAGCGCCTGCAATGCATCCCACTAAACCTTTTTTTGTATTTACAGTTAGTAGTAACATTAATCTTGGTTGCCCCACCTGACTTTTGAAAACAGCACCCTGTAGTATGTTCTGTCTTCCTAGTTATGGTTTTCCTGGGTGTTTGGACCCTGTGTGCTTGTTGATAGTAAATGTTCCCACCCAGTTCCTTGCTGCCCCATGTCCTTTGTGATTGGTGACACCAGCTGTCCTCCTGCTAGAAACCGGGACTTGTGATTGGCTGGGTAGTGAAACAGGCTTTGCCGTGATACTTGAAATGTGCACTCTTGCCAGGACACTGGGAGCGGTTCAGGCACCATAGGATATTATTGACTGTGGATGAAGATTCCCAAATTCTTTGCAGTATTACATGCAGTAAACAATAAACTTTCTTAGTTTCAACATTTTATATGTTGTTTTTATTCTATTTTCAGTTAATTATGAGTTTATATGATTTGTAAATCATTGTTTTATGTTTTTATTTACATTTTACACAACGTCCCGACTTATTTTGGTAACGGGGTTGTATATCGCGAAGGACCTTTTATATTTGGAAGACTATAATAAATAAAATATGTATGACCAGTTGTTAGTGAGACACCGACTTCACAGTCATTGTAGCCGCTATGTAGTTACTCTACAGAGTAGTTAACGGGTTATAATGGGTCCACATAAACTGCTGTTCTGGTGAAAGACTAGGGACAGATAAATCATCAATGATCAATGGTGAGCTGAAGCAGAACCTGGACAACAAATAAAACTGAAATCTACAAACCATCTTCAAACGTGTGTGTGTGTGTGTGTGTGTGTGTACAGTACAGTACAGTATATAAATTTAGGCGGGGGGGGGGGGGGCAAGTGTTTACTTGGCGGGGGATGGGCTGATGGCAAACATATATAATATAAAAAGCTATTCATGACTTCAGCCAATAAATATACATTTATTGGGGCGGGGGTTAAGACATTTTAGGGGACGAAAATAAAATTAAGTAAAATAAATTAGGCCTAACGTCGCCCCTATTAAAGCCCCCACACTGCGTTTAGGAAAAGCCGCCGGCCGGCCTCTGCATCTCCCTGATAGATGAGACTGGATAGCGGTGTCTTTCAGGCTCAAGCGCTCTTCAGTAAACCTGCTGACTCATTACAGACGAGCTCCCCTGCATCAGAGCTTCGGAGAATTATGGGATCGTTTCTGTTACTGTGCTGTTTCTTCAAGATCACTGTGATCATTGCTCCCAACAGTGCGCGATCACAAAAAATGAATTACTCGAAAGCAATCTGCGTCAGCCTCGAGTATAGAGCCCAGTTCGAAACTATGGAAGCTGTAGGAGGGTCAAACTACTCCGTATGACGACGGACTGCAATAACAGACTTTATGCGTGAAATGCTGCGTCTTAGTATTTCTCAGAGTAGCCCGTTTACTTATTGGTGTGCTTGTGTTTGATAACGTATTTATCGTAACGCTGCTCTTGTAAGTAAATGCGAACATATAAGTGTTTCTCATTTTAATATCGAGATTAAAGTCTATATGAATTGGTATGGCAAAAAACACTTGCCTAATTTCACCTTTTAAATTATTCAAAGATGGTTGTCTTTGTGCGCATACAATGAAGCGCAAAACATTGCCGGTTAGTTGTATTTCACACACTAAGCGCTTGTAATCTAAACATCAAAACTCATTCTAGTAACTGTGTGACCAAACTTAAAAAATTACGCAAGATTAAAAACATATCTCCAAAAAAAACATTTGATGTGATTTAAATAGTTGTTTATGCTTGTAGACATTCGGATGGGCGAGACGGTGCTTATATTTGTCTGGTTTTGCAGTAAAAAGGTGTCGCATTTTGTAAGGTATGCATGGGGCTTTTCCTCGCAGTGGCGCTGTCCTTGGTGCTGACGCCCCCGTTTAGCCGGTAAAGCGCGTCACCGGGGTTTGGGGGCTGCTTCAGATGTAGGTATGGGTCAATATAGGCTATTTAACTCACTGACTCTATAATGTCCTCTTTTAAAATTATAGTGAAAAGCCGGTTAAATATAAAAGGAGGATTAAAGGAGCGTTCGCGCTCGCTTTACTAGGCAATGACTCGGCACATTGCAGGCTGCTGTGGGTGCATGAGATGACCCCCCCTCCCCAGTCCTGCCCCAGCTGAGATCCCGTCCCATCACCGCTTGCCCGTTTCATGCGTTTGCAATCAGTCTGCGTTGAGCGTGTCGTCTGAAGCCCCCGCCACTGGCAGCGGGAATCGAGGTGTGAGCCCTCCCACTCCGGCCCACCACTTACACGGTGAGGAGAAATATTGCCCCGTTAGCGAATACGCCTCCGGTATATAAAGGGAGGGCTGGGGAGGAGCGGGCGCTGTGCGCACCGGAGCCCACAAACGAGAGGACGCACACACTGCAGCCGGGATGAGTTACACACTGGACACCATAGGGAATCCCTACAGGAGAGGGATGGACACCAGGATCAGCTACAGCCGCACTAGCAGCTCGCCGTCCAGCGGCTTCCGCTCGCAGTCGTGGTCGCGGGCAAGTCCCACTTTCTCCAAGAGGAACGTCAGCGGGCCGGTGGCCCGGGCGTACAGCTCCGTAGTGCTCAGTTCCTCCGACAGCGTTGACTTTAGCCAGACATCAGTGTTTAATGGGGACTACAAGCGCTCCAACGAGAAGGAGCAGCTGCAGGGACTGAACGACCGCTTCGCCGTCTACATCGACAAGGTGCATTACCTGGAGCAGCAGAACAAGCATATCGAGGCGGAGATCCAGGCGCTGCGGCAGAAGCAGGTGTCGCAATCGCAGCTTGGCGACGTGTACGACCAGGAGCTGAGCGAGCTGCGCTCCGTGCTGGAGCAGATCCACCGCGACAAGGCGCAGATCCAGCTGGACACGGAGCACATCGAAGAGGACATCCAGAGGTTGAAGGATAGACTGGACGATGAAGCGCGCATCAGGGAGGAGACGGAGGCGGTTATCCGTGCCATGAAGAAGGACATGGGTGACTCGGCGCTGGCCAAAGACGAACTGGACAAAAAAGTTCAGTCCCTCCAAGAGGAGCTGGCGTTCATCCGCAAGAACCACGAAGAGGAGGTGGGCGAGCTCTTGGCGCAAGTGGAGGCGTCCCAGGTAACCATGGAGAGACGGGACTACCAGAAGGCCGACATCACTGAGGCACTCCGGGAAATCCGCTCGCAACTGGAGGGTCACTCCTCGCAGAACCTGCAGCAGGTGGAGGACTGGTTCATGTGCCGTTACGCCAAGCTCACCGAGGCTGCCGAGCAGAACAAGGACGCCATCAAGTCCGCCCGGGATGAGATCGCCGAGTACCGCCGCCAGCTTCAGACCAAGACCGTGGAGCTGGAATCGGTCCGGGGCACCAAAGAGTCGTTGGAGAGGCAGCTAAACGACATCGAGGACCGGCACAACGGCGACCTGGCGAGCCTCCAGGTGAGAATGCGCATCCGCGTCTGATGCGTCATACTGGAGGCTTCTTAATGCTTTGTTACTGGTCTGAAGGCGCACAGGTTATGGAATGGCCATTGAAAGTCAAATTAAGTAATTACCTCTTATTGGCCAAAGAAGCAACAACTGCATCTTAATTATATACACAGAAACATATGTCGAAGACGATAGCTTAGAATATATGAATGAATGACAATTTTCTGCTTCTTTTTGTAATTTGCACGCTCATCAATTTATTTAACTGAATCAAAGTCAAAAGTACTTATCAAAGTTATGGTTGCTGTAGCTTTATGACCTATGTAATGACACTGAAGTTGGATTCATTTGGTCCGCATTAATAGCCACTTTCGCGGTCCGCAGCGATGCTCGAGGTCTATGCAAATCGCTGCAGCTTAAGGTGACCGGGCTGTATATGCGAAGCAGCTGTGAGCCACGGCTGCAAATATTCAAGTTCAAAGGGGGAGAATCACTGCCACGCGTACAGACTTAATCCAGCCTGGTTTTACAGCTCATCTGACCTGAATACCTCGCACGTCTATGGGCAAATATGTTTCGGCAAAGTCACTCGTTTAATTCAGCCAAAGACCGTAATGTTACTTCGGGGGTATCCGCAGGTCTGAATCAGCGCAGGGTTCGGCTCTGCTGTTGCGCCACTTCAGTGGTGTTAGCGCGCCCTCTCGTGGGCAACCTTGGTCATTATTAAGACGTACTGCTGGTAAACTTTAATCGTATCTAAAAGCACACATTGAATCGGAACTCTTGAGTTCATCTAGGCTACTCAGTCTTTGTCCGGGACAAATTTTGGAAATGATCCGGACAGCTGGCAAGCGGCAGGCGACGCCCTTGATAGCTGCCCTGCGTCTGCCTGCTCGTGTCTCGCCGCACAGCGCACTGCGTCACGGCAATAGACACATTGTAATGTGGCTAGTTTAGAAATAAACCGCTTCGGTTCTGGATTACTGTATTATTTATGATTATGAGGTCAAAGAGCAAAACGGTAGCAGTGAATCTATGAATATTTAGCAGCTAAAATAAGAGCTTAAGAGTAACATAGTGTAACCTCCATCCAATGAAAAAGTTAATAAATCGATAAAGCACATGCAGTGGGCAAGTAGCTAAGATGTCACATAAATAGAGACGATTTCTTAAAATCGCTGTACCATGTATGTAATTTACTAACTGGTAGCTTAATTACGAATTCGATTTTCGGAGTCATTGTATGGTCAGTATAAATGATGATATTGACAATTTATATAGACATCTTTCTATTTGTTATTCTTTCTCTTTTCCTCTTATTATTTTTTGATGACACTTTTGGAGTAATAATAAATCCTGTCTCCTCTGCACCATTTACTTCCCTCAATACACCCTAGGAGACCATCAGTCAGCTAGATAATGAATTGAAAGGGACAAAATGGGAGATGGCCCGACACCTGCGTGAGTACCAGGACCTGTTAAACGTCAAGATGGCTCTGGACATCGAGATCGCCGCCTACAGGTGTGATGGCGCAAACGAGGAGACGCATATCGCTGCAGCCGGCAGCCGAATGTCGAGAGGGAGGGGAAATGTCGAGTAGGAGGGAGAATATCGAGTAGGCGGCGCAATATGGGAGGTGTTCATATCGAGGGGCCTATTATCATCTGATACCCTGACCCTAAATCTCATATAAACCCCTCCTACTCGACATTGCCCCTCCCACTCGACTCTCGTCTCCTGGCTGCAGTCAAACATACTTGAAAATGACGGAAGTGAAAACATTAGCGACTGTGACGTCATTTTTATCACAAGTGTATTTTAGGGGCTAAGGGTTTAAGCACAATGACATATATGTTGAATATGAAAACAAGAAATTAATTTATGAAAAACAGCGATGTTATCGATGCAATTCTGTGTTCAGTGATGTAACCAGTGTAGTGCTATATGCATGGCTATATGCAGCTTTTCACACTTAATTAAAAGGTATGTTTCCCAGTTCCAGATAAATAAAAGTCCTCTAAAACTGCATGCAGTAACACTGTATTTCTGAAACACTGATGTATCCAGCAGCTGGGAAGTGACCATGTGACCATGTTCCCTCTCTGTCTCCTCACCTGCTGTTCTGCGCAGAAAACTCCTGGAGGGGGAGGAGACCCATTTCAGCTCATTCCCGTATCGGCAGCCAGTCAGCACCACCAAGGGGCTAAAGACTAAGGGAGATCCATCAAGACTGAAGGTGCAGCACAAGTTTGTGGAGGAGATCATTGAGGAGACGCGTGTGGAGGACGAGAAGTCTGAAATGGATGAGGCTCTAGAAGAAGCAGCAGAAGAGCTGTCCACTGTGACCGGTGATGAGGAAGAGAAGGCAGGAGAGGAGGCAGAGGAAGGAGAGGAAGAGGTGAAAGAGGATGAGATAGTGGCCACCACTGAAAGTGGAGTAAGTGTTATGCCTGAGGAGCAGGGAGAGGAGGGAGAGAAAGAGGATGATGAAAAAGAGGAAGGAGAAGGGGAAGGTGAAGAGGAAGGAAAGGAGGAGGAGACTGAGGCAAAAGAAGAGGAGGAGACAACAGAGGAAACTGTCCCAAGTGCTACCACTGCAAAGTCAGAAGCTGCTCCTGAGACCGGAGCAAGTGGTAGTGAGGAAGAGGGAGAGGAAGGGGAAAAGACAGAGGATAAAGCCGGTGATGAGTCAGCCAGTGACAAAGGCTCAAAAGATGGCGACGAAAAGGAGGCAGTGCAAGAAGAGGAAGCAGCTGAGGGCAGGGAGGAAGAGATAAGCAGCAAGGAAGAGAAGGCGGAGTCCTCACCGGGAGAGGAGCCGACGGCCAAGGAGGAAGCTGGCAAGGAAAGTGAATCTAAGGAAGAGGCGGCAAAGGAAAGTCCTCCCAAGACAAGCCCAGTCACAGAAGAAGTACCCAAGAAAAGTCCAGTAGCAGAAGAAACACCCAAAAAAAGTCCAGTCAAGGAAGTACCACCCAAGGAAAGCCCAGTCAAAGAAGTACCAACCAAGGAAAGCCCAGTCAAAGAAGTACCAACCAAGGAAAGCCCAGTCAAGGAAGTACCAACCAAGGAAAGCCCAGTCAAGGAAGTACCAACCAAGGAAAGTCCAGTCAAGGAGGTAGAGACCAAGGAAAGTCCAGCCAAAGAAAGTGAAGTCAAGGACAAACCACCCAAAGATAGTCAAGCTAAGGAGGAACCAGCTAAGGTGGAAGGAGAAAAGGTAGTTAAAAAGAGTGATTCTGAGGTACAGGAGGAGAAGACAGAGAAGAAAGATGCAGCCATGAATGGGGAGGTAGAAAAGGGAAGTTCAAAGGAGGAAGAGAAGACCGAGGCAGACGAGAAGGACGTGATAGCTAATGGAGTGGACGAGAGTCCCATCAAAGAAGAGCCTGGCCAGAAAGTGGTCATTACCAAGACGGTGGAGACCATCACCACAGGTGAGGGAGGGGAGAAGCATGTCACCAAATCCGTAACTGTCACTGAGACGGTAAAGCAGCTGGACGAAGTGACAGAGAAGGTGGTTTCCAGCAAGAAGGTGGAGAAGGTCACCTCTCAATCTGTCAAGCAGGTCACAGAGACAGAATAAACACATCAAAAACAAGTAGTTGAGGTTGGAAGAAGAGGTGGGCAATTAATAAAGGCATAATAATGTAATTAATTAAATCTAACAGCTGAAAAGATTACACTATAACATTCACTCAGACTGAGAAATGCTGAGGAGGTCTATTTGACATGAAAATGAAAATATAATTCAAAACTGCATGTAGGTGAGTGCTTTAAAGGGGCTTTACTGCGGATGGGTTTGGAGGGGGCTATTTGGGAGTTAAACTTTTTGGGGGTGATTATTGTTTCCACAGTGTGGGGGGGATTTAGGGTGGGGGCATTTGCATGCGAGTTCAAAAGAAGAGCACCCCCCTCCCCCCAAAAGTGGGAGATGGAGCACTTGATTGTAAATAACCGAATATGAGGCAAATGGGCAACCAGAGGCAGGTGGTTGGTGGGGCTGGGATGTGAGGGCAGGGATGTGAGGGCACGGATGTACATTCACAAGTGGAAGCCTTATTTACGCAAGAAGTCAGCTGAGCCAAATAAACAATAAAGGACTCTAGTAATAACGCATCGCAAATGGGAGGTCAGGACAGCAGACAGCACCACACAAAGGACAGGACACACTGGAAGCCAGCTGTAACTCACTGTACCTGACCATTAAAACGTAGCCTTAAACATGCTTTTTCTTGTTGTCTGTTATGTTTACCTTATGAGTGCAATAAAAAATAAAAGGAGCACGTGCCCATAAACAGAAGTACGGAAGACTGGGACTTTTCATTCAAGACTGAACACACTTAAGGTGCTACACTTTGCTGACCATGTCTGTTTTTTCAGCCAAACATCTGTCGACAGCAATATGCTCAATAAACCTCATTCAGAAATTCTCTTCTCCACTTCCTGTCTTATTTCACAGAGGTAAAAGTGTGTCTCTCCACCATGCCATTATAAATGCTGTTTTGTGCTGATGTAATTAGGCTTTTGACTGACAGCGGTGTGTGTGCAGTTTCTCCATTGAGTTTCCTCCAAGTTTGCCAGTCCAGAAACACGTTGAGAGGATTCTAAACTGCCCCAGCACTGGCAACCCTGCCCTGTGCCCCACCCCCCGGGATAGATTCCAGACTCACCATAACCATGTAGTGCTGCAATTCTCAACCTGTGGGTCACAGCAAGTTCTGAAAGGGTGGCAAACCAGACTAGGAAATGTAAGCATTTTAAAACCAGGAAGCTCCTATGCTGATCCACCATCAGATTTCCCAGCCCCAGGCCTATAATTAACCTGTATAAACAGGTCTTAGGTCTGCAAATGCTTAGTGCAAAACTAGTGAACACTCAACCAATCCAAGAAGCCAAAACACAGATGCGTAATTTAAAATTCAGTGGCACATCCAATCAGATTTGTGCGATAGGCATTGATTGGCGTAAATTGCAGGTGCACTGTGTGCTTGATCATAGCGTTAATTTAAACCTACATTTCATATACAGTAGGGTAGCGACTAAGCTGGCGTAGTAAAAACTGGGTCAGGGTGCAAAAAGGTTGAGAACCACGGCTGCATTTGATATGTGGTTTTGGAATGTGGAGTTCAACTAAATCTAATTCTGAGAAGCCCGCAAAAGCTCTAAAAGAGTATTTACATTGCACCAATTCAATATAGCTTACAATATGATCTGAAAAATGAATATTGATCTGTAAACATAAAAAAATGTAACATTAGACTACACGTCTGCCGCATGGTTTAACACTCCCTGGCTCTCCAGCTCTTCCACAGATGACGTGCTGCTATCTGTGAATCACGTGCACACTTAGTAAATATGGGGTCACACCACTTACCTCACTTTTAGTGTGTAGCAAAGCAGGCTGTACATGCAGCAAGAGGGTGCTTAAGAGCGGCACCCCCACGTTGATAATAGCACCTTCAGGTAGAATTAAGTCAGTACGTGAGTCTCTAGTGCGCCCCCACTAATTCCAGTTGCACCCTTAGTGATTTTATTTTGGACACAGCAGCGGATACCAGACTTACAACAAATCAATGCATGTACAAGAGCATCATTATCGTACACAGCAAGGTACCACCTGCAAAGCATTATCATTTTAAGAGAGAATACGCCAAACACATGAACTCTTAGCTAACGATTTTAAGACCTGGAGCAGAATAGTTTGGAGAACTGTTCTAAGTACATCAGGGACTCGATACGTTAATGAACCTTTTAATGTACCTTTAAATGTACCTTTTAATGTACCTTATCTCCGGCTCTGTGCGGAAAACCTCCTGTATCTGAAGCGCTATCAAGCATAGATGTACATACATTTTTACAAAGGACGCTCGGCATATGAATTATCTCCGCTGAGACATTGGTGCCGGTGTTCCGTGTGCGTGTGACGAATGGCTTCCCCAAAGTTGCAGGGTTCCCTGTGACTTTCGGCAAAGCAATCCTGCCTTCTCTACTCCGGGAAGACCAGCAACTCTGCCTGGAAACTAGCATCATTCGATATTGATTCCCTACCGATTAATAGGGTATTCATTGCCACTTACATTCTCACGATCGTATATAAAAACAGAGACACTCAGCCGCATACGAAGACAGATACACATGTGTTTGTTTACTAGCCTATGTCACTTTGGACAATACTAAAGTCACTTTCTAGGGACAGTATCCCTCAAATGAGCCCATGAGGTTTAAATGAGAAACCTGTCTAGTATCAGATGTATGAGACTTAGCTCCGGCTTTCCGGGAATACTGCTGTGTCATAGTCAAAGGGAGGGGGCAGCCGTCCGTATCCCCATGTGGGGCTCTGCGGTATTTTAAGGACAGTCTCAGCCCCGCCGTGTCGCAAAATTGTCCGGCTTGAATGTCTAAGGCTGAGACCTGCGGCGGCCCCTGCCTTTAAATAATAGCCTATTTCCCAAAGTCCCATCGCCGCTCCGCCAAACGGCTTCTGCGGACTTTTATCACTGCAATGCAGGGTATAGTGCCCAGAAGCAGCGCTGTAATAAACTCATGAACACCAGATACAGTGAAAATCACACAAGGGGCTTCCTTAGAGCACATTTCAGCGTTTCCCGTTTCGTGATGTATTAGGGAAAATATTAAATATAACAACTCTTTACTCTATACGCATACTTTGCTTGGAAGTATCTGGCGTGATTTTTTATTTTTCTTATTTATTTAAACTAAATGTTTTAATTTGCTTCTGGATAATAGTCAATGGTTTTTTTTTAACCAGCATTAGTGGCGTAGTCAGGATTTTTCTACGGGGGGGCGTCCCCGCGCATCCAGCCTTTCGCCTCATAGACCTCATTGCACCCAACTGCAGCAAGGCTCAACCTATTTTCGCGTTTCTTAAGAACACGTTTTTCAGAATAAATTGTATATATTTTAAATGATTGTGCATTTTAGCTAATTCATCGTGATTACTGTGATTTTATTTTTAATTACTGGAAACCGATCCATCAGAATGATGTTGCATTTGAAAACACAGTAAATTGATGGTGAATTCGCTTTTTAAATTCCTTACAGGACATGGGAACAATTGGTTGCCAGTCGTGTGCGCGAAACAGCATCGATTGATTGCTCATCAATTTGCAATAACTTCTAAACAGCGTGGAAGGAATTTAGGAGTAACTGCACGCGAAAATAAGTGATGTATAAGTAAGTAGGCAGACTCCTAACAATGAATGCAGGATGCGTTTTAATGATTCACGGGATGTTATGATGATGGGGAACACAGGTCATAAACGTAAATATTTATGAATACAAATAAACCTACGTAACATGGGGTGCGTACGCATGTTGTGCACCGTGTATAGCTAAGCCAATGATCAGCATCCCCAAAAGATAAGTTCGTGAAGATATTTTGAAGGACCAATGAAGTGGTGACAAAACTTATTATGAATGGTTACTGTGTCATTATCCTGGTAAATATCACAAATAAAGACGAAGAGAAAACGCACTGTTCTCAGTAAAGGTGAGCTTTATTCCGAGCAGCAAAGCAGCCGTTTAGACATTGCGAACATTACAGGTTTGTGTATCATTGACACCATCTCGCGTCATGCTGTGCGCTTTAGCTGCATCGCGGCATATTTGTTTCTGCATTCATACCTTTGTGGCTGTGCTCACTTTACGCCTTTTGATTTTACATGTGGTTTATCTAACTAGTTTCGATGTATTTGCCTTGTTGGCGAGAATATTAATTCTCCTAGTACTTCGCACACGGCCGTTCACTCTTTCTTCTTCTCTTTTGGCTTTTCTTCTTCCTTTACCTTCCCTTCCTTCTTCTCCTCTACCTTTTGTTCAGCGCCACCTGCTGCCGTTTCAGGTTTCTTGGCAGCTTCCTCATCCTTCCCTGCAATTTTCTTTTCATCCTTTCCTTCCTTTCCTTCCTCAGTCTTCTCATCCTTTCCTACTTTTTTCTCCTCACCCTTCTCATCTTTACCCTCCTTTCCCTCCTCAGCCTTCTCATCCTTTCCTACCTTTTTCTCCACACCCTTCTCATCCTTCCCTTCCTCTTCCTCCTCTGCTTCCTCATCTTTTGCTACTTTTTTCTCCTCACCCTTCTCATCCTTCCCTTCCTCTTCCTCCTTTGCTTCCTCATCTTTTGCTACCTTTACCTCCCCACCCTTCTCATCCTTCCCTTCCTCTTTTGTTTCCTCTTCCTTTCCTACCTTTTTCTCCTCAACCATCTCATCTTTTCCTTCTTCTTCCTCCTTTGCTTCCTCATCTTTCCCTTCCTTTTCCCCCACATCTTCATCATCCTTTCCCTCCTCTTCCTTCTTTAATACCTCATCTGTCTCAGAATCTTTCTCCTCAGCCTTCTCATCTTCTCCTGCTTCTTCTTCTGCACCCTCTGTTTCTCCTTCCCCTTGGTCTCCTTCCTCTTCCTCGCCACCTTTCTCTCCCTCATCCCCATCATCCTCTTTTGTTTCCTCTTCTTCTGCTCCCTCTTCTTCAGCTCCTGCTTCCCCTTTGTCTCCATCCTCATCTGCAGCAGGTATATAAACATCAATGTTTGCATCACTGTGTAAATTTAACCTAAATAAGTAAACAATGACAGAGAGTATTCATCATCAGGTTTTTAACACATATACATATTTCTTAGGACTTTTATATGCAATAAGCACATTAAAAATAAGCCTATTGGCAAAGGAAGAACAATTAAAGATGTTCCTATTTCACAACTCATGTTATGCAGATATGCAGAGAGAATGTATATCTTTAAATAAGTATGGAGCACAGAACTCTGGGTAGCACAACCCCTCCCACCCCCACTCCTGCCGCCTCTTTGAACTGACCTGCTTCTTCCTGTGTTTCAGCCTCTTCTTCCTCCTCTTTTTCCTCATCTTCTGGGGGCAGGCTGGCTTCAGCACGATGTGCCCGGGTAATGCTGATGATCTCATCTGCAGAGGAGATGGACGTGCCGAGCAGACGCGTGCTGAACAGGTAGGGGGCGCCAGAGCTCAGGCCAGGTGACAGGGTGAACATTGGGCGGGTAAATGAGGGTGCCACAGGCAGGCTGGCGACCACACCCACACCAAAGCGTGTCTCCTCTCCTTCTAACAGCTTCCTGTAAGTGGTTTGAGAGAATTGTGAAAATTCATTTATTAGAGTGTCTAGCACAGAGTCCAGTCTTTGGGACTGGAGTTCACTAATACTCTAAAGCAGGAGTGTAGTACAAACATCACACCAATAAGATGGTCCTCTTTGGGACTGGAGTTCATTAATACTCTAAAGCAGGAGTGTAGTACAAACACCACACCAATAAGATGGTCCTCTTTGTCACTGGAGTTCACTAATACTCTAAAGCAGGAGTGTAGTACAAACATCACACCAATAAAATGATCCTCTTTGGGACTGGAGTTCACTAATACTCTAAAGCAGGAGTGTAGTACAAACATCACACCATTAAGATGATCCTCTTTGGGACTGGAGTTCACTAATACTCTAAAACAGGAGTGTAGTACAAACACTACACCACTGAGGACCAGGACTGGAGTTCACTAATGCTCATTAAAGGTCTTTAATCCCAAACCAAAATTGTGTTCACATTTGTTCAAAGGCTTTTAAGTAATGATTTGAGGTGGTAGTCAGGCTGCTAGTTTAAAAATTGATTGAAAATATATTGTCTTAGACAATTAAATGTGAATGACTATCACCATTATGTTCATAGTGGTTTATTTTTATTTTTTTTAAATGGAAACCTTTAAAAGCCAGTTTTTGAGGGCATCCCGCTACTGACCTGTAAGCAGCGATCTCGATATCCAGAGCCATCTTGACGTTGAGCAGGTCCTGGTATTCTCGGAGATGTCGAGCCATCTCATCCTTGGTGGCACGCAGCTCCTCCTCCAGCTGGCTGATAGAGTCCTGGGGGGGGGGTGCATGCTCAGCAGTGCTACACCTACATAACATAGCCACAGTACCCGTGCCAGACAGTTTGGGATCCCGATGGTGGAATCCGCAGCGCTGCACCGGCACTGACCTGCATGGCTGTGATCTCGCTAGCCTGCTTGTCCTCCAGTTCCTGCAGCTGCCTCTCCATTGCCTGGTTGATGCCCCTGCAGGCGTCGATCTCCAGGGTCAGGTCCTGCAGCTGGCGCCGGCATTCTCCCGCCTCGTCCCTGGCGCTGCGCATGACGTCACTCTGGCGGGCGGCGCTCTCTGCCAACGCTCCCGCCTTGCTGTGGAACCAGTCCTCGGCGCACTGCATGTTGCGCTGTGCCAGCCGCTCGTACTGGGCACGGATGTCGCGCAGGGCAGCAGTCAGGTCGGGCCCGGCCAGCTCGGCCTCGGCACGCACGCTGACCTGTGCGCTGTACTGCGCCTGCACCTGCAGCTCGGCGATCTCGCTCTCATGCAGCTTCTTCAGGAAGCCCAGTTCATCCAGCAGGCCGTCAGCCCGTTTCTCCATCTCCGTGCGAGCCAGTGCAGCCTCATCTGCGCCACGGCGTGCCTCCAGCAGCCGGCTCTCCGCCTCCTCCCTGGCCCGGGCCTCCTCCTCATAGCGCTCTTGCAGACTCCTCAACTCCTCTCGCAGGCGCTCCCGCCGGCCGTGGGCAGCCTGCATCTCGGCCCGCGCCTCTTCCACAGCCGCCCGCAGCTCGCGGCTCTCCTGCTCATACAGTGCCCGCAGGCGACTGGGCTCCCCGTGCCGCCGCCGCAGCACTAGCAGCTCCGCCTCCAGCATGCGGTTGCGCTGCTCCAGCTCGCGCACATGGTCAATGAAGCCGGCAAAACGGTCGTTCAGCTCCTGCAGCTGGGCCTTCTCCTGCGTGCGCACTGCCCGGAACTCGCAGCTCACCTGCGTGGCACGGTTGAGGTCCAGTTCGGAGGAGGGCACCGGCCGGCCCAGTTGCATGGAGGCCCTCTGTGGGACGGCGTAACGAGAAGAGAGCATCACGCCGCTCCGTGCTGCCACCCGGGGGCCGGTGTCCAGGAAGCGTCTCCGCGACAGGGAGGGGAAGAAGGGCTCATAGCCACTGGAAGTCATGGCTACTCAGCGCCGGGGAGTGCTGCTGTTACGGGGAGCCGAGTCTGTGCCTCTGCCTGGAGGGATGCAGCCACTCTTATACGACGCAGAACTCTGACGCATGCATTTTCTGAGGCAGCAGAAGCAGAATCAATATAGCAGCATGCAGTCCTGAGCCCAGAGAGGAGAGAGAGAGAGAGAGAGAGAGAGAGGGAGAGAGAGAGGGAGGCAGTAAGCAGACAAGAAATGACAGAAAGTAAGAGGGAAGGAGGGAACTTTGAGGGTGTTTTAAGTCGGTTTGCAGGGAGTAACCTGAGACCTTCTGTCCGATGCAGGAAATCACCAGAACAGCAAAAGGACCCAAGGTCATTGAAAGAAAAGTATCTGATGGACACAAACCTGAGGAGATACATCCATGATCCCTCCTGGAATATTTATATAAGGCTTTCCTGCTTTCAGGAGGAGAGTGAATTCTGCAATGCAGAAAACCGGAGACAGCAGTAAGGCGCTCTCACACACAAAATGCTACAATGCTGCCCCAAGTGGGCTTAGTAGGTCACTGCACATCCATATCTCCTTACCAATGTTCAGCAACTGCATATACCTTCAGGGTGCTGTAAGGAATAAGGGTGTGGTCACCTTGTGTAGAGGGCTACATACACAGGCTCAGATGGTGCAAAAGTAAGCAGAACACAGGACGAGACCCATGTGATGAAGAGGACAGCCCTCGTTTGGAGACCATCTTCCCCACATAGAATATAAACAGACACAGAATAACATGATAACACACAAACTCCTCAAGATGTGCGACAGAACTGAGACAGATTTATTTATTGTAAAGTACAACTAAAGCAGGCAGGCACTGGTATACACCCCCTTTACAGTATGCTGATCACACCCCCTTTACAGTATGCTGATCACACCCCCTTTACAGTATGCTGATCATACCCCCTTTACAGTATGCTGATCACACCCCCTTTACAGTATGCTGATCAGGATATTTCAGAAAACATACCACAAACGTTACAGCATTTAAAACCACTTAAGGCAATTTACTCATCATATGCCATCGAAGACGGGGATACGACCCCCTCCGACATCCAATCATAGACGGGGACACGACCCCCTCCGACATCCAATCATAGACAGGGACACGACCCCCTCGGATATCCAATCATAGACGGGGACACGACCCCCTCCGACATCCAATCATAGACGGGAACAGGACCCCCCCTCCGACATCCAATCATAGACGGGAACAGGACCCCCTCCGACATCCAATCATAGACGGGAACAGGACCCCCCAGATATCCAATCATAGATGGGAACAGGACCCCCCAGATATCCAATCATAGATGGGGACACGACCCCCTTGGATATCCAATCATAGACGGGGACAGGACCTCCTGGATATCCAATCATAGACGGGGACACGACCCCCTCGGATATCCAATCATAGACGGGGACACGACCCCCTCCGACATCCAAAAATAGACGGGGACATGACCCCCTCCGACATCCAATCATAGACAGGGACACGACCCCCTCGGATATCCAATCATAGACGGGGACACGACCCCCTCGGATATCCAATCATAGACGGGGACAGGACCCCTTGTAAACAAGATTTTGGATGGGGACGGGACCTCATCAGATACCCAATTGGGGATGGGAACAGGATCCTGTTGGATACCTGACCATGGACAGGGAAGTGACCCTATCAGATACATACCTAATCCTGGATGGGGACAGGACCCTATGAGATACCCGATTGCAGACAGAGAGAAGAACGCACCGGATATCCAACCGCAGATGGGGACAGGACCCTGTTAGATACCCGATTGGGGGTGGGACCCCATTGGACACCTAACTGGGGAATAAAAACTGACAACATCCTGCCAGATACCTGATCATAGAACAGGCATAAACAGAATAATCAGGGAATAACTTGAAACAAAAGCATGATTAGAAAAGTGTGATGACCTTTGTGAAGAGTGTGATCTGCCGAAAGTCTGGGCAATCAGTACTAGTCAGAAAACAGCCACTTTGCCATAAAAGGCCATAGGGCTGCTGCCCATGAGTGACGGAGAGCCGCAGCCAGCTGGTAGGTCTAACCCGCATCATTTAGACGCTGCCTATGTCCTGCATTCCTCAGACATATATTAATCTCTTTTCCACTAAAGCAGCGTTTCCCAATCCAGTCCTTGGGGTGCCACAGACAGTCCAAGGAGCTGGGAAGCAACTGGAAGGTAGCAAAAATGTGGACTGTCTGGCAGGGAGCAAAAACACAGACTGGCAGTGGGTCCCCGGGCACAAGACCAGGAGACACTGCTCTGAAGTATAATGTTTCCTTCAGAAATACTTCATTAAATCCAGCTACACCTCTGGTGGGTATGGTAGACTGAACCAGGTGACGAGGACAGGACCTAGGAGCATGGTAGGAGCCAGAGTGACACGTCGGTGGAATAGAAGGAAGACAGTGATATTTTCAGGAGGGGCTGAAACTGGCAGCGTGGGCGGAGACAGAAGCTCCAGCTTGTGGGGGGGGGGGTTGCTGGATAGACACCTTTTCCAGCTTACTAGAGGCACAAAAACCTCGACCGCACCAATTTACACGCATCCCTGGCTAGAGTGACAGGAGGAAGTGATCAGCAGATCAGAGCCTCTGCTGGTCCTGAGGAGCCCCACTTTGCTTGCAGTACCGGGTCCTATCTGTACTGTATATTACTTATACGCCCTTCCGGACGCTTGTCGGCTTACCTTGAGTGAATGCTGCACGAATACATTCCCAGAAAGGCTGAATGTCACCTGGGTACCTTCACTTTGGGGGCGGGGGGGCAGGGGGGGGTTCCTGCCGCAGCCCATCCTGAGTCATCACTGCAGATATGCTTACTCAGGGCCCCCACCCCCAACCCCAATCCCCTACTGAATGCTGGGCCGCCCCCATGGCCCCATCTAACCCCCCCCCCATCAACCACCTCCCATGTGCTTCCTTATGGTCTTCTGCCGAACAAAAGTCAGGTCAATCCTGTGCCGCCCCCCCCAACAATACAATATACATGCAAAATATAGAGCGTGGCTCCCCCTGTTCGCGGTGACCTGACTGTGGTCTTTTCACTACACGGCAGCTTATTTTCTTATTTTTGGTTGCATTTGACTACGTGAGACGTGTGCTTACTGCCTACCGGGTGATTAAATGAATAAGACCTCCCTGATACACAGAGCTTTTTCTTCATCTAAGCCACTTAAAATATGTTCAAAATTTATCTATTAATACTTAAAGTTATTTTATAGACGCTTGGCCAGCTCTAACAGCACACTAGCTGAAAAATACCGACGTAGACAACGGCTGCTGTCTCTGGGGCTTGAGAAGCTGGTTGACAGAGATGTTTTGGACACAGAGGTTCTGCAGCACATTTTCTGTGCCTGCAGCTGGAGGGGTGGCTGCTCCTACATACATTGTTATTAATTCACTGCAGGCTCATTCTGCCCATTCTGTAGCGCAGATGCATTGTGACTCTCCCTCCATTGGTCTTTTACTCGTCCTCTTCTCTGCCTCCAATGAGTTAACGGCTCCATCTGATCTTTAACAGGTTTTTTCTTTAGCTCCCTCTGTAAAAGTCATGTTGCTATTTTAACTCTGTCCTTTGACATCTGCCCTTCCTGCTCACAGACGCCCCATAGGTCCAGAAGATTGGTTGGCTACCCTGTCAGTCTTTCAGCTGGAGAGCTGGGATTGGTTGATGGGGCACAGGCCCCGCCCAGCCATGTTTGTGGCTATAAAAAGAGGGTGTCTGCTGTAACTGAAGCTTGCTGTGCCCCAAAGGGAAGGGTCAAGCCACCACTCTGCTCGTGACGGTAAAAGTGTGTGAGGAACTGCCATGACCACCGCCCACCGCCTCGTAATCGTGCGTCACGGCGAGAGCACGTGGAACCAGGAGAACCGCTTCTGCGGCTGGTTCGATGCCGACCTGAGTGAGAAGGGGCTGGAGGAGGCCCAGCGCGGGGGGCAGGCCATCCGGGACGCCGGCCTCAAGTTCGACATCTGCTACACGTCCGTGCTAAAGCGCGCCATCAAGACACTGTGGACCATTCTGGAGGGCACGGACCAGATGTGGCTGCCCGTGGTGCGCAGCTGGAGGCTGAACGAACGCCACTACGGTGGCCTAACAGGCCTCAACAAGGCGGAGACGGCGGCCAAGCATGGAGAGGAGCAGGTGAAGATCTGGCGCCGATCCTTTGACATCCCACCCCCTCCCATGGACCAGGAGCACCCCTATTACAAGACCATCAGCGAGGTAAGAGCGAGAGGCCGGCACAGCAGCCCATTATTTCTGGTTAAGGACTGGCTGTCGTCCCCCCCCCCCCCTCCAATCCCCACCACCGTAGTGCAAGGATTGGCTGAGAGGAACCAATGCATTTTGAAATGCTGCTAAGACATGAATCGGAAAGATCAAAACGACAGCAGCAAGTAAAACACATTCTTCCTAGAATTTGTCAGAGAACCAACAGGAAGAGTGACTAAGCCTTAACTAAATCCATCTTGGTGAAGCTTCAGTCTGGACAGTGTACCTATAGGGGGCCGTAATGCAGTAACTCAAGTTCCCACGTTAAAGAGAGCAAGTCCTTTTCTCTGCTCTACAATGACGTTGTCTGAATACTGTTATGTTGCTTAGATATTAACAGGCAAGTACGGGTGATTAACACACAGCCGTCATCCGTACAACAGCGACCCACAAGACCACAATTCCAGAAACAAGCGTTGAATCGCCTCTTTCTGGTTTCCGGGTTACGGGACTTATCAAGTACATTTCAACCGAATGCTGTGTAACAGCCTGGGAGCCAGAGTGTCACTGGCATTCAGAACTAAACCAAATGTTTAACTAACCGGGTGACCAATAGCGGTTTGGGATATCAGCTCCAGACAGCCAGAGTGAATCGGCTGTAATTCTGTCCTCCCCCCAGTCGAGGCGCTACAAGAACCTGAAGGAGGGGGAACTGCCCAGCTGCGAGAGCCTCAAGGACACGATCGCACGAGCTCTGCCATTCTGGAACGAGCACATCGTGCCGGAGATCAAGGCTGGGAAGAATGTTCTCATCGCAGCGCATGGCAACAGTCTCCGTGGCATCGTCAAGCACCTGGAGAGTGGGTGACGCCGATGCCGAGGGCCGATTCGGGGGGGGGGAGCGCTTGGGAAAGGTCAGAGGTCACACGGCGTATGAGGGCGAGAGGAGAGCAGGGCCTGCAGCTGCACAGAGGCTGCCGTATCACTCCAGGGTTACGGCAGCTCTATTAATAAGCACTGCCTACTGGAGCCCCAGGGAGGATTCGGGTTACACAGGCGACCTTCACACAAAGGTCACAGCGTCCAGCAGGCCGGGGCGGCCACCTAAAGGAAAAAGGCCACAGGTTCAGCCAGTCGGTCTATGTTCCGAGGCGAGCGCTTTGCAAATCCGCCACCCATGTCGGAACTGGACCATGTCCATCTCTAACTGGGTCATCCTTGCCCCCCCCCCCCCCCCCGCAGACATGTCCGACGCCGCCATCATGGAGCTGAACCTCCCCACCGGTATCCCCATTGTCTACGAGTTGGACCAGGACCTGAAGCCTGTTAAGCCCATGCAGTTCCTGGGCGACGAGGAGACTGTTCGCAAGGCCATGGAGGCTGTGGCAGCGCAGGGCAAAGTCAAAAAGTGAGTCACTTCAGGGCTGGAAGGAGCCGTTTGGTCCTGAGGCCCGACAGTCACTGGGAGCCCGGAGCAGGCAGCACAAGTTCAGCCAAGCCAGAGCCGTCCAAGAATAATAAAGCCTTTTTTTATGGATGTGAGTGACTTGCTCCTGTTGGTGCCGTCTGTGTGTGCAATAGCTGAAGGTGACCCAACAGCTGAGGTTACTGTGTCACAGCAGAGTGTCCTTTTGCAGGGACAGGCTATCAGGGCCTCAGGCTTCGCAGGCTGCTTTAGGGCACAGAAAAGGGGAAAGATGCCGTTTAAAGCCTTCGGCCTCCTCTGAGGAGCGAGACTGCCCTCTTCTGGCTGTACAGTACAATTACACGAGTATTAAGGTAGATGTAAAAGTGAAAAGAAATGACCATATATACACAAAGGTAAAATACAGTAGAAAAAACCTTTATTACCATTTTATTAAGAACAGATCAAACAAAGAAACGCGGAGAGGGGCTCCTCACTGAGCCTTGCAGTTGTCGGCCTGGCTGGGGGACATCGGCCACCAATCTTTGCACTTTTCTGTCGGGCTGCCAGGTCCTGCAAAAGTGACAGTGCTGTGACCCCATGGTGACCCCAACCCGACAAGGCGCACCACCACGCACCCGTGCCCACACCAACTGCAGTGTCTGGAACCACAACCAAACAGTAGGGCCCTTTACCCATCTGAGGACTTGGGTCGGGGCTGGGGGGGGACAGAGCGGTCGCCAGGTCCGACTTCGGGTCCGGGTCCGACTCCGGATCCGACTCGGCTGGCAAACACAGCACAGCAACGCTGATGCTCTCCCGGCCAGTCGGTCCTCAAACAGCGTCAGTACTGCCACCATACCTGAAGGGGGCGCCGTGCTGTTGCCTTCCTCATGCCCGGGGAGGCCGCTCCTGTCAGCCGGCTTCTTTATGGGGGAGGGGGCGTCAGTATCAGCCAGCAGGCCCCTTTTGGAGGGGGTGAGGGGGGCAGGGGATGGCCGCTCCTGCCTCTTCAGATCACGCTGGGTCTCCTTTAGCCGCATGGCACGCCCCTTCCACTTGGTGATGTCCTCCTTCTGGCTGGAAACCAGGCTGGGAGGGGAGGGGAGGGGAGGGGGGGGTCACATACAACACATTTGACTTAACCAGAGTCAGCAGGGAGAGCATCAGGTTGATCCCAAAAGGCCAAGCAGACGGAGCCCCAAGTGCTACAGCGGCTCTGTTAGCCGGGGCCTCATTCAATATCTCATGGCCAATCGCGTCATTCTAAGCATCTTAATGACACTGCAGCACCCCCTATGGGTCTGGCTGTCCTACCTCTCCAATCTCTCTACCTCCAGCTGCAAGTGCTTCATGTCACTCTCCAGCTTGGCTCGCTCCAGCTGCGCAGTGCTCTGGACCAGGCGGGCAGCACCGGCTCCACTCGACACCTTGGCACTGGGCAGCCCCCCTGCAATGACTGCCAGTGCGGAAGGGGAATGAGAAAAGACCTGGGGGGAGGGTGCTATGAAACAGCCCACTTCCCCTTGTCATACTCACAGGACTCATCTCCTTGGTTTTGCACCTTTCTCAGCATCTCCTTCAGCTTCCTGAGGGTATCCTCTTTGTGATCCAGCAGCGCCGTCATCGTGGAAACCCTGGCAAGACTGCCAATTAGCAGAAAGTTCCACCACAGAAGACAGAGCAAGAGGACAGGAGGCGTCTGGCTTACTTCTCCTGGTAGCTGCTGGCCTGCGCACTCTGCTCCAGCTCCATTCTGAACAGCTTCGCCTTCATCTCCTCAAGCTCCTCCGTACCGGGGGCTACGCCCTTCCTCACCTGGGCCTAGGACATAGGAGCAGAGAGGCCCCTTAGCAGGGGCAATATTGTCTCACTTCAACAGCAGCCCCAGAATGACGTTAGGAGACGCCAACCTGGAGCTGCTTCTCCAGGCTTTCGACAGCCTTCTGTCGCTCCTCAAGCTGGGTTTGCACGTCCTGGAGCAGCTGCTTGAGCACGAGGACCTTCTGCGCCAGTTTGGAGGCTTTGTCACAGGCAGCCTCATGATTCTCCTCAAGGGGCTTCAGACGGGCCTGCAGGACCTGATGGACACAAGCGCAGCTGGACTCCAAAGGCGCTTCTTTACTGCACCACATACTGTACGATCGGCACTAAAAATTTGGCATTTTCCTATTTCCAGTGAATTCTGGTCAGGCACCAGTACCTGAAAAGGGTCTCTCTTTGGTACTTCAGTACTTGCATGCGGAACTTGCAAAATGTGTTATTTTATAACCATAAAATACATCCAGCATCCTGACAAAGCATAGTTATGAACTCAAAAAACAATGATAAACGAAGAATAAAAAGAGGACTTCACAGGTGCCCCAAGCTTTTAGTGTGATCTGGACAGAATAATGGCTCTTTTCCACTGCAATTACCCATCCCAAGCTAATGAAATTAGCCTAGCTTTTACTGCACGTGCGGTAAAAAGGGTTTCATGTCTAAACCAGCTCATACAAGCAGGGCAAGGCCACACCCCCTTGCAGCCTCCCCCCCACACCCACCCCCCAAAAACACATACATGTCCACACCCCAATCCTTACCATTTACATTTTTACATTTACATTTACAGGATTTGGCAGACGCCCTTAGCCAGAGCGACTTACATAAGTGCTTCGAGACTCTGCAATGAATTTCCGATGCTAGCTCAATAAGGACCCAAGCTATGAATACTATCTCTGAGAACTCCATTGAGTAGTGCAGATTTTTTTTTTTTTTTTTTTTTTTTTAAACACACCAGAATAAGAGTCGAGAAAGAATATAGAAGTTCTACGTCAAGTATTTCTGAAAAAGAAATGTTTTGAGTCGTCGCTTGAAGACAGTCAAGGATTCAGCTGTTCGGACATCTAGGGGGAGTTCATTCCACCAATTAGGTGCCAGGACAGAGAAGAGCCGAGATGCGTGTCTTCCTTGTGCCTTGAGGGGAGGAGGGACCAGTCGAGCAGTGCTGGAGGATCGGAGAGATCGTGGTGCAGAGCGTGGTGTGATGAGGTCCTTTAGGTAGGATGGTGCCAGAGAATTTTTGGCTTTGTATGCCAGCATCAGTGTTTTGAATCTGATGCGTGCAGCTACAGGAAGCCAGTGGAGGGAGCGCAGCAAAGGAGTGGTGTGGGAGAACTTGGGAAGGTTGAAAACAAGACGAGCAGCTTACCATGACCATCTGCTCAGCCTGCTGCAGCTGGACAACCAGCTGGGGGTAGTTCTGCAGGCTGCCTGTGCCGTCCGTCTGTGCGCCCGTGAGGTCTGTCTGTATGGACTGTAGCAGGGCTGAGCTGCGACCCCCAATATTTCATCAGCTGACGCTGTGCATCGGCCTTGAACACCTGCAGCCCAGTATCAGCCTGGAAGTACTCTGCCTGCAGGCGCTGGGAGGGGAGAGGGCGATGGCAGAGACGGGTTACACTCCTTAGTGTACACACTGTACATACACAGCAAATGCAGAGAAAGAAAACCAGATCAAAAATGACCAAAACTCCAATTATAAAGAAAGTGCTGATAACTTGTATTTACACAGCCAACCAAACCCGCCACTAGGTGGCCCACGGGGCTCCAGGCAGACTAACCCTAACCCTAACCATAACCATAACCCTAACCCTAACCCTAACCCTAACCTGGTAGAGCTCCTTCCTGGGCTGCAAGGCTGCCGCTCGCCTGGACAGCTCACGCTGCAGCAGGTGTTCCAGTGCCTCCGAGTCGGGGGCGGGGCCATCGCACAGCGGCCGCAGCTCCTCATTGGTGCGCCGCTGCTCCGCCAGCTCCGGTTGGACAGAGGCGGAGTTCTGGGCCAAACCCGACTCCAGGTCTCCAAGAATACTCTGCAGCTTCTGGAAGGGCCAAATGCAGGGTCAGGATACAGTAACAATCAATGGCTGCCCAGCAATGAAGCGCTTCTGGCACCAGTTCAGAGGAATTATGGGACAGCTGCACCCCCACACCGAGATTTGGGGTATAAAGCGCAAATATGGGAGGGCAACCCAATGGCCTGGCCTGTTTACGCAAGGGCCGCCACCCGCCCCTTATAAAATAAACTGCCGCCTCCTGTAATATAATAGAGGAGGATCCTGTACTATAAGGGACAGGTGGCGGCCCTCGCTTACCCCCCTGTCTGACTCATGCAGTGTTCAGTACCCAGGTGCACCACAAGGTGCTGCTATACTCACAGATTAAGGTCTATTCACCCAAAATGTTCTAATATTTGCTTTTGGCAGAGACCAGCTTGGGAGTTTCACACACATACAGAGTTTATTCCTATCATTGTGGGGACTCTCCATTCATTTATACAGGCATGCCCAGAACACTACCTAAGAACCTGAACCCCTACCCAGCCCTAAACTTAACTACATGTAACCAAACAAAATACAAACTAAGACTTGGCATTTTTAATCTTGATTGCATTCTCAGATTTTTATAAAATTGAGGTTTATATTGTGGGAACCTGAGAAATACCACAAGTTAAAAAATGCAGCAGCTTTTACCACAATGTGGTAAATACAAACCCAGACACACATACCTGTATGTAGCCCTGCCTCTTCTCCAGTAGCTCAGATGCACGCTGGTCCCACAAATCCTGCAGCTGCAGCACAGCCGGGCCCCGAATGGGTGCCGGGCCCTGGACTCGCTGGAGCAGCAGATCCTGCAGACACATCTCCTCCATGCAGGCCAGGTCGTGACGAGCTTGAGCCTCAAACTGCTGTCTGTGTACTGCAGCCAGGTCACCATACACCCCCTGGAGGAAGGTAAATGAACAGCACGTCAAAAGGACAAAGGCACATTACCGCTCCTCATAGTGACGACTAACATTCAACCCAACTCCAGTCACCTTACAGAACTGCCCACTTCACACATTTCAGGGGATGTAGTGCAGCACAGTCCACAGTCCACGCCAGTTCATTCTTACCGCAGTGTGGCAGACAAAACCACTGATGTGATCTGTGTTCTTGCGGAAGTTCCCGTAGATCTGCCGTGTGGCTTTGGGGATGGAAAGCAGTGTGCGGAAGATGAGCTCATTCTGCACCAGCGAGGACTCATCCAGCTGGGCCATCAGCTCAGTACTGGCCCCCAGAGCCTGCTCCCGGAGGAGTTGGCAGCGATCGAGCAGACCCTGATGGGACAACGAAGCGATCAAGGCCAGGCTTCAGGGGCTCCCACAGGGAACCGGCCAAGGCTCCCCACCTACCTGCAGGAGGCTCTCGGATTCCTCGAGTCTCCTATAAAGAAGCGGCCTGGACTCCTCAGCTGCACTCCTTCTCTGACTCGTCTCCGGGAGAAGCTGGAGTCAGAGTGAGACCCAGGGGTTAGTGAACAGCCCCTCTGGGACACTGTGCTGGATTACCCAGCTTACTCTGCTTTACAAGTCACACAGTATAACTTTACTGTTGATGGCTTCAGCTCTTTAAGACCAGCGGTGAGGAACCTGGTCCATGGTGAGTCGGTGTAGGTTTTCGGGACGACCTGTCCATCAGCCCATAATAAAACAGAGGTTCTCAACTCCAGTCCTGGGTACCCACTGTTATTGGCCAAGAGAGGCCACCCCCAAAACCCACACCTACACCGACCCACCATGGAACAAGTTCCCCATCCCTACTTTAGTCAACATAGCAAAATGAAGTTTCTGAAAGGCACAAGTTAGTGATTAAACAGCCTAAATGAGACACAGAGACTAAGACTCACCTTGGCAGAAGCCTCATCCAGCAGCTTCTTGAATCGTCTCACTTCTTGTCTTTCTCCCTCCAGTTCTTCTTCCAGCTGCTTTACCTGCGGAGGTCAGAAGGTCACTTTCGAAAACCCATGCCCTTCACTTCCAAATTACTTTGGCACTGACGACTTATTCATGAAAAGATGGGAACAGTCAATCTTCTGTTCCAATGGCACACCAGTGGTGCTGGAGGTTACCTTCAGCTGGAGGATGGTCTGCGCTTCCTCATTTTGGGTCTTCTGCTGTTGGAGTTCCTCCTCAGCCTGTGCAACCTAAACCCAAAAGGTGTCAATTTGTTTGTCAGACTGTCTGCACTGAGCAGCCAAGGTGAGCTACCAAGACCATGAATGTCGTGGTTCTCACCGCCTCAATGTTCTCCTGCAGGTCACGCTTCATCTGTGTCCGCTCCTCTCTCAATGCATCCAGCTCTACAGACTGCCGCTTCACCTAAAGGAAGCATCAGGTCACCATTTATGAGCCCTTCATTACCATCACAACATCTCAACTCCAGCAAAGTATAACCATTGTACCTGCAGCTGCAGTTCAGTGTGAGCTTCTTTTAAAGTCTTCTGATGTTGCAGCTCATCCTGGAACTTCAGGACCTAAAAACACAAGGTAGACCACTTGTCCATTAAATAATATCTCCACTGGGAAGAAAAGAAAAAGCCAAAGTTTTCAGTCAGACAGAAAGCCACCTTCTCCAAGCTGTCCTGTAGATCATTCTTCAGCTGGTTCCTCTCCTCTCTCAGAGCCTCCAGTACCTCCTGGAGTTGGTCTCTCTCCTGAGTGATGGATGTCACCTGTGAATGTAGCTTCTCCACTCCCTGAGCAGAGTCTGTCCTCTCAGACAGAAGAGAGTCTCTCTCACTCTGCATAACCTGCAGCTCTACACCAAGTTGCTGGATCTGAGGGGAAGGTCCATGTATGAGCTTTGTAAGAGGATCCACAAGGCAAATTAAACATGATGATAATGACCAAGGTTTTGTTTGTGCAAGTTAAAATGCTACATTATATTACCACCTACAATAACAGGAAGAGAAAAATGGCAGAATACCCAGACTCACCCTCACAACATTTTCCTCCACACCATTCTTCAGCTGGTTCCTCTCTTCTCTCACACCTTCCAGCATCTCCTGGAGTTGGTCTCTCTCCTGAGTGATGGACGTCACCTGTGAATGTAGCTTCTCCAGCTTCTCCTCCAGTCCCTGAGCACAGTCTGTCCTTTCAGACAGGAGAGCGTCTCTCTCACTTTGTACCAGCTGTAGCTCCTCACCCAGCTGCTGGATCTGTAGATGATTCAAAGGCACCGTATACATGGCTAAGATCAAGTCACCTCTCTATCACGGTCACACACTATACTGATATACCCCCCCCCCCCCCCAAGACCAGCAGCACTGCCTCATCAGCTCATGGTTCCTTCAGGGGCTCAGGGCGCCATTTCAACACAGATACCAAGAACTTCCAAGTAACAGAGCAAACTGTTTTAGAGCAAATGCATCCCAGTTATGGAGAAACCATTTACTGCATTGCTATTGGGTCCATGTGCTGAAGAATTACAAGAGTGGAAAAAGGTAAAGTCAAAATAAATGGCCTCACCTTCTCTACATGTTTCTGCAGATCATCTTCCAGGCAGCCTCTCTCTGATTTTAACCTCTCCATGTCCTCAGCTTGCTGCTGTACCTACAGTGATGGATCACAGTTTACACACTCAGCTCCCACAAATGCACCTTTTTCATACTCCATTAGAATCAAGTCTCATCATCTGACCTGCAGCTGAAACTGTGCCTGAGCTTCTTCACTTTGGATCTGCTGCAGCTTCAGGGCATCCTGCACCTTTATAGCCTGGATGAAACCACCAGCTTATGGTCACAGCAAGAAGAAATTACAATTTCGAAGATCAACAACCAAGGCATGGTTCAGTGCCTCACCTTCTGCAGATTCTCCTGTAGATCCTTCTTAAGCTGGTTCCTCTCTTCTCCTAGAGCCTCCAGTACCTCCTGGAGTTGGTCTCTCTCCTGAGTGATGGATGTCACCTGTGCATGTAGCTTCTCCACTCCCTGAGCAGAGTCTGTCCTCTCAGACAGGAGAGTGTCTCTCTCACTCTGCATGACCTGCAGCTCTATACCAAGTTGCTGGACCTGAGGAGAAGGTCCAGGTATGAGTGAAGGGTGAGATTTGAAACAGCAAATAAAGGATAAGTTGACCCAGGCGAGTCAAAATTATTCAATATTTTACCAACACCACTGACACCATGGGCTATAAAAGTATCATGAGTGTACCCAACCTCACCCTCATGACACTCTCCTCTACATCATTCTTCAGCTGGTTCCGTTCCTCTCTCAGAGCCTCCAGAATCTCCTGGAGTTGGTCTCTCTCCAGAGTGATGGATGTCACCTGTGAATGTAGCTTCTCCACTCCCTGAGCAGGGTCTGCTCCCGCAGCCAGAAGAGAGTCTCTCTCACACTGCATTACTTGCAGTTCTACACCAAGTTGCTGGATCTGAGGAGAAGGTCCATGTATGAGCATTAAGAGACGTTCCACACAGCAAACAAAAGGATGATCAAGGTTTTGTTTTTGCGAGTCAATATTCTATGTTATTTTCCTAACTCCACTGATGACAGGAGGAAAGCTAGGTCAGGGTACCCAGACTCACCCTCATGACATTCTCCTCTACATTATTCTTCAGCTGGTTCCTCTCTTCTCTCACACCTTCCAGTATCTCCTGGAGTTGGTCTCTCTCCTGAGTGATGGACGTCACCTGTGAATGTAGGTTCTCCAGCTTCTCCTCCAGCTTCTGAGCAGAGTCTTTCCTCTGAGATAGGAGAGCGTCTCTATCATTTTGTACCAGCTGTAGCTCCTCACTTAGCTGCTGGATCTGTATTCAGTCAAAATTTAAACAGAAACCATCTTCAAGCATGTGCTGGATTCAAAGCTGATTCAGAACCTACCAACACCGCTTGAACTTCAGACTATCTATGGACATGATTCAGGGATAGCACCATCCAAATATGGACAAAGTCAAGCCAGTCTCAGCACATCCACTCATTACCATGCTACCTGCTTCTGAAGGACATAAATTAAGCAGCTGTTACACTCTGACAGGATGTAGACTAGAGTAGCCTTAGATTAATCCAGTAAATATCAAGCCATATAAAGTCAGAAAACAGGTGTACCACATGAAAGCAGATGACAAACTGAAACTGCTTAGTTGAATTACGTTTAGTTGTGATTTAAGCAAAAGGGGAGGCAGAGAGAGACAGACAAAGGAGGACTTGGTCCTTCAAACACATCATCTCACCAGGTCCTTCAATTCTGTGTCATTCTGAGATCTGCTCTCAGCATCAACATCAATCAGCTGTGACCGCATCTTCACAATCCGAGTCTCCAAGCCCTTAATGGTGGACTGCTGGTCTCTGATCTTCTCCTGAGCCACCCTCAGCTCCTCCTGGTTCTCAATCATCTGCAGGACCCAGACTATTGTTCAGTTTTCATGAAAACAAACATATTTTAAAGACCAGAAGCATTCAGCCATTGCAGGGCTTATAAATGAATGCATTTGCTTACCATCTCCACATTCTCCTGGAGATCCCTCTTAAGCTGGTTCCTCTCTGCTCTCCAGCCATCCAGCTCTTCACTTTGCTGCGGTGACTAAAAATACATGGTCCTGCCCTTAGATACTTCTGATATCCCCTAAAGTGCCTCCCAGCTCTAACACAGCAGTGGCTTATCTGGGTTGATCCAAGCCCATATCCGCATTTTAACCGAGCAGTTTGAGGAAATAAGTGATTCAAACATCCAACATCTGATCAAAAACCTGTACAGTGCTTGAATTTTGCACTTGCTTTTGGAAAAACCCACAACCAGAAGTACATAAAACTCACATCTTAATACATTATAAACATCACATTTTCTGCTAAATGTGCATTATAATTTGGTTCACAAAGTTGTAATATTCTGGTTATAGAAGTTAAGTTCTGGATTTTTTCCAAGAACTTGTCACAAGACAATTTTAGTAACTGGAAATCAGTCCGCCAAGGCCCCTGCCATCAACAACTGCCCAATCCACATAGCACCCAAGCCTGATGGTCGTTCCATGCAGGTGGTGGGCCTGTCTGGCTGCTCACATTGGGAGACAACCGGGGACAATGTAGCCACTAGGATTACAGAGGTACAAACCCCCCCCCCCCCCCCCCCCAAAGGCGGTGGTGCAGCACTGTGACCAGAAGGTTGTAACCCCCAAAGCTGGTGGTAGACACTACCAGAAAAGGGAGCCATCAGGCTGAAGGTCTTCCGAGCTTGGTTAGCTCGTGGGACTCCAGAGGCAGCTGACAGACACTAACAGGCCAAACGGAGAACGGCTTTGGCAGTTGCAGAAGCAAAACCATGAGTGCGGGAAGAGCTTATTGATGCCATGGACTGGAAATCTCTGCTGCCCTCACAACCCAGAAGGGGATGGACAGCAAAAAAATGGACAGATGGAACGCGTCACATAACCCTAGCGCTGCACAGTGAGACCTTCAGCCTCCCCACTGGCTCAATCTGAAGCAAGAGTTTACCTGCTGGGTCTCCCTCTGTAAAGCCTGGGCCTGCAGATCTGAGGTCAACTGCTGCTGCTGTCTTAGCTCTTCTTGGACCATTATTAGCTGGAAAAGTTAAACAAGCATTAAACAAGATCCCGATTGCCTAAAATAACCCATGACATTAAATGAAGCAAAACCTCACCATTTCTATGTTCTCTTGTATATCATTCTTCAGCTGGTTCCTCTCTTCTCTCACACCTTCCAGCATCTCCTGGAGTTGGTCTCTCTCCTGAGTGATGGACGTCACCTGTGAATGTAGCTTCTCCAGCTTCTCCTCCAGTCCCTGAGCACAGTCTGTCCTTTCAGACAGGAGAGCGTCTCTCTCACTTTGTACCAGCTGTAGCTCCTCACCCAGCTGCTGGATCTGTAGATGATTCAAAGGCACCGTATACATGGCTAAGATCAAGTCACCTCTCTATCACGGTCACACACTATACTGATATACCCCCCCCCCCCCCACCCCAAGACCAGCAGCACTGCCTCATCAGCTCATGGTTCCTTCAGGGGCTCAGGGCGCCATTTCAACACAGATACCAAGAACTTCCAAGTAACAGAGCAAACTGTTTTAGAGCAAATGCATCCCAGTTATGGAGAAACCATTTACTGCATTGCTATTGGGTCCATGTGCTGAAGAATTACAAGAGTGGAAAAAGGTAAAGTCAAAATAAATGGCCTCACCTTCTCTACATGTTTCTGCAGATCATCTTCCAGGCAGCCTCTCTCTGATTTTAACCTCTCCATGTCCTCAGCTTGCTGCTGTACCTACAGTGATGGATCACAGTTTACACACTCAGCTCCCACAAATGCACCTTTTTCATACTCCATTAGAATCAAGTCACATCATCTGACCTGCAGCTGAAACTGTGCCTGAGCTTCTTCACTTTGGATCTGCTGCAGCTTCAGGGCATCCTGCACCTTTATAGCCTGGATGAAACCACCAGCTTTTGGTCACATCAAGAAGAAATTACAATTTCGAAGATCAACAACCAAGGCATGGTTCAGTGCCTCACCTCCTGCAGATTCTCCTGTAGATCCTTCTTAAGCTGGTTCCTCTCTTCTCTTAGAGCCTCCAGTACCTCCTGGAGTTGGTCTCTCTCCTGAGTGATGGACGTCACCTGTAAATGTAGCTTCTCCAGCTTCTCCTCCAGGCCCTGAGCAGAGTCTGTCCTCTCAGACAGGAGAGTGTCTCTCTCACTTTGTACCAGCTGTAGCTCCTCATCTAGCTGCTGGATCTGGGCGAGAAAAAAAAAAAAAAAGCAGGACCAACATGAGGCTTCAAAAGAGGAGAAAAATGATTAAAATCCTTTGCTTTTACACCCAAAAATATCACCTGGCCCTTCAGGTCTTCAACATTAGACAAGCTTCCAACTGTGCTGCTGCGCATCAGCTGGGACTTCATTTCTCCAATCTGAGTCTCCAAGTCCTGAATGCATTTCTGCTGGCCTCTGATCTTCTCCTGAGCCACCCTCAGCTCCTCCTGGTTCTCAATCATCTGTAGATATAAATCGGGGTGTATCTACAGGGCATATATATTCAGTTTATGTAAAGGGTGCTTGTCGTGTGGGGTCTCCTTCTCACCATCTCCACATTTTCCTGTAGATCACCCTTCAGCTGATCTCTCTCAGATCTCAGTTCCTCAAACTCTTCAATTCGATGCTGTACCTACAGAAAAGTGACTGATCTCACTCCCAGGCATCTCTGGTAACGCAGTGTTACATCTTCCCTCTAAACTTCACAGCTTAGACGGGACACCTGCCTTAAGGCCATTTCCCAACAAACGCAACATGAAAAACGACACAAAGTTACGAAAACGCCCGAATTTGAAGGATCAACAACTTTTACACCAAACCTGATGCAAAAATTTCTCAACTGATTGAAGAAATGATCAAATTAGCGACAAGCACTAGCAGCAGAGACAACATGTTTTCATTTCTTTTGAGCAAACAAGTGAAAAGAAAAAAGGCAGATATTGAATACATCAAATTCTAGGAGAGAACCTGACGACGACTGATTCACGATTCGCAAAACTAATACTGAAACATGACAGCAGCACCAACTTACCCAAATAACTACAGGAGCAGAGATAACAGTACTGATTTTTTAGCTGGAAATAGTAAATAGTTTAAGTACAAGACATTATGAAACGTAAAAATTAAAGAACAAGCAACCACAATAGCTGCAAAAATCTTCACACCCCTTTGACAAGACAGACTAGTAGGGATGTGCAGATCAATATTGAAATAGATTCATTTGATCTGAATGTTCATTTTAAGAATCAATTTTAATGTTAAAATCTTTTTTTGTTTACCATTTATAGAACATACATTTATAAGACGGATATAAAACTACAGTCAATCAAGGTCCACCATAAGGGGGAGGGGAAGAGGAAGTTCTCGTGTGCAAAAAGAAAGAGAGATTTGGGCCGAAATCCTTTTATTCTGGTAACGCATCTTCCAATGGAAAGATGTGCATATTATTTTCACCCAAATCAACATCTGCTCAGTTAGTCGAGTTACCAGCTGGGCATTTTCCTCAAGGTCCCTCCTCAGCTGGCTCCTCTCTGCTTTCAATTCTTCCAGCTCCTCCTCTAATTGTTGACCCTGGGCACAGCATTCAGGCATTTCTCAAACCCTTATATTCATCACTCCACTATAACAATGTTAGTCTGACAGCAGCGATTCTGGATTCCTGAATTACACACCTTCTTCTGGAGCTGATCGGACTTCTGCTCGAAGGCCTGCTGGTTTCTTTTGCTGGTCTCTTGGGATTCAGTCAGAATAATTTGCAGGTCCGTCACCAGCTGCTGCTGTTCAGCTAGTTTGTGCTTCAGTGAACTTTCACCCTCTTGCCTTTGCTGCGCCTGGTCAGTCACAGTTAGAGGGAAACACTGGACTTCCATTCACACAGATGGACACATTCACATTCAAACCGCCGGAATGCAGAAGCACCTGAAGACTGACGAGCTTTTCATACTAGTTTGTTTCATGATTAATTTGTAGGGATGAACCGACAGCGATACCGGGGTGATACTGCACTCATATACTGATGCTCGTGCTTTGTCAGATACCACTTAAATCGCAACATTACATTAAAACTCAAAGCCGTGACATTTTGTCAGACTCTAATGTCTGTTCTGTCGAGAGGAGGAAGGGACAACCATCACTTAACACAAGCAATTTGATCAAAGGACGCTCCATAGTGCAGAGTACATGGAATATCCTAATGCTAGCAAAGAAAGACCACAACAAACTAAATTATGGAGAAGCGAGAGAAAATGAAACTGAAGTGATATTTACATCTAACATTAAATAGGTTGAGAGCTCAAATTTCAAGGTAATTAAATACATAGAGTGGAAACTGCTTACAGTGATCATGGTTATAGTGATTAACCGCTTGACTCAAAAAGCTTGGGACAGAATAAAAAAAAAAAAAAAAGTAACTTTCAACAAGGACTAGAGACTCAAACTTATAAACTGCCAAAAACAAGCCAACGAGATGCAGAGAAACTACAGTACGCTACATGTACAGTGCTGAACTATGGCATATTTTAATTATATGCATCTCAGTCATTTTATTTGTATAGTACTGTAATTTGAAACAGCTATACTGTATTTTGAAAGTGTCAGTAAAATTTAGTAAATAGCAACTCTGTCCATTTTATTCCCTTATAGTCATGTAATAAATATACAAATATTAATTAGATGGTAATCTGTCGAGCCAAAGAAAAAACACATAATGTTCATCCGGTTATAGTGATCAATTTCACCCAGACGGACGTGATCACTATATGCAGTTTCCACTTTATATATAGTTTAAATGTACGGAATCATTATTATACAAGTTTTCCCTTACATAAAAAAAAGAATGACCACAGTCTCTTTCACACAGTGAGGCAAAGCCTACAGCTTATTAAACACTGGTATTGGATCGGTACTCAGTATCAGCCGATACCCAAAGCTCAGGTGTCTGTATCGGGACAGAAAAAGTGGGATCGGTGCATCCCTAATCCCTAATTAATAATCAAATATGCTTAGGTACAGTGGCCTGACCAGCATCAAATACTTTGTGTGCTACTGCCACCTTTGGTATGGCAGGTGGTCTAGCCGATAATGAACTTACCACATGCCATTAGTCCTGGTTACCGCGGGCTCCTGCTAGTGTATCATACATTGCCTGAAATGCTTTAGATTAAGCTAATGAGAAAACTGGTTCTCTAACCTACAAGCACCACCACTAACCTCCTGCTTGAGGCTCTCCAATGATTCAAGAATCTGCTCCTTCTCCCGGGCCCAGTGTTGTGCATCAGCGCGAATTGTTCCAAGCTCAGCCTCTGTGTCCACTGCACGTTCTAGCCCAACCTGGGCCTGCTGCAGATCCTCGATCAGCTTCTGAACATTCGCGTCGCTGGTCTCCCGCGCAGCCACCAGCGCCTCCTTCTCAGCTCGGCAGGAGCACAGATCCTGGGTAAGGTCGCCGATCTGTGAGGAGTCCAGGAGGAATAACATAAGACTGGGGTAGAGATGAAAGATCTCCAGACTACAGAAGTGGAGAGAGACATTTAAAAGTGTGCACAAAGAGTGTCACAAATCATGACCACTGACTGGCAGGGAAAGACAATTCAGGTTTCACAACAAACTTCATGTTCACTCCTACACACCGCCACCAGCTGCTAGTTCCCCTACCCAGAAATCCCTTCAAACAAACCCCTTCCAGATACTTGCTTAACTGGTATAACAAGACAATGTACCATATGGTGTAAATTAGGGATAGGCGATATATTGATAAAATATCATATTGTGATTATGAACATGCATATTTGAATATATCATTATATAGCCTAAACACTTGTCTTGCATAATTAACAGTTATAATACACTATTTCTAAACAAATTCCATCAAGATTTTATGAATGGAGATTTCAATTTGGAGGATCCAAACAGCCTGCTGGACCACACAACAGCCCCCTACAGTACCCAAAAAGCTTCAGGTATTATCTGAGGTACTACATGGTATAGAAGCTTGAGAGCCACTGGCCTAAGGCAGGAAGGAGAAACAAGTCAAGTGAACAGGCACTACGCTCCACAGAACCGTGGTGAGGGAGTCACACGCTACAGCCCTGTTTTTCCACCAATCAAATTCCACTTCTCAGATTTATTAATGAAACTGGAAGACCCCTTTGGCCTAAGCAATGAACAAGCAAAGCATATAATACATAATATTTAACATTGTTTGCACCTGTTTGAAAATAACGCAGATGTTTAACTGAACTACCTCGGACATTCAGACTGATGCCTGGAGTAGACAGCCGGAACTGGGTCACTCCAGGATCCGGTTCTGAAGGAGACTGGGCCTAACCTGCTGCATCAGTTGCTCCACCTTGACAGGGAGTTCCCGGAAGATGCTCAGCTCCTTCACCTCCTCCTGGGCCAGCTCCAGCTCCTTCTTCAACCTGGACACCTGACGTTCCAACTCGATGTTGTCAGTCAGACCTGGCAGTGTGGACACAGTGACACGTCGGCATGGTGACCACAGCATCACATTAACACATCAGGTTACATTTCTGAGTTCTGCTTTCAATACAGCATCATAAGAATCTGAGTCTAACGTGGATCTAATCCACACAGCCAGACCACATCACCCTCCTAAGGGAGTATAAACATTGTATTTTCAAATATCAGTTCCTTGTCAAATTGCTCACTCATACTTCTAGGAACCTTCCCGTCCAGCAGGGCCGTCAGCTTAGCGGTTTCCTCAAAGGCTCCTTGCAGCTCTCTCTGGAGGTCTGCCTCCATCTTCTTAAAGTGGACCTTGTCTGCCCTCTGCTGGTCACGCAGAGTCTGCACCTCCACTTTCAGCTTTTCAGAGCACTCTGTTAGTGCTGACTGAGAAAGGGAAGTGTGAAGATGCCCAAGCATTACAATGCACACCCAAAGAGAAATAAATCAAAAACTCAAACAAATCTGCCACCAATCAGCAGGTCATACTTGTAAGAAAATGGGTGATTTCTGATAGAAGAGTATCAAACACTGGGTACCAGCATTGCGACACCATACACCACGACCCGCTCACGATGCTCTCCCCCAGTGTCCCCCCCTCCACAATGACTTACGACACTCTCCTGCAGCCCCAGTTTCTCACTCCTCAGGACTGCCCAGTCCCGTTTAGCATCACGGCTGACCCCCTCTGCATCGCTTAGCGACCGACTCAGCTCCTCCACCTGCTGGACCAGGTCTTTGCCGCTCTTGTGGAAGAGGGTAGGGAGAGAAGAGAGCTAAAGGGGTCACATTGCGAACACACCGCTGTGTAGGACACAGCTCAGGAAAGAGGACAACATTTATTTATGAACCAGATGCTTTTATACAAAGAATCCTTGGTTTGAACAGGCAGCCTTGATCACAAGCACAGTGTTCTGAGTCATACAGCCAAATCCGAAAACACTGGGCATTTTGACTCACCAGATTCTGCAGCTCCTTAATTCGCTCGTCCTTCTGCTTCAGCTCAGTGGACAGGGAGGCTGTCCAGGCCTGCAGACCATGAGAGATCAAGACAGAATGAGAGCTGCTTCCTCACACGGGTCACTAAGACACCAAACAGAGCCATTTTTAAATTACACCTCCCCAATTAAAGCATGATTTGAGGAGCCTGGAAGATGCTAGCAAATGCAGAAAGCAGCCTCACCTCCAGCTCCGCTGCCCGTGTCAGAGAGAGCTGCAGTGCACTCTGGAGGCGGGCGATCTCATCCTTTAGTTCAGTCTGTGTGGGAGGAAGGGGGGGCAGGAGGACACCACACAGGCGGTTAGACATGGTGGCACAGGGACCACACAGGGCTATAGCAAACCAGTGGAGCATAATCTAAGACCACAGGTGTCGTCATGCAAGCCCTGGTCAGCAGGCCGAGTGTCAGGGTGACCTCGTATTGCTTTGTGCTCTCCTGCTCAAGAGCGCTGAACTCCTCCAGCTCCTGCTTCTCCTGCACCTCCCTAAGAAGGCTCTCCTTAACCTGCGACAGGGTGCGATTCTCTTCCTTCAAGATGACGCACTCCTGTATGGCAAGGTTACGCTGCACTTCTATGGCTTCCTGTAGGGAATCAGAAAACGTGGGCAGAGCAGCTTCTCCCAGCCACCCACTGGCCAAGATGCTACACACCAAGACGTGTTGTGCCACTGAGCAGGACAGTGAGGTTACATATGAAGACGGACAAAGGAATGACAAACTCACCTTCTCGGAGACCAGGGCCTCACAGAGCTGAATGGTCTCCCCAAGGTCCTTTTTATACTGTAAAAACAGATTTAGTGATTCTCTCGTTCTGCCAAACCAGCAGACCGGCCGGTTAGAGGTACGAGTGCTTCCTCTCAGCCATACACGCCTACCTGCTCCTGGGAGGGCTTTGGTAGACACTGTGCACTCATGTCCAGTTGGCATTGCAGCTCAGCTACTTTAATCTCCATGGCTTCTCGTTTCTCCAGGACCTCAGCCTCCAGCTCAGCCAGTCTGACCTCCAGAGCAGCTCTGGTCTCCACGGCTTCTCGTTTCTCCAGGACCTCAGCCTCCAGCTCAGCCAGTCTGACCTCCAGAGCAGCTCTGGTCTCCACGGCTTCTCGTTTCTCCAGGACCTCAGCCTCCAGCTCAGCCAGTCTGACCTCCAGAGCAGCTCTGGTCTCCACGGCTTCTCGTTTCTCCAGCACCTCAGCCTCCAGCTCAGCCAGTCTCCCCTCCAGAGCAGCTCTGGTCTCCATGGCTTCTCGTTTCTCCAGGACCTCAGCCTCCAGCTTAGCCAGTCTCCCCTCCAGAGCAGCTCTGGTCTCCACGGCTTCTCGTTTCTCCAGGACCTCAGCCTCCAGCTCAGCCAGTCTGACCTCCAAAGAAGCCACCTGCTCTTGCTTCTTGAGCTCTACCTCAGCCAACCTGCTCTCCAAAGCAGCCTTGGTCTCCAGGGCCACCTGCTTCTCCTGAGCCTCAATCTTAAGTTGTAGCTCCAAACCAGCCACCTTCTCAGACAGCTCATTCAAACAAGGAGAGGAGAACAACTCTCTGTAAAGCATTGGAAGAAAGCAATCAAGTCAACCAGAAATCGATTTTCAACTTCTCTCTGGAAACCCACATACACCCACGGTATCAGGTCAGCACGGTTTTCACAACTCACCCATCATAAAAGCTGCGAATGGTTACGTTACTCTGGTTCATGTCCCCATCTAATCCTGGCTGCTCAAGATTTCCCCATCGGGAGTCGAACTCATCCCCTTCTGCTGAGAAAGCAAGGGAGATCAGATGATCCTATAATCCTCAGGTCTCAAACATTCAATTTGAGACAATTTGAGGTTTTTTAAAATAAATATCCATGGGTATTGTAATAATCAGCGTGCTCTAATTTACAGGACTTGTATAGGATTGGGTGTCTAGGTGAAGCTAAAATGTAACGACTACTTGCGAGCAACTAGTTGTTACCTACAAACTAAATAAACCACAAAGTAACAGGTGGACAGGTGAGAAAAAATACATTGGCATGGACTGCACGTTTCAGTCAGTCTAATTGTGTAGGCTTAGTGGGATTTAAATCAGACCCAAGTGAAAACGAGACCCACCCTCATCTGCCTCCGCCAGGGACTGCAGCTCTGCCCTCCTCCTCTTAAGAGACGGCTCAGCAAAGCTCAGTTCGCTGTCAGCACAGCTCTGGGCTTCCAGTGGTGGCCGCAGCAGCTTCCCTCCCCAGGTCATCCTGCGCTTTGGCACCTGAACATTTACACAGGAGAACCAACAAGTAGCATTTGAAAGGTGAGATTATACACAAGCTCAAGGTCAATTGTGTGTCTCAGGTCAGCAGGGTCCCTTAGACACCGGCAGACGAACAGCATCAGCACCTTCTTCTCAACAGCAACAAACTCTGCGGAGGTGACAATGATGTTTGTCAGGTTCCTGATCCGGTCCTCCTGCTCTCTCTGCAGTTGATCCTTCTCTTGCAGTAGCTGAGCCAGGACCTCCTTCTCAGTTTCGGCTGTCCGTGTGACTGTGGAGACCTGTGAAAAGTTGAGGAGACCAAAGGGCTTATGGTAAAGCTTACAGCAAACAAGATATATTCCATGACAAACCAGCTGAGAGATCAGGGATTCCTCTCATTCTGCTTAGACGCTAGGTTAGTTAGCACAAACACGCGGACACTTGCCTCTTCCAGACGACGCTTAAGATCCACGATCTCATTCCGGTACCTTCTGAGAAGAGCCCCATCATCCGACACCTCTGTGACGTGTGGGTCATTCTTCATTCGTTTTGCTGTGCTGGCAAACTGGAAAAAGAACGATCAACTGGACCATCCAGGTTACGATGGTTTCTTGAGACAGATTTAAACTTTCTTGTGAACATACCCATGATTAATGAGCCAGTGCTCAATGTGCAGAAGATTCATTATCTCCAATTATTTAGGTAAATGCAGTGACCATGTGACATTACTGATGTAGCACAAATTCCCTTGAAGCTGTTCAGACTAAAATTTTAAGGATATCATGACAATAAACATAGCACAGTTGGTAAGCATTAAGGGTATTTTACACAAATATATGGCACAGCAAGATTGGCCGTTTATGCGAAGGAATTTAATTGCACTGTTTTTCCTTTTACAATAAACGACAATAAAGGTAGTGCTGAATATAATCTGAGACTATCCGAAATCATGAATATTCATTGCTGCTGTTCAAAACCATATATATCATCCATCCATCCTTATTGGAAAATGCTCATGCGGTGCAGAACATGGCTGCACATGCATCCTGACAGCTGAGATGTTCAGCCAAGCACAACCCTCTCCATTATCAACACAAAGAGCAAAAATCACATCACGATGCCAGGATTAGAGTCCTCAGCCCTGCGCATCCATGCCACCTAGACACAGTGCAATGGGGGGCAGGGGGCACACCTGCAGTGTACTGAGTGTCTCATCAACGGTGGCCGGGGTTATAGTGCAGATGATGACCGTCTTCGCATTGCCACCCAGGGAGTTCTGCAGAATGCGAGTGAGTTTGCTGTCTCTGTAGTTAGTGAAGCCCCTGTACGGAAGAGACACAAGTCCAGCGTGAAGCACCAATAAGGTTCATAACTGCAGCGCACTGCAGCAGTGAGATCCGGGTGCCATGGAAACTTACCCTTGGCTTTCTTCAGACAGCTTTTTGATAACCTGCCCAAGTGTGAACAAGCTGCGGTTTATATTACAGCCTTCTTTAAGCCTGGCACCTGTGAGAGAGATACTTCACTAGGAAGCTGTACCATACCCAAGCAAAAGCAGACAAGGCGAGCGAATTGAGCCAACGTGGCACAGTAAAGTGACACATTACCCTCAGCTCCGGTCTGGCTGGCCCTCTCCGCCCCTGCCAAGTCCACCAGGTTCTGTCAGACACAAAGAGAAGCAACGTCAGGGAGATCGCATGTGCCTGACCACGCATACAGGCCAAAGCATGCTGAAGTCATACCAGGTGAGACACAATGATGGCACCATCAGCATTCTCTCCAGAGGCTGGGTCACTCCTCTCACGGCTTTCAAGAATCTGTGAAGTGACAATATATTATTAAACAATACCATACACAGCTATACATTAGGGCTGGAACCATCAACTGAACTCAGGAGTTCGCAAACCATGCTTAAAATTTGAGGGCAAATATTCTCCCAAGGAAAAAAAACAAAAGTCATGGGATTTGTGAACATGCAGTGTTCATATATGCAGAATTTACCTTAGAATTTGTGTGTGTTTATATTATATATTTCTGTGAAGGGTGACACCCATGTTTGTAAACCTTAACTTAGAATAACAGGGATTAAATAAATATAGTGGAGGAACCACAAACTTTAGACAAAACTAAAGAGCTTTAATCATAAGGACATCAGTAGTGTCCTAATGCAATTGCAAACCGTTGGGTGAAGTAACATTTCTGAATTACACCATTGAAGAACAAAGACATTCAGTAGTCTTACTACAAATTTGAACGGTTGGTAATTCTGAAAATTTCCAAATAGAGATAATTATTACATACAATTTTTTACGTCTCGCAAAATTGTTTGTGTACTGCCGCATTGTACCGTGATATGGTTCATCTTGACGATACACAGTCCTACTATATACATATGGGAATGCATTTATTGGCAACCCCGATCCGGGACTGAAAACCAGGCTTCAAAGCTTTTACCATGCGGAAAATCGTGTGAGAACGGCTGCTGCGTTGGTTCATCTTGGTCTTCCCATAATGCCGGTTCTCTGCACAATTGTTAGACAGAAGAAAAAGGATTAAGCCATTTATCCACATTCATCCCTGAGGGAGAATATAATTAAAATGTAGCTGTATTCATGCTCAACATCAAAGATCCCTACTTTCGCCTTTCCTGATCCAGGCAAGGGCTTGATCAGCAGACGTAACCAATTCTTCTGTCAGGTCGGCCACATAGACATTTTTCTGGAGACAAGAATTCTCAGTGAATCAGAAAACACAGAGGCCTGCGACAGCTAGCTATGGAAAAAGTGATCGACGTCTTGGATCTTACATAGTTCCCTTCACGAATCTCCAAAGGCTTCCTCTTCCAGCTGTCACAAAGCAGGTCAGTGACGGTCTCATTGTAGATCTCCATGTAGGACACCCGCAAAAGGAACTCCTTCTTTGGGCACTTAAAACAGGAAAGGCTGTCAACCATGGCGGAGGTGCCCACTGGTACCACTAACCGGCACAGCATGCTGACTCACGTTTTTGATGGTCTGGAAGACGTCCTCCATGGCCAGCGGGATCACGCCATGCATATGACTACTCCCCATCATAGTGAAGGTCTTTCCTGAAGACGTTTGTCCATATGCAAATATCGTTCCTGTCACAAGAGCAAACACACTGATGCAGCAAATATGAAAACACAAGGTCAGGAAAGCGAAAGACCACATGCCTGACAGCCTCACCATTGTAACCCTGAACACTGGACACAACCAAGGGCTTGGCGACCTCTTGGTACAGCTGTTTCGTTGTTTCAACAGTGCTAAACACTCTGTCAAAATTAAAGGTCTTGGTGATACAGCCCTCATCCACTTGATGGATGGCCCGTTTCTCAGCTTTCCAATGCACAGGGAGCAGGTCTGTAGCTTCTGTGCTGCCTTGTTCTCTGTATAAAGGCAGAAATCAAAGTTTCGATTTAAGTAACTGTGCGATGAATTACAGGTCGCTTCTCTACCACACCAGCTACATAAGTTTGGTACTTCAAGGTGTTTGTTTTCTACTGGCATAAAAATTTGTACTGGAGTTACGGGAAATTCAGTTCCCCTACGCTCCCCATCGTGCGCTGATCTGAAATCATGACATCACCTGCTGCTGTATAGTTACACAGATTCGCTCTCATTTGAATGTCTTTCTATGACAGTGCTGAGGTAAACAAGTCATATATGTGAAAACCTTGCAAGCCTTTTCAATATTTCTGTGTTTTTAAAGATAATTAAAATTAAGTCGCTGGTAGTAGATGTTTTTCTGGGAAAATGTTTAAATAAACAGTAGTATTGCTTGAAGAACTTCACCTATCTTGTACGTGACATTGTCAATTTCTAGTTATAATTTAATTATAGCAACTTTCTCCTTAAATTTATGAACCAGTTTTTCAACCATTAATAATACGTTTATGCATAGATTTAGTATTACGTTAATACTAAAAAATAGGGTTCCCCGGCTAAAATAGACACAGCAACTCCGGACCTCAATGCTAATAAAACTAGTTTATGTACATGTAATTATGTATCTGAATGACTTTCAACCATCACATACTTTGCCCAAATATGAGGGGGAAACATTACTTCCTGACATCCAGGATATTTCGTTCCCCCAGCTAAAACACATGCAGCAACTCAGAACCCCAATACTGTTGACACCAGTTTATACACACGCAATAAACATTTAAACAATGCAAAAGTTCTTAGAAGTTTTTATGCTCTACTGTGTTTGGAAAATAGTCTACAATCTAAGGAGCTGCAGTACCGCTTGATAATGGCAAATTATGTAATTCCTGGGTTTAAAAATATTTTAAAATTAACAAATATTAAATCAAGAGTCCATTCAATAATTGTTTGCTTAAAAATCCAACTTTCTCAATGGAAATCGAAAAACCAACTAAAACCGACTTAATGCACTACCAACTGCGATTACGGTGGCTCGCGAAACTCACACAATGTTTTCCATCCAGGACACCACTCGTAGCTATCAAGCATGCGCTATAAATACGCAACCATTTGTCCGGGTTATTTATCTGTAATAATATATCACACCGGTAACACTGACAGCTGGTCAGAACACGACGCCGAACCTCGGCATCGACAAAAGAAATACATGAATCATTAGACTTTGGAGGCCATTCTAAATTTTTGGTCAAGAACTTCGCCCCACATATGTAACTGTAGCGACACGAGGCCACTCGATCTTCAGAAGTATGCTAAATGATCTAGACAACACATTAAATGAAGTCGCCAAGAACAACCAAACGCCAGAAGCATTGCTACACGGCTTCACTACGGCAATCTCCGGTCTGAGCACCGGGGTCTATTATTCAATCCATGTATGAAATATTTGACTTTTAAAAGAATCCAATAGAAGATAACCTCACCTCTGTATCAATGGGCGAACCCTCACACAAACCTTAACAGCAGATTCGTCGTCCATTGTGATTGTTAACTAGGACACCCACAGTCAATACTGAGGTGCAGCACTAGCGGCAAAATGCTCCGCAAAACCTTCTTCCTACTTTTAAATTTTGACAGCAACGCTCCTGGTTGGCCGAAACCGCACACGTCTACCACGTGCGCGTTATGCTGACCGGCGATTGGTGTGTTTAAAGCGTTCGTCTACTCCGTTGTATATGTCAGCAGGGGCGGTCGTTTTTTTTTTGCTCGTCGTTACGCCGCCTGGCGATGGTTGTTTATTTGCTTATCGAACGTCACAGAGCGTTTATAAAGCAATATACACATACAAGAAGATCTAATAAACCCTGATTGTGTCCCATTTACAATAGAATCAAGAACGGTTTTAACCCTGTCAGCAAAAGCTGAAGACAAGGTCTTATAATCATTGTTAAGAAGTCTAACTGGGTGCCAGATATCAATCGACAGTAGATCTTTACCTGGTTTAGGGATTAATGTTATTATTCAATTCAGTTTTATTTGTATTTGGCATTTTCACAATGTTACATTGTCTCAGAGCGCTTTACATTATCCCTGCCCAAATCCCCCATTAATCAAGCCTGGACATCTCAGAGACATCAGTGGACATCCTCAGTGTAGAGTTGCTGCTCCTCCACATCAAAAGGAGTCAGCTGAGGTGATTCTGATAGCTGTCTAGAATGCCTTCTGGAGGCCTCGCTGGGGAGGTGCTTCAGACACACCCGACAGGGATGAGGCCCCAGGGCAGAGCTAGGACATGCTAAAGGAACGATATCCCTTGACTGGCCTGGGACTGCCTGGGTGTTCCCCTGGAAAAACTGGAGAAGGCAGCCGGGGAGAGGAAGGTCTGGGCATCTCTTATCTCCTGTGACCCGGTCCCCAGTACTGCTCAGCTCAGTACCAACGCACTTAGTACTCTGGAAGAAGCAGGTTCAGACGCTTCAACAGCACGACGGGAATCCCAGACCAAAAAGACACTCAATATGAATATAAACAGTCGGAAAATAGACCAACACACTCACGCAGGGGAGAGGCCTTACCAGTGCTCCCAGTGTGGAGTGAGCTTCAGACGGAACTGTAAAAAGACACCAGCGAATTCACATGGGAGAGGTCCTAGCAGTGCTCCCAGTGTGAGAAGAGGTTCAGTCATTTAGGACCCATAAAGACATACCAGTGGTTTCACACAGAGGCGAAACCTTACCAGTGTTCCCAGTGTGGGGGCAGCTTCAGTCAGTCAGGACTCCTAACGACACAGCAACCTGTATTCTGTGATCTGAGTGGACTTACCACAAAAGGTAAAATGTGTTGTGTATGTTATATTCAAGCACATTCATACAGAATCACAAAAGCTAGAATGTAAAATGGTAGTGTGTTGTTTTTTAGTGAGCTGGAGGAATTACACTCTTTTCTTTTTGAAGTGTATCTGTAACATTTGCAACACAACAAAGAAATGGAAAAGATCTCCACTGTGAAAATCATTTTATTAAATGCAGTCACACCCCAGGGTGAAGCTGGACCAAGCAGGCCACCATCTATCCATGCAGCTCCAGACCCATCCATCCATCATCCACACCGCTTATCCTTCTGGGTCACGGGGTGTCCGGAGCCTATCCCGGAAGCTATGGGCACGAGGCAGGGAACAACCCAGGATGGGGGGCCAGGCACACACCAGTCACTTACACATGCACTCCTACGGGCAATTTAGTAACTCCAATCAACTTCAGCATGTCTTTGGACTGTGGGGGCAAACAGGAGATGACATGGGGAGAACATGCAAACTTCACTACACCACCATGCCGCCCCCCAACTCCCGACCGAGAGTGCAAAATAGCACACACATAAAAATAAAAGGAATTATAAGTAAAATAAACTTTTACTTTAATAATTTATACAGCACACAAGGATTAAATATAAAAATAAAAACAATAGCACAGAAAAATCCAACAATACTATTGGACGAAATGGCCACGGAAATGTACTGGAGAATGGTGAGCTGGAGACTAGAGATGAAAACCCTGAGAAATAGGAGTAAAAGCAAACACTTTCCTCAGTAATTTATTTGATGAACTGTTTTTTCCTAGCAAAGCCCTTTTATGCATTCAAGTCTCTGTCATGGTATGTGCATAATGTTTGGAACAATCGTTATGTTTTCCTTAAAAAGCCACATGAATATGAAAGGGGGGAAACGTTATGGTCATATGGTTGTAATGAACTCAAGGTATGCAAGGCTGTATTTCAGCTTACCAGATACAAGTGCGTGACTGATTATACATTACATTACATTAAAAAAGCACACGAGCACCGTAATCTCATATGATCAGCAGTAAAACAGTAATCGCCATGGCCATTAAAGTACTTTGTGAAGAATACAGAGCTAATGGCAGCGAACGAGATGAACACGCGCTACTCCGATTTCTGTCTAAACACTTTCCATTAATATTTAGCATCGCCTCAGAGAAACTTAAGTTAAACAGACATTATTCAGCAGTAGCATAACCTACATAGAAAGACATAACTTCCATTAAGCAATCATTCCTAAACGGTGCAAGGTTATGTAAAACTCAAACATTGGCAGAGGGTGTAGTATTCCCATATATGCAGTAAAGCAAACAAGAACTGAAAAATTACTTTTGAAACACTGCACATTGCCGATTACAGCGTGGCAGACAGGGGAAAATCCGTCATATAGAATAAGCAAAAAAAAAGCAGGGGGCACTATAGTGGACTTCCGGCAGTCAGTGGACATGCTGCGAATTTGCCTTTTACAGGTTGGGGCAGAAAGCTCGTTAATATTCATAAGGAAACCTCTTCCTGATTGGCCAGTGAATACCTTAGATCATGGAAAGGTCATTAATATTAATTTTCTGACTAGTTCAGGTGAGGTACAGTACGTAGCGTTGGGCTACTTCATTAAACGCTTCATTACCTCGCTGCCACAGCCCCCTCCCTTCTCTGTCGCGTCTGCACAGCACTCGCTCGCTCGACAGGAAGAATTTTGACACTTTGGAGGCGGGAACAGTGGCTAATGGCTTCGCTTCTTTGATTGTTTTTTTTTTTTTTAATATTGACTACGATTGGCTATTTGCTTTGGTAGAAGATGAAGATAATTGACCAATGTATGTGGGATTCACACTGTCATGAAGTCTTACACTGAGTTCACATCTTTTAGAGATTCTGTTTTCATATTCCACGTTAAGGATTGGAATCGTGTGTGTCTTAATTAAAGCAGAGCTTGAAATTCAATGCGGTATAGCTGGTATCTCGTGCAATATTATTTATTCACAGTCTGCTATCATAATTTGGAAATTTCCCGCTTCGTCTTACCGTATATAAAAGGCCAATGTACGGTAAATTGCATTGTGAATAACATTTCTTAATACAACATCACAAAGCCAATTTAATAAATTCAAATCCTGGGAAGAGCGCTCCTCAGATATTAGTTCTCGGGTTAGTGTTAGCAGACTATAGGCGAAACCACTTTAAGTGCTATCTGTTAATGTTTTATTAAATTAGCATTAGAATTGAGAGGTTTTTAATATCTTTTGTCCTTGTAGCTGCTAAATACGCTCATTATTAAAGCCATAAAGTTGTCTGCCTGCTACATTGGAATCTCCACTGAGTAAGTGTTTTTGATGGATTTTATTTAACTTTATTTGACTCTGGTCCTTAGATCTAATGTCATACTTCTTCACTTATATTGTTTGTGAAAAGGTTTACCACGATCAAACAGAGCAGCCACTACATCATCATACATGAACAAGCACCTCACAAAACATTTCATTTTCATAATTAAAACCTTTGAATGGTAGGCCTAGTGTGTGGATCAGAGACAAGATCTTGACACCTCATTAACTATAATTTGTTCTGTGAACAGCTCAGATACCACCTTCTCGAAAGTCTTCTGCATAAAATAGAAATCGGATTCAGTGCGACTCCACTAAATTTGTATTACCTGGAGTTCCTTTGTCATCAGGAGCTGTATCTTCTGCAGGCCCTGTCTAATCACATTGAAGTACCTCCTGCTATCACCCTGGCTTTGCAAAAGCTCTTTGACCTTGTGAGGGAACGTCCAGCCCCATGTGTTACACAGGAAGTCACTGCCACTGATGGACGACCCAAGATTTTGATTGAAGAACAACGTTTGAAAGAAATGCTCCATACTCAACTTCCTGTGCCTTGCATAGCCACACTGATGGGTGTTTCAAGAAGAAGAATCTTAAGAAGAATGAAAGAGTATGAGCTGTGTGTTAGGGACACATATAATTCCATCAGTGATGAGGAACTTGACAATTTGGTTTCTTCTGTCAAGAATGATCTACCAAATGCAGGCTACAGGATGGTCAGAGGGAGGCTGCAGTCAATGGGCTACAGGGTTCGGTGGAGAAGAGTTGCAGCCTCCATGCATAGGGTTGATTCCATGGGCATCATATCAAGGTTGTCAAGTCTTGGCTGTGTTGTACGCAGAATGTACTCTGTACCAGGGCCCTTGTCTCTGGTACACGTGGACACAAACCACAAGTTGATCTGGTTTGTATTAACATCAAATTTATTTGAAGTTTGTTCATCTACAACCCTGGGTGGATTGGTGTGAAGTGGTGGTGGGGCTTTGGAGAAGATTTCCTGCCAATCAACACTGGCAACTTATATCTATGTGTCATGGAGGTCTCGGGACTCACAGATATTCAGAGACATGTGGATAGTTTAACAGTGTTTTTCAGCAGGAAATAGTTATTACTACAAAATGCACACCCCCCCCCAGAAACTGGATCTGGCTATAGTGGGAAAATCTTTTTTTTATTATTTGTGAGAACTTGAAAGCCCTTAAATTGCTTTCTTCATCTTGGCCAGGGACTGCATTTGAAAAGCAGCCACTTGACTAAAATTGGCACATTTTCAGAAATGCCAGCAACAATACTGATAATGAACACCCCTCTAACTGACTCTCAGTTGGTTTAGAAAAAAGACTTTTAAGAGAAAAGAAAGCCTTCCTTTGGTTTTGCATTTTTCTCTTTTTTGTTAGCTGTGCACAACATATCAGAAGAATACATTACAATTAAATTAGTTAAGAAATAACAGATTGCTTATATACAATATTAAGGTGATAACAACAACCCTCACTGTCTCTAGGTGCTGGTTCAGACAGGGCATTCTGCAGCAGGGACACCACCCGTCGTGCAGCATCCTGCAAATCTCCCTATCACAACAGCCCACGTAACAGAATAACATTAATGTATGATTCAGTAGGGCTAGTCCAGGTCTGGAAAGTAGTTGGACCACATTTTCAAACCAAGAAATTTAGCTGGTACCTACTTTTGGCCACGAGATGGCAGCAAGAAAATTTAAAAATTATTTTCCCACGGTCTACTACCAGGTTGTGGTTTTCTTGCCCATTTTAGATATTAATTATTCATTAAAATAGTTTGACTTGGTACAATGTTTGTTTAATGCAAACAATTACCACACAAAGCTGCTAGTACACCGTGGGAAAATAATTTTAAAATTTTCTTGCTGCCATCTCGTGGTCAAAATTAGGTACTGCAATTTCGGGAAGAAATCATTTAATTGTTTTCAAACTGCAGTATTTAAATTTTGCCACAAGACGGCAGTATAAATAGCGAAAAAACAATATTTTACTAAACAAAAACAGTTTTTTTACGCAATAAAGCAATTTTAATATTGTTTCACTTTCCAAAAAAGTTTTCATCAATAATTACCATATAAAGCGGCCACAGGACCGTGGGAAAATCATCAATTTAATGTTAAAATTGCAATTATGGGGAAAAATGATAATCTGAATATTCTCATATGGCCAGCAAAAGGTAGTAAAATTAACAACTATTTTCCTTGTACTGGTTTGTAATTCTGCTGAGGCCCCATGGGATTAATAATTTGCCCCATCTTGCTCTCCATAAAGGCAAGAACAAGCTTGGGGGTCAGTGAAGAGACTGCTACCTTGAGGCCCCCAGGGTTTTCAGGTCTTGTTCAAAAGATGCATGTGCTAGCAAACAGTGGGAGCTGAGGAAGAAGCAGTGGTGAAATACTTTATTGTACAGTAAGTTTCTTTTTATACAATGAAACAGCATACAGGGGGCAGCATGGTGGTGCAGTGGTTAGCACTGTTGCCTCACACCTCTGGGACCCGGGTTCGAGTCTCCACCTGGGTCACATGTGTGCGGAGTTTGCATGTTCTCCCCATGTCGTCGTGGCGTTTCCTCCGGGTACTCCGGTTTCCCCCCACAGTCCAAAAACATCCTGAGGCTAATTGGAGTTGCTAAATTGCCCGTAGGTGTGCATTTGTCAGTGAATGGTGTGTGAGTGTGCCCTGCGATGGGCTGGCCCCCCATCCTGGGTTGTTCCCTGCCTCGTGCCCATTGCTTCCGGGATAGGCTCCGGACCCCCCCGACTCAGTAGGATAAGCGGTTTGGACAATGGATGGAAGGATGGATGGAAATAGCATACAGATTAAGCACCTGTACTGCGCTATCTGCTTATAGTAGCTGTCCATTGTATATACATCACTGTATGCATACTGTATTAAGAGCTAGATAAGGACAGTGGGTCATTATATGGCTTGCAGTCCTGCTCATTTTCCTGCACCCGTTACACTAAGTGATACCCCCACTAATGTCCTCTTTCATCCACTTTCGGGCATCTCTTGATCAGTGTATATTATTTACTATGGACCTTGGACATACATGCGATTGGACACACACACACACACACACACTTACACTAATTACATAATCAACCGTCTGTGCAAGCAGGTAAACATTTACCATCTATGTAAGTATTGCACATTGCATAGAGAGTGTCCAATCTATATTAAAGATGACTTGAAAGAAGTCAGACTTCAGTAAAGACTGTAAATTGGCAGCCATAACATAAGCCGTAAATAATTACCAAATGAGTCATCCCCTTTCGGAAACATTTATTGATATTCTTTCATAACACACAGACATGAGTTTTTTTTTCAACTGTCAGCATCCGATCCAAATGGGATTCCCATTTCCTTTCTGTGGGATCCAACAGAACACGGTCTGACCATCAGTCAACATGCCTTCAACCGTGCAGGACAGGACCCAGTCCAGGCCAAACCTCACGGTGCTGGTGTTGATAAAAAAATGTAAGGAACATGCAGCTGCAACTCACACACAAACACAGCCCACAGCATCCAGAAAAAGGTCAGGCCTTTTTCTTCTTCAGCTGACTCCGCCCAGGTGGAGCTGACTCCACCCTCGCACTATGCCTTTGGACTGGCCCTGCAGCTTGGCCCATTTCCTGTTTCCCAATGCAAGTCATAAGATTCACCCGTAAATGATATTTTGAATCGGAACGATATTTATGACTATTGTTTAGATTAAATATATAACTGTTTAATGATTGAATATAACTTGATATTGTTGATTGTGTTGTTTAGTTTGAGGTTCTAGTTTCTGTCTTTATCCACTTTCGTTTCAGTAGGCAGCTGGTTCATCCCAGGATCAGGGTCTCTCTGCTCTTCATCAAACCCACACCCCCAGTTTGGGAGCACCCTCTCCCTCTCCTCCCCCCACGGCTGTGACTGTTACTCCTCCATGAGGAGTGACCGCTCCGCACCCTATCCCAGCCCCTATACCCACAGGAGTGCATCACCCAGTGAGCAGCCGCCCAGCCTGTCCCCTCACACAAGCGCACACTGAAATCATGGTCCTAAGCTCTCTGTGTGGGTCACCACGATAGTACAGCACACCGACGATTACCCTCTGACTGAATCAGAATCAGCTTTATTTGGCCAAGTATGTTCACACATATTGGGAATATTCAGACATTTAATCAAAATAATTAAGAGATGACATAAACATACAGTTCTGTTGATATGCGACGTATATAACCTCTGCATTCACAGCACTGCTTCAGTTATCGATTGAAAAGCAAATTTCCAAAACTCACTCAGTCCGATAACCTAAAGTAATAAGTCATAATCCTCTTCATACGTTGCAGTAATGGGAATGAAAAATGCAGTCCCTGGCCAAGATGAAGAAAGCCATTAAGTCGGGTTAAAACAAAGTTCATAAAGACTATATGATAATATTAAGCACTGACATAACAAACAACGTTTTTACATGCAAAATATACAGGAAATATACACTGCAACAGGCTAGGATAGATAAATAACCAAATACACTAGCAAGCCTGACCACTTTAGACCCCAGATTAGAAACTGTTGGTGAATGAGCATATATTTTTTCCAAGTTTTGTTCAGCGAACGCGAGCGCGTAGAGAGCATGGATTTTCTGCTCGCGAGCGCATACGCGCGCGACTGTTGGCACTAATTTAAAGCCATACTACCCCCCCCCCACCCCCCTTCGTTATCTAAAAAACGGTCACTCACCGCTCACTACAATACAATAACTTTCGTTACGCCTTGGGCGGCTATGGCGATTTATTTATTTTAGCAACACTTTGAGATTCAGAATGAATAAACTGTAAATATCAGAGGACGAATAAATCACAATTTATCATAACACTGCGGCATAATATTTAATAATAATTCATTTATCATTCAACTTTACGCTTGCCACGCGTTTTGCACACGTCGTATTTGAAAGTTCTAGAACTTTCGGTGATTACGTGATAAAAATTGCCTATTTAAACGAAAATCACGGGTGAACTCGGCATTGCGTTTTGAGCACTTCAGCGTCTCTCGCACTAATGGCTTTCCCGAACTTTCTCGTGTTTCTTCTGGCTGGCTTAAGCTTCTTTGGGGATAAAGCTGCTCCTGCAGGCTGCAGCTCCGTCTTCCTGAGGCCCTTCACCGCCCTTTGTGATTTGGGCATTGGGTGGGGCGTGGCGATACTAACGGCAGTGGGAGGGACAGCCGTGGCCTCGCTAATCCTGGTCCTGCTGCTGACCTGCCGCTTGTCGGGGGTTGTAGAAGGCGAAAAGCGTAGCAGGGTCACGGCGCTGCTGCTGATGCTGACCTCCATCTTCGGGCTCTGTGGCCTCAGCCTTCTACACCTCATTGAGGGAGATCGGTATACATGCATCGCCCAGTATATCCTCTTGGCGGTGCTGTTCTTCTCATGCCTTGCATGCCTGCTGACACAGGGCATGAGGCTGATCCAGCTGCCTGAGCGATCTCACAGCTGTAGCATCAGAGCCCTGTGGGTACTGACTGTGGTCTTGGCCGTGGGGCAAATATTTGCAGCTATCCAATGGGTAGCTGTAATGATGGTGAACCAGGGCCAGCTGACCTGTCGGTCCCAGCCGCTAGACATGATCAGGCCACTCATGTTTGTGGTGGTCCTGCTCTGTGCGGCACTTTCGGGCGTGGCATGGAGCCGCTGCAGGAAGCAGCGGCACTGGAAATGTGCAGCTGTGTTACTGTTTGCCACATGGCTCATGTCTGTCCTGCTGTGGACCACCAGGATCGCATTCTATGTGCATGCAAATGCAGCGCTTGGTCTGTCCTCCAAGTGGGACAGCTTTGAGCACGCAATGGTGCTCCTGGTGCAGGCGTGGCTGCTGCTAGTCCTGTATGCCATCCCTGAGGCCCATATCTGCCTGAACCTGCCCCCTGAGCCCACGCTGCTAGAAAGAATCAGCACCTTGTGGGCCCCGACACAACTGAACCTGGACAGCTTTAGTGAGGACACTTCCTTGTCCTCCTGGCAGTCTGGGGAAACTGAAGACTCAGGGTTTGATGGCAGCTCAGGTACAGTACTTTATTTTTTACCACTTTGACCTACTCTTTGTGTGTTTGAGAGAGAGCATAGCCCTCACTGTTTCTTGCCCCCCTCCCATTCAGCTCGGTGCAGCATCTTTCGACCAGGGCCCAGGGCTCCCTTAAGCAGCAACACTGACCAGTCCATCAGGATCACAATTATAGACGAGGAAGCAGGGAGTGCTTAATATAATGTATATAATGTATATAAGTTGAATTTCAAGATTTAATGTACTGTATATATGTATATAATAAAAATGTATAATGAAATACTTATGCTCTTGTTCTCTTTCTACCTTTTATATAAAAGGTGTACATGAATAGAAATGAACAGAAATAAATAAGATAGCCTGTATAATATGAAAAAGCCGCACATTATTCATCCAGTGCACCAGTAATTACAAAAATACGTAGAATAAATACTGTATTGTAGTTGCAATAAAAACCATGCAGTAAAACATATTTCCAAACATGGTCTCATACAGTCCTACAATGGGGACAGCATGGTGGCACTGCTGCCTGACAGTGAGAAGGTCCTGGGTTCGGTCCCCGGGCCGGGTGTAGGACCTGTCTGTGTGGAGTTTGCATGCTCTCCCCGTGTTTGTGTGGGTTTCCACCAGGAGCTCCGGTTTCCTCCCACAATCTAAAAGTTTACACGATAGGTTGAGTGTCGACTCTAATTTGGCCCCGTAATTGTGTGCATGTGACATATGTTAGTGTGTGTGCCCTGCGGTGTGTTGGCGCCCGCCGCCCAGGGTTGGTTCCTGTCTGTGCCCATTGTTCCTGGTATAGGCTCCGGTCCCCTCCGTAACCCCAGTTAGGATTAAGTGGATACAGTGATGGATGGATGGATGGATGGACAGGCCTACAATAAGGTGTGTGATGCTACAAAAAACACATGACCTCATTAGGCCAATCGGGTACTTGATGTACGGCGGTGCTGACTTTCCAGCAATCTCACTGCTTGGGGAAGGAATTGTTCCTCAGACGTGTGATGCATGATTTAATACACTTGTAACATTTGCTGGATGGGAAACCCTAACCCTAATCACAAGACAGTGGAACTGCACATGCGCAGCGCAGAAAGACTCGATAGCGCATGTGCATTTCCACCTTTTTACCATTTAGGTCAGGGACGTTACATGGTGAGGTGTACGCATGCGTGAAATGGTGCACATGCGTCCTGCAAGTCAAGTAACAGCAACGGGTTTTCTGGTTTTATTGGAGACTTTTGGAGACTCATCCTTTTCTCACACTGCCATTGACAGTTTTATTTTCAGTTGTCCTTTTTTGGTCCGTTTAGGTTGTTTATGTAGATTTTATACAAAAAAAATTTTATGGTTAAAAATGTTAACTGTTCACTTGTTTACTGTGACTTGTACACTTAAGCAAACTTGAAAATAGTGACTCCGCAAGAGTTTCTGGGGGTCACTTTTGCCGGTCCCAAGCCCGGATAAAGGAGAAGGGATGGAATTGTGATATAAAAAACGTATTTAGAGTGTTTTTAATCACATTTTGTATCTCCCACTACATAATTATTCCTCTCTCCTACAGCGTCCATTAGAATTACATGCACATCATACAAATGAGGCGATGGCGTCATTTAGCGACTTTTTGGACAGCCAATAGCGACTTTTGGGACAGCCAATAGCGACTTTCCTTGTTTAAGAGTTGGCAACAGTGGATTTAGGCTACATTTATGTTTAATCAGGACTGTAACCTACTTCGGAACATACTGATCAGTAAAATAACTTTCCAGTTACTTACATTAGCGGCACGGTAAGATGATTTTTGTGGTTTCATAGTTCTAAGTGCTAATTAATTAGCTTTGCGTTTTCCCGAAAGTCCGTCAGTTATAGATACGTTTCTAATGTATTTTACATATTTCATTACATATTACTCGTAGGAACGTGGGCTTGATGGAGGTCACAGGAAGTAATGAGCTTTGGGCATAAATTCTTCAGACGAGGCAAAGCAGCTAGGAAAGAGAAATTATTACTGGCAAGGGTAGTAACTGCGGTGGCTTTTCAGTGTTCGTGCTCCTGCCCTGTGAAGCGTGAGGCAGCATCATTTCCCCTGTCCCCAGGTATCCCCGTTTTGCCTAGGATTGCGTACTAGACCGTCCTGCAACGCAGATTTCAGTGCCACTTATAATATTCGCCCTCTGGTGCTCAGGAGTGAGGAGCATCGCCGCCCCTCGCGTGCCGTCGTTACACTCGCCCTGATGTCCGCAGACGCCTGCCGTTAACTAGTAGCTACCTCTATTAAACACGGTTATGCCTATAACTTAACTGACCGATATATGCCTGTATTTCACTCAAAATCATCCAACACTAGGTAAATGTATTATCTGTTTTGTATTTGTATATATCTACACAGCCATTGAGTACAGACATCGGGTCACTTTTCTGGGTTCATGATTCAGTGTAGAGGCTCTTCCCACGGTATATCATCACAATTTACTACGAAACTTATAGCAAAATTAATGATTTATGATAATTTGTTTGCAAAAAAGTGTCGCTAGCGACCAGACAATTATAAAGTTGCCCATTTTAATTCTTGAGTGTGTAAACCGCGCTCAAACAAAAACATCCTTTCCCCCCATTATTTAATCTCCACGAGTCACAATTACTTAGAATATCACTGAAACAAAGTAAAAAACAGAGCTTTTGTCAGATTGACCTGATTTGTTTTACCGTTATTACCCCCATTACCACTCTGTTGCGGAGCACGCGAAGTCCCGAAAAAAATGCTTTTTTACATCTTGTGCGCCCAAGAAATTAACCAAGCTTTAACGCAATGGTCGCCAACCCTGTCCTGAAGATATACTTGTAATAATTCCACTGTACAGTAAGTGACCATTTCATGTTGTGCACTATCCCACAATGAACTGCGTAAAGCACAATATACTTGACTTGTGTGAGTCTTATTTAATTTGAGGTATTAGCCTATTTATTTATTCCAGTGCACACTGAATGTACTTATTGTAATTGGTCATAATTATATATGGAGATACATAAACTGAAAATCCATGGGGTCTACATTGTCCCCCACAGGCAACTGCTCAAAGCACAGTTTACTGTTTGTCTCTGTCTCCTGTTGTTCTGGAGTTATTAGAACAGTTATGTACTTTGTGCTATGAATGGTCACTCAGGGTGCCTGACTGTATGTGAATGTGATGTGCACACGCCAAAATCGCAACGCAAGGGATGTGCCAGAGTTTCCATTAACTGTAAATGCTATACCAACATCTCGTTGCAGCTGAAATAGCCAATTTTCACAGCATGAACCAGAAACCTTCCCAGCAGGGTGTCAGTGAGGTCAAAAAAGAGGAGCAGGAATACCTGATATCTGAGGGTGGGGGATCTACGAGCGACACCCCCCACAAGGTGAAATGGAGTGCCAGTAGGTCTATTCAACATTGTCATTTGTCCTCTCTAAAGTCGTTTAGTTTTTCAGTGTTAATCTCAAAAGCAACCAACTGTAGGGAACACCGGTGAAGGATGTAAATGAAAGCAGTAAAACCTCCCAAAAGAATAATTTTTGTTTGCTTTCTGTTGTTCTAATATACAGGCTATTCTTTTTGCTTTTTAATACTATGAAATGAATGGCTCATTTTGCCTTGTCATTCTTTTCTGATGAAACATGAAGGATGCAGAGTTGCAGGGTGTGACTGAGGAGAAGCTGACTGGTTCTCTTCTGTTGAGAAACATGGATGGGAGTCATAGTAGGAGATGCAAGCTGAGTGTGAAACCTCCAAACCCAGGTGGTTCCAACTACCGACATGTACAACCAAAACTGCATTTGCTTTGGTAGATTTAGTGGTTATACAGTTTGTGCTTCTGGTTCCCATTTCAAACCACCAGTGTTGTGTTACTCTGTGCACTTCAGGTATATCAGAGAGCTTGCAGTGTGGGCAGCAGACTGTGAACGTGACCGGCTGCAGACGTGGTCGTAATCTGCGCAGCACACCGAAGATACTCTACACTGAGGGAGAGGAGCCCAGAGATGATGATTACCTGTGTGAGTGGTTCATGGCTGAAGGATGTACCACATTATAACAAACCCACGTGGTGTTCTCTCTCGGTTGTGGTCATCATAATGCGCTTTCCCTCCAAGGTTCCTTGTCTATCCTGACCACTTTCACATGTTGCTTCATGTGACCTTCATGCTAAGTAGGAATGGGAGATTGAAAAGGTTCATAGGATAAACTTCACACGTCAGTTCACAAATGACAAAGCTGCACCACCACCCCAAAAGAATGGAGGATGATGTACTCCTTGTTTTAGTTATTTATTACTTCGTTAGGGGTGGGGGATCGATTCCATGGTCCAAAAATACGGGGGGGAAATTGTGTCCTGTACTGCTTCAAAATGGGACGGGTAGCAACTCCAGTTAGAAGACATCTCAAAACACCAGCCCATGATACGGTTTATTATGGTCTGCTCCACCTTCAGTCTATGCTTTTAAATCTAACCAGCAGATCGATCTTTCATTTCCCACAAAATAATGATGTAACATTATTCCACTAATCTTAAAAAACTTATTCATTAATGCTTTTAATGTCACCGAAATACAAAATTAATTCTATCTGCTCGATTTTTGTTCCACTACTAATTCTTTTCCAAATATTTTTGTGTAACTTAGAAGTTAGAGTGGGGGATTGCAGTCAGCCATCTGGTAAGTTTATCAGTATAAACTCCACTGCAGTAGATACTAGTTGAATGAAGTACCTACCCCAGAGCAGGAGCTAAACACGGTTCAGGAATTACAGTCAGGTTGAGGTCCGGCGGTGGAACACAACGGAAGTTCCTGGTTCCTTAAAAATGTTCCTATGATGGGAAAGTGACTCTGTTACTGTGTATTACTCTGTTACTGTGTATAATCCTTGTTCCTGTTTTTTCTCCATCAGATTGTGAGGATTGCCAGTCCTCCTTCACTGAGCAGTGTGAGGTCCATGGACCTCCTGTCTTCATCTCTGACTCTCCTGCAGTCATGGGGATCCCTGGCAGGGCCCTCCTTACCCTACCCCCTGGTTTAGAGGTTCAGACATCCAGCATCCCTGGAGCAGGCCAAGGGGTGTTCAGCCAGGGGCAGACTGTGCCCAGAGGAGTGCATTACGGTCCCTATGAAGGAGAAGTCATGGACAAAGAGCAAGCCATTGACAGCGGCTACTCCTGGGTGGTGAGACTTAGCATGCATCAGTGAGGAAGGTGTATATATAACCTACTGAGTAATTCACGTTGTCTTATTACTTTACAGCCTTGAGAACACAGGTCGCATTAGCCTTTTGTACATCTGAAGGAATATAGTCAGGCATCTGACTGATCAATTGAAAGTTCTGTAATGGCATAACTTAAGTGGGGTGATGTCTATAACTCACAGGCCTGTGGTTTCAGGTTTATAAGGGCAAACAGTGTGAGACATACATTGACGCCAGGAGAGAAACACACTCCAACTGGATGAGGTGAGATGACAGCATTACTGAGCGTCTGTCCGTGTTGCAGTAATACATACATACATATGGTATGTATTCTGGTCATGTCTGCCTCTCTATCTGATGCACACACTCATTCTGGCTGTGTGTCAGGTATGTGAACTGTGCCCGTGATGAGGAGGAGCAGAACCTGGTGGCCTTCCAGCACAAAGGGAACATCTTATATCGCTGCTGCAAGCCCATTGCCCCCGGGCAGGAGCTCCTGGTGTGGTATGGGGAAGATTATGCCAAGGACCTGGGCATGACCTTTGACTGCTTGTGGAGTAACAAGTGCTCTTCAGAAGGTATCTGTGTTTCACATGCTTTTTTCTTATTTCTGTTAACCCTGTCCCATCTCAGTACTGACTGACTTGTCTCTATCTTGTCCCCAGCAATGAGAGCGGTGGAATCCTCTCAAGGATTCCCATGTGCTCAGTGTCCCTTCTCCTTCACAGCGGAGGTTTACCTGCAGAGACACATCAAACGGTCTCACCCTAAAGAGTATGTCAGACAGCTGACGGCTGGATCTCTCAACACAAGCCAGCATTTCACAACTTCTGCTGACACCAATGTTGTTCAGCCCAGTACCAACACACTCGGTACCCTGGAAATAGCCGGTTCAGACACTTCTACAGCACGACAGGAATGCCAGACAGAAAAGACACTCAATATAAAGAGCATTCGTAAAATACACCAGCGGATTCACTCAGGGGAGAGGCCCTACCAGTGCTCACAGTGTGGGTTGAGCTTCAGTCGATTAGGATCCCTAAAGAGACACCAACGGATTCACACAGGGGAGAGGCCCTACCAGTGCTCTCCATGTGGGAAGAGCTTCACTCAATTAGGATCCCTAAAGATACACCAACGGATTCACACAGGGGAGAGGCCCTACCAGTGCACTCAGTGTGGGAAAAGCTTCAGTCAGGTGGGGGCCCTAAAGAAACATCTAAGGATTCACACAGGAGAGAAGCCCTATCATTGCTCACAGTGTGGGAATAGTTTCACTGAATTACGATCCCTAAAGAGACACCAATGGATTCACACAGGGGAGAGGCCCTATCAGTGCCCCCAATGTGGGAAGAGCTTTAGTCATGCAGGACACCTAAATACACACCAACGGATACACACAGGGGAGAGGCCCTACCAGTGCTCCCAGTGTGGGAAGACTTTCAATCAGTTAGGATCCCTAAAGATACACCAGCAGATTCACACGGGGGAGGGGCCCTATCAGTGTCCCCAATGTGGGAAGAGCTTCAGTCATTTAGGATCCCTAAAGATACACCAACGGATTCACACAGGGGAGAGGCCCTACCAGTGCACTCAGTGTGGGAAGAGCTTTAGTCATATTGGAGACCTAAAGATACACCAGCGGATTCACACAGGGGAGAGGCCCTACCAGTGCTCTCCATGTGGGAAGAGCTTCACTCAATTAGGATCCCTAAAGATACACCAACGGATTCACACAGGGGAGAGACCCTACCAGTGCTCACAGTGTAGGAAGAGCTTTAGTCATGTAGGAGACCTAAAGACACATCAGCGGATTCACACAGGAGAAAGGCCTTACCAGTGCTCCCAATGTGGGAAGAGCTTCAGTCAGTTAGGAAACCTAAAGATACACCAGCGGATTCACACAGGGGAAAAGCCCTACCAGTGCTCCCAGTGTGAGAAGAGCTTCAGTCAGTCAGGACACCTGAAAACACACCAGCGGATTCACACAGGAGAGAGGCCCTACCAGTGCTTACAGTGTGGGAAGTGCTTCACTGAATTAGGATCCCTAAAGATACACCAGTGGATTCACACAGGGGAAAAGTCCTACCAGTGCTCCCAGTGTGGGAAGAGCTTCAGTAATTTAGGAACCCTAAAGGGACACCAGCAGACTCACTGAGTTTAGTTCTTTAACACAGTCAATCAAATAAGTGTATATTCTTGAATTCTTTAGAAAGTATTTTTGCTTTTAAGTTGTGGGTGTGGATTTTAGATTTTGTTTGTCACGTAGATTTAGAAAGAGAATGTTTTATAGTATAGAATATTTTGACGGTAGTTTTTAGCTACACAACACTGAATTAGAAACTCTTGCAAAATTCCATTGAATACTAATGAAACTGAAATAAGTCATTCAATAAGCTTTTTAATTGGAATATCGATTGGAAGTGATACCAGTTTATGTTGGGGTCAACAGATCCAGTCTGGGAAACCTTGAAAGCTGCAGTTGCTGTAATAAGTGATTTTCATGATGCTGGAATTTTACAAGACTGAAGTGGCAAATAATACTTCAACTGCCTGCCATGTTAGAATTACAGCTAAACATCAGCTCATGTAATGAACACCTAAAAAGCTGAGCTACAAATAAACATGTTTAACACCACTAACAATAAATGCTTACTGCATGTTTCATTTCGTGAACAGCAAGGAAGCGGCCAGGGCTCCAAGAACTTGCTAGAACTGCGTTTTATCATCAACGGAACATAGCCAAGCTTCTTAAGATGCTCTCACTTCATGATGCAGAAAAATTAATACATGCCTTTGTAACTTCCAGACTGGATTACTGCAATACCCTCCTTTCTGGTTGCCTGTCTGGATCCTTACATAAACTTCAGCTGGTACAGAATGCAGCAGCCAGAGTTCTCACAAACACTAAAATATTTGATCACATTACACCGGTCTTATCCTTCCTTCACTGGCTTCCAGTTAAGTCTTGGATTGACTATAAAATACTGCTATTAACCTATAAAGCACTGAATGGCCTTGCACCAGAATACATGTATGACCCACTGCCTTACTTCTGGTTGCCTGGCGATTGGATGGAGAGTCGGCATCGGCTTGTCATCACCTCCCTGCTCCCCGGTTGTGTCTCAAATCTTATGATTTGGACAATGTGACTTGGCACTTAGCCATCTCTCCGACTTGACACTCCCTGCCGGCCCCTGGAGGATGGGCTCCTCCTTTGAGTCTGGTGCCTCCCAAGGTTTCTTCCTTCTAGGGAGTTTTTCCTTGCCACTGTCGCCTATGGCTTACTCACTGGGGGCTTTGGGTGGGGATGCTGCAAAGCGCATTGAGACAATGTAATGTTATGTTAACGCACTATGCAAGAAATTTGTTTGTTGTTAGTGCAAATCCCAGTGGATTCTAGTGGACAACTTGCGCTATCTATATAGGTTGTGTGTTTGGTACTGCATGTCTGCCTTGTATTTTAAAAATTGGTTTTCATCCACCTAACTCTGGAAAGCACATTTGTTTATGTACATTATATTACTGAAGAATTATGTTTGAATATATCAATATTATGCTAATAAACAAGCCCTGTTTTCCATAATATTTAACTATAATTGTTCAAAATACAGCTTCAGAAGCAATTAAATTGCGGTAATCCCATATGCTGACTGCATAGGACGCACTGGTGAGTTTGTACTTGTCCATGGTGATGACTGGCAGGGCACAATGTTCTCCGCCATCACAGTGGTCTTTTTCAGACTGATGGTCAGACAGAAGTCCTTGCAGGCCTGACCAAACCCATCCATCAGACTCTGGAGGTCCTGCTGTAAGTGGGTTCCGACTGCTACATCAGCAAACAATAGGTCTCTGATGATGGACTCAAGCACTTTGGTCTTGGCTTGAATATTTTGGGCACATAATGAGAAGACAGGAGTCACTGTAGAATGCACTATTTTTGGGAAAGGTTGAAGGCAAAAGGAAGAGGGGACTGCAGAAGATGAGATGGATAGACAGTATAGTGGAAGCACTTAACATGAATTTTGAGAGGTGATGGAGGACAGGGTGGCCTGGCAAGCTGTGGTCCATGGAGTCGCGAAGAGTCGGACACGACCGCGTGACTAAACGTTTTGGGGAGGTTATGTGAAGAAAGTCATTTTTGTTACCTCACTATGGTACCGCCCACACATCAACCTCATGAACTTGAAGCTCTGTCCACCTGTCAAAATCAAATAGTTTGAGAAAAGCATAATCTGTATTCTCCCTGGAGAAGCAATTGATATACATTTGTTCCTTACCATACCTCTGAGATTCTTTTTGCTTAGTGCCCTTTGATGACCCTGCCCACTGCGATGCCCTTGACAGTAGCCTGCGGGAGCTGCAGGTATGTGTGTGCCACCAGTGGAAGCCGATGGCCTTTTAATCCTGTCCTCACCGTGCCCTCATCACCACCCAGATGTGTGCAAAGCTGCCATGGTGATCAACAGGCCTCTTTCAGAGCAGGAGGACGACATCAGCGAGCTTCTCGACGTATGAGGTGATCGCTGTCACGCACCTGTTTCTTACTTTCCATTTGCCCTGTTCTCTAGCTATGAGTGAAGACGAGCAGCTCGCTAGTCCTAGTTGGTTGGTTGATACTGGTGTACCTGTACTGTGGGGTTCAGTGTGTGTGTGAGACACTGCCTCTCTCCTCACAGCTCTTTGAACGGGATCTGCAGCAGCTGCAGAAACAGCCAGTAGCCCTGGAGTATGAAGGAGTCTCACAGCTGCTGGAGGGAACTGGGAAGGTTCTGGGTGGTTTTTTTTCCTTGGAGTGAGAAGATGTAAATGGACAAGGTGCAGAGCCCCGCATTCTCTCTTGTATGAATTTACAAATAAAAACTTTGTTTTCTTTTAATAATGGTTTTTCCATCAAATTAATGTATATTACAACAATTTAATTCCTTTTCAAGTTATATTTTGGTTTAACCATGTTATTGAACTACTCCATTAAAAATACATGTACATTAATCAGACATCACCTTTGAAGTGTTTTTTACAGGAAAAACAAAACTTGTTTACAGGTTTATTATTGGTATATTCAGACATAATTATTTGCTCATTTGTATATAAACTAATATGCTCACCAAGGAGAGGTGGATGAGAAGTGATTATATGAGCTGACAAGCAGCTCTGATTCTAACATGGTAGCCAGTTGAAGCATTATTTACCATTTCACTATTGTAAAATTCCAGCATAGTTAAGATCACTCATTACAGCCAGCGGCAGCTTTCAAGGTTTCCCAAACTGGATCTGTTGACGCCAGCATAAACTGGTATCACTTCTAACAGATATCCCAGTTTAAAAGCTTATGAAAATTACTTATGAGTTTCATTAATATTCAATGTGATTTCTCAACTATTTCTAATCCAGCGTTTTATAGGTGAATACACTGCACTACTGCGTGACCCCACTCTCTCCCATATGAATCCGCTGGTGCCCCTTTAGGGATCCTAATACACTGAAGCTGTTCCCACACTGGGAGCACTGGTAAGGCCGCTCCTCTGTGTGAACCCGCTGGTGTTTCTTTAGATTTGCTAATCGACGGAAGCTCATCCCACACTGGGAGCACAAGTAAGGCCGCTCCCCTGTGTGAATCCGCTGGTGTGTCTTTAGGTTTTCTAGTCGGCTAAAGTTCTTCCCACAATGGGAACACAGATAAGGCCTCTCCCCTGTGTGAGTCAACTGGTGTGTCTTTAGGGGTCTTAAATGCATGAAGTTCTTCCCACACTGGGAGCAATGATAGGGTTTTTCCTCTGTGTGAATCCTCTGGTGTTTCTTTAGGTCTCCTAAATGACTAAAGCTCTTCCCACACTGGGAACACTGGTAAGGCCTCTCCCCTGTGTGAATTCGCTGGTGTGTCTTTAGGCCTCCTAATTCACTGAAGCTGTGCCCACACAGAGAACATTTGTAGGGTCGCTCTCCTGTGTGAATCCGCTGGTGTGTCTTTAGGTTTACTAATTGACTGAAGCTCTTCCCACACTGGGTGCACTGGTAGGGCCTCTCCCCTGTGTGAATTCGTTGATGTTTCTTTAGGGATGCACACTCATTGAAGCTCTTCCCACACTGGGAGCACTGGTAAGGTTTTTCCCCCGTATGAATCCGTTGGTGTCTTTTTAGGGTTCCTAGTTTACTGAAGCTCTTCCCACACTGTGAGCACTGGTAGGGCCTCTGCCCTGTGTGAATACGCTGGTGTGTCTTTAGGTTAACTAACTGACTAAAACTCTTCTTACACTGGGTGCACTGGTAGGGCTTCTCCCCTGTGTGAATTTGCTTGTGTCTCTTTAGGTGTCCAACATGACCAAAGCTCTTCCCACACTGAGAGCACTTGTAGGGTCGCTCTCCTGCATGAATCCGCTGGTGTCTCTTTAGGTTTACTGACTGACTGAAGCTCTTCCCACACTGGGAACAGTGGTAGGGCCTTTCCCCTGTATGAATCCGCTGGTGTATTTTTAGGTGTCCTAGTCGAATAAAGGTCTTCCCACACTGGGAGCACTGGTGGGGCCTCTGCCCTGTGTGAGTTTGTTGGTGTATTTCATGACTGCACTGTATATCAATCCTTTTAGTCTGGGATTCCTGTTGTGCTATTGAAGCGTCTAAACCTGCTTCTTCCAGGGTACTGAGTGTGGTTGTACTGGGCTGAGCAGTACTGGGGCCAGCAGAAGTTGTGAAATGCTGGCTTGTGTTGAGAGATCCAGCCGTCAGCTGTCTGACATACTCTTTAGGGTGAGACCGTTTGATGTGTCTCTGCAGGTAAACCTCCGCTGTGAAGGAGAAGGGACACTGAGCACATGGGAATCCTTGAGAGGATTCCACCGCTCTCATTGCTGGGGACAAGATAGAGACAAGTCAGTCAGTACTGAGATGGGACAGGGTTAACAGAAATAAGAAAAAAGCACGTGAAACACAGATACCTTCTGAAGAGCACTTGTTACTCCACAAGCAGTCAAAGGTCATGCCCAGGTCCTTGGCATAATCTTCCCCATACCACACCAGGAGCTCCTGCCCGGGGGCAATGGGCTTGCAGCAGCGATATAAGATGTTCCCTTTGTGCTGGAAGGCCACCAGGTTCTGCTCCTCCTCATCACGGGCACAGTTCACATACCTGACACACAGCCAGAATGAGTGTGTGCATCAGATAGAGAGGCAGACATGACCAGAATACATACCATATGTATGTATGTATTACTGCAACACGGACAGACGCTCAGTAATGCTGTCATCTCACCTCATCCAGTTGGAGTGTGTTTCTCTCCTGGCGTCAATGTATGTCTCACACTGTTTGCCCTTATAAACCTGAAACCACAGGCCTGTGAGTTATAGACATCACCCCACTTAAGTTATGCCATTACAGAACTTTCAATTGATCAGTCAGATGCCTGACTATATTCCTTCAGATGTACAAAAGGCTAATGCGACCTGTGTTCTCAAGGCTGTAAAGTAATAAGACAACGTGAATTACTCATTAGGTTATATATACACCTTCCTCACTGATGCATGCTAAGTCTCACCACCCAGGAGTAGCCGCTGTCAATGGCCTGCTCTTTGTCCATGACTTCTCCTTCATAGGGACCGTAATGCACTCCTCTGGGCACAGTCTGCCCCTGGCTGAACACCCCTTGGCCTGCTCCAGGGATGCTGGATGTCTGAACCTCTAAACCAGGGGGTAGGGTAAGGAGGGCCCTGCCAGGGATCCCCATGACTGCAGGAGAGTCAGAGATGAAGACAGGAGGTCCATGGACCTCACACTGCTCAGTGAAGGAGGACTGGCAATCCTCACAATCTGATGGAGAAAAAACAGGAACAAGGATTATACACAGTAACAGAGTAATACACAGTAACAGAGTAATACACAGTAACAGAGTCACTTTCCCATCATAGGAACATTTTTAAGGAACCAGGAACTTCCGTTGTGTTCCACCGCCGGACCTCAACCTGACTGTAATTCCTGAACCGTGTTTAGCTCCTGCTCTGGGGTAGGTACTTCATTCAACTAGTATCTACTGCAGTGGAGTTTATACTGATAAACTTACCAGATGGCTGACCGCAATCCCCCACTCTAACTTCTAAGTTACACAAAAATATTTGGAAAAGAATTAGTAGTGGAACAAAAATCGAGCAGATAGAATTAATTTTGTATTTCGGTGACATTAAAAGCATTAATGAATAAGTTTTTTAAGATTAGTGGAATAATGTTACATCATTATTTTGTGGGAAATGAAAGATCGATCTGCTGGTTAGATTTAAAAGCATAGACTGAAGGTGGAGCAGACCATAATAAACCGTATCATGGGCTGGTGTTTTGAGATGTCTTCTAACTGGAGTTGCTACCCGTCCCATTTTGAAGCAGTACAGGACACAATTTCCCCCCCGTATTTTTGGACCATGGAATCGATCCCCCACCCCTAACGAAGTAATAAATAACTAAAACAAGGACTACATCATCCTCCATTCTTTTGGGGTGGTGGTGCAGCTTTGTCATTTGTGAACTGACGTGTGAAGTTTATCCTATGAACCTTTTCAATCTCCCATTCCTACTTAGCATGAAGGTCACATGAAGCAACATGTGAAAGTGGTCAGGATAGACAAGGAACCTTGGAGGGAAAGCGCATTATGATGACCACAACCGAGAGAGAACACCACGTGGGTTTGTTATAATGTGGTACATCCTTCAGCCATGAACCACTCACACAGGTAATCATCATCTCTGGGCTCCTCTCCCTCAGTGTAGAGTATCTTCGGTGTGCTGCGCAGATTACGACCACGTCTGCAGCCGGTCACGTTCACAGTCTGCTGCCCACACTGCAAGCTCTCTGATATACCTGAAGTGCACAGAGTAACACAACACTGGTGGTTTGAAATGGGAACCAGAAGCACAAACTTTATAACCACTAAATCTACCAAAGCAAATGCAGTTTTGGTTGTACATGTCGGTAGTTGGAACCACCTGGGTTTGGAGGTTTCACACTCAGCTTGCATCTCCTACTATGACTCCCATCCATGTTTCTCAACAGAAGAGAACCAGTCAGCTTCTCCTCAGTCACACCCTGCAACTCTGCATCCTTCATGTTTCATCAGAAAAGAATGACAAGGCAAAATGAGCCATTCATTTCATAGTATTAAAAAGCAAAAAGAATAGCCTGTATATTAGAACAACAGAAAGCAAACAAAAATTATTCTTTTGGGAGGTTTTACTGCTTTCATTTACATCCTTCACCGGTGTTCCCTACAGTTGGTTGCTTTTGAGATTAACACTGAAAAACTAAACGACTTTAGAGAGGACAAATGACAATGGTGAATAGACCTACTGGCACTCCATTTCACCTTGTGGGGGGTGTCGCTCGTAGATCCCCCACCCTCAGATATCAGGTATTCCTGCTCCTCTTTTTTGACCTCACTGACACCCTGCTGGGAAGGTTTCTGGTTCATGCTGTGAAAATTGGCTATTTCAGCTGCAACGAGATGTTGGTATAGCATTTACAGTTAATGGAAACTCTGGCACATCCCTTGCGTTGCGATTTTGGCGTGTGCACATCACATTCACATACAGTCAGGCACCCTGAGTGACCATTCATAGCACAAAGTACATAACTGTTCTAATAACTCCAGAACAACAGGAGACAGAGACAAACAGTAAACTGTGCTTTGAGCAGTTGCCTGTGGGGGACAATGTAGACCCCATGGATTTTCAGTTTATGTATCTCCATATATAATTATGACCAATTACAATAAGTACATTCAGTGTGCACTGGAATAAATAAATAGGCTAATACCTCAAATTAAATAAGACTCACATACGTCAAGTATATTGAGCTTTACGCAGTTCATTGTGGGATAGTGCACAACATGAAATGGTCACTTACTGTACAGTGGAATTATTACAAGTATATCTTCAGGACAGGGTTGGCGACCATTGCGTTAAAGCTTGGTTAATTTCTTGGGCGCACAAGATGTAAAAATGCATTTTTTTCGGGACTTCGCGTGCTCCGCAACAGAGTGGTAATGGGGGTAATAACGGTAAAACAAATCAGGTCAATCTGACAAAAGCTGTGTTTTTTACTTTGTTTCAGTGATATTCTAAGTAATTGTGACTCGTGGAGATTAAATAATGGGGGGAAAGGATGTTTTTGTTTGAGCGCGGTTTACACACTCAAGAATTAAAATGGGCAACTTTATAATTGTCTGGTCGCTAGCGACACTTTTTTTGCAAACAAATTATCATAAATCATTAATTTTGCTATAAGTTTCGTAGTAAATTGTGATGACATACAGTGGGAAGAGCCTCTACACTGAATCATGAACCCCGAAAAGCGACCCGATGTCTGTACTCAATGGCTGTGTAGATATATACAAATACAAAACAGATAATACATTTACCTAGTGTTGGATGATTTTGAGTGAAATACAGGCATATATCGGTCAGTTAAGTTATAGGCATAATCGTGTTTAATAGAGGTAGCTACTAGCCTGAGCACCAGATGGCGAATATTATAATAAGTAGCACTGAAATCTGCGTCGCAGGACGGTCTAGTACGCAATCCTAGGCGAAACGGGGATACCTGGGGACAGGGGACATGATGCTGCCTCACGCTTCACAGGGCAGGGGCACGAACACTGAAAAGCCACCGCAGTTACTACCCTTGCCAGTAATAATTTCTCTTTCCTAGCTGCTTTGCCTCGTCTGAGGAACTCATGCCCAAAGCCCATTACTTCCTGTGACCTCCATCAAGCCCACGTTCCTACGAGTAATATGTAATGAAATATGTAAAATACATTAGAAAGATATCTATAACTGACGGACTTTCCGCAAACTTCAAAACTAACAAAATTAGCACTTAGAACTATGAAACCACCAAAAACATCTTACCGTGCCGCTATTGTAACTGGAAAGTTATTTTATGTAACAGTATGTTCCCGAGTATCTTTCCCGAGTCCAGATTAAACCCAAATGTATCCTAAACCGCCGCCCACTTCTGTTACCCGATTTGCAGGACGCATGTGCACCGTTTCACGCATGCGTACACCTCACCACGTAAGGTTCCTGACCGGCGTCTGCACCGCGCACGCTGTTTTCATGTGGTGTGGTGTCGCGTCCTTCTGCTAAGATTCATCGTACACGTAGATTCAATTTCTGAGTTATGTTATGCTCCTTGTGTCTATTCGTGTGTTTTGGTGGATGTGTCCCCTTTTGTCTGCTGTGCAGCAAGGACGGCCCGGCCACACAGGAATTGCTCTTATTCTGGTTCTCTCTTTACTCCAGCTGGCGCAAAAATCAGTAACACACAGTCACACACACACAATATTTTCCTTTTCTGACAAGAATCTTTAATAATAATTATTATTATCTTCTTATTACTGTGATACTATCATCTTTTTCTACACATTCTAGTATTGAACCAAATCCTATCATGCTGTGGTAATATTAGGCCATGAGCCATTAAATCTGACACCCAGGCCTATGTACTATTTTCTATAAAGCACTCAACAATAAAACTATTCTCTTCCACATTTTATTCGCAGACAGTAATTGGAGTGCAATTTTGTATCTACAAAAACCTCCTATCAACATGCAGGCATTTTTTTTACTTTTATAAATTTGATCATATAGGCCTACTTTCCATATTCTACAATTGGCTAAATATTACATATGAATGCTATTAACCGACAAAGGATAACAAAAGCATTTATTTCACACATTTGCGGTACATCACAAAGCTGAGATTAGGCAACAATAATTAGCGAAATACACATTTAATTAACAGTCTAGCTGGCACAAAAAACAGCAACACACAGTCACAATAGTGTATTATGCGACTGCAAGTTTCAGATCTGTGTAGCATATAGTGCAGAATGATTATATCTTTACTAACCTAAAACAGGTAGAAGAAGGTTTATTACAATTTAGGGTAATTTCGTGTCAGATCAGATTTTGCACTGTTACATATTTTAGGGTTTTTAAAGTTACCGAAATTTTAATTCACAATACCATAACTCTATTTTGATTTTACAGTATTTAAATTCTTCGTCTAACCGTACTGTGCTGTTGAACAGTGAACTCAAGAGCGCAGCTGTGCAACTGGACACTGCATGCGACCCGACTCCATACCGCAGCTGTGAATCTGGTCAGCACGCGACCTGACTCGAAAGCACAGCTGTACAACAGATAGCGAAGGGCAGCTGGATAGAGGGTGACTATCTTGGTGAGGCTTTTGGATTTTTTAACCTGCCTTACAGATCCACACACAACTGTACAATAGCCTTGTCTACTCAAGTGTCTTTGTTGTGTGACATACGTTACACTTAAGTCAGCGATCGTCAGTGATGTTCAGTCACCCCTTATTCATTGCGACTTTCCGCATAGCGGTTTTGATTTACTGCGAGGTCGACAGTTTTGTGAAAGCCGTAGGTGACACACAAAAAGTATAGTAGCATGAAATACCTGTAGAGTACTGGTTTGGAGGACGCCAGTTGTGTTTACGGCAGCCTCTCACTGATATATCACAGTGATCTTGTAATGACCTTTCTATCTTGAATTTCGCCTACCTTTTCTCTTCGCTCCTCGAGTTTTGCTCGCCAGGTGCGACATTTTTCCAGAACGCGTGGGGTCTGCGCCCCAAGCCCCCGCAATGTATAAGGGTAAACTGTACATGACTGCTTGCGTCCGTTGTCAGATCATAAACCTGTTTTTACCGATGTGCTTATGCACATCTGAATTCCATTAAACTTTAAACCACTTCTCCAGTACAGGGTCAGATGGTCTGGGTCACATGATTGTCCCCAGCAGTGTAGGACACACGCACTACACGAACGCTGCAGATGCCACTCTGCCCATCTACATGTCTCTACATGGCAGGACACACAAGAGGTTTACCATACAAACTCCAGGAATACAGATAGTGTGACGTAATGCATTTAATGCATGATTGTAAACATAAAGGTATATTAACAGGGGCTGGTAAGTCACAATGGCTCAGTATGTAGCACACTCCTTGAACCTCCAAGGTTGGAGGTCAAAGCTCACCTGTATGGTTCTCCCCAAGTCACATGGATTTGCTCCTGCACTAGTGCACTTACATTAATTATCATAAATTGCCCATAGTACATGCACCCTACACAGTACCTGCATCCCGTCCAAGTTCTGCCCCACACTGCCCCTTCCCGGATGAACAGAAAACAGCAAAAAGATCTCAGTGGCTCACTCTGGAATGCGGACTAGCAGATAAAAGAAGTGTCAAATCAGGCCGGGAGTCAGGAAACCTAGAAGTGAACACGGAGTTAATAAATTTGAACATTGCTTAAGATCACTCAGGCGCAAACATGCCTCCACGTCAGTGAAGACAAATTCCACGATGAGCCGCTAGATGGCGCTGTGGTCACAGCACACCAGGGGTCCCGAGCTGTGTCGAGCTCTTCGAGGATTTTGTGTCCTTCACGTTGCTTCCAGACACCAGAGACATACATGTTAAGTGAGCCGGTAGCAGTGAAGTGCCTTTAGTGTACTGTTGTTTTGGATTAGGGATTAGGGTTAGGAGTGCGAGTGGGCACCAGGCTAAGCACATACAGCAGGTCTGCAAAAGGGGCGGATCTTGTAAAGTTATTTTTGTTTTTCAGCATTAAAAGCTTAATTTGTAATTACACAGTTAATTATCCTGCCTTCAGAGTATGTAAATGTGACTCTACCACATTAAAATGGAGAGCCGGGTTCAAAGGTCACACTCATTCTCAGGTCTGAGTTGTGAAGAATTTCACAAACGGGAAAGGGTAGTGTGACACCTTAGGCCATTTGCACCAGGTCGGAGCCCCTGATGTGGATCACGCCAAGGACCTGAGCATCGACTTTCACTCCTTGTGGTGTAACAAGTATTGTTCAGGTGTGTTTTTGTAGTGCATTACCTGCACTCGTGACTCACTTGCTGTCTTTCATTGGTTATATTTCTGCAAAATGTTTATTGAGAGAAGGAAAGTAAGACCATTTTCTCAGACATCTGTGTGAAGGTTTACTGCTTCACCTAAAGAAAATAGTTATTGCTTTCCTCTCTGAAGAGTTCACATTTGTATGAATGCGAAATGAGCAGCGTGCCCAGCTCCAGTAACACAGCAGATGCAGACTGGTCAAAACAAACACCAGAATGATCTTTTAATGGGACGTTATGACCGGTAGGTACAGGAAACAGGTGTAGGGATGTACTGGAAAACATGCAGTGGCGGCACTAGGAATCCACACCAAGATCAGGGCCACCTACAGTGAACAGGCATCTGCAGGCTGCACTGCCATCATCTCGCAGACTGAGATGGATAAACATGGATGCGCACATCTTCCCTAAATTAGGAAAAATCCCATTCAAACATCCTTATTCCTACCTAGAGGAGCCCCCTCTCACATCAACTGTAGAATCAGCAGAGCAAGCGGGATTAGCGGCGGAGGAAAAGCTGGTGAAGTGCGTTTGAATGACTCTCTCAAACACTCTCAAGGCATAAGAAGGGCCCAACACGAGTACACGAACACATGGGGAAAAAGAAAAGGCACATGATTTATTCAAAATCAAAGAGAAACATTACAAAGCCAGCAGTCGTTTGACATGCTTTTCCTAGACAGACAAACGATGCACTAATGCTGTTAATGCCACAGGGCAACGAGAATTTTAAATTAGAATATTTTAAAATTACAGATTGGCATATTGCTACCAGTTAGAATGGAGACTCGGGCCAGGCTGGCTACACTGACATAACCTCCCCAAGCCTGGCTACAGAAAATCCCAAATGCATTTCAATCCAATGAAGGAACCCACGAGTGTCACAAAGCAGCAGGTGACCTTTGGCCTAAGGTCAAGGTCACAGAGACCAGGTTTAGACGTCTGTTCTGCCCGGCTCTAGACGAGGCCTCCACTTGACAGGAGGTCAATGGCAGAGAGGACCGGAGGCACCCCTAGAGGATGTCAATGGTAGAGCTGAGTCACGTGAAGTGAAACAGCTTCTCCCCAAACAGCAGAACAGGCCTGAACAGGCATCCCTCCCCACCCCAGCAGGGTGAGGCCACTTTAAAGGAATGAGGTCCTCAGAAGATTCATGAACATACTCACCACTGATCTACACAAGCACCACACCCCCAAACCCACCTCAGGGGGATCTGACAGTGAAGTTCAGCTATTTCAGCCATTAAGGAACAGAAAACCCAAGCAGTCACATCTGGGGTCTACCCCAGCTTCCAGGAATGTCATCCGTCTTCCCAAGAGCTTCAGCCCAGTCCACTGCCAGCACCATTTTGAAAGGTAGCAACAAGAATTAACACCTCGTTCACTTAAAAAAAATGTGCGTGACCTCGTCAGCTGCCATCCAATCAAAAGCGTTCCTGTTTCCAGGTGAAGATGTGTGGCTAGTGGGCTTGGCAGGGGCAAGGGGTGGCGAGATCCAAAAGTTCGAGAGATGGCCAATCACAAGGTTGGAGGGAGGGGTTGGTGGTGCAGGAGGCGGGGCCCATCACTCACTCTCATCGGGATCCTGGGGGTCCATGATCTTCACATGCGTAAATGGAAAGAGCCCCCTCCGGCCGTTTACCTCACCCTCCCATTGGCCGCTGATGTTCATCCGTGTCACCTTGACAATGTCCCCCACCTGGGGGTGAAAGACACATGCAGAGATTGGTGGGGTGTTTCGATCTGAGTGCTGAACTGAGTCACACACTCCACCAGAAGCCATATCGGCCCCAAGAAGCTGTGGATTTAACATTTTCTCCAGAATGTGAGAGTTGCAAGTATTCTATCTGCAGTGACTCGCCACCTGAGCTTTGCCTTCTTCAGTCTGGCTAGCCAGTGAGCTAAAGGACCAGACCAAATACCCTATTTGGTGACATCACCTGTACAATGGGTTCACGCTACGCAAGTACAGGTGCTGCTCTGGTTCAGGAACCATTCAAAGGCCAGAAGCCTACCACCGACAACAAACAGAGACAATAGCATGGGGTCCCTGGTCACTTAATAGCCTTACTGCATCAGTCACACGTGCACGGTGTGGTTTAGGGTGAGCGCAGAGTCGACGAGAGGGGCAGAGTAACACCCCTCAAACCAATGCCTATTAAACAACTTTGGTGTCACTCTTGAGCAGAATGACAGGTATCCAGCCCCCCATTCCAATTCTTCTATTTCAGATCCAAGGTATTTTCTGGGGGGGGGGGGGGGGCGTCACTGAAGATGCCTCCAACCCAGCCCATCCAGGCCTCATAGCCATGAATAACCAGACAACATCGTGTTTGGTCACCCAGGGCAGTGGCGTCATCAGGGACGCAACACAAGAGACCAGCTGGGACCCTAGAAACACTCATAACTTTCTATCCGCTTTAAAACCAACCATGAAGCAAAGACGGAGCAAAGGGGTGACTTCATTTTTGCTTAAATTCAACAAGGATATTAGAAGTAACTACTTCTGCACTTTCTAGGCAGGAAACTAATGACTGACTGGCAGAAGGGATCTGTCCAGTACATCAAGGGATATCAGTATTAGTGAATAGGGAGGCGGGGGGATCATTACCTACAGAAATAATCAGTGGTCCCAACCTTCACATGAACTGCTCTAAACTAATTGTTTATTTACGATAAAAAAATAAATGGCGTGTAAAAGATTAAGCGGCAAATTCTCTGCAGCACTGCCATGGCTACAGCGCCACCTACCTCCAGCGCCAGTGCAGTTTTGTCGTAGGCACAGGGCACCCGCTTCTGAATGGCCTTGGCTATGATGGGGCCGTTCTGCATGGAGGGCAAGGGTCCAGGGCCCTGTGGCAGCGGTGAGGGCGTCTGCGGCTGTGCGTAGGCGTGGGCAGGCTCGGGGACGCCATAGCTGTTGGAGATGCGGGAGGTGTGCCCGGCGGGCAGGGTGCCGGGGTGGGCAGCTGGCCGGGGCAGCTTCTCCACGTAGGGCACGGGGATCATGCCCACGCGGCCCTCTTTGTTCCGGGCACTCCACCACTGCTCCTCCGGCTTGTCCAGGATTACCAGAATCTCCCCCTTGCGAAAGGGCAGGTCCTCTGCATCATTGCCGGTAAAGTCATACAGGGTGCGCACATACTCCAGGCTGTCGTCGGAGACAGTGGGTGGGGCCCCGGGAAGGCCACTGGCGTACCTGGGCCAGAGGGGGAACACACAATTACATCTTGGAAACGCGCCCCATGGCTGGGGCCGCTCACTCCTGCACAAGACCTCACCTGGGAACCCATTGCATAAAGGGAGGGGCCTTCGTGTAAACGTAACACCGCAGGACTATTAACGGGACTTTGAAGAATGCGGGAGGGACGCGCCTGGACACGCGGCCAGTTTGAACCACGCCAAGCACAAGTATGCGGCTCGATCTTTGCCGACACGGATCCCCGACACGTCGGAGCGAATCGGCCGGCGCCCGGAACGCTCCGCACGAAGCCGAACCTCCCCGCGCCATGCAGCCGCGCATCGTACCCGGGCCTGGGTCACAGCTCATTCCAGTAAACGCTAACTAAATTAACCAGTTATACCACCAACACCATGCACCTCAACCATTCAATGTGCTCCGTGAATACCGTGGCCCCTCACTCACCTGCTAGCCGGTTCGATCAGGGTGGTGGTGTCCAGGTAGTGGATCTTGTAGAAGTCGAGCAGCGCGGCCAGGTGGTCGAACTCCTGGTCCCCGATCTTGAACCTCTTGCTGGGTAGCGAGTTGATGATGTAGTGCGACACCTTGGAGTTCTCCGACACCGACAGCACGTAGTCGCCCGGGCAGGTAGACGAGTCCCGCACCAGGAAGGTGCCATGCCGCTGGCCCTGCAGGCGGTTCTGTGCCTCCTGCCGCGACACCGGGCCGAAATACCAACTGGACCGGTCCGACGAATCGAACCGTGCCGAAGACATTCTCGGGAGGGGGGACGAGCGCAAAACGCTAAGGAAAATGAAATAAGGGGGAAACTACAGGTAGCGGAATGGGACCGGATGGGTCACACGCTGGGGCACCCCATGGAAGCGGACGGATAGTCCGTCTGCGGCTCAGCGCCGTACGGCTTCAGGCGTCATGCAGACCCCCAGACGCCGCGCTGCGGTGACGGGGACGCTCCCACCACCCTGGCTCAGCTTCCCCTTTTACGCACCTCTTCCGAAAAAGAAGAGAAAAGTAGCAGATAATGAAACAAGGTGTCCCTGGTCGGTACGGCTTACTCCAGCCCAACGACCTCCATGCCGCTACAGCGGAACAGCGACTCGGTGCTGATTGTACAACAATACGGAGCCGAGTCGGCCGAAAGGCGTCCGAAATACCTTCCCTTCTGCCCCCACCCCCGACTGCTACAGACAGGAACAAAAATGGCGGCCCTCAACACGTATTCACACTCGGAAAAGGCGTGCTGTGCAGCCGCGGATCCAAAAGCGGTTCGGTCAGCAGCTCAGGCGGAGCTCGGTTACACGGCAGAGTCGGTTCGGTCCTGGGCGGTCGGCTCTCTTTCAGAGGTCTTTCGCCGTGTTGATGGTCGGCTCTCGACTCCTGGCCGAGGTGGTGAGAAAAATGGCGGCCGGAGGGCGGGTCCCGGTGCGTGTGCGCGTGCGCGGGACGCGGCGTTGACGCCTCGCGGCGGCTGCATCCTCGCGAAGGCATTAACCCCTCAGCGCCGAGGCGTCAGCTATTGCTCTATGTCTGGAATTTTCCGCCGTCTGCGTGTGATAGAATAGCATAGAGAGCTTTATTGTCATTGCTCTACAGCACGAGATTAAGCTGCCTTTTCCTGTTCGACACTAATAATTCGGAGAAAAAAAGCACTGAACAAAGTATAAAATGTAAAAGTGTAGTTATGCACGAAATATAAAATTGTAATGTGTGCACTTCCAGATATACATTGAGCAAAGGAATATACTTATATATAAGTGGATATTTCCACACTGATACATATAACATTTTCCCATTCATCCAGTTTACATACTGCCAGGGCCGCCAGCTTTGGTCAGCTGGCAAAAGTGAGACAAGTCTGCTCACATATGTACACGCATTTACATTTATGTAACAGAATTTGTAATATGAATTTACCGTAAGATTTCTTGCGAGAGCTTGAGTCAGAAAGTGTGTCCCGCCAGATTTGTGAGAGTTGGCATCCCTCCATACTCCTGCATGCTGGCATGCTTGCAGTGTTGTGATTGTTATTATTGGACGGAAACACTGAGGAACCTCATTCCTTTAACACGGCACTGAGTCATTTTTATTGCATAGAAGAACATCATTGTAGAGACATTATTGTTGTTGCACATGTACTGGTGAAAGCTGGAAACAGGAGCTCAGGAGCGCAGAGGTCTCTGGAATGCAAAGTTCACCCTAATGGTTGTGGGGTAGAAACTCTTCGTAAGCCTGGAGGTGCAGGATTTAACGGACCTTTACAAAAATGTGATGGCAGCGGTTGGATGAGTCTGGCAGAGACACCTGATGTGAAGGTAACTGTGTATTTATGACCTACTGGACTGACCTGGAGACACTCTAGAGCCTGTTTATTGACCACAGAGCAGACGGCTAACCGTGCTGAGATGCCATAACTATAAGAGATTATTTCAAAAACTTCCAAAGAAAACGTCCAAAAATTACACTGTGTTCAAAGTGGGACCATCACAAATTTCAATCCTGGAGGCTTCATCAACCTCCCTCCCCATCTCAGTCATGGAGCCTCAAGCCAATGTATTCTGTAGTGGGTGGGGGGGGGTCAGGCTGTAGCCCATCTTCTGTATATTTTGGAATAAACAGGTTTCGAATCACGCTGAGGGCCAACATCGGAGGGGCAGTCTGGTGGCTACGTCAGGCCTGTTTCTTTGGAGCTGGTGACAGACCCCCCTTTTCACTGCAAGAAGAGGTGGTAGAAAGATGGAGATGCTCCCTGGCTTTGGTCAGGTGGTGGGGGGGGGGGGGGGTTCATGTCAACGAGCCCCGAAACTTTCTGAGCGCATGTAGGAAGAAGCGAATGGAATGTGGCTCGCAAATGAAATGCTTAGCATAGAATGCAACGTGCTGTACAGACACGTGTGTAGCTGTTAGCCTGCCGGGGAGACCTGCAAGCAGGACATGTGTTTTTACACATTCATGTTTGCCACGCGATACGAAGCACGCTAAGAGACACACACAGATACACACACACAGACACACAAGGACAGGCAGACACACACAGATACACACACAGACACACAAGGACAGGCAGACACACACAGATACACACACAGACACACAAGGACAGGCAGACACACACTCAGACACAGGGGTAAAGAGATGCACAAAAAGACACACACACAGACAGACACACACACTCAGACACAGGGACACAGGCACACACATGGATACACAGTTAGACACAGAGTCACATCCAAAGACATACAGTCAGACACATGCACACACCAACACACAGTTAGACACACAATCAGACAAACACAGACACAAAGACAGAAGAACCCACAGATGCACAGTCAGACACACACACACACACACACACACACACACACACACACACACAGATACAGTCAGACACACACATAGATACACAGTCAGACACACACACACACACACAGATACACAGTCAGACACACACATACACACACACAGATACACAGTTAGACATACAGACACATAGTCAAACACACATAGAGAGACACACAGACACATAGTTAGAGACACAGTCAGACACAGACACACCCACAGACACACAGTCAGACGGACCAGACAGACACACAAACACAGACACACAGTCAAACACAAAGAGACAGTTTGGACACACAGAGACACAGACACACCCCCAGAGACACACTCAAACACACAGACACCTCACACCACTCTCTGCCTGTTTCCCCTGCTGCCTTCACCACTGCCTGCTCACTGCCTCACTGGGTCAGTGTGACCTGCATCAGGGATCCAGGAGGCACTAATCAGTATGCTGTGTGGGTCCATCGACACCATTTTGGCCCACATTGTGCCGCAACTTTGCTCATCCTGCCCCCAACCCCCCATTTGGTCAGAACCTCTTGTCCTCTATATCTTTAACTCATTAAACAAATGTCATATGTGCACAGAATATTCTGGAAAATAATGCACAAAAGCAGAAGTTCATCACCGGGGCAATACAGTGACCTGATTGAGACCGAGCTGCAGAGCAGCCAGGTCTATGTAGGTTTTCCATGAGGACTGCATGTGCATCTGTTTGACTGTAATTATTACATTGTTGGGGACCAGATTTCCTCACAATGTAATAAAAACCTGCAACATTTTACCTCAATCTCAATTTTCTAGAAATCCATGAATGCGCTTCTGATTATGGTTATGGTTAGGGTTAGGGTTGTCATAGTTGTTATTAGGTTTATACCTATAGAAATGAATGGATAGTCTCTACATTGATATCCTCCTAAAAAGGCTGCTCACTACTCAGTTATGCCCCTCCCTCTCATGTGGCTGTGTGTGGGTGGTCCCTTCATACCCTTCCCTCTCATATGGCTGTGTGGGTAGTCTCCTTTATGCCCCTCCCTCTCATGTGGCTGTGTGGGTAGTCTCCTTCATGCCCCACCCTCTCATATGGCTGTGTGGGTAGTCTCCTTTATGCCCCTCCCTCTCATGTGGCTGTGTGGGTAGTCTCCTTCATGCCCCACCCTCTCATATGGCTGTGTGGGTAGTCTCCTTCATGCCCCTCCCTCTCATATGGCTGTGTGGGTAGTCTCCTTTATGCCCCTCCCTCTCATGTGGCTGTGTGGGTAGTCTCCTTCATGCCCCTCCCTCTCATATGGCTGTGTGGGTAGTCTCCTTCATGCCCCTCCCTCTCATGTGGCTGTGTGGGTAGTCTCCTTCATGCCCCACCCTCTCATGTGGCTGTGTGGGTAGTCTCCTTTATGCCCCTCCCTCTCATATGGCTGTGTGGGTAGTCTCCTTCATGCCCTTCCCTCTCATATGGCTGTGTGGGTAGTCTCCTTCATGCCCCTCCCTCTCATATGGCTGTGTGGGTAGTCTCCTTCATGCCCCTCCCTCTCATATGGCTGTGTGGGTAGTCTCCTTCATGCCCCTCCCTCTCATATGGCTGTGTGGGTAGTCTCCTTCATGCCCCTCCCTCTCATGTGGCTGTGTGGGTAGTCTCCTTCATGCCCTTCCCTCTCATATGGCTGTGTGGGTAGTCTCCTTCATGCCCCTCCCTCTCATGTGGCTGTGTGTGGGTGGTCTCATTCACATCCCTCCCTCTCACACAGCCGTGTGTGTGTGGTATACTTCACGCCCCTCCATTTCATGTGGCTGTGTATGGGTGGTCTCCTATTCCATCCCAGACTCAGCGGTGAGGTGGGTTTCTTGCTGCCTTCTGGGCTCAGTGGGAAAACTAAGGAATTCTACTGAAGAAGCACTGATTTGAAGTTTTGTGGATATTTCCATAGCTGTGCCCATACTGTATCTGTTTTGTTCTTCTATGCTCTGGATCAGAAACCTGCCACCTAATTACCTCCAATAGGATGCCAAAATCGGCCACAGTTAGAATATCTAAATTGAGCGTACAATCCCATGACCTCCAAAACTGTGACCATCTTGAGTCATAGTTTCCATAGGAACAAGGAACACCAAAGCAGTTTATCAGTCTGGTTAAAAATCCAAGCACGAGGCATGCAGTGCTACAAGGCTTTAATATAACAGAATTGTGTGTTTGCCAGTTGGTGGCCAGCTTAAAGCCATAGTTATGCTACCAGTATCCAGTGCATAAATGTGAAAAGGAGTATTTACATCACTAACAGAACATAGACATCCCCAAACATCCTGTGTTTCCCAACCCGGTCCTTGGGAACTCCCAGACAGTTAGCGTTTTCGCTCCCTCCCATCTCCCTGCCAGACAGTCCACATTTTTGCTCCCTCCCAGCTCCCTGCCAGACAGTCCACATTTTGCTCCCTCCCAGCTCCCTGCCAGACAGTCCACATTTTGCTCCCTCCCAGCTCCCTGCCAGACAGTCCACATTTTGCTCCCTCCCATCTCCCTGCCAGACAGTCCAAATTTTGCTCCCTCCCAGTGGATTGCCTGGAGGTCCCCGAGGACCAGTTTGGGAAATACTCCCCACACTAACCCATACTCTGTATGATCTGTAAGTGCCTCCTTAACAGATTATGCATCCTTCATAAAACCTTTAATTCCATGATTGTACATTTAATTCTCACCCTTAGCTTTGTTTCCATGTCTTCTCCTTGTGTGTACGGACTTATTCTAGATACTAAGAATTCTCTTACAGCAATAAGGCAACAAAATATGTGAACTAAAATAAAATGCTAATGTATAACTTGGAAACCCTCTCTAAATACACTAGATGTGTCCATAAAGAGAATGGAAACGTTACATAAGCACTGCCATGCACTCTTCATAAATCATAAAACAAACCCTTTTCCTACCAGTTGCAGAAGGACTTTCCCTGTGGGTCCCACCTTACATTTTGAAATCTTGGCGATAAAATGCACTGGGTGAGGGGGCTCCTCTTTTGTAAGAATTTGGAATATTGGGGCATTTCTCAGCTGAGTGTGAGGCGGCCGGGATGAGGATCGACACCTCTAAGTCTGAGGCCATGGTTCTTGAATGGAAAGGGGTGTATCGCCCTCTCCTGGTGGGAGATGGGTTACTATCTCAAGCAGAGAAGTTTAAGTATCTCAGGATCCTGTTCATGAGTGATGGCTGAAGGGAGCAGGAGACTGATAGTCAGATTGGTGCAGCGTTAGCAGTAATGTGGATGCTGTATCGTTTTGTTGTGGTAAAGAGAGAGCCGAGCCACGATGCAAATCTATCAATTTACCAGCTGATCTACATTCCCACCCTCACCTATGGTCATGAGCTCTGGGTAGTGACCGAAAGAATGAACTTCCTCCGCAGGGTGTCTTTGCTCAGACTTAGAGAGGGTGAGGAGCTTAGACATTTGGGAGGAGCTCAAAGTAGAGCCACTGCATCGAAAGGAGCCAGTTGAGGTGGTTCGGGCATCTATCTTGGATGCCTCCGGGACGACTCCCTAGCGAGGTGTTTCGGGGATGTGCAAATGGGAGGAGACCCTGGGCAGACTCCGAGGAGGACACTCTGAAGAGATTATACAGTGTTGCTTGTAAGTTAGAATTTTCCATATTCTTGCATAAATATGACTTAAAACATCCACAGATCTTCACACAAGTAGGTGAAGAGAACACAGTTGAACAAATGAGACAGAAATATCATACTTGGTCATTGATTTATTGAGGAAAACGATCTAATGTCACACATCTGTGAACCTTTCCTTTTAGTATTTGTTGTGACCCCAACAGAACAACAGAAGACTGTGGGCACCAGGACTCTAAAGACTTGGACTTCTGTTCTCTTGCAAAGATATCATGAGCGTCACACATCCCCTTCCAGCGACCTCGTGACCCCCATGCTCTTCCAATCCATCTGCTGACTTCATAGGAAGAGTCACCAGAGACATCAATGTTGCTGCTTAGGTGGGTAAGTCTCTCGACAAGGGCGACATTCCCCCCGCAGAGAGTACTGATGGCTGTGGATAAGAAGTCATTAAAGGCCCGTAGACAAAGTAAAATCTCCTGCTGGATAAAACGTGTTTTGTCAGAAGTTATACCACTCGCCTCTAGATAACTAAATAAAACGGCCAACTACAACGCCTGGACCGCCCCTATCTCAGATGCTGCCCCAGACTCCAACTCAAACCCCGCCCCGACACCAGGCTTTCCTTCATGAAACCCCGCCCCTTCAAAGTCCCCTGCGCGCCCCATGCAGGAACCATGGATCAGGCCAATTTGCGTTTTACAGCGTGGTTCAGGAAACCTTATTAATATTCATAAGAGAAGCGCTTCCTGATTAGCCAGTGAATGCCTTAGAGCAGCACGTTCAGGTAGCGCTTCTTCATAAATATTAATTATTTATCCAATCACGTAGCCTCTCATGAATATTAATAAGTTTTCCCGAACCACCTCGCAAAAAGAAAATTCGTCATCAGGAGCGGCTGAACCGGAAGCGTAACGTTCAGACACGGCGGACGCAATGGATCCTGGAGGATCGGAGAACGACTGGAGGAGCCTCGCCTTCCGTCAGAAGGTGGTGGCGCAAATGTAAGTGTCTACTCCCGGTCCCGCGTTTACGGGCGGCTGCCGGTTAGTGGAAACGGTAGGTTTTAAAACACCCGCGGATATGTGTACGTTCCCGGGCAACCATCGGGTACCAGGCCGCAGATACGTCCTCGGTTTCATAGTGAGTGATTTGTCCGGAAGATGCACGCGTTTCAGAAAGGGGCAGACGGCTGTTTGCTGTCGTAATGACGCCGCGGGAGTTGGTAGCCGCACATCAGCTTCCCCTGGCCGGCAGGAGAGCTCGCAGGATCCGGTTCTGTACTGCGTCACCCGCAGGGTCCGCGAAAAACCAGCTCCTCCCGAATGCACACACCAACCGAAACACAAAGTAAATATGTTAAAAGTGAGTAACTATTTGCCCTGTACTTCCCGGCGTGGGTTGTGTTTTATAGAAAGCCAGAATGCGTTCGGGTCAGACAGATGTAATAAACTATTAGAAGTAAATGTATGTGTTGTCTGGTGATAAATGTCGTCAATTCCACAACGGTTGGAGACATTTAGAGGTTCCGAGATGCTGTCTTTTTGCGTGGCTGATGATTGTATTTATCATACGCGACTTTGTGGCAATGATGCCTGTCTGTAGGGTCGCCCCTGGATGTTCTGGTGCCCCAGGCGAGATTCACCCCCCGGGGAAGCAGAAAGCAAATTCTGTCAGTTCATTTATATTAAAGATATGTATTAGTCACAATAGCACTGTTTTTTACTTTTTGAAAAATCTGGGAAAGAAATATATTTTTAAATTGATGTTGGTACACCCATGCATGTAACATGACCTATTCAAGTGCATTTAACAACTGCGTTAATTACGGAACATGGATGAAGCTGAAGTTCTGCAGACATCGTCAGAAGGATCTCATTTGTATCTAGCATAAACCCAGCGAAGTCCATTATGGTATGAGCTGTTGGTGAGCATATAGATATATGTGTGTTCAGGATAGCAAAAATGACTAAACTTTAAACATTTTTCACTGAAAAACTACAGGCTGGATAGTTTTAAGATTTTGCAGGACTCTATTAATAGAATAGATGAGTTGACATGTAATGGCCTGTAAAAACCTTCTTTGTCACTGATGTAACCTGTGGTATTTATTATTATTTTTTTCCGTCACTGTTTTGCACCCCAATAATCACATGAGGCACTAGGCAATTGCTTATGTCTGACACTACTAATGAATTTATCAGCAAACAATGAGTCTGCTTTCACTTAGAAGCCTGTAAACCCGATTCCATATTCTGAATGTTCATTAGGTGATGTAACGATGCACCCTAGTGGACAGAAACAATCATAGTTTTAATATATGATTATTTTCCCGGTGTCTCCTCTTATTGTGTAATTCAGTGAAGATGCCATGCGTAAGGCTGGTGCCGTCTCCAACAAAACCAGCAATGACATGGAGAGCCACGTGTTCGTCAAAGCCAAATCCAGGGTGAGCCAAGCCGACATCAGACACATGCCGGAGAAAGGGGGGGTTCCGCTGGGCTGTGTGGCGAGATGGACGCTGCTCTTTGTTTACTGTGATGTTTTCTTCACCGCTAACAGGACGAGTATCTCTCCCTGGTGGCCAGGCTTATCATCCATTTCAGAGACATCCGTGAGTAGAAATGCCCACTACCTGTGCACTTTAGTCCAGTTTCATGCATCCGAGCTGGAAATGCTGACATTCAATGTGTGCTTTTTGTGTTGCAGATAAGAAAGCTCAAGGTGGACCAGGTCAGTTGAAAACTTTATTTTTCTCACAAACGGTCAAATGGCATGCGGGGGTTTGAGGGACGATAGAGGTAATCATCAGAGCAGTACTGAACACTGCCATGATGCCGGCTGCAGTGAACACAGGGGTGCACCCGGTCACTCCATTTCATGGAACTGTACAAGTGTCTCCTGCCCAACCTTATCATGAATATACCTCAGTCTCCACCAGAAGCTGAACTGAATCTTGAGTGAATGTGGTTATGGAGTGAGCGGCGTGTTTCAGCCCTCTGTGTGTTGATTACAGATATTTATCTTGCTGAAGATCACATTATGCTGTTTGCAAAAGAGAGAGTGAAAAATACTTTTGTAGGTGTGCTTACTTGTAAACTTTTGCTTCCTAAAAATGTTCATGTTCAATGCGCAAGTGGAAGCGAAATCACAGAGATGGATGGACACCCCCAAGACCCCTGTTGAAAGCAAAAATATCAACTACTGAGATACATGGAAGAGAAGGTCGAGTTAGCCAGGAGATCTGTCAGTAATGCTGCCATAGATGATGGGTGGCATTTCAATGGGGATCACGGCCAATGGATGAAGAATCAGCAAAGTGTAGCTGATAGTTGACACCATGGTTATAGGCAAGAATAATTCTCTTAAGACATTTACAAGTGAAGGTAATGAATAGAGTGATGGGATTATGCCTCAACGTAAAGAAAACAAAGGTTATGGTCGTGGAAGGGCAGCCAGCTTTAGTGATGCTGAAGATGGAATGCTAGCTCAGTGGCTGTCACCAGTGCCTCACACCTCTGGGACCAGGGTTCACGTTTCTGCCGTGGCTCCATGTGTGTGCAGTTTACATGTTCTCCCTGTGTAATTTTGGGATTCCTCCGTCGCAGTCCAAAAATGTGCTGACATTAATTAGAGTTGCCTAATTGCCCATAACTGTCGCCTTGAAAAGATGGACCTGAGCACGGTTAGTCAGACTCCGGCATGGTATGCTTCTGGTGTGATTGTTTACCGTGCCTGTCTACCGAACACCGGCACATCATCAATGACCTGACTGACACACGCATGCACACATGTGCACTACTGGCCCCAGAAGTAATGGATCTGGTAGGCTGTATAGATTGTGTCCTTTTCCCCCACAACGCTGCATTGCAAAAAGAAGGTCAATCACAAACATGGCCACAAAGGATCACTTTGGTCTATGGTCATGTCACAATATCAAAATGATCACTTTGATACCAGTACTGCAAAAATACTAATGCAAAAACAAAAAAACAATTAACTATTGTTCATGGTGAATTATGCACTGAGTTTCACAAGACATTTATGTAAGGTGCATTTAAATGGTTACTCTTTAATAAACTGTCTCACTCCAGTGTCTCCCCGAGGTTTACAGCCTGGGGGGGGGGGGGCAGACGGACACTGACCGGATTCATGGTGTTCATGTGTTTCTTTTAATGACGGCAGTCAAGATAACAACTGAACTCGACATCAGAACATTTCTTTTTATGACAATTATCCACAAAGTGTGCATCTTTTGTCACTGCAGTGTATCTTTCTGCGCTTCTGGAAGAACATTTCGAGCCTCTTGATATGAGAAGTCAGAGGCGTCTGGCCCATTTACTGAGAGCCGCATGCAGGCTGCAAGATGGTCTCCTTGCAGCCTATTGTGGATGTTTGTCTCGACCTGCATATAATTAACTGTTAGGCTTTAAAAGTGACAGCTGATATGCGTAGCTTGGAGCGTTTAAAAAAAAACTGATGTTTTTGTCTGCTTTTCAGGTGGTTGATGTGACATATTTTCCGATGCACGCTCTCGGTCCGCTGGTGGGAGTGTGCTCACCTGTGTGTGCGCGCACATATCTGTGCACACGCATTCGGGTGGAACTCTGCCATGCGTGATACAGAGAGCAGAGGAGATTTGAAAACGTGCGACTGTGTAGAGACAAAAATGACAAGCTATTGTGTAAATAAGATGGATAAGGCTAGTTTGTTTAATAAAAGGACAATGTATAGACCTGCTCTATGGGAATGGTGACTTTAAATGACTTCTGTTGTGATCTGGCGCTATATAGAAAATAAAATTGAATAAAATTAATTTGACCTTTAAGGGGGGCCGGAGGTGCTGTTGGGGGGGGGGGGCACCCTCCCTCCTAATATAATGGTAGGGGAAACACTGCGCTCTACTCCAGCACTTGCCCTAATATCGCCAAGCCTTGCACTATGATCACTCAGATTCATTCGGTTACCAGGTGGGTGATAGTCCATCCATCCATTTTCCAAACTGCTTAACCTACTGGGTCGCGGTGGGTCCGGAGCCTATCCCGGAAGCAATGGTCACGAGGCAGGGAACAACCCAGGATGCGGTTTATGTTCTATTAAATGTAAAAAGGGTATATCCACCCAATTGCTGTTCACTTCTGCCTTATTAAAAATGCACATGAGGGTAGTGGAGTACTTAATATAAGGAGACTTTTTGAGGGTTAGGGTTGTCAGTCTGGATGTGACTCGTTATATGGATTTTGAGATAGTGCTGCACTGAATAATGAAGAAAATAAAACACACTGGCCCCCTTGACTAATATTTCTTCCATAATCACTCATGCCCACAGAACACAGTATTAGCGCCTATAAAGGTTGCAGAAATTTCTTTTGTTTTCTTCTGTTGATCTACTGAATAAACATGCAAACTTCCCATGCAGCACATTATACTTAATGATCTACCTCCTTAAAATACAGCGTAGTATAATAACCTGTTGGTACAGAGGCTAATTTTATGATGATGGTGTAGCCTGTTTGCTTCATTATAAAATCTTGCTATAATAAGAGCACTTACATAAATCCCTCACTTGAATCTAGAATGATCATCTTTAACTAGCTGACATTTTAGTTGCCTTGTGTCTTCCACACTTAGAGCAGATACAATTTGCTAGTGCGCTGGAACTATATATATATAGCTTGATGTGTGCAATTCTGATAAGGTATGATTTTGTTTCACTAGTGGTTCAGGCATATTCAGTACATGGTTCAGATTTAATGGTTAGCATTAGCAGTATCTGTAGTGTAATGTAGTGTAGTTGTAATTGTGCTCAGGCACAGTACAAGGCAACCGGGCTAAGTGTGAATACACCGTAAGCTGTGGTTTATCTGAGCGATAACTGCACTTGGCTTTGATGGCAGCTTTTCAGTGGATGACTGACTTGGTCGCCACTTAAGTACTAAGCTTGTGGCACTTCACCCCTGTTGTCTCTGTGTGTTAAGTCCTACCCACAGCAGACCCAATGAACGCACTTCACAATCTGACGGCTGTGGGAACAGGTGGACCCAGTGCTCTGAGCATCGGACCCCGCCCCACTGGGGCCTCCATGGGCAGCTTGACCCAAATGCCGATGAGTCAGCATGTGATTCCGGGCGTCGCTGGAAACCCTCAGCCCAGTGAGTTGGTTTGTGAGGTTGGGCCTGCTTCTGGAACAGTGACCGTCTTTTGACGGCATCACCATGCTTTGCATAGGAGCTGTTGTATTAACTGCACCATGAGGACTAAATAGGTCATTAATTTTGCATTTATCTTCATTGTATAATATTGATTATTCCACAAGGAGTTAAGGCATTATGCATGCAAGTTCAGCCTCATTTGAAGATTCACGCCGTAATGCTTATTCTCGACCCTCTTCCAATTGTCCTTCACTTCCTGAGGACTGCACTGTCACTTTGGTGGTCTGCTGACAGACCTCTGTCCTCTGCCCCGTAGTTGCTATGCCAACCCAGATCCAGCAGATGGTCCAGCAACAGCAGCAGCAACAACAACAGCAACAACAGTTTCCCCAGTTTTCGACCCAGCAGCAGCAGCAGGTGGCCATGTTGCAGCAACATCAACAGCTTCACCGGCTGAAGCAGCAGCAGCAGCAGCAACAACAACAGCAACAACAACAGCAGCAGCAGCAGCAGCAACAACAGCAGCAGCAGCAGCAGCAGGGTCAGAACCAGCAACAGCAGAACCAGCAGGCTCAGCCGGTCAGTGAGTCCTCTTGTCTTATGAGGCTTGTGGGAGGGTAGGGGGGATGTTGCTTTTCTCGTTATGGATCCGTGAGCACTTTCACACCTAAGTTCTGGTACCTGGTTCTAAGTTCCCGGGAACTTTTGTTTGGAGACGAAACTACCCCACCACCCCAAAACAATGAGGGATGAACAAATCGTTTTGTTAGTTGACAAGGGGATCTGTCTCATTCAAAACGGGACATGGCTTTTTATTTATATTTTAGTTATGTGATTCACAACATGGGGGTGGCATGGTGGTGCAGTGGTTAGCACTGTTGCCTCACACCTCTGGGACCCGGGTTCGAGTCTCCGCCTGGGTCACATGTGTGTGGAGTTTGCATGTTCTCCCCATGTTGTCGTGGGGTTTCCTCCGGGTACTCCGGTTTCCCCCCACAGTCCAAAAACATCCTGAGGCTAATTGGAGTTGCTAAATTGCCCGTAGGTGTGCGTGTGAGAGTGAGTGGTGTGAGAGTGTGCCCTGCAATGGGCTTGCCCCCCATCCTGGGTTGTTCCCTGCCTCGTGCCCATTGCTTCCGGGATAGGCTCCAGACCCCCCGAGACCCAGTAGGATAAGCAGTTTGGAAAATGGATGAATGGATTAACAACATGTTTATATTTATGCACTTCTGCATAAATTCCCGGTTACCACCAGTGCTTGTGGTCAACCAATCGGCAAGGTTATCACGAAAAAGTGGTTTCGGAACTGCCTCAGAAGTACAATCGGACTGAGTTTCTGCAGTGCAAACACGACAAAAGTTCTTGGTTCTAGGAAAAGGTTCTGGTTCCTGAAAAAATGTGATGTGAAATCACCCTGTTGTTACCTTTCACAGCTGCTGCTTTTGTCTATGTTGTGTGTCATATAGTTTATCTTATTAACTTTATATGAGATCACCGTTTCTTTGTCTTTTGCTAATCATCCTTAACCTGTTTCCGTCTGGCCCAGTGGGGCTGAAGATATCCAGCCTTTGCTCTAGTCTCTCTAATATTCTTCCTGAACTTAGTGAACAGCAGGTCTGTGAATGTCTGCTGTAGTGAGAGGATGACTGACTGCTGACAGGGACGAAGAGAGATTCGGCTCCACCTTGACACTCCTTGCTTTTTCTTTGGTCCTCATGAGGTGTATGGACCATGAAGTTGTATAATTGTGAGGTCAGTCAAGTGCTTCAGCCAAGATTATAGGGTTGATGTTGGTGGTTCTCTCATGCTGTCTGTTCTAGATGCTTACATCCCGCCTGCAGCAGCAGCAGATTGCCCAGCTCCAGCAGCTCCAGCAACATCAGGCTCAGGCTCAGGCTCAGGCTCAGGCTCAGGCTCAGGCCCAGGCCCAGGCTCAGGCTCAGGCTCAGGCTCAGGCCCAGGCCCAGGCCCAGGCCCAGGCCCAGGCTCAGGCTCAGGCCCAGGCTCAGGCCCAGGCCCAGGCCCAGGCAGTTCAAGCCCTCCAACAGCAGCAACAGCAGCTGCAGCAACAACAACAGCAGCAGCAGCAGCAGTCCCAGCATCAGGCCCAGGTCCAGGCCCAGCAACAAGTTCATCACCTAGTCCACCACCCGCAGCAGCCGCCACCACCTCCCCAGGCCTCCCAGCTGGCTCCTCACCCACAGCAGGCCCTGGGAGGCCAGATTCCAGCCCAACACATGCCGATTGGACAGCTCAGCCAGCAGCAGCAGCAGCAAATTAAACTGATGCAGGTGTGAGAGGATGACATGGAGGGAGCGGTTGGGGGTGCGGGCAGACGCCTGCAGGGGTGAGGGGAGGAGGTTGGGGGTGTGGGCAGACTCATTTTGAAGTGGCTGTGCATTTTCAGCAGCAGCAAATGGCCCCCAGAGTCATGCAGCAGCAGCAGACGTTTGCCCAGCAGCAGCCGTTTGCCCAGCAGCAGCAGCAGGCAGTTCCCCAGCAACAAGCAGCTGTGGTGCAGAGCCATCTTGTACCTGGACAGGTGAGGGAGCTGCCGATCAGTTGGGGGGTGGGGGTGTCCGGCTCTGGAGCCAGTACAGTGTTGTTCATAATTTTTTAATCTGTTATTTTTTTGTTGTCAAATTGCAGATGTCTTGGGTGGGTAATTATTCCATTGATGGGTGAACAACTTCTTATCAGTTTGATTCTTTTCAGTTTTCATCAGTTTTCTTAATTCTATTGGGATAAGAGGGAGTTGAATCTTTTTTTTTTTCTTAAATTTTTGTTTATTTCCAGACACTGGAATTACATTTTGGGTTTTCCAGAAATGAGTGATGTGGTCCTTTGAGGTACAGGCAGGCTTGAGATGTCTCTCTCTAAATGGACCTGCTTTGTGGATGGTCTCCACGCTCCCTCAGAGTCCCTGTCTCTCTGTGTGGTTTTAGGAGGTGTTACTGTATCATGACATGTACTTCACGAGAGCCTCACCCATCCGGTCCCCAGTGAACAATCATCCGTGTGGAAAAGATGTAGTGACAGGCAGGTCGCTCTCACGAATTTCGGAAACCCCCAGGAACAGGTGGTTACCAGCGTGCCGGGCAGTGATGCGTGAACAGTCCTGTCAACGCGGTGTATCTTTGACTCGCTGTCACCGAGAGCGCAGTGCGTGACCTTTTGAAAGGTTTCCTCGGATGCAGAATTTACCCGGAACAGTCCATCTCCCCCGTTAAAGCTACTGAAGAAGTCAGTGCGCTTCGGATTTCGGGTTTGTTGCTTGAGGACTTCATGACCCAGTGGCACTTGGCTGTCCCACGCTGCCCATTTTTGTTTGGTGGGGGTTTTCTTCTGGGAAGCACAAGAATGAGGTGCGCGTTCTGGTTTGAAACTCCCCCCACCCCCAACGTAAAACCCAGACTGATGGCAAACGCAGATGAAGGGATGATAAAAGCCGGTGAGCAACCCCCAGCCTGAAGGCCTGTCCCTCAGCGGAAGGGTCATCACACCCAAGGAACCCATGGGAGATCCCTCAGCTCCCCCCATGGCATTTGTCACGGCTTGCGTATGCATGTGTGTGTGCGCGCGTGCCCGTAGCTTGAGCCTGTCTGCCCAGACGCACTGGTATCCATGTGGCTTGTTCGCTTGGACCGCTAAACCAAAGCTTTCCTTTCACTGGCCTGAGCGAGGCTTTTGCACCTTCTGAGCCCTTTTGCAGATGCGAATCTGCATCCTGTTAACACGCTGACTGGCGTGGTGTGCATGTGTCTGCCTGTGTATGTACGTGCAAGTGTGTGTATGCGTGCAGTTGAGAGGTCCGCTACTTAGGAAATAATTTTCAATGTTTTGCCTCTGATACCTACACAGACAGAGAATGCAGTAGCGCAGCATTAGAATTAGCCAAAGGAGTGTATGGATGGCCAGTCAGACGGTCTTATACCACATTGAAACAACCTCTACAGCACATGCTGTGCTTCCCTAGGTCACCAGTAGGTCATGTGGTCAGCATCAAAGAATATGTGCCACATTTCACCAACTGCTCTCACATCACATCTCAGGCCAGAAGCCTGTTCCTATAAAAATGTGATTTGTAATGTAATGCCAGCACTGAGGTGGTAGATGGTCTGTCTTCTGCTGGTCGTGTTACTTTTTGTCTGACACCAGCACAAGATGAAGGGGTTCATCTGAGGCCAGTACTGAGGAATCTGTTTGCCTTACTTGTTGCTGTGCTCTTGGCAGTCTGTGTTAAACCTGCCTGCTTAAAATGGCCATAACTAGACAACGAAAGATGCTCCCAATTTTGACGCAAATTTTTTATTGTGGTTGAATTGTTTCGTGGAATCATGGGTAAAAATTAGCAGCCTTAGCACACCGCGTGTGTGTGTGACAGCTGTGTGTCGTGACCGCACTGCATGCTCTCTAGACCTTTAACCCTCAGAGACGCTGTGGCTGTGCATGGGCCCCCGCTTGGGGTCTCTGACTCTGTGTTTGTGTCCGCATGACCCCCCCCCCCCCCCGCTGCTGCCATACTGCGTTTGCATTTGTTTTGGTTTTCTTTTTTTTTTGCTTGTGACCTGTCTGTTGTCCCTTTGTCCTCCCGAGATGATGATGATGGCCCGCTCTGGGATGCAAATTCCGCCCCGCCCACCCCGTGCCACGCCGACCTCTGCAGCGCCCCCCAGCGCTGCCACTGGGGGAGGACAGCAAACGCCACAGGTATTTACCCTAGGGATTGATAGCAGCGCCCAGAGGTATACAGTGTGGCCCCCCCACCTGCCCCCCCATCCCGACTGCCACATGGTTGCGATTGCAGACCTAGACCCCTGTGAGGATCAGCTCTTGGGCTCTGGATTTGTTCCGGTTTTAGCATCAGTGTTTGGCTCTGACACACGGTCTGTGATCAGAAGCTGAGGAATCGCCGGGCCGGAGCCGTGCGTCACACAGGCTTCGTAACCAAGGAAGCACACGGACATTCAGCTGAAATTTGAGGTTGGAGGCTCCTGTGAATGGGAGCTACAGAGTCTGGAATCTTTGCAATGCTGATTAGTTGGCTGGCCCCTCAGGTAACAGTGCGGTGTACTGATTGGCTGGCTGGCCCCTCAGGTAACAGTGCGGTGTACTGATTGGCTGGCTGGCCCCTCAGGTAACAGTGCTGTGTACTGATTGGCTGGCTGGCCCCTCAGGTAACAGTGCGGTGTACTGATTTCATGGCTGGCCCCTCAGGTAACAGTGCGGTGTACTGATTGGCTGGCTGGCCCCTCAGGTAACAGCGTGGTGTACTGATTGGCTGGCTGGCCCCTCAGGTAACAGTGCGGTGTACTGATTGGCTGGCTGGCCCCTCAGGTAACAGTGCTGTATACTGATTGGCTGGCTGGCCCCTCAAATGTACAGTTATGTGAATGGGAGTGCTAGGGCCCCCCACACATTCATGGACCCCTTGTCTCATCTCCGCCCAGCAGGTCCCTCAGTCCTCGATGATGTCATCATCCCCCTCTTCAGTGCAGGTGCCCCCCCCCGCAGTCCATGCCACCGCCCCCCCAGCCGCAGCCGTCTCCACAGCCTCCGACCTCCCAGCCCAACTCTGTCAGGTACAAAACATACGAACCGGCACTCGGTGGACGTGTTCCGACCATTTCTGATGGTCTATGCAGGTACAAACAAACAAGAAGGACTTGTACTGCGGGCTTGTAGGGGCTACCTGCTGCTCTGCATGTCCTCAGGTCAGTGGGTGGCCCTTCTTCATGGGCTCACCCAGGGCCATCTGGCCATTAATGTCCCACTCTTACTGTTATCAAGGGCTGTGCCCTGTCTCATCGGCCCCTCCGGCCGCTTACCCCATTAGACCCCACCCCCTCTGGTTGCCATCCTGTCGCCACTCTCCATCACCCTTTTCCATCTCCCCTTCCTGTCATCCCTTCTCCATTGCCCTCTCCCATCACTCTTCTTTGCTCTGTGTCACTGTTCATCTTCTGCTAGTATTTGAATCTGCTGGTTCTGTGCTCATGTATGTTCCAGCTCTGGCCCCACTCCCTCGCCGGGGGGGTTCCAGCCCAGCCCATCCCCCCAGCCTTCCCAAAGCCCGGCGAATGCCCGGACCCCTCAGAACTACGGCGTCCCCTCCCCTGGTCCCCTCAACACCCCAGGTACCAGCATGTCCCCGGTGGGCGGCGTCTCATCAGCTGGGGGGCGGTGCTAATCAGAGCTGTCCCCGCCTCTGTGGGATGGGGGGCGGTGCTAATCAGAGCTGTCCCCGCCTCTGTGGGATGGGGGGGGCGGTGCTAATCAGAGCTGTCCCTGCCTCTGTGGGATGGAGGGGGGGGGGGGGGGCGGTGCTAATCAGAGCTGTCCCTGCCTCTGTGGGATGGAGGGGGGGGGGGGGGCGGTGCTAATCAGAGCTGTCCCCGCCTCTGGGATGGGGGGGCGGTGCTAATCAGAGCTGTCCCCCCCGCCTCTGTGGGATGGGGGGGCGGTGCTAATCAGAGCTGTCCCCGCCTCTGTGGGATGGGGGGGGCGGTGCTAATCAGAGCTGTCCCCGCCTCTGTGGGATGGGGGGGCGGTGCTAATCAGAGCTGTCCCCGCCTCTGTGGGATGGGGGGGGGCGGTGCTAATCAGAGCTGTCCCCGCCTCTGTGGGATGGGGGGGGCGGTGCTAATCAGAGCTGTCCCCCCCGCCTCTGTGGGATGGGGGGGGCGGTGCTAATCAGAGCTGTCCCCGCCTCTGTGGGATGGGGGGGCGGTGCTAATCAGAGCTGTCCCCGCCTCTGTCACGCAGGGAACCCCAGCTCGGTGCTCAGCTCGGCTGGCGGCTCACCCACAGAGGAGCAGCAGTACCTGGAGAAGCTGAAGCAGCTCAGCAAGTACATTGAACCGCTGCGGAGGATGATTAACAAAATCGACAAGAACGAAGGTGCCCCCCCGCACGACCCCTACTGAACCTCGCTGCCTGCCCTGCACCATTTAAAGATAATGTGTTTTTCCAACAGACAGGAAGAAGGACCTAAGCAAGATGAAGAGCCTGCTGGACATCCTGACGGACCCTTCCAAACGGTATGCCCCCCCGCCCTACCCTCCCATTAGTCCGCATGGAGGAGCGCCCCCCGACCCACAGCAAGCAGTTAAATCACATGTCTGCTTGTAGGTGTCCCCTGAGGACGTTGCAGAAGTGTGAGATTGCTTTAGAGAAGCTGAAGAACGACATGGCTGTGGTGAGTGTCTGTCTGTCCGTCTGTCTGCTTTGCTCGGTAAACCGGGCCGCGTGTCACGCTGTGGTCCCACCCTATGCTGTCTGTCCCTCCAGCCCACCCCGCCCCCACCGCCTGTGCCCAGCACCAAGCAGCAGTACCTGTGCCAGCCGCTGCTGGATGCAGTCATGGCCAACATCCGCTCGCCCGTCTTTAACCACTCCCTGTACCGCACTTTTGCCCCGGCCATGATGGCCATCCACGGCCCGCCTATCACGTAAGTAGGGTTATCTATTGGAGTGCAGTAAAATTACACTGAACTGCAAAATGCTGAGCTACACTCAAATAAGGGGGGGGCCCTAACCGCTGGCTCCTGCGCAGGGGCCCCAGCATCGCGGCTCGCAAGCGGAAGCACGAGGAGGACGAGCGGCAGACCATCCCCAACATCCTGCAGGGCGAGGTGGCCCGTCTCAGCACAAAGTTCCTGGTGAACCTGGCTCCGTCTCACTGCAGCAACAGCGGCACAGTGCATCTCATCTGCAAGCTGGGTGCGTCACTCTCACTGCTACATGTACACTGACACAGGCGGACGGACTGGCGCGCATACAAGTGGACGGACGGACATGACCACGCAAACTGACCGCATGGTGACTGCCAGCCTTCACTGCTCATACTCCTGTCCCCCACAGATGATAAGAGCCTCCCCAGCGTACCGCCCCTCCAGCTCAGCGTTCCGGCTGACTACCCCGAGCAGAGCCCGCAGCTGGCAGACGACGGGCAGCAGTATGGTGAGCGGGCACGGGGGCTGTACCATGGGGCGAGAGGTGGGGCGATGTGTGCGTGAGTGCCGCAGACCTGACCCTCACCGCCTGCCTGCCCAAAACCCTCCCCTCCCCCCTCTCCCCAGACGCCAACCCCTTCCTGCAGACGGTCCACAGGAACATGACCTCCAAGCTCCTTCAGCTGCCGGACAAGCATTCGCTCACGGCGCTGCTCAACACATGGGCCCAGAGCGTGAAGCAGGCCTGTCTCTCCCCAGCATAGCGCCATCCTGCCCCTGAGACCTATGGCCTGCCATCCTGCCCCTGAGACCTATGGCCTGCCATCCTGCCCCTGATACCTATGGCCTGCCACACCTGTCTGCTGAGAAGTCCACACTCTGTTGGCTGCTTTGTGAGCTGTCTGTGCGTTTTATGAAATGGATAGCGACTGAGTGTGAGAGTGCCCTGTGACCCTCGAGCAGTAAACGCCGCCCTTAACACTGTCAGCACGTGCTTGTTCCCCAGTATAGTCATCCTGCTCGGTCCTGGTGGGTTTTTTCCGTTTTAATTACAGCGGAGCTCTTAGTATAGGCTGTTGGCTAAATGGATTGTATTACACTGCATTAAACTGAGTTAGTTTGCTGTGACGCCTTGCCTTCTTGGTCTGCAAAGCTTATTTTAATGTGAAGTGGGACCCTGACTTGTCAGAGTCCTGCGCACAGCATTTAGCTTGTTAGCCTTTCTTAGCATTCTGTCAGTGCCGAGCTCCTTAAGGATCACGCCCGTATTCGTTGTCGTCATGCTTTGGGGTCGGCGGCTTGGGGCACTGTTTGTCCTCTTCAGCACACCGTCCTCTGGAGTCAGCCCCTCTGCAGGGTCCCGGGGGCTCGGCTCCAGTTGCAGGCAGAGTGGAAAGGGAGGGACTTGGCCAGGCGTGAGAGAAGCGCGGTTTCAGAGCGGGAAATTTCGGCCGGGTTAATCACAGATGGCTTCATTCATCCAGTACTGATTTTGTTTTTGTGTAAATAAAGTGAGAAAATTACAAATTGAGGGGCTTCTCATTTTAAATATCAAACCTACATTTTTATTATTACCTGAACTTACACAGCTTGTCATTTTCACCTGTTTTAATGATTCACGCAGTGACTCTGAAGGCTAGTTAAGCTCATGTAGTCAGTCGTCCTGGTCAGTGATTTCTGTTCTGCCACATCACATCAGATCAAAGCTGATGTTTAGACACCCCAGATGGGTGTTTGTTCCTATTCAGTGCTGCCCTTACCTCTCTCTACACAAATCCCAGTGTGTCTGAATTCAGCTTTACGGGTCAAAGGTCATGTACCATGCTGGTTCCAATTGGACGGTGTCGAGTTTGCTTCTGTACAGACATACCCCACGATGGGATGCTGACACAGCAGACCATGCCTCAGAGACCCCATACGTGACATTTAGCAGACGCTTTTATCCAGAGCGACATGCGAGTGAGGAAAGCCTGGTCTGAGCACATGCCGGTGGGGTTAACGGTCTTGTTGAAGAGCCGAACAGTGGTGTGATGGGTCTGCTTCGCGTGGGATCCAACCCCATGACCTTCAGGACACAAGCAGACATCCATATGCCACTGGCATGATTAAGGTGATGCAGGAAGACTTGCATTCTAAGTGGCTCAGGTCTGCTTGAGCTTATGGGAAATTTCACTGCATCAGCTCTGATGACAAAACCACGGTGAAACTCATTTCAAGTTTTGGACAAGCCAATGAAATACTGGGAGAAGATGGTCTGGTCAGATGAGACCAAAATTGAACTCTTTTTATAGGCCATCAATTAGGACTAAACCAGGTGCTATTAATTTGTAGTGAAGAGGCATGATTGCTTTCTAAATACTGACAGATTTCCGCTGGTTTCTTGGTCTTTTTCTTCATGTGCTCAATATTTATTCCCCGTGTCATTTCACTATTACACATAATTTATGGACTTGTGTATTTTGATTTCTTTGTATGTGTGGACATCAGGTGTAAATTTCATGTCAATAGCCCCATTAGAAATATATCTAAGAAAAATTATTTATTTTCCCTGCTGTAACATGCAGAATATCACATGAACAAAGTTTCATGTTTTATAAAGAAGGGTTCATCAGTTTGCACTTCAACCAATTTATTTAAAACGGATCATACCATTCAGCCAGAGACTCTGGGATTTATTTACAGAGTAAAGGAAACGCTAAAAGCAAACAATGGCCGTGCGGCAGCAGCCGCGCCTCAGTGCTGCTTCAGCTTGTCACTGAACAAGCTCATGAAGAGTCCATAGACTGCACTGGCCACCAGGATGAGCCCCGTGCTGGACAGCAGGCCGAAGGAGAACAGCGCCCCCAGCAGGTAGAGCAGGGCGATACTCAGCAGGGCGCGGTAACTGGCCAGCGTCCGCAGGCTGAGGCGCGGCCGTCGAGAGATGGCGGCCGCTCGGGCCGTCGCCGGGCTGTTACGGCGTCTCTCAGCGGCGGTGGCCGGGCAGCTCAAGTAGAACCTCCCCAAGCGACCCAGAAGGTCAGTCCGGGAGCACAGGGCTTCCATCTGGACGGCGTACTGCCAAAAGGAGCCCGGGTCAGACACGCCGGCTGAGGACGGCCCCCCCCACCACACCGGCTGAGGACGGCCCCCCCCACCACACCGGCTGAGGACGCCCCCCCCCAATAGATGCTCACCCGCTCATTGAGGAAGGTGGCGAGCCGGTATAGCAGGCGCACCAGCAGGGCGTTCTCGTAGCTCCGGATGGGCTGCAGCTCGGGGTCGCCTTGGTACTGGATGTCAAAGCGCCGCAGTCCATTGATGATCTGCATCATTTCATTCAGACACAGCATCAGTATCAGCGGCCGCCCTACCCGCGCGCAGCCGAGGTCAGTCAGTATCAGCGGCCGCCCTACCTGCATGCGGCCGAGGTCAGTCAGTATCAGCCCGTTCTCCCCCCGAATGCAGTCGGGTAGCTGCCTGGAGCCGAGGTCATCCGGGACCTGGGCCAGGTTTGCCAGCAGCTGAGTCACCTGTGCGGTATTCAGCTGGAAGGAAAGAGGACGAAAGCCAGTGAAGCATGTCTGATGGGTGCCCCATGGAGGGAGTCACCCCCCACCTACCCGGAATATCTGACACAGGTAGTCCAGGGCCCGGTCCAGGAACTCGTGGGTCTTGCGGACACACTCGCCCGCATCGTCTGCCTCGCCCGCTGTGTACGTGCTGTTCAGGTCCGATGAGCCTATGCTGAACCAAGACAGGAGGGACTGACTCGCGGCGGCTTCGGCGGAGTGGTCCGAAATGCGCTTGGCGGTCTGACGGGCCTGGGCAATGATCTGGACCAGTTTCAGCACCTGGGAGGGGGTTTAAACAGCATGCAAATATAAATCAGTTTTTTGTCAGGTGCTGGCGGTTAAGGGCTCACAGCGTAGATTTAGTCGTCATGCCCCCCCCCAAGGGTTAAGGGCTCACAGCGTAGATTTAGTCGTCATGCCCCCCCCCAAGGGTTAAGGGCTCACAGCGTAGATTTAGTCGTCATGCCCCCCCCCAAGGGTTAAGGGCTCACAGCGTAGATTTAGTCGTCATGCCCCCCCCCCCAAGGGTTAAGGGCTCACAGACATGTGCCTGTTTTGCTGAGGCTGGGGCTCAGACCAATGATCTGATCATGGGTTTCGCTCGCCGAGCCACTCACCCCCCCCCCCCCCAAAACTGAAGGTAAATCCGCACTCAAGCTTCACATAACAAGGCTGAACCTGCACAAGGAATGACTGGCAGGAATGAGCGCCACCCCCTCCCCCCAACCCGCCCAAAAGTGCCCCCTACCCCACCGACCCCACGACCGGCTTACCGTGCTCCGCAACTCGCTGCCGAACATCTGCTTGTACTGACAGTCCTGCCCCTCCAAGCTGTAGACGTGGCTCTTGACCTTGAAGATGGCGTCGGCCTCGGGAGGCTGCCGGGCCGACAGGAAGCTGCCCCCGTGGGAGGGCGTGAGGAAGACACGGGGCTGCCTCTGGTGGAGGACATGGTCCGGTTCCAGGAACAGCTGCTCCCCTGCATCATTTACAACATCACCTCAGTTACCCTCAAACACAGCGATTTACAGAATTTAATTTTTTAAATAAAAAGATCAGTCACAGCTGAAGAAAGTGGATCTATGCTGAGGACAGACATGAACCCTGACATGAGCTCCTGATCATTCCTCACCCTTCTGGATCATTTCCGGCAGGTTGGGCTGAGCGAAGACCTTGCCTACTCTGAAGACCATGAGTGCATTCTTGGTGTTGACCAGGTCTGTGCGCACGGCGCGGTTGAGGAAACCCTGGAACAGCCTCGTGTACATCAGAAGATTCTCCTGGACAAAGGATGCCCTGGGGGGGGGACAACAATAGCTTGTACTGAGCCCTCCAGGAAGCGATGCTACTGTGCTCTTGAGCAAGGTGCTTATTCTTAATTGCTATTGGGCAAAACATCCACCAAATGGTAATGTTGATCATAAATAAGAGCATGACAGTACCACTTCTCTGGAACACTTCGGCTGTGGCTGTCCCCTGGGGGGCTGCTCTTCTCGCTGGTGTATCTCCAGGGCTGGATGTAGCTCAGCCAGGTCTCCAGCACCTATCGCCACAGAGCCAAAGGAAAACACAAAGCACAAGGAATAACACACACATCAATTTCATAGTCAGGCCCCAGGGTCGACAGGGAAGGGCGCCTTCACCCACGGTCTGCTTCGAGGGCATGAAGGGGACACGTCGGGTCACGTACGGCTCTGAAGGACACATCTAGGGGCCAGTGGCCGAAGCAGTGCTGCAGAAAGATGTAGAGCTTCTGCTGGACGAACCGCGAGACAACCACCCTGCGGGGCAGGATGGGGATGGAACAGGTTAGACTGTGGCTCAGAGGGGAGTGGGGGAGCACACGTGGTACCACAGTCCTCCTCTGACCTTTTGAACTCCTCCAGGGGACTGGCGTGCGAGTGGGCTGAAGGTGAAGGGGGGCCCTGCTCCGGCTTCAGGCTGTTGGAGAAGGCATGCAGGTGCTTGACCAGGAGTCGCACCACCAGGATGTGCTCCTCTGTGGGACTGAAAGGCTCCTAGACCCGCCCCCCAACACACAGGGCGAATCAGAGAGTGGCAGGCAATCACAGACCCCGCCCCCCAGCCGCCAAATCACACAGAGCACGTCAAAATCCCCAGCTCCTGAAGGATGGCATCCCCACCCTGAGCCCTTGGAAGCCGTAACTCCCCACAAGCTTCTCTCCTGATGTGCGGCGAGTCCCACACCGGGACAAAAACTAGGTAACAGATTTGGTCACAGGCAGCAGTTACAATGGGAACCATATCAAGCATCTATCAGCAACGACCCTCTAAACTGTCCATCTCTGGCCCTCGAAATGAGGGCAGCGAAGACGCGGCTTCTGGTCATTTGGCAGAGCACCTTAGTGTTTACTTTTGGACAAAAACGCAGAATAGAATGGCCGACACATACAGCAGAGAAAAAGTAAAACATTTAACGGTGAGTGTAGGCAGCCATGCTACAAAGAAACACTCACAAAACGCACAGAGTCGGGCCACCTGCCTGCGGCCCCTAGTCCCTCGATGAGTTACAGGCTAACATGCACATCTAGTGAACACAATGAAAAGGAAGAAGGTACTTGGTAGGTGTGCAGGGTCCCGTAGCCGGTGGAGGTGAGGGGGGCGCTGGCCACACCGGACATACTGAGGCGATACTGGAGCAGAGCCAGCTGAGAGACCCGTCACGCCCGGTGGGTGGGGTGGGGGGGGGACAAGAGCAACGGGACACAGTGAGAGGAGGACAAGGGAGGGAGGGAGGAGGCAGACAGACAGAGAAGACAGGGGAGAGAGGAAGGTGAGCATGGAGGAAGTACAGTGCAACATGGAGGGAGAGGAAGAGAAACTAAACAAGGAGGGATGATGTCACTCTGGCTGGGGGCCTGGAGTCTCACTACGTACAGCCCGGGAGACAACCGGGAATCGGGAATGCTCCTCCCACAATCAGAGCAGGAAGATTTAAGCAGAAGAGATATAGATCAAAATAATGCATAAACTACATATAAAAAGATGCACTGCAGGTATGACTATATTTTACAGAAACAAATGTCTGTTTTGCATTTTTCACAGTTCACTACAAAAATATCTCAGGAATGATGTTGTGGTCATAATTAATTGCCGTGGGTTTAAAGCTGGAGCATGGAATTACTGGGAGAGGACAGAAAATTAGGCAGAACCAGAGGTGCTAAGACAACAGGCAGCTAGATTTTCAGAGCCAGCCAGTGACACAGATAGCATGTGGCGCCGTGGACAGGGAGGGACATCCGGGAAGGACGCATGCCATGGACAGGACGATGGACAGAGAGTGAGTGATGCCAAGGAAACAGCGTGCCTACTACCAGCAGCCCATGCCAGACCGGTGACCTCAGTCTGCCATTCGTCTGGCCGCAGTGGCTGCCCGAGCCGTTTAGAAACTCCCCAAGAGAAGGTGCCCTGTGCTCTGCCCGACTGCCCTGACTGCTCTGTCCAGGATGGAGAGGGGAGGGCTGAAAGCAGACGGCTGCGCAGACAGCCACCCCCAAGACACAGAGCGCACAGCAGCCCCAGGCGGACACAGATGTCTGCGCACACGCGTCCCTGAACAAACACACGGAAAACAGCCCAGGATTCAGACAAGAGGTGCGTGTGGCCGCACTTATGGATGGAAGGCAAAGTGTTATTGGTTTTTCGCAGGAACTGGAAGGAAGTCACAATGCAAAAAATTTACATGGCGCAGCCAGAATGTGGGGGGTGGGTGGGCGGGGGGGACAGGCAACTTCCTGGAAACCATCCCGGGAAAGTAGGGTGTGCTTAGCACTGGTGGGGCCAGGCTGGGGCCTTACCTTCACCTGGGGGGACTGCAGCTTCTGGTACATGTCCAGAGAGTAGTGGTGCAGCCAGAGCTCCACAAAGACCTGGGCAGGAGACACCGGACACGGGGGTGTTCACCACGGCATGAGCGAGGCAGCAGCGCAATCCAGGCCTCACTTCAGTCCAGAGCTTAATTAATAACCTCGGGTTCCAGCTCATGCCCCCCACACATCCTGACCTGCAGCAGAGTCTCGGACCTCCAGATCTCCTGGGCGGCAGGGTCTGCGTTCACTGAGGGCTGATGGGAAATGTGCCTCTTCAGTAAACCGCTGCTCTGAGAGGCGTAACCCGCCAGTGGCATGCTGGGAGATCTGGGCAAAGAGAAGGACGGCTCTCTAACGTGGAAATGAAGAGGCACACATGGAGACGCCACCAGGAATGGGGGTAGCCGTACCTGGGGGTCGGAGGCGACACAGAGCCCCTGGCATCTGAGAATGGAGATGGGGGCACGCTGCCTTCTGTGGGCAGGAAGTACTTCAGATAGGTGTCCACAAGCACAAAGTAGGCGCTGTCTGAGGCCGTCCCATTCTGTCCCTGAGGAAAGCTCTGTGGAAGATGGAGCAGCATGTTAGCACATGCTAGCAGAGCTTTTAAGATCTGCAGGCAAGGGAACGGCGCGTTAGCACAGCCACCGTGAAGCCAGCCTAAATAGTGAGACGGTTACCCACCCTGGGTGCGATCAGGCAGTAGGCGAAGTTAAACATGTAGTATTCGAAGGGATCTGAAGAGCAGCTAAGGGACCCAACACACTCAAGCAAAAAGACCCACCCCCTCCCCCAAACATCCACCAACCCGGTGCTGCCTCTGGTGGAGGACATGGTCTGGATCCAGGAACAGCTGCTCCCCTGCACCATTTACCATGTTACCTTAGTTACCCTCAGACACAGTGATTTACAATGTTTTTTTTTTTTTTTTTTTTTTTTAAAAGATCAGAAGTCACCCCTGGAAAAAGTGGGCCTATGTTTGGGAAGGCAGACATAAACCCTGACACTTCTATACAGCTCCTGATAATGAGCTTTGGCCATTCTGAAGGACGCCCCCAACCCCTCAACACCTACCTACCCACCCTGACACCCAAAGGATACTGAGGGATAGTGTGAGAGTGAGCAGGCCAGACAGGGGGAACTGCAGCTTGTTGTGGAAGAGGGGGCAGTCAGGCAGGACACCCTGATGGATGGAGCTCTTTACCGGCCCCTGCAGGGAGAGAGAGGTAGTGCTGATGCTACAGCGTTGGTGACCGTTTGGTGATTTGGAAGGCTGACCTGGAATGGGGGTGGGGGGGTTTAGTCAGACTCACCGGGAGGTAGGACACGGGAACCTCATACTTGTACTCCTCTGCTTGGAGTTTGTACACCAGCTTCATCATGGGACCACTGGAAAAGGAGCGGAGCTCAGTGGGTAAATTGGGGAGGGGGGCAGTGGCTCCTTCAAGGCTCCATCAAAACGGCACCTATGATCATCTCCTAACACACGAGTGTGTGGTACACGGACGTGAGGCAGCCCACCTGGGGTCTAGAAACTCCATGACAACACTGTATTCGTTGGTTCTAGGCTGCAGCAAGCGCAGGTTCCAGCCCACGATGACCCCATCCAAGCTGCCAAACACACTTTCGACCAGCCAGGGAAACACAGGCTGGAGGTCCTGTACACAGTGACAGCTCAGTAAATCCCACTCTCTCTGATAACAGCCAGTTACCCTAGAAGGCACCGACCCTACAGCAATAACACCCCAGGCATCACCAGCCCTGCCAGTTATAATCTACCTTGGCCGGGTAGTCATCGATCACCTTCACCAGCTCCTGGCATCGCTGCAGGAACGGCTTCGTCGTCCAGTCCGCTTTGAGACTGGTCTGAAGGGACGAGAGGAGACAGGCGTTAAAGCAGCGGAGGAGCGAAACAGAATAGTAAGAGCTTCATAAGAGGGAGCACAGCGGCGACTCCGGACGGGGAGTAACTGACCAGGAGGAAGCTGGGCGGCTGCGTAACGGGGACAGCCATGGGGGCGCAATTCCGGACCAACTGGACAGCTGCGGCAGAGACAGCATCATGTCGTGCGTTACTAACGGCAAAGAGGCCCGGGCAAAGTGAACGGCATGGCAGAGCACTCCAGGCTGCTGTGACCCAGCCTGCGGGCTCGCTCACGTACAGACAGAGACTTTAGACAGACAAAACCCAAGTTCTTGAGCTCTCTAAGCGCGCGGCCAGCCGATCCGCGTTAAGTTTCACTCCAAGTGAACGAACACAAGGCGGGAAGCAGCCCGATACTTACGTGTCCAGCTCCTCACTTTTAGGCGCCCCAACAGACTCGCGTCCACACTCGTCCTGTAAAATGTTCTTTTTCCTCCTTTTCACAGCCGATCAGTTCCAATCTACCGCGTTTCCGAGGCAGTTGCTCGGCGCCCCTCAGTGACGTCACCCTACAAAACAGACGCATGCGCAACGGAAAAGTCGCAGCAGACTTCCTGGAAACTCACTGTCACCCCCGGTTACATGCACACGCCGCTACTTAGCAGTGTGGCATTGGCCTGTACTGTACCTGTTATGCAGTGTTTTCTGGCATGACAAAAAATATTAGGTGGTACGTGGGGCACACTGTTCTTAGTAGTACAATTATTTTTACAAAAGTCAATTACGGAGTATATTCACTTAAAGATGGCTTTCGCGAGACCATATCATCTTTTAGTTATGTATTTAATATATTTTTCTTTTTACGTTATTTCAGAATTCAATCAATGTATAATTTCACATTCGTTCTAAGTACACACATTTCTGCAGTCCAGATCGAGCGTATTCAACTAAGGAAAATATTACCATTTAAGGCCGCTAGATGGCAGTGTAGCATCAATTAAATTTGTTAAATTGGGGAAACTATATGTGCATGAGTAATATTCTACTCGTGTTTCACCCAGGTACTCCTGATTGCAACTGCAGTCCAAAGACGTGCAGCTAGATAACCAATTAGAAGACGGATGGACAGACAGAAAATACACTATCATTATCACAATGCATTTACTGTCTGTATGCATTACATTAGTTCCTAGAAATTGACAACTCAAAGACTGCGAGCTGCTGATAAAAAGGTCATGAGGAGGCAAGACGCAGGTCGGAGGCGCCTGAGCAAAAAGTCCACGGAGCAGCAGTGACACGACTGATATACGTGTAGCTCGGAAAAGTCGCATGACTGTGGGTAATGGGGCACGGGGCAAGCGAGTATGGGGCTCGAGTTTCGGCGTGTCGCGCAGGTCACGGTCGTCAGGCTCCCCGCAAATCGGAGGGAGTGTGATGGAAATGAGCCCAGACGAGTAGCGTTTAATCACGGCCCCTCCCGGCGCGGCGCGGCGCGGCTTGACGTGCCCTGAATTTGTGTGTGCTCTTTAAACTGAGCAGACAGACTCATGTCAGAGCAGAAACGATTATGATTGCAAAGGAAGACGTCTGTCTTATCTTTACACGCTGCTGCTCCTGCTGCCTCCACATGAAACGGAACGTTTGTGTGGCGCACGATACTGTTTTTAAGCTGTGCTGCTGGAAGCGCTCCCTAAAGACTGTAGTAGTATGCTAAGCTTTGGGTCATTTGGATATAAGCCTTGAAGGTTTTTAATAAATCACTGTCTGGCCTTATTCCCCTGGTGTTGTGCCCAGCACTCTCCAGATAAAATCATCCCTGTATCAAAAGCTCTAATGTCTGCTGCTACTTCAAATGGTTTTCAGGGCCAGACAAAATGCAGAGACGTGGCCTTTTAGTCGAATCGTGGCCTGAGGACATTGACTGAAAACGTGGAGTACATTTCTGTAGCGTTCCTTCGTGTTCTGAAATAGTGTTTATACAAAGCTTTCTTGATAACATTCACCTAATCGAGGGGGCTGGCAGCCTTTTGATATCTGCAGGGGGCAGCTTTACCTTGTGTGAAAAGTTCACAGATGGGTATGCTGGCGGTTGATCGACCATTTCATTAAGTCTGACCGTTTCATTCATTCATTCATTCATTCATTCATTCATTCATTCGCAGCATAACGCGCAAACTTGTAGGGTTGTAAAAAAATTAAAGTATAGTTTATTTTTTTGAATTTAACCAAGTGTTTCACAAAGCTCCCAGCATTCAGTAGTCCGATGGAATACTGGCTGTGAAGTGGGGGCTGGAAACCCTACTTTAAATTAATCAGTGGCAGTGTTGAATCACATGAATGTGAGGTCGAATCTCACCTCAGCTCTGTGAGTGTAGCTGGTGTCCTTCTCATGTCATGTTGTGCAATTCAAAGACATGCATTTAGGATAATGAGTGTTTCTAAGAATCCCCCTATTATGAGAGTGTTCCCTGTAACAGCGGCATCTCCTACAGCCTCGATGAGGTGTCATCGCTTGCTCTCAGTATATTTGCCTTTTCACATGTGAACATTGTTTATGCTTCTTATAATTCATAGTTTTGAGAACAAAGTTTTACATATTTGTTTGTTTCCCCATTTTTCTCTTGATATTTGTAAGGACTGGGAATTAGTTGGTCTTACTCCTTTAATTAGTATCAGACATTTGGAGGATTAGAATGCCAATAGTTAGTGAAGTTTAGGAGCAGAGTTGTGTTGTGAAACAATTTTGCTGTCAATGAGCGCAAACCAAAATGTGCTTCTGCTTGTCACATCAGCCTATGCGGTACTACCTCTGCTGACTGATCGGGCCAGTTATTCTGACATGTTAGCTACAATTATCTCTGAAATTTTATCTGACTTACTGGTACTAGCAAACGTCTCTGGCTTTATAACTGTTGATGGTTATCGGTAGCTAATGGCAGTACTGTTGACTCGTGAGTGAAAAGATGAGGCACTGTAATCTATGCTGGCTGGGTCATTGGGGCTCTACCAATCACATGCTGCTTTAGGTCACATCCTGTTGCTTGATTGGTTCCTGTTCAGCCAAATCAAGTTATGAGTGACAGCACATTATTGTCCTGTCCGCCAAATGTACTCTACCAAATAATATACAGTAAAATCCCATTATAATGGACTCGCTTATAACTGAGTATCGTCTATAACGGAGGAGGTCTGTTGGTCCCGGCCGTGTGTCTTAAAGAACATGCAGAAAAAGCATCGATATAACGAACTTGCATATAAAAGAATTTCTCTTATAACGGAGAAACAATTTGCTGTCCAGGGCTGCTTTTAGCTGCAGTTTTGTTCGGCTATAACGGACATGCAGGCTCCTCCTACGAGGCGCATGGAAGATGGTGGAGGAGTTTTATTTTGTTGTCATAAAGCTTGCAGAAGCTTCCCTTTCTGCTATAATCAGCTACTCATGCTCAACCGTTCAAGGGTGTAAACCAGGATTGGTACACAGAGGCTCTCTGTACAAGGACCTTAATTTGCTCCTAAATGTATACATGCACCTTAATCTGTACTGCTGATCTGTGTTTTGTGTGACTGTGTGTTTAGCCGAAGGACATGTAGATCAACATATTCATTGTGTAGTGGAACTGTCTGTTTACAATGCATATGACAAATAGTTTGTTGAATCTTGAATAAATACAAGGGCTGGTGTTAAAATGGCTCTAAGAGGCACAGACATCAACTGCAGACCCAATCTCTTTCCAAACAATTGGGGGAGGGTGCTGTGTACGCTGGTTCCCGCGGTGATCGATGTGCTGTAACAGTGAACACGTACCCGCAGGGCTGCGCGGGGTCCAGTCACATCCTCCCCGCCATCAATCCTGCTTGCCATGGACTCTTATCCGTTTTCATCAGGGACAAACTATAAGGTGGGAGGGATTATTTCTGCTGCTTTGTCCCAGTGCATTAGGGACCATCTGCTTTAGAACTGTTTTTATCTGGCTTTAGGGAGTCTCCGGGGGGTTAGGGTCAGCAGGAACCGTATCCAGTCACATCACGGACGCAGACTGTTTGAAAAACAGTCTGTGAGGGTCTCGGCTCACAGTCTTAGTGGCAACAGGCAGGATTGTGGGTGAGTCCGTGTCACGTTGGAGTCTGTTTGGTGCTGCAGGCTCGGATGTGTGGGGCCGGCGGGGGCCACGGAGGCAGCAGCCATTACATGAAAGCTGAGATTTAAGTAAAAGTGCCCCTTTGTCAGAGTGATATGGGAGATAGCACAGTGGTGTCAGTGGGCAGGAGCCAGCAGCGCCCATGACCATCCAGCCAGTGGCTCAAAAGGAGTACAGCCATTGCCACAAAGAAGTACGGCAGAACACCAGGAGGGATAAGACATCAGGGATAGAGAGGCTAGCTAAGGAGGCAGAACTCGCAGCATCTCGAAGAAATATCAATGAACTTTATAACATCACGAGGAGACTGTCTGGGACATACTAACAAAATAATAATAAACCGATTATGGGTAAGAATGGCCAACTACTTTTAACCCCGGAAGAGCAACTCCACAGATGGGTAGAGCACTTCCAAGAGGTTTTGAACAGACCATCACCAGCAGAGAAGCCACATATCCTTAAGACCAGGACACTGCTAAAGATCAAGTGTGGCAGACTAACAAAAACGGAAATAAAAACTGCAATCAAACTGCTGAAAACAGGAAAGGATGCTGGCCCTGACTATATTCCACTGGAAGCCCTTAAAACTGATATAAATACATCTACAGACATGCTCTACAGCCTCTTTGGGAGAATTTGGGAGAATGGAAAGACACACAGTGACACTACCAAAGAGAGGGAACTTAAGAAAGTTCAACAACTACCGGGCGATTATCCTACTTTCAGTGCCCAGTAAGATCTTTAATCGGGTCATCCTCAACCGTCTTCAGGAAGCTGTAGACAAGAGGCTCCGGGACCAGCAAGCAGGATTCAGGAAAGATCGCTCATGGACAGATCACATAGCAACGCTACGCATCATCATTGAACAGTCTATTGAATGGAACACGTCCCTGTACATGAACTTCATTGACTTTGAGAAGGCTTTTGACAGCTTAGACCGTTCAGCAGTATGGCAACTAATGGAACACTATGGAATCCCCACCAAGATCAAAGCCTAATGAAGAACTCGTATGATGGCCCCTTATGTAAAGTCATGCATGCAGGCCAGCTTTCCCGGAGCTTTGAAGTCAAGACGGGTGTTAAACAGGGATGTCTTCTCTCACCATTCCTCTTCCTCCTCGGAGTTGACTGGGTCATGAGAGAAACAGCGGAGGGGAAGAGAAATGGAATTCAGTGCTCAATGTGGGAGCAGCTGGATGATCTGGAATTTGTGGATGATGAAGTTCTCTGTTCACACACACAGACACAAATGCAGGAGAAGACAGACAGACTTACACAAAATGCAATAAAGCTTAGTCTCACTCCCAATACAACAAAAACACAAGTGATCAAGATCCACTCCAAAACCAGCAACCTCATGTTCATGAACAACACGGCCGTAGAGGAGGTAGGAGCTTTTACCTACCCAGGCAGTGTTGTGGATATCACCAGAGGGATGGATGCAGACATTTGAAGCAGAATTAACAAGGGTAGAGGAGTGTTTAACATGCTCAGAAAGATCTGCAGCTCAAAAAACATCTCCACCAACACTAAGATACGCATCTTTAACTCCAACGTGAAACAGGTGATGCTGTATGGATCTGAAACATGGAGAAACAAACACACAGACTGCAAACATTCATCAACACCTGCCTCAAAAGGATACTGAACGTTTGGTGGAAAGACAAGGTGAACAATGTGGACCTGTGGAGAAGGACAAGTCAAGACCCCACAGATTCACAAATCCGGAAGAGAAAATGGAGTTGGATCGGTCACACCCTCAGAAAACCTGCCACAAATATTACTCGTCAAGCCCTGAAATGGACCCCCCAAGGGAAAAGGAAGCGAGGCCGTCCCAGGAACAGTTGGAGAAGAAATGGGGAGGCATAAATGTGCGAGACTGGGCTCAACTGGGGAGAACTCGAGCAAAAAGCCATAGATTGAGTGAAGTGGAGGATATTTGTCAATGGCCTATGCAGCCAAGAGGAGCAAAGGGCTTAATGATAATGTATGACTCCAGTTCATAGGGGTTTTCACATGCTGACCATGCAATGTTTGCTTAATGTCTCGCTACGGAATAGTATGTGTATTCTGAGGGTTTGTTCCATTTCACTGCACTTAGGCTCAATCGGGAGATTGGGAGACACGCACCCCACCCCCCACCTTGCCTATCCCCCCCGCCCCCCCCAAGGCTGATTTCCTGTGGCTACAGAAATACATTGTCATCTGATTATTTATCCGTGTTTCTGTGGGCATCTATATAATATCTTATGGGGGTCAAATGTCTCCACTATGTGATAATAACCTGACACTTTTTAACTTGATTTTATGTGAATCTGTGAATGCAATTAAAAAACTAAAAATATTTTGTCTGGTTACTTATGGTTAAGGTTAGGGCTGGGTGGGGTGTAAGATTGTGATGAGATTAGGGTTTTGCCCATAGAAATGAATGGAGAGTCCCCACAAAGATTCATGCATACAAACTTGTGTGTGTGTGTATGTGGGTGGGGGTTTGGCTGACCTGAACGGCGTGGGGGGGCCATGTAGCATGACTTGCCATCGCCAGCTAGAGTGTGAGCCACAAGTCTTTTTAATTTGTGGTAAATATTTGAGGTAATAATTAAGAGCTGGTTAGTAATTAGCTGCCAGATGAACTCGACCCCAATCAGCAGATACACATCAGCGATTAATTAGGCATGATAACTTGCGATTGTGATTGGACATTTGTATTCCCCAATCATTTACATCCAGTCATTCACAGTGCACGTTGCCTCTGTGTGGCTGTATCTAGCTGAGCCTGAGGTGTTTGAGTTGGCAGCTGGACGCTTCTCTTATCCCCATGATGACTGGGACACACAGCTGCTCCCCACCTGCCTGGAATGACGACGTTCCCCCATTCACCACCGGCTGACTGGGATTGTTTTCCGAGAGGGCGTTTGGTGGGGCAGAAGGGTCATTTATTAAAATTATGATTAGACTATTAATATTTAATTATACTTTATTGGCTATTCATTCATAGCAATCTACATATTTTATAATGTCTGCAGCTGAGTAGTTATGATAGAATGGCTGTTTCCTTTTCCCATGTGTGAAACATCTATTTTGTGGAGGTCAGGTCTCCTGAACTGACTGTTTGTGGGCCCCAAATGGCTCTGGATGGTTCCAGGGACACGCAGCTCTGACTCCCACTGAGTCAAGAAAGATCCTTTTGTGCCGGACTCATGACAGATTTAATTTAGCTATTTATCTATTCAAATCATTAATCATCTCACGTCTGGAAAAGACAGCCAGCATGATGATTACCTTGTGACATTTTATTGTAAGGTTCATCTGCATGGACTGCAGCTGATTTTTAGTCATCAGAGACTGAATCCAGGCCTGGAGGAGCCCAGGTGGATGGGAATCACCATCTTCTGATGGCCTGCACCTTAATCTGTAATTCTGTGGACCTTAAACTTCACAGAGCTGGTTTTCTACAGCTGCACCTCGTCCACTCAGACTTACGTCTTTCTTGGAGTCTCTGGGTTAGTGCTACAGTGGACACTGCATCCACCTTCCGAAGCTGAGTGGCAGCAGATGAGGGGGCTCTCAGGGAGGGAAGGGCCCAGCAAAGACAGCAGAACTTGATGCTCAATGCTGCAGATCCACAAAGCATTTCAAATTCGTGCTCTTTACTGTGACTTAGGGTTAGAGTTGGGGTTAGGGTTATCTGTAATGCTGCGTGATGTGTGAGCCCCCCATTCAGGCGGGATTTAGGACAGATGGATTGCAGCTAGCTCCCTCTAAATCTGCAGAAGCATCTCAGCACCTCATCAGCTGCCACGGCGTCTGCCTCTGTCTGCTGATTCGTCTTTTCGAAATGGCCACATCGTTCAGTAACTTCACTTTCCCCTCGTATATCTTTCTTTATTACTCATCTGCTAAAAATATCTTTGAATTGTGTTTTCAGAATATCCTCAAATGAGCTAAGGTTTTCTGCCCACATCTCTTCCTTACTTTCTATTCTCCTAACTCATTCTGCTCTCTCTCTCTCTTTCTCTCTCTCAGATGATCTCTCTCATTCTCTCTCCTTCACTATTTCATTTGTTCTCCCCTTCTCCTGCGGCTCCATATCTTCCACCTTTGTTGGCATTAATAACATCCAGGCAGCAGAATGTCACAGAGAGGTCAAGGGGAGTTGTCCAGTATGGACCCTCTGTGTAACAGGGAGCTGCATATCTCTGCTGAAGAGGCACCATTTCCGCTCATTCCGTAACTAACAGTAACAGGTTCTGGAACCTTTGAGACCAGATGGGGTGACAAAAAATGTGGAAAATCAAATATAACTCTGACACCAGAAAAAAAGTGGGTATTTTATCTGATGCTGTGGAGGAATGAGTGTGATGTTGATGTCATGGAACATTGAGCACAGGTCCTGTTACTGTGGAGGATCAAGACACTGATACCACATAATATCAGATATGATACTGATACCATGTACAGCCGAGTGCTACACTGATACTGTGTAGGATCAAATATGGCACTGATACAGTGTAGAATCCACCATCACACTGATTCCAAGTAGAGCTGAGTATAACACTCATATTGAGTAGAGCAGAGTGTGGCACTGATACCATGCAGAATCAAGTATGGAACATAGCAAGAGTTTTAGTGGTTTATCAAGTAGAGTCATGTACGGCACTGATACCAAGTAGAAGTGAATATGGCACTCATACATTGTAGAATAAAGTATGGTACTGATGCTGAGTATAAGACTGATGCTGAGTATAACACTGATGCTGAGTATAACTGAGTATGGCACTAACAATGAATTTTAGTGAATTTAGTGATTAATTGTCATTATTGACACACCACAGCAGACACAACAACGAAATGTGTTCTCTGCATTTAACCTATATGTGACAATCAGGGGGCAGCTAATTCAGCACCCAGGGAGCAGTGCTTGGGGGCAGCACCTTGCTCAGGGTACCTCAGTGGTGCCTTGCTGGTCGGGGATTCGAACCTGCAATTTTTCAATTACAAGTGGGCTTCCTTGCCCATTAAGTCACCACTGCCCAAGTCCAATTTGGGCATGTACACAGATTCTGTGGAGACCAGCCTCCAGAGCCCAGCAGTGCCGCAAGAATTGGGGCTCCTTAATTCAGCAATTGCAGCCCAAATGTGTCTGAAAGGGTTTCCTTCATCTCAGACTCACTGACCACCTGTTTTTGCCATTATGCCATTATATTTTTTTGCTTTTTCACCCATTGAGGTTTGTTTGGCTGGTTTGCTGCTCAGTCTGTGCTGTCCCACGACTCCCAGGAATGTGAGTCCGGAGTGTTTCTCAGGATTCAAACGCATGTCCAGCTGGGTGCTGGAGGCTCATTGGGTCTTCCCCAGCTGAGACAAACTGCTCTCATCCATCTCAGTGACAGCAGCTGAAGGAGTTTGGCTGTAGCAGCTGGGATACCAGCAGAAGCTTAGCGTGACAACCAGTGGAAATCCTGGAAGGGAATCCCCAGCAAGGGCCCATGTCAGTCTGGTTATGGAAGGACCAGCCACTGTGTGACTCATTCAGGACAGGGTTTGGGAGGGCAGGAATTTTGGAGGACAAGGTTTGGGGAGGACATGCTTTGGGGGGGGGGGGGGTTGGGAGAGCAGGGCTCAGCAGTGGACAGCCTGTCTGTCTCTTAGCAGAGAATCACAGCATGGAATTCCCAGCAAACTTGATACCACCACAGTTCAAGGCAGGAAGTGGGAGTGACGGTGATTCCCAGACGACATCACACACACGCCAACGATTCAGTCATCTCCATGGAAACATGGATGGTATGTGGTCTGCTTGCCACTGGTACTTGCGGACAGATGTTTGCTTGCTGTCCCGGTGGTTCTGCTGTGTGTTTTTTCACTTAAGCAGAAATACCTACATTTAGATGAGAAAAACAAACGTAATTTATTCGGCAGAGGTTTTTGTCCAAAGTTTTACTGCTTTTACTGCTAAGTTTAGGGTTATATAATTTTCACTCTAGAACATAAGTGACAATCCATTGCATACTGCACACATTAATGACAATTAAAAGTGGCAGAAACTGATTTGGAACAATATTCTGATAAATCTGTCATTTATCCTTTATGATTCTTTAAAAGGTTCAGATCGATAGGGATGGTAGCAAAGCCATGCAATTTAACAGAGAAGATCCATCCATCTTCCAGGTGCTGGGTGGAGGAGAATGTAAACCTCAGCCAAGGAAGAAGGCACATGATCATCACTAATCTCCAGAAATTGACTAAATGTTGGTGATATCATGTGGGAGTCTAGGGGCGCTTTGGAGAAGGGATGCAGGTAGGACGCTCACTGACCGATCTACACAAGCATGAATGATCGAGCAATTTTTGTTCTGGGGAGCATCACGCACCCCCCGGCCCATCTCAGCCTCTGAGGACCATTAAGAGGCTCGTGAAGAATGACTGGCTATCTGCTTGTTGGGAGACAAGCCCAGCAGCCGTACACAGCAAAGTGAAGACAATCTCTAAGGGCACCATCAAACGGCTTCAGCTCATTAGCTAATTGCAATTTATTGCTTATCACATGCCTGTCAGCTCTGCAGCAAAACACCTTTTTCACCACGAGTTTCTCCCCCTGGCTGCCATCACATCACGAAAATGTCACAATGCAAAAAGAAAGAAAAACAGGGGAAATGTCCAGTGAGAATTAAAGTTTGATTGGCCGCTCTGTGGGTTGACTTGCTCTCAGAGGAGCGTGATTGCAAATGAGGCAGTTCCCCGGAGCTTGCATGTGCGGTGGATTCGAGACGAGGCCGACAAACTGCAGGCCAGGGTGGATCAACTGGCTCTTTGCTTCTGTGTTGGTCCACATATCATGCTATATACACCCCATAAACTGACCATCGCTCCAATAAACAGTGACCAGCTGCAGACCCCGTGTTCTCCCTGTGTTCTCCCTGTATTCTCCCTGTGTGCTCCCCGTGTTTTCCCCGTGTTCTACCCGTGTGCTCCCCGTGTTCTCCCTGTGTGCTCCCTGTGTGCTCCCCGTGTTCTACCCATGTGCTCCCCGTGTTCTCCCTGTGTGCTCCCCGTGTTCTCCCCATGTGCTCCCTGTGTGCTCCCCGTGTTCTACCCGTGTGCTCCCCGTGTTCTCCCTGTGTGCTCCCCATGTTCTCCCTGTGTGCTCCCTGTGTACTACCCGTGTGCTCCCCGTGTTTTCCCTGTGTGCTCCCTGTATTCTCCCTGTGTGCTCCCCATGTGCTCCCTGTGTGCTCCCCGTGTTCTCCCCGTGTGCTCCCTGTGTTCTCCTTGTATTCTCCCCGTGTGCTCCCATGTTCTCCCTGTGTGCTCCCCGTGTGCTCCCTGTGTTCTCCCTGTATTCTCCCCGTGTGCTCCCATGTTCTCCCTGTGTTCTCCCTGTGTGCTCCCCGTGTTCTCCCTGTGTGCTCCCCGTGTTCTCGCTGTGTGCTCCCTGTGTTCTCCCTGTGTGCTCACCCTTGTGCTCCATGTGTGCTCCCCGTGTTCTCCCTGTGTGCTCCCCGTGTGCTCCCTGTGTTCTCCCCGTGTTCTCCCTGTGTGCTCCCTGTGTTCTCCCTGTGTGCTCCCCATGTGCTCCCTGTGTTCTCCCTGTATTCTCCCCGTGTGCTCCCATGTTCTCCCTGTGTGCTCCCCGTGTTCTCCCTGTGTGCTCCCCGTGTGCTCCCTGTGTTCTCCCTGTATTCTCCCCGTGTGCTCCCATGTTCTCCTTGTGTGATCCCCGTGTTCTCCCTGTGTGCTCCCCGTGTTCGCCCTGTGTGCTCCCCGTGTTCTCCCTGTATTCTCCCCGTGTGCTCCCATGTTCTCCTTGTGTGCTCCCCGTGTTCTCCCTGTGTGCTCCCCATGTTTTCCCTGTGTGCTCCCTATGTTCTCCCTGTGTGCTCCCCGTGTTCTTCCTGTGTGCTCCCCGTGTTCTCCCTGTATTCTCCCCGTGTTCTCCCTGTGTGCTCCCTGTGTGCTCCCCATGTTTTCCCTGTGTGCTCCCTATGTTCTCCCTGTGTGCTCCCCGTGTTCTCCCCGTGTGCTCCCTGTGTTCTCCCTGTGTGCTCCCTGTGTTGTTGTGGGGTTTCCTTCAGGTACTCCAGTTTCCCCCACAATCTAAAAACATGCATGAGTTATCTAATTGTCCAAAGGTGTTCATGTGTAAGTGAATGATATCTGAGTTGAGTTGGCGCCCCATTCTGGGTTGTTCCCTGCCTTGAATCTGAAGCCTCTCGGATGGGCTCTGGACCCCCTCAGTAGGACATGCGGTTTCAGAAGGTGGATGGGTAGATGGATAGATGTTACTTCATGACATTTCTCTAGTCCCCACAAGGGAAAACTCAATTTTATAAAAATCTGTGAATCCAATCAAAAAATTTAAATATGTAAAAATATTGTGATTTGCTTGGTTACTTATGGTTAAGGTTAGGACTGGGTAAACGATAGGGTTATCATAGTTAGGATTAGGGTTGTGCACATAGAAATTATATTAATACAAGCATGTGTGTGTGTGTGTGTGTGTGTGCTGTCATGCGTGTGTGTGTGTGTGTGTGTGTGCTGTCACTCCCTTTCAGGAGACCTGACAATCCAACTACGTGAAAGCAACAAGACACGGATACTTCCGTATAACCGTTTATAATACATTTCCGTCTCCGGAAAAAGCACGGAGCTCAGCAGAGCCGTCGGCACCTGAGCGGCGTTGTACTCCGATCCGCTCAGGGACAGGATGACGGGGAGATCGCGGGGCTCTGCCCTGCGGAGTCTGCAGCTTCCCTGCACTGGGAATACAGAGGCGGCCATACGGAACCACACACACACACCCTCTCTCTCTCTCTCTCTCTCTCTCTCTCTCTCTCTCTCTCTCTCTCTCACACACACACACACACACACACACACACACACACACACACACACACACAAATAAATGCACGCGCACGCGTTTGTATTCATATTTTTGTGGGCACCGTCCGAACATTTCTAATGAAAAAACCCTAATCCCAGCAATGATAACTTTAACCCCTACCCAGCCATAAGATTAACCAAATAAATGTAACCAAACAAAATACGAGTTTGTTTTTTGGTATTTTTAGTTTTCTGATTGCAGTTGCAGATTTTTTTATTTTTTTTTACAAAATTGAGTACCCGCAATGCCAAAATAAGAGTTTTTTTTTTTTTTTATCAGATTGTGGTAACATATAGGCTGCAAAACCCAATACGCCTTTGTTCAGTCCAAACGCATCTATGGCCCGTTAGAGGAAGCCAGCAGGGTGCAACTGACGTTAAGCTTCCCAATCAGGGGATATTAAGCCTCTCGTCTTCGTGATTTTGATGACTCATCAGTTTCAACACTGATATTTTCCGCTTCGTTAATTGCTTTTTGTTTTGTGGCACTTAAGCCCATTTTTATATTTTTGGAGGCTCAGAATTCACAATAGTGACTTATAATCAGTCATTGCGTTTCATTTCCAGATGGAAGTCACATTTTGGCAAGTAAGGCACCGGAGCGTGCATCCTTTTATTTAACCGATGCGTATTTATTTTGTTTTCAGTTTTTAGTGCAGTCAAGTCATTAATAGCACGTAGACATAATTAAAAAAATCAATAGCAGAAGAGCACTCTACAGCCATGAAGTGTGTGCGTGTGAATGACACGTTAGGCACTAGGCTATTCTGCTGTCCACTACAGGGCGCTGTTGATCCTCTACGGCACAGAGGCCAGCAATGGCAGCCAACGCGCAACCAATAGGTCTTGGAGCGACTCGAGGACATCCCAGAAGCAACAGGCACGCATCGGTATTAAACTGTATTATTAATGCGTTTAAATTACTGAATGCCCTACTTTACGTGGTATGTTTGTGTATCAGGTGTATGTAGGTACACAGACGTCCACGCTTAACATGTCTTACATTCCCCGATCACTCTCTATATATGGCATCGCAATCACCTTAACACTAGTGCGAGTAAGTCATGAAAAATCACCCCCGCCGCATGCAAGAAATATAATGCGACTAGGCTATGTTTAAAGATTATTATGGGCATAAACGTAAAAGGTGTGTAGTGTAGATTATATATTATAGCCTAACTATTAAACTATCACAGTTCATATTTAAAATAGCTGTACTGGAATGAGAATTAACAAATGGAAGATGGATAGATGGCAACATAGGGGGGCGCCTTCTGAGGGGGCGCCGACAAGCTTCACTGATCAGTTGCGGCTTGAATACCCCACGCACTTTCCGCCTTGGTTCTTTCGTTCATTGAACAGCGCACTGGCGGTGAACTTTGCCCATACGGCTCCACACGGGCTTGGAGCAGCCTTTGATGGATAAATGGATGGATGGATATGTGTGTGTTCAAATGAATGAAATGACTAACCCAGAAAAGCCGTCGGGTATTCAAGCCGCATCTCATCGGTGTTTTATGAGTATGGCTACTTTGTATGTCCAGCGAGTGCGGCTCGTCGCTTCCCTGTGAGTCTAAGAATTCCACCCGACCCGGAGTGGGTGAGGACACCCCGCTCCCAGCGCCGCCCTCCGCTTCCCTCCTATCCCCGCCCCGCGGCGCTGTGGAACGTTCGGACTGGCGCTCGCGCTCCGGCTCAGCTCGCAGCCTGGGAAGTTTGAGTGACTGCAGACACCCGCAGGAACAGCAAAGCAAACCCGTAAATATGAATGCATCTCGGACACGTCGTCACGACTCACGACCGCTTTATTTTGCATTCCCACATGCTTAAACGAAGGAACATTAAGTACACAGCATTACCTGGGTCTGCACAATAGCCGCTGTCATGAAGTCCATTAAAACGGTGCTTTCTTTGAAGTGTGCCAGATTTTAAAATAATCGCCGTGTCTGGATCGCGAAGGGGAGCCCGTGAGTCGTAAAAGAGCGTTCGGTGGCAGTTTACTGTAACGGACATCAATCAACTGTCCGAATCCCACTTTGATTTTATTATTAAAAGGGCGGAAAGAGCAGGGGAGCGGTAAACGATCTGCTTTTAAAACATCGCCCCTACCCCACTGGCGAGAAGGAGACCGGAGACCGCAGCAGACATGAAAATGTAATTTTGGGCAGAGTGACCTGGCCATCTATGCGGATGGGAGCATCGGAACAGGTCATTGCGGCACATTGGGTCCGCTGGAGGATAAACACGCAGAACCGGGCAGCATCTGCCAGTTCGCCCCTCACCCCCAAAAACATTTTTCAGTAAAGCCGGGGATAACTCATCTGGAAAGAAACTCAAGGATCCCTTCGACTTAGTCTCAGAAAGAGCCAGGAAAAGGAGTACTGGCTTCCATCTCTCGGATTACAAGTGTCGACAATGTTTTTTGGGGTAACGGGAGGGAGGGAGCCTTAAGCCGTGCTTCTTCGTGCATCCGAGCCCGACCGAGCGGACCGAGCCGGACCCCCCCACTTTGGACCGAGGCTTCTGCCCGTAACCTCCTCCGAGATTCAGCCCTGCAGGATTGAAACATGTCAGAGCGCTCGCTGAAGTTCGTCATGATTCTAATTTGTGTAGGTGAGTTAAGTTAGCAATAAAACATCAGATTAATTAATTGTGTAATTAATTATGGAGTCCTTTATAGCACAGCTAAAAACATGCTTTAGGTGAGAGTAAGACAGGTTGGATTCCTTACGAAAGGAGTTACTCTGACCTGTCAGGAAGGTGGTTGTCGCGGTGTGCGTGTGTGTGTGTGTGTGTGTGTGTGTGTGTGTGCGTGTGTGTGTTTGGCGGGAGGGGGTAGCACAGTCTGCTTCTGGCTTTATTGGGGTTTCTCCCAGAGAACAGTAACTGATTCTTAGACAGCTTCCAGTGGTCCAACAGCACACAGCTGAGTGTCATGCTCTGCTTTGATGGAGCTGATTGTGATGGAGATGCTGTTGGCTGAAGTTTGGGGGCTGCAGGTGTAGCCAGGTAGGGGAACTTGATGTGGATCAGGTAAGTTCGCTGGATTGCTGGAGATCTCTTTCCGCTTGGATGTGCTCAGTTGAGTTTGTAGCTTTGTCCAGCTGGGGTGGGGGAGGAGAGGGTTCTGCCAGTGGATTCCTCATGGCTGTCCACTTCCTGCTCATTCACCTGAGTCCTGGAGTCTGCCCTCTCCTTAGGAGTATGCCCCCAGTGGTGGGCAGTGATGGGCCATTTTCCACCTGTCGCTCTTTTGCTTCACCTGCGCGTATGCCTCACCGGTCTGGGCCATGGGAGGGCGCCACACATCATTGGGGCCTGAGGGTTACAGGCATGACGAGGCCCTGGGGGTGGGGGGTGCTGTGGGTTACGTGTTCCTTGGATTGGGCTGCTTCTGATCACAAGCAGCTTCTTTCTACATTTAAGAGTAAATAAGAGTATTTTAAGTGACCCCCCTGGGCTCGTGCTATGACCTCATTCCTCCTGGGCTGTGAATTTGACTCCCCCTTCAGCTGCGTCTTTGTGGGTTTGATTCCCGCATTGGCTAGATTTGTTTGGGTTTGAGTCCTGCCTCGACCTCGTCTGTGTGGGTTCAGTTCCCACTTTGTCTATGTCTGTGTGAATTTGATACCCCCTTAGCTGCATTGGTCGGCATTTGTGTGACATTAGTGCCCACCTCAGCTGTGTCTGCGTGGGTTCAATTCCCTCCTCAGCTGTGTCTGCATGGGTTCAATTCCCTCCTCAGCTGTGGCTGCGTGGGTTCAACTCCCTCCTCAGCTGTGTCTGTGTGGGTTCAATTCCCTCCTCAGCTGTGTCTGCGTGGGTTCAATTCCCTCCTCAGCGGTGTCTGCGTGGGTTCAATTCCCTCCTCAGCTGTGGCTGCGTGGGTTCAATTCCCTCCTCAGCTGTGGCTGTGTGGGTTCAATTCCCACCTAAGTTGCTTCTGTGTGAGCTTCTCTCAGTTTTCTCTACAGTTCAAAAACACACTTAGGAGAACTGGTGTCCCTCGGTCACAAGTGTGTGATCATGTGTGGTGTCCCACACATCCCCTGTGATGGGTTGGCATTCCATCCAGGGTGTCCCCTGCTAGGCAGGCTTTTTACTTACCCCAGATAATGAGGTTGACATTTTCGTCCAGTCTTGTTCCCCATTGCTGAAACAGCGGAGTGATTGAAAGGACTTACTGACCTCCCTTTAGCCAGAGATATGTGGTGTTACTTCGGCATCGCGCACCCCGATAAGTACCGATTTCGGTACCGGTACTTGGTGTTCAGTACTGATACTCAACGGTACTTCATTTAGATACCCTGCTCTGAATCTGAAATGCCTGGTTTGTATCAACATAAAAAATACAGAAATAAAAAATAAGCCCCAAACTAATTTCAAACATTTTCAACAATTTATTTTGAACAAACTCTTTCTGAAACAGACCACACAACTGTGACCAGAAACATTATTTTAACAATTCTTTTTAAGGAAGACAAGCAAGAGGACAAAACTGGCAGCGTCACACAAGCTGCTGTTCTTATGTTACAACTACAATATCAATTTATTACAGTTAATAAATATCCCCGAACAATAACTAAAACATAGTTCACTAATTCCCTGAAGCTGCAGCAGAACTTGTCGATGGTGCAGTCTCGATGTTCTCGATGTCGTTGCTGGTTGCCCGGCTGATTGCTGTAGCTGCGGCTGTAGGTTTAACAGGCGCTCCAATTATCGAACACTCAACATTCATCCGCCTGTAAATACATTTTATGTTTAACGCAGTGTTTCCTTGAGTTCAACGTATTGCTAGCCCCAGTTCTGCATTTTCAGTGGCAAATATTGCATGTCGTGCTGTCTGCATCAGTTTTATAGTGAAGTGCAGCCACACCGTCGAGCGCTTTCGGCTTGCCGTCACGTCTTTAGATATCAACGCAGTTTCTCCATGCATGAGATTTCTTCCCCCTTACAACAATTGTCATGGTAGACAAAACTAACACGATCGCTTAAATAGCAAATTAAAATTTAACATTGAAATACTGAGATAGCTGTTGGTTCATTTAAACCTTTATCACAGTTCCGTATGTCCCGCTCAGCTGGGATGTGAATGTACCGAAATTTGGCACCGTTTGATCTGACATGAACCAATACCCGGTAGAACCGACATCATTAGGTAGATAATTTTAAAAGTACCGACCTCGGTACCCAAGGGTCCATCTCTGTCATCTCTTTTTCTGCTCATCAGACAAAATGTTCACCGTTTGACAGTCAAGGCCAAAGAGGCAACAGAAGGGAGAGTTGTGATCAGAAGTGACTTCCGGTTGTCTCATGTTTGTATTTAATGTTACCTCTGAGTTTCTTTAATGGGATGGCATGGCGCCTCTGTGGTCTGGAGGGGAACACAGTTCCTTCTTTAGTACCTCGCTGAGGTTTATTCCTGCCTAGTGTATGCATGCTGCTGAGTGACCTAGGCTGTGTACAGTAACCTCCCTGACTGTAACTGTACTCTACTTAAACTCATGCCGATAATAATGATCCAGCCACTGCTTTGTAAGTCCTTTCGTGAGTTTGCTCACAGTGATGACAGTTCCTTCGGGCGTGGAGGGTTCGCCATCACTCTCCATCTGAAATCTACACTTAACTGCGATCTGCCGCCATTGCACAGCTCTGCTTGGGCCGATGGGTACGGTCTCCCACCCTCTCATTCCCCACATCATTCCGGTGTCGTTTTCCCGTTTGGGAGCAGGAAAGGAAGCTGTCCGCTCACGTCTTTTTAATTGCCGCAGCGTCTGTCACGCGACTTGCTGCCGGCCTGCGGATGAGGCTCCCGGAAGCCTGTAATCTTACTGAGTGTTGACAGAAAAGTGGGAGAAAATGTGTGTGAGTCAGTGCTGTTGATGTCAGCCATTCATTTCGGTCTGGGCGCCTTTAAGTGCCTTACAGTCAGCACCACAGACATATCCCCTCTTTACCCTGAAAGTCCAGTAGTAACAGATTGGGATCCATCTGAATAATCTGTTGGCATTAATTAGTCCTGAGGTATGAAAATTAAATGAAATCCACACATGCAGCTGTGGCTGGGTGGTGGGTGGAGGGTTAGGTTAGGGTTAGGGTTAGGTTCCCTCTCTAAGCTGGACATGCAGGCCCCCTCCCCCTCTAAGCTGATTTATGGGGACCCTTTAGTGTTCCTGTGTGTTTTTAATCTCCATAACCCAGCGATTTATGTGACTCAGCTCATATTAAGCGCAGATTAATAGCTGCCTAATGGTATGTCCTTTGTGGAAGCTCAGTCTAACTGCACTTAGGCCAAGTCAACACCTTAACAGCTGTATGCTTGCATTGTGCTAATTGCCCCAGTTGTGCATTACTTTAGCTGCTAAAGGACACTGGTGTCACCCTAGTGACCCTGCAGAACCCTCGCTGCTGAGACACAGTCATGTGACTAACCTGTACAAATCACCAGCCTCCAGCTGCAGGCAGTGTGTTTCCGATTGGGTACTGAAGCAGGGAAGCCATTTGTTTGATTTCTTCAGGCTTATATTTATGGTTCCTTGCTGCTGCTCTCAGAAACCCTTGGCTTCGGGCTGGCTGACCATTTGTGTCTTGCCGCACAATTACTTTGGGGGCCCCCGGCAGACATAGCAGTACAATTTCTTGATCGTGGGTAGCTGCTGTCAGTGAAATTTGCCATTCTGGTGCGGGGGGCTCAGATTTGCAAATTTTGAGGCAAATTTGTTTTTCTGGTTGGGATGGGGGGCATCTCAGATGCCAGATTTAAAAATTTAATTGTTACATTGTACATTTTGCCAGACGGGGCCCCTGAAGTTTGCTTGGGCCTCACGCTGCAGCCACTGCATTAATCGGCTCTGCCCTGCAGCTGCTCTTCTCCAGTGACCGGAATGCTGGGGGGGCCCGGGGGCAGGAGGACGAGCCGTCTCCCCTCTGCTGCAACAAGGATGCTGCAGAGTATGGCCCCTGGGAGGACTTTGGGTTCTCCACCCCCGATGGCAGAGGACAATTAATTAGGACTCCATTACTTAATTCACCGAGCGGCTTGACGAGGTCTCATTTAAAGACCACTCTGAGAATAACAAAGTGCTCCTGGCTTGGCGGACTTCCCCGGGCGGATCTCGCCGGGCGGATCTCCCCGGGCGGACCTCGCCGGGCGGATCTCCCCGGGCGGACCTCGCCGGGCGGACCTCCCCTGGCGGACCTCCCCGGGCGGACCTCCCCGGGCGGACCTCGCCGGGCGGACCTCCCCGGGACGGACCTCCCCGGGCGGATCTCGCCGGGTGCATTCCAGTCCAGAAGCTTCTGTTCTAATTGTGCTGTCAGTCTCAGCCCACGGTGGCGCCGGCGACGAATCCCTTTAGTGAAAGGGGAACCATCCAAAAAAATGACTTGAATGTTACTGACAGTGCCCCCTGTGGACATAGAGGGCCGTTGCATTACTTAATGAGAGAGAAATTTCAGCCTTTGATAGCAAATTTTGCTGTCAGAAAAAATGACCGTTCGCAGCACAGCCCTGAACACACACGTCTGTAACAATGAGCGAATCTTCCAGTCCTCAGTGCCTTTAATCCAGTGGATTCCTACTGCACAGGGAAGTTTGGGCAGCTCCTTGTGACGTACGGGGGATGGCCGAGGTGCTCAGGCAGGTGAACGTGCCACAGAGCAGCAGTTAGTGTGTGAGCTCCGACCCAGCCAGGCGGGTTTGGTAGCAGCTCTTACCGCAAGTGTACGCTGTTTGTTTCTGGGGCTGTATCTGTGGTGATGAGCGTGTAGAAGTGGAGATTGAATAAGGGGGTTATTGCAGGGGTCTTCCTGTGGGGGGGGGGGGGTCATCCACAACCCCTATATCCGCTGGGGTGTTTTAGAGCAAGCGTGTGCATGTGTGTGACGTCACATTGAACTAACCAGCACATAGCCTTTCCATGACTGGACTGTGGGAAGTGGCAGCCATTTATAAGCCTGTTGTATTCCTGCGAGGCTTTCGGCACCGCTCTGGGTTAGTGACCCTCTAACCAGATTGTGGAGTGGTGGGCCCGGGTTTGTTCATCTCGTTTGTTTCAAATATTTTAATTATTAAATGTTTTTTCATGTAAATTTTCTTTCTGAACCGGAATTGTGTTGTGTTATCAATTAACCAGAGACAGAAACAATTTCGAAACAAAACAGAAGCATGTTCCCCCTGCTCTGTAATTACTATTCAATCATGCAAATGACCCGGCTTTCCTAGTTACTGCCTGTTCGTCCGTGTAATTGAAAAAGCAGGAATGAGTGCCGCGTCGGAGCGATGCTGCACACTGCCATCGGAGCACGGGGGCATGTACCTTTCAGAGCTGCGGAGCTGGACGCTTCATGTTTTCATGGTTCGGATGTTTGATCTTAATTACTGGCGCTCAGCTGATCCGGGGTGGGGGGGGGAGTCAGCTCCGCTGTGGCTGCCATTGGCGTCTCTTCACGCCCCGTCGGAGAGCAACAGACTGCAGCCAGGCGGTAGATTACGCTAGAGACCTGCTTTTGTTACCGTGTGTGTCGGCCTTCAGAGCCAGAGACTTGATGCTTGCTTGATCAGAGCTCCAGCAAAAGGCTTTTTTCCCCTGCAGCTTCTCTTCTGTTCACATTGATGGCTTTAGAGCAGGAATCTTTTAGGATCTTCCAAACATTTTGGAAATATGTTCAAGATGGTCCCTTATCTGGTGCATGTTGTGGAAAGTCTATGACTCCTTAACCACCCCTTACTGTATTTTTCCTTAAATGGATGAAGATTTATTTACCACATATACAGAAGTGCATTAGTTCTCACCTACCCTTCTTTCACTCCCATGAGACACACCGGTAAGAGAGAAGCTTGGGGTCTGAGCACAGGGACATTTATTTTTCCAGCACTTCTGGTTAAGGCCCCTGGACATGGGCCCTAAAGAGATGTGGCTGCTGTACGAAGCACGGGATTCAAACCAACAACCTTCCAATCACAGCCACAGATGCCTAACCCACCTGTTATCTGTACCTGTAGTGCTCTTGCTCCACTTAGATCTTGTCCACAAAATCTGCACACAGCAAATGAACGGAGTGAAGCCTCGGTTATGAGAAGCTCATCAGCTACATAGGAGAAAACAAATAGAGGTCTGCAGCTGTCTGGGCTCCTCTAATACCTTTCCTCAGATGTCCCTCATCATCCTCAGATGTCCCTCATCATCCTCAGATGTCCCTCATCATCCTCAGATGTCCCTCATCATCCTCTGATGTCCCTCATCATCTTCTGATGTCTTATTTTTGTGAGATACAGGTCATGATCAACACAACAGGGATAACATGAAGTGAAATCAAATTAGGATTGCTGTTATTGGTTACAGGGAACTTGACTTGGTGAGTATGGTTGTGCTCAGCATAGGGCTGGGCAATTTTACATTGATATTATATGGTGCATGTGCAATAATCACTAGCGTGAAACATTTGGCCAGACACCAGCTTTTTGTTACTACTTGAATGTTTACTTACGCCCACAGTTTGTTAAGCAGATTAGTAGTGCGCCTAAAATATTAATGAGGCATTAAAAGTTAGTAATCAGCATAAATCCGACATATCCTTGTGTTTCATAAATATATCGATTTTAAACTGCAGAAAGTACCGCCACATCACCGATGTCTTTTTACTTTGTTTATTTGCAATATCTCCTCTTTTAAAAGATGTCATGGCTGGTGAGCTGTCTCTTTATTCACCGCCACTTACACCAAACCATAGTATACCAGACCAGCATTATGTAGTGTGCTCTGCTACAGTGCATATTCTGCTGAGGTATACCAAACCATAGTATACCAGACCAGTATAATGTAGTGTGCTCTGCTACAGTGCATATTCTGCTGAGGTATACCAAACCATAGTATACCAGACCAGTATAATGTAGTGTGCTCTGCTACAGTGCATATTCTGCTGAGGTATACCAAACCACAGTATACCAGACCAGTATAATGTAGTGTGCTCTGCTACAGTGCATATTCTGCTGAGTTATACCAAACCACAGTATACCAGACCACTATTATGTAGTGTGCTCTGTTACAGTGTATATCGCACTGAAGTATACCAAACCATAGTATACCAGACCAGTATTATGTAGTGTACTCTGTTACAGTGCATATCGCACTGAAGTATACCAAACCATAGTATACCAGACCAGTATTATGTAGTGTGCTCTGCAACAGTGCATATTCCACTGAGGTATACCAAACCATAGTATACCAGACCAGTATAATGTAGTGTGCTCCGCTACAGTGCATATTCCACTGAGGTATACCAAACCATAGTATACCAGACCAGTATTATGTAGTGTACTCTGTTACAGTGCATATCGCACTGAAGTATACCAAACCATAGTATACCAGACCAGTATTATGTAGTGTGCTCTGCTACAGTGCATATTCCACTGAGGTATACCAAACCATAGTATACCAGACCAGTATTATGTAGTGTGCTCTGCTACAGTGCATATTCCACTGAAGTATATCAAACCATAGTATACCAGACCAGTATTATGTAGTGTACTCTATTACAGTGCATATCGCACTGAAGTATACCAAACCATAGTATACCAGACCAGTATTATGTAGTGTGCTCTGCTACAGTGCATATTCCACTGAGGTATACCAAACCATAGTATACCAGACCAGTATTATGTAGTGTGCTCTGCTACAGTGCATATTCCACTGAAGTATACCAAACCATAGTATACCAGACCAGTATTATGTAGTGTACTCTGTTACAGTGCATATCGCACTGAAGTATACCAAACCATAGTATACCAGACCAGTATTATGTAGTGTGCTCTGCTACAGTGCATATAGCACTGAGGTATACCAAACCATAGTATACCAGACCACTATTATGTAGTGTGCTCTGTTACAGTGTATATCACACTGAAGTTTACCAAACCATAGTATACCAGACCAGTATTATGTAGTGTGCTCTGCTACAGTGCATATAGCACTGAGGTATACCAAACCATAGTATACCAGACCACTATTATGTAGTGTGCTCTGTTACAGTGTATATCACACTGAAGTTTACCAAACCATAGTATACCAGACCAGTATTATGTAGTGTGCTCTGCTACAGTGCATATTCCACTGAAGTTTACCAAACCATAGTATACCAGACCAGTATTATGTAGTGTACTCTATTACAGTGCATATCGCACTGAAGTATACCAAACCATAGTATACCAGACCAGTATTATGTAGTGTGCTCTGCTACAGTGCATATTCCACTGAGGTATACCAAACCATAGTATACCAGACCAGTATTATGTAGTGTGCTCTGCTACAGTGCATATTCCACTGAAGTATACCAAACCATAGTATACCAGACCAGTATTATGTAGTGTACTCTGTTACAGTGCATATCGCACTGAAGTATACCAAACCATAGTATACCAGACCAGTATTATGTAGTGTGCTCTGCTACAGTGCATATAGCACTGAGGTATACCAAACCATAGTATACCAGACCACTATTATGTAGTGTGCTCTGCTACAGTGCATATTCCACTGAGGTATACCAAACCATAGTATACCAGACCAGTATTATGTAGTGTGCTCTGCTACAGTGCATATTCCACTGAAGTATACCAAACCATAGTATACCAGACCAGTATTATGTAGTGTACTCTGTTACAGTGCATATCGCACTGAAGTATACCAAACCATAGTATACCAGACCAGTATTATGTAGTGTGCTCTGCTACAGTGCATATAGCACTGAGGTATACCAAACCATAGTATACCAGACCACTATTATGTAGTGTGCTCTGTTACAGTGTATATCACACTGAAGTTTACCAAACCATAGTATACCAGACCAGTATTATGTAGTGTGCTCTGCTACAGTGCATATTCCACTGAAGTTTACCAAACCATAGTATACCAGACCAGTATTATGTAGTGTACTCTATTACAGTGCATATCGCACTGAAGTATACCAAACCATAGTATACCAGACCAGTATTATGTAGTGTGCTCTGCTACAGTGCATATTCCACTGAGGTATACCAAACCATAGTATACCAGACCAGTATTATGTAGTGTGCTCTGCTACAGTGCATATTCCACTGAAGTATACCAAACCATAGTATACCAGACCAGTATTATGTAGTGTACTCTGTTACAGTGCATATCGCACTGAAGTATACCAAACCATAGTATACCAGACCAGTATTATGTAGTGTGCTCTGCTACAGTGCATATAGCACTGAGGTATACCAAACCATAGTATACCAGACCACTATTATGTAGTGTGCTCTGTTGCAGTGTATATCACACTGAAGTTTACCAAACCATAGTATACCAGACCAGTATTATGTAGTGTGCTCTGCTACAGTGCATATAGCACTGAGGTATACCAAACCATAGTATACCAGACCACTATTATGTAGTGTGCTCTGTTACAGTGTATATTGCACTGAAGTTTACCAAACCATAGTATGCCACAACAGTACTGTATACAGATTACTAACTTTTGCGTGTCACAAAATGCATCTCATTAATATCTTGCGTGCACTACTAATCTACTTACCAAACTGTGGGCGTAAATAAACATCCATATAATACCGAACAGGTGGCGTCCAGCTAAATGCTTCGCCCGTCATCTGAAGCCCTGCTGATTATTGCAGACATGCTATATAATGTCAATGTGACATCGCCCAGCCCTAGATCAGCGTAAAAACAAGATGATGTCATTCAGTGATTTGTCAAACAGGCAGACATGTCAGATGTGCCGAGCTGATGTGAGCATATTTTGGGGGAATCTTCCTGGTGGCGTCATCCATGCGACCACGGCTCCTCTGGAGGTGCTTTGTAAGGGCCCGGCTTCTGTAAAGTTCCAGGCCCACGTTTGCTACGTGATGATACATTGTTTGGCAGCAGGTTCGATCCACTCTGGGAGGCATTTATGTGAAACTCATAGCGGATCCCCAGGCTTGCCAACTTTGGTCAGCTGGCTGGCATGAGATTTTCAGTTTGAGTCTGCACACACAAGCAGACATATTTATATGATTGTAGCAGTTTTATTACCTTGCAAATAGTCTGTAGGGTTTGCAAACTACCCCAATTCTTTTGATGTAGCTCATTTTAGGTTTATAATGGAATAATATAGATTTGCAGTAAGATGTCTTGCGTGAGTGTGAGTCTGACAGCGTGAGTCTCACTCCAGGTCTCTTTCTTACCCTGTTTGTTTAACTAAAGGTGGAGCTGAGTTCAGTGTATCCTTCGGAAGTAGCAGCATGATCACGTGCCCAAACCGGAATCTGAAGCTGTCACATCAGACATCCCTCCCCCAACCCAACCACTGCCAGAAGATTCCGCTGACAGGCAAATCTATGAGCGCTGTAAGCAGTGCCAAGTGATGCTGATTAAATCCGAATGAATGCCTTGAATCCTGCACTGGTGCCAAACCATCTAATTAGCTGCGCCGGTCTCAGTGACACCTCTGCTTTACAGAAGCTTCGCAATTCATATTTTTGGTTCTTTGCGACTGTGCCGGTGCACAGAAATGTAAGAAATTTATCAAAAAACAATTCTGCTCTTCTAAAGTGTGGCAGCTGGTTTGCAATTAGCTGTGCGCTCGTATCGGACGAAAGCACTTGTGGGATTATTGGCATCGTCTGGAGCAGCATGGAGAAGCTCTCACTTAGTGTTCATCAAGAGAGCAGTGGAGACCCCCGCGAGACCCCCGAGAGACCCCCGCGAGACCCCCGCAAGACCCCCGAGAGACCCCCGCGAGACCCCCGCGAGTACTCGCCAAACCTTAATGGGATCCAGTCTAAGAAAGTGAGAAATGGAGTGAATTCTCGCTCTGACAGCTTTTGAAACAGGATTTAAAGCCGGATTTAGAACGTTGTTCGGGGACCTGAATATGCATTTAAAGAATGACATTGTGGGGTCAGCGTGGACATTCTCAGAGCTGTTCTCTCAAATAACAGATTGTGATGTTTTTGTAAATTAATATATGATCGAAGAAAGCCAAGGAATGGGGAATAGATTATAGGGTATAGGTACTCTGCATTTTGACCTACAGACATATTCAACATTAGCACAGGTCGCATGTAAAAGAAAGCATTGCTTCCTTTAAAAAATATTAATAATAACACAACGGTTAATAGGCAAAGTGGTTAAAAGTTGAGAAACTAGGACTGGGGTGTCAGTAAGTGGCCGGCTGCCGTTTTGGCCGTAGTGAGAGCGGCTGGGGGGCCTTTAAGTGCCTGTTGGTTCCCCCATGACCTCCGTTCTTCTTGCTCTGTGGATTCCTTGCTTCTGTTCATATACTGGATACAACACTGGGTGCACTCTGTTTGTACCACTGGGTACACTCTGTTTGTACCACTGGGTACACTCTGTTTGTACCACTGGATACACTCTGTTTGTACCACTGGATACACTTCTCCTGCTCTGCCTCGCGGTCCTTGCCTCTCCCCACAAAAAGTGGGGTCATGCAGGTGCTCTGCATGTGACTGGCACAGGTTAAAAAAGGCATTTAATGAATTCAGACAACTGGGCGTGATGGTCAAAGCTGTGGTCCTTTGCCGGCCCTGTGATCTAAGCGCTCAGCTGTTTGTAAATGATCGCTGCTCTTTGATGATTTCTGGGTGATGAAGGTGCCTGCAGAGATGATCCATTACAGCCGTGGGGCTCCTTCACCTGAGTCCTTGCTAATTTCCAGCTGAGATCTCTCCTTCCCTCTCTTCCTCCCCCTCTCCCTCCCTCGTTCCCTCGCTTGCTTGCTGATTATTCTGCCAGCGGAGGCTCCTTAACCCTACTTTGATTATCTTTTAATGCTCGGTGCTCTCCTTGAAGTTCCTCTCTGGGTAGATGTTGGGCTGCCCCCCCCTGCCCCCCCATCCCCTGCCTGTTGGATGGTACTCTGTCGCTGTGTCAGCGCACAGCTTTTAGCCACTGCTACTGGTTGACACCAAACACTAGTTCTTATGTGAAATTCTCAGGGTTATTGTTATATTCAAAATTTAAACAGCATGACCTTAGTCTGTTATCTTTTTGTGTTATATTTAACTTTTTATTTTTTATGAAAAAAATTCTAATTTTGGAAAACCTCAAAGTCATTTTCAGATCCAGGTTCTCTGCGGCAGGTTTATCAGAAATCGGGGAGCTGTCAGACAGGGATGTGATGTCACTAGGGTCTCCCCCACACTCCGGGTCCCACGTGGTGTGATTCTGCATGGACATCGATGTTCAGTTCAGGTCATTTCAGTTCAGACCTGTCGTGAGGTTTGTGAAAGGGTCAGACTGTGGTGTACTGTGGTCACGAGGAGTTGGCCTGGGCTGGCAAGTGTGGAGATTCCTGGGCAGGATGGCATACACACACACACACACATGTACACGCACACATACACACACACACACAAACGCTCACACACACAGCAGCCCATCACCTCTGCATGTAGGAATGTTCGGCTCTTTCATCTCGAAAATAGTGCAACCTGAAGGAAGAGTCACTTTAAATTTCCCCATTTCTCTCTGCAGGCTCATCCTGGGATTTCACAGAAAATACCTACAGCCCAACATGCACACTTTAATCAGACGCTGCTCAGAACAGAGAACAAGTAAATGATGATAAAGAGAGTAGATCGCAGTGGAGCAGAGGGTGTCTCTCTGCACTTGCTGCAGTTCTCCTTCCTGCTGGGGTCCAGCCTTCATCTCACAATGACGGACATGTGACCCACACATGTGACGAGGGGCACGGCTGGCTTGACGTGAAGCCGACCAGCTCTTAGACCTGTGCAGCCCACAATCCTGACCCGAGAAGAGTGGGGCATCCCTTTGGCTAGGGACTGCCACAAAAAGCACACCCATACTGTAGGTCATTCAGTGACTTTCAATTTGCTTGCTGGAATCAGGGGCCATATTGTTTTGAGAGAAGCAAGTCCAGTGAGGATGCATCTTATTTCAGAGCAGAGTTACTCATGGTATTATCCTCAGGCGTAGTGCTCTGCTAGGGTTACGGTTATGTTAGGATTAGGGTTACGGTTAGGTTAGGATTAGGGTTACGGTTAGGGTTAGTGCTCTGCTAGGGTTATGGTTAGGTTAGGATTAGGGTTACGGTTAGGTTAGGATTAGGGTTACGGTTAGGTTAGGATTAGGGTTACGGTTAGGGTTAGTGCTCTGCTAGGGTTATGGTTAGGTTAGGATTAGGGTTACGGTTAGGTTAGGATTAGGGTTACGGTTAGGTTAGGATTAGGATTACGGTTAGGGTTAGTGCTCTGCTAGGGTTATGGTTAGGTTAGGATTTGGGTTACGGTTAGGTTAGGATTAGGGTTATGGTTAGGTTAGGATTAGGGTTACGGTTAGGTTAGGATTAGGGTTACAGTTAGGTTAGGATTAGGGTTACGGTTAGGTTAGGATTAGGGTTATGGTTAGGGTTAGTGCTCTGCTAGGGTTACAGTTAGGTTAGGATTAGGGTTACGGTTAGGGTTAGTGCTCTGCTAGGGCTATGGTTAGGATTAGTGCTCTGCCTGGGTTAGAACTCTATTAGGGTTAGGGTTAGAAATGTTATGGCTCCTTTAGACATCAGTAGGTGTTTTATGACACTTCAGGATCTCGATACAAAGGGAAACCAAAGTATAGCTCAATTTATTAGCATATTTCATACTTTCCAACAGCATGTTATGTCACCCTGTGTCCCAAAACTAAGGCTAGTGCTCTGTTAGGGTTACGGCTCTATTAATAAACACTGATATGATCTGATGCTGCCTTCACCAGTCCCCTCTGTTTGTATACATGATGCTGTTCTGTGCACCATCCAAAAAGTGGAAATTCCTGTTAGCAAGCATAGCACCCATTGTTGGTTGGTGTTGCGAGTTCTTGCAGGTGAGTGGCTGAGGGTAATCAGTACCATTAGCCCCTATAGCTATGGGCGGGACTTACATAAACAGCTGTGTGTGAGTTGTGGAAACTCACTTGTCTCTCCATCCTCTTGCAGCAGTGGAGGGCCGGCTGCCTCCTGAGGGTGTGGCCAGGCTCGCCTCCACGCCCATGTACCTGCCTGTGGACTTCCAGCTCCTGAATGCAGAGGCCGCTTTCTTCCTCAGGGAGGCCAACCAGGATATCATGCGTAACTCCAGCCTGCGTGTGCGGACCGAGCCCTTCTTCGTGTACCGGGCCAGGCGACCCCCATCAGTCAGCGCCACCTACGGGCCGCTGTCGGTGGAGCAGGTTGTGCCTCCGGAGCTCTTGCAGGCCCCGGGGACCCCTCCAGGCCCCTTTTCCTCCTCTGCTGCCACCACCTTCCCCTTTAATTGGAAGGTGAGGGCGGTTCTGGTGCGCGACTGGGTTGTGGCAAGCCGACCTAAGGTGCAGACGCTGTTCCACGTGACGGGTTGGGACTGGGATGACTACACCGCAGCGGACCAGCTGCCCTGTGTCACAGCCTTCGCCTTCCATGAGACTCAGGAGGTCCGGGCCTCTTGCCGCCTGCAGGGGGCGCTGGCTCTCTGCGTGGCTGAGCTAGAGCCACTGGCCAGCTGGTTTGACCCCCCAAGCGTGGTCCCTGGGCGGCAGAGGGCCGCCCAGACTGAAGGCACCCCTGTGGAGTTGTACTACGTGGTCCGTCCCACAGAGAGCGAGGATTGCGGGCGGGAGGACGATGCCCAGCGAGGGGGGGCAGGCGGAGAGCGGGGTGCTTATGGCTCGGCACCTCTGCTGAGGATCGGCAGTGTGAGGCTGTTCCAGAGTGCTGCCGCCCTCCCCCACAGCGACGTCCGCATGGATGACAACTTCATGGTGCAGATGCCGCCCCAGCCTGTCCGCCGGAAGGGGACCATCAGCGTCTTTGTAGCCACCTCCAGCTCCTCCCTGGTAGAGATGTTCACGCTGAGGTGAGCAGCTCCCATCATAGGAGGCTTTACTGTAATCTGCAGAAAGTGAAGAAACAGCCATGGGGGCATGGCGGGGGGGTATGGGGTGATCCTGGGAACACCCCCCACTGATCTCTGGGACCCCGCCCCCCGCCCACTGAACTGTAGCCCCACCTCAGTCATCTGCTCTCCTTTTCACATTCTGTTTGTCTCAGTTTTTAATGAAAGTTTATGGTCAGTGGCATTTCATCTATAGAGAATCAGTGAGTGTGTGTGTATAGGTGAGTTTTGTGTGGAATAGACTGTCTATGCTTGTGTGTATTGGGACAGACTGTATCTGTCATACATGTGAATGTATATTGGGTAGAACATGTGTACGAGTGTACTATGTGTGTTGGGGACAAGTAGGTGTGTGTGTGGTTTATGCTGGATAGACCATGTGTGAGTCTGTGGGATTAGGGCTGTATGTGTTTGTGACTCTGTTTCTATATGTTTGGGTGTGTGTTGTCGTCTGAGTGCCGGGTGTGTGTTGTCGTCTGAGTGCCGGGTGTGTGTTGTCGTCTGAGTGCCGGGTGTGTGTTGCCTATATAGTGTATGCTTGTGTGTGATATGGATCATATGGTCTTATTTTGACACATTTCAATGTGATTCTCACTAAAAGCTTGGGGTCTCTCTCTCCCTCTGTGTTTCACTCTCTACAGACAAAACGTAAAAAGGCCATTTCAGGAAAGCCATTGTAAATATAAGCAAGTAAAGACTATAGGAATAATCCCAATAAAAACCAAATGAGCCGTGTAATTAATTAACACCAGCCAAATGTCACTAGTCATTCCCTGTAACGAACAGCAAACGATCTCTGTAAAACAGTGTCCTTTACGGCTGGTGTGTCGAGACCTTGGAGAGAATTGGCACCTGCTGTGTGGGGTTTTGGGAGGCAGATAGTGCTGATTCTCACTGTATAATGACCCACATCCACATTGCAATCAACACAATCAAACTTTCTTATATTAAAATCATTTACACGAGTTATGATGCAATTCTGAAAGCATAATGCAACATAATGCGACACAAACCTGCTCGAGTGTGCCACGTCGGACCTGGCCACCAATCTGCGCTGTGCTCTGTTTGCTGGCAAGCATGAGCAATCCTAAAGATTTGCAGGGTGAAACAGACGATCAGAATATGCTGTGAATTTTGACCCCATGTTGTATTTTGTACATTATTTCGCTGCGGTTCTACAGGTACAGGGATGTAGAGATACTACATGGCAGGAAGGATGCAGTGCACTTAGTTTAGTCTTCACATGGTAGCAGTGACAGCAGACATATCGCATAGTAACTTGGTACTTAAGTGTAAATCAATGTTGACTGAAATGCGACTGTAATGCAATGTCCCCATAACGTGATAAATATCCATTTTTTTCCCTCATGGGGACCAGTTTCCTGGTCCCCATAAGGGAAAACTCTATTTTATAAATATCGGTGACTGCTATGAAAAAAGTCATAGTTAGCATTAGCATTTTTCCCATAGAAGTGAATGAGCGGGCCTCATAAGGATAGGTATACCCTATGTGTGTGTGTCTGTGTGTGACCTATGTCTGTGTGTCTCTCTGTGTGTGACCTGTGTCTGTGTGTGACCTGTGTCTATGTGTCTCTGTGTCTGTGTGTGACCTGTGTCTGTGTGTCTCTCTGTGTGTGACCTGTGTCTGTGTGTCTGTGTGTGACCTGTGTCTGTGTGTCTCTGTGTGTGTGACCTGTGTCTGTGTGTCTGTGTGTGTGTGACCTGTGTCTGTGTGTCTGTGTGTGTGTGACCTGTGTCTGTGTGTCTCTGTGTCTGTGTGTGACCTGTGTCTGTGTGTCTGTGTGTGACCTGTGTCTGTGTGTCTCTGTGTGTGTGACCTGTGTCTGTGTCTCTGTGTGTGACCTGTGTCTGTGTGTCTCTGTGTCTGTGTGTGACCTGTGTCTGTGTGTCTGTGTGTGACCTGTGTCTGTGTGTCTCTGTGTGTGTGACCTGTGTCTGTGTCTCTGTGTGTGACCTGTGTCTGTGTCTCTGTGTGTGACCTGTGTCTGTGTGTCTGTGTGTGACCTGTGTCTGTGTGTCTCTCTGTGTGTGACCTGTGTCTGTGTGTCTGTGTGTGACCTGTGTCTGTGTGTCTCTGTGTGTGTGACCTGTGTCTGTGTGTCTCTCTGTGTGTGACCTGTGTCTGTGTCTCTGTGTGTGACCTGTGTCTGTGTGTGACCTGTGTTTGTGTGTCTGTGTGTGACCTGTGTCTGTGTGTCTGTGTGTGACCTGTGTCTGTGTGTCTCTGTGTGTGACCTGTGTCTGTGTGTGACCTGTGTCTGTGTGTCTCTGTGTGTGTGACCTGTGTCTCTGTGTGTGACCTGTGTTTGTGTGTCTCTGTGTGTGTGACCTGTGTCTCTGTGTCTGTGTGTGACCTGTGTCTGTGTGTCTGTGTGTGACCTGTGTCTGTGTGTGTCCTGTGTCTGTGTGTCTCTGTGTCTGTGTGTGACCTGTGTCTGTGAGCTGTGATCCTGCAGAGCCTCGCTGCTATAGACCACATGTAAAGCTCTGAATGATACTGTGGGGATCTGGTCCTGGGCTGGGGGGTGAGGTCAGGGGGCGCTGAGACCTGGCCAGGTGGAATGGTGGAATGGCATAATGGAAGCATGGGTTATGGGAGGAGGACGGGGGGGTCATTAGGTTTTCATCAGCTCGCCAGAGCATATGGGGGGGCTGGTATCATGCATTTCCCTATTTGCCCACACAGACGCCACCCCTGCTTTCATCTGCTCCATTTCCTGGTTGCCATGGAGACGTCACACCTTGCTGCTGCATCTTGCTCCGGTCCATACTCTCCTCCTCTCCTCCACAAATCATTTATTTATCGATTTATTTTTCCTCTAATAAGGTTGGTGTGCCTGAGTGGGGGTGCAGCTTGGGGGGGGTGGCTGTGGACAGACTCGCCACAGCAGGGGGCAGGGTGATACCCGAGGCACCCCCCCCCCCCCCCCCCCACATACCTGGTTCTGTTCACTCATGGTGCAGATTTTTATGGCAATTATTTGAAACAGGAGAAATAAATAAATGATACGAGTGATGATTACGCTGTGATCTAACTGATGCTCTTTGCACAGAAATGCCATTTTGCTGCAGGTTCAAATTCAGTTGTGCCTGTTGGGGGTCTGAGGATCCAGGAGGTCGCTCACTGATGACATGTGACACAAGATTCACTATATGGACAAAATAATTGGGACACGTCTCTTAATCACTGAATTCAGTTGTTTCATTCAGACCCATTGCCACAGCTGTATAAAATCAATGACCCAGCCATGCAGTCAGGTTACAAACATTTGTAAAGAGTGGGTCGTTCTGACGGGACCAGTGGATTCAGGAGTGGTACTGTAATAGAATGGTACCTTTGCAATTAGTCAGTTTGTGAAATTTCTTCCCTGCTAGATATTCCACGTTCAACTGTAAGTGGTATTATAACAAAGTGGAAACGTTGAGGAACAGAAATTCAGCCTCAGAGTACAGCACCACGTACCATACCAGAGGGGTCGCCGAGTGCCGAGGCAGACAGAGCATAAAAGTCACCAACACTCTGTCGACTCACTAACTGCAGACGTCCAAACTTCCTCTAACATTAACCGCAGCACAAAATCTGCATGCGGGGAGCCTCATGGACTGGGCTTCCATGGCCGAGCAGTCGGATGCAAGGCTCACATCACCAAACGCAGTGCCAAATGTCAGATACAGTGGTGTACAGCACGCTGCCTTAAATGTGTATCTCAGGCCCCCAGATCACATTCTCTTATGCAGAGCTGAAAGGGCCTTGATCAGTCACTCAGGACTGGCTGCCTCATTCAGTGACTGGCAGCTTTGCTAACATTGAAAATAAACTCACAGACATCAGGTAATGTCAGGTTACATTCTGTCTGCCTAAAGATGAAAATAAACTCACAGACATGAAGCAATGTCAGGTTACATTCTGTCTGCCTAAAGATGAAACTAAACTCACAGACATGAAGTAATGTCAGGTTACATTCTGTCTGCCTAAAGATGAAACTAAACTCACAGACATCAGGTAATGTCAGGTTACATTCTGTCTTCTCGTTTATGTATGGCAAGGAGCGCCGTAAAGGGGGGGGCTGGCAGAGCGATTCCAAGGGCCTCTGGCTGACAGGTGACCTAAAAAATAATATGATTGGTCTGGGTTGGGGGCCCAATATGATATGCTTTCAAGGCCCCCAAAATCTCTAACGACACCCCTATGTATCAGTGTATGTTAATGTGTGTAATAGTGTGTGTGTGGTCCAGGTATACATTACCAAATGTTCCCAAAATGTCATAAAATCCTGTTACTTTGATGTTTTGGGGACCATTTTTTGCTCCACACAAGGGGAAATTTAGTTTTATAAAAATCTATGACTGCAATCAAAAAACTAAAAATGCCAAAAGTCTTGTATTTTGTTTGATTACTTATGGTTAAGGTTAGGGCTGGGTAGAGGTTAAGGTCTTCATTGTTGGGATTAGGGTTTTGTCCATAGAAATGAATGGACAGTCCTCACAAAAATTTGAGTACAAATGTGTGTGTGTGTGTGTGTGTGTGTGTACATAGTATTTATACACCTACACCTGTTGCGTTGATACTCCAGGTGGTTTCTGAGCAAACCCTGGAGTCCTTTGTAGGACCTCAACATGATGCAGATGTTTAGATGATTATGCTGATTATACTGAGATGGGGATGTAAGTGAAACAGTGTTATTATTTAATTTAAATATGCAATGAATCAGAGCCTGCAGCAAATGACACTAAAGACCTCCAGCAGCACTAAAGCCAAGGAACGTTAACTGGAAACTGAAAGTTACAAATATGAAGACCCACGTCCGTCCTTCTTCTCTTATTGATGAGATTTCTTGGGGAGAGGGCATTTTAATATATTTCAAGGACACATTTGACGTTCTTTCGAAATACTGTCATGTTTCTGAGCAGAGCCTGTTTTCATGTGGCGTTAGGAGTGTGTATTTCAGTCAAAGGTTCTCTGTGTGCCATTAAGTTGCATCTGATGATATCTTGCAGAAACCATAAATATGATGAATATCCTTTGGTCTTAAACACATTTGTGTCCATGATTTTGGCCTTAAAACCACAATTACTGCCATGGCAGTGATGCAGGACCTGCTGTCCATCTCCTTACAAGCAATGCAGTCTGGCCCCCGCTCTGTCCCTCGATCTGCTTTGTTTTCAGAAAAAAGCACCATTTTGTACCTTTGCTTGTCATTGGGGCTGTGCCCTCAAGGGTCTGCCAGTTCTACCCTTAGCTGTAGGTAATTGTACCTTTTAAGGTACAGAAATGGACCTTGAGGAACATTTCTGTACCATTGATGATACATAAGTGTTGTTTGTACCTTTGGGATGTTCCTCAGAGTCCATTTCGGTACCTTAAAAGGTACAGAATTCTAAGATACACCCCCAGTGACAGGCAAAGGTACAAACTGCTTCCCTTTTATTCTGAGAGTACAAGCACTGTAAAACGTTCCTGCACTGTCACCTTGCATAGCTACCTGCAGTTTTAATTCAGCATAATTTATCCTTTCTCTCTCCACACCAAGAAGCCCAGGTTATATAGATCTCTACGTGCATGTAGACGGCGTAATCATTTGCCTATTCATCCGCATAATTAGGCCAATCAGAGCAGGCCTGTTCGGTGACCAATAAGCCCATACTAATTTGCTCGCAGGCCAAACATTAGAAATTTCCGTATGATTAGGCTGCTAATGTAAAGCCAGGAAGTGCTTAAAAACAAAGCACCACCCTTTGTTACTCAGCCGCCCCCCCCCCACCATTAAGGTGCAGGTTTCAGTCTGTTGGTTAATAGTTCAGTCCCTGCTACTTCGCTTTCACACGTGTGGATCTGTTAGTCCTACCCCACATGCCAGTACTACGCCATCATCAGTCCAGGGGAGAAGCTGCACTGGGATTTTTACTTAAAACACCCCCCTCCTTGATTGATAAATAGGCTTTATCCGACCCATAGAGAGGGGGGGCAGCTTCGATAGGGTCACTCGGTGCGGGTTTGACCTGGTGAGACTGATGACTGCACCCCTGCAGTGCGGGTCGGGGTCTCAGTCACACGATGGTGTGTTTTTGTCGTTTGTCGGGATCTGCTGCGGCCTGAATGCCTCCTACATACTGCAGCTTAAGGCCAAATCTCAGCCTGCGGGCATGAAGACTCCCCAGAGATTAAGATCCAAATCCTCAGCTAACACCGAGCGTAACTCCGGATAAGGCCGGGAACGTGAGTCCCAAGACGATGGCTGAAGTGCTGAGCTGGGGGGGGGGGCTGCCACAAGCATGCGAGGAAAACATGGGAGGTGTGGGACACTGTCACCTCACACCTCAGCAGTGGGGGCTCGTGCTGTGGGGAGGTTTCTATCCAGACTCCAGAGACAGGCAGTTCGGCTGCCTGCAGTCTCAAGATTGCCTGTACAGTGTGATTGTGTCTGTGTGCTTGTGATGGGCTGCCAGCCGCACTGGACATGTGAGGGCAGACCTCTGTTTCTCCACATCATGACACCATGTGATGAAGTGCTGAATTTGATTTGTATTTGGCCAAGACTGAATCTCAAGCTGAAGTCACATTCATTTCTGGCTAAATGATGTTGCAGTGTGATGTTATAACATTTAATAGCATTTCCAGATTAAAATCGTCATCCATTATACAAGTTTTATTGCATTTTTGTATTTTAATGCAGAATCACTAACAGTTTCATGTTTTAATGATTTATTTTGTTATTGAGTTGTTACTGTCTTACTGGTACTAAGTTACGTATCATAAAACTAAAAACATTAAAAATACCATTGCACATACCATAGAGATGCTATATATCAAGCTCACAGTGCCAACTCGCGTACCATAGAGTTGCTGCAGGTACCATAGAGATATATAGAGAGACTGTATATTAAGCCCCCAGTAGCCTCTCCCTGTATAACCATCAGGTTCCTCTATAACTAGAGTGAGAGTTTGGTTTGTATTGCTAGCAATAAGTAAGACATGTTACTGGTGGTTGTTGGACTCCCCAGGCCTGTCCTTAGTCACTGATTCTGTTCATAACCTTTATGGGCAGAATTTTTAGGTGTAGCCTGGGGGCGGATGGGGTCCGGTTCGGTGACCTCAGGATCGTGTTAATGGTTTTGCAGATGATGTGGTCCTGTGAGCTTAATCAGGCTGTGACCTGCTGCTAGCTCTGAGGCTCTTTGCAGCTCAGTGTGAGGTGGCTGGCATGAGGATCATCACCTCCGATGCCATGGTTGTCAACCAGAAAGGGGTGGATCGCCCTCTCCTGGTTGAGCAGAGGAGTTTAAGTATCACTGGGTCTTCAAGAGTGAGGGAAGAAGAGAGCGGGAGATCAGCAGACAGATTGGTGTGGCATGGACAGTAATGCGGATGCTGTACCTTTCTGTTATGACAAAGAGAGAGCTGAGCCAGAAGGCAAAGCTCTCGATTTACCAGTCAATCGACGTTCATACCCTCACCTATGGTCATGAGCTCTGGATAGTGACTGAAAGAATGAGATCGTGGATTCATGCAGCAGAAATGAGCTTCCTCCGCAGGGTGTCTGGGCTCAGTCTTAGAGATTGAGTGAGGAGCTCAAACATTTGGAAGGGCCTTCTGGAATATATTCTGGAAAGTCATTCACTCCTGTCTAATGAGTGCTTAAGTTCTACGTGGGATGAGTGTAGAATTACATCTGCAGAAGCGTTTCACTGTGTCCTCACATGCCCCCTCATGTCGCATCTTGTCCTCTCATGTCGCATCTTGTCCTCTCATGTCACGTCTTGTCCTCTCATGTCACATCATGTCCTCTCATGTCGCATCTTGTCCTCTCATGTCACATCATGTCCTCTCATGTCACATTATGTCCTCTCATGTCGCATCTTGTCCTCTCATGTCCTCTCATGTCACATCATGTCCTCTCATGTCGCATCTTGTCCTCTCATGTCCTCTCATGTCGCATCATGTCCTCTCATGTCACATCATGTCCTCTCATGTCGCATCTTGTCCTCTCATGTCCTCTCATGTCGCATCTTGTCCTCTCATGTCACATCATGTCCTCTCATGTCACATCATGTCCTCTCATGTCGCATCTTGTCTTCTCATGTCCTCTCATGTCGCATCATGTCCTCTCATGTCACATCTTGTCCTCTCATGTCGCATCTTGTCCTCTCATGTCCTCTCATGTCACATCATGTCCTCTCATGTCACATCATGTCCTCTCATGTACTCTCATGTCGCATCTTGTCCTCTCATGTCCCATCTTGTCCTCTTATGTCACATCATGTCCTCTCATGTCGCATCTTGTCCTCTCATGTCCTCTCATGTCCCATCTTGTCCTCTTATGTCACATCATGTCCTCTCATGTCGCATCTTGTCCTCTCATGCCACATCATGTCGAATCTTGTCCTCTCAAGTCACATCATGTCCTCTTATGTCCGCTCAAGTCTACTCATATCCTCTCTTCTGGAGTCTCATCTAATGTCGTGTCTGGACCCAGTGGGCTCAGCTCTTGCCAGATGGGTCCTCCCCGACGTTTGTATACAGAGAGGAGAGCCAAACAGCATATAGAGTCTCGCCATCTCCCTACTGTGACAGTTCCCTGGAGGAGGCAAAGCTATTTGCATGTGTCTTGTAGGACGTCCATGGTATTTCTGGGAGAATCCATCGGAGAACGTGACAGGTGGCTTGGTCAGGATTTCTCTCACAGATCATGGTGCCCGTCTGGCCGTGCAGTGACCTCCTGGCACTGGTTCGTTCCCATGGCTACAGCTTCTTCTGCAGGCCTCTGAGTCCATTCTGGTCCAGCCTCGTGGCAGCCTGTTAGAGCCTGCAGGCTGTGGTGTGAGGCTTGGGTAGTGTCAGGACTTCAGTATTTATTTGGGGCCCGGATCTGATTCTCTGCTCAACCGCCCTCTCACTTCCCCTCCCCTGTCTGCCTGTTTGTCTCATTCCTCTCCCTCTCTCTCTCTGTTTCTCTTTGACTCTTCCTTTCTCTCTCCTTCCTCTTCCTCTCCCTCTCTCTGTTTGTTTCACTTTGGCTCTTTCTTTCTCTCTCCTTCCTCCTCCCATCTCTCTGTCTGTCTGTTTCACTTTCTCTCCGCTCCTACCTGCAGGAGGTCTGTGAATGACCTCCTCCAGCAGACTCTGTGTGCCTGTTAGTGTGTGCTTGTTACAGTGTGTGTGTGTTACTGTATGTGTGTGTTACAGTATGTATGTGTTACAGTGTGTGTGTGTTACAGTGTGTGTGTGTTACAGTGTGTGTACTGAACCTTGAAAGCCAGCCAATGACAGGCAGCCTCCAGTGACCTGTGTGGGCTGCATAGGGCACCGTCACACCTGAGTCGCCCTCGTAACCCTATACTGCAGAGCCTGTGACCTCGACGAGGGGTCACTCCAAGTCCAGCCTGGGTCACAATGCAGAGAGGGGTGGAACATGCTCCACTCCTCTGCAGACTTTGAGGTGTGTATGGGGGGGACAACACAAGCAAACGCCTCATTTGGGGCTTCCTGTGCCATGTGCCAGGGAAAGGCAGTCATTTCCCGCAGAACAGAAAATCCTTAGGCATGTGAACCAAAAGCAGACCTCCAATGAGCATGCTCAGTATACCTGTGATGTCATCCACAGTCTAATACATGAGATTGGATTGGCTGTTCAATACAGACACTGGAATATACCTGTGCTGGAAGGGACTGCTGTGTGTGTGTGTGTGTGTGTGTGTGACTGTGAGTGTGAGATACTAATCCATGCCTTGATCCGCAGGGTGCGGCTGCAGGAAGGTGTGGCATTTCTGGGCGCCAGACCCAGCAACCCGCTTCTCTGGACAGTCAGCCAGGAAGCCAGAAGTGAGGGTCACCGGGAGGTCACCCTTCACTGCCACCGCAAGACACCCACAGTGGGGCAGAGGTGAGTCATGTGACAGGAAGTGAACCTTAAGCAAGCTAGGTTACCTGTGCTGATTGGTTAGAGATTATCCAGCCTGATTAAAGTGAATTTACCATGGGTGAACCTCTAGATGTTGAGCTCTAGAAACATCTCAAGGATGATCGTAGAAAATAAGAATGCAGCAGAAGTCCATTTCTAGTGTCATAGCAAATTCTTATGTATGTATGATATTTAATTTTTTTCATTTGTAATAAAGTTACCAGAACTTGTACAAACTGATTTTGCTCTTTGATTATGAGGTATCATATGCAGATTTATGATTAAAGGATGAATAAAATCCACACTGAAGTACAGCTGTTGCCTAACATAATGCGGGAAAGAGGCAGTAGTATGAATCCTGCCTGGGTGCCCCTCCCTGGTTCGGGCCGTCAGCATGCTCTACGCTGCCCTTGCTGCCCCCCAGCTGAATCCTCCCTGGGTGCCCCTCCCTGAGTGCCCCCCCCTCTCTGGGCGCCCCCCCCCCCCCCGGCTCGGGCCTTCAACATGCTCTACTCTGCCCTTGCTGCCCCTCAGCTGAATCTTCCCTGTCCCTAAGAAACACTCTCCATTCTCACGTCTCACTGGAGCTGGCTGGACCATCTGGAACCCACTGATTTTGCCAGAGCCTTTTTGAGACTCTCATGGATCTCTGACGCTGTCAGATTTTGACCTGTCCGCCCACACGCTCTGCCATGTAGCGACTTTACTGGATCCGCTAGCGCAAGGCTGCCTCTTTGGAGCCTGATGTGGGCGCTGCATGCTGACCGCATTTTCTCACTCTGAGATTAACTTGCCCAAAGCAGCTCAGCTCCCTGGGAGGAGAGCAGAATGGTTTTGATGTTAATTAAACGCAGATTCGGACCATGTACCGATAAACAGTTTTCCTTGTGGATCAGCTAATAGGGCCACCGAATCCTGCGCAGAGGACAGGTGCTGGCTTGTAGATTAGCGGGACCTACGTAAGACCCCAAACCATTTTGTCTTTAAGGCAAACAAATAAGTAAAAGCTTTAATCCACACACCCCCAGAGGCGCTCACCACATCTCTGCAGGCGTTTATCCAAATGACATCTGCGGACCGGCTGAGGCTTTCAGAGGAAGCTGGTCTCCTGTTAATCCAGGCGAGACTGAAAAAGCCTGTTGGTGCAGAACTTTCTGCTTGAAGACCTGTTCACCTTTCTGCCATGTGGAATGGTCCTCAACATCAGGGCAGGAGTCCGGGTGCCTTCCTCTTCCGATCTTTGATGAGACCCCCAGACCCTGTCAAAGTTGTGGCCACGCCTGGCCTCTGAGGGAGGGGAAACAATCTGAAATTTCTGCGCCTTCAACAGACGAAAAGTATTATTTCCAGGTTTTGCCCCCCATCCCACCCCCCTCCTACTGCCCCTCCCCCAATACAGGGCTGAATTCCTCACTATTTAGGGATCATAGAGACGCAGAAACACATCATATCTCAAATGGATTCGCTACCAACCATCAGTCAGGCTCCACGGCACAGCAGGGCCCATTTTTGTGTGATATCACTTTAGCGAAGCCATGAGAGAATAGAAACACAACATAAATGCAGATGAAATCTCTTCTCAGAAAGGGGTTTAGTGTAATATCTTTATTTCTTTGTAAATAATCTGTGTCTCTCTGGCTCTCTTTTTGATCGTCGCTTGGTAGCTGTTCTGGGGACCTCTTTGCAGCCAACTGTGAGATGAAGGAATCAGACAGGCTTCTTTCACACTGAGTGCGTCCAGAATAGCAATGAGAAGAAACCAATAAACTCACACAACACGTCTCAGAAGAAAAACTTGCTTTTCGAGATCTCTCAAGTAAAACACATCAGCTTCCAAAGCTTAATCGTGCACTTAATCTTCTTTCAGAGTTCTGATTTGACTTTTTCCTTCCCAAAACATCCTGTAACATTTCATGCCTTTTGGGTCTGTGCAGGGTGTTTATATCATATTCCGTTAGGATGCTACAGCAGCCACAGTTTGGTAGTCACAGTGTAGCAGACAATGCGACAGTCACAGTCCGGCAGTCAGGGTTGGGCAGTCACAGTACAGTAGACATGCTGCAGCGGTCACAGTTAGGCAGTCCCTGTGCAGCAGTCACAGTGTGGCAGTCACAGTGTAGCAGTCACGGTGTGGCAGTCACAGTGTGGCAGTCACAGTTAGGTAGTCCCTGTGCAGCAGTCACAGTGTGGCAGTCACAGTGTAGCAGTCACAGTGTGGCAGTCACAGTGTGGCAGTCACAGTTAGGCAGTCCCTGTGCAGCAATCCCTGTGCAGCAGTCACAGTGTGGCAGTCACAGTGTAGCAGTCACAGTGTAGCAGTCACAGTGTAGCAGTCACAGTATGCTAGTCAAATGTCACCAATAGTCAAATGCAGAATGGGTTGGATATGAAAACAGGCTTAATGAGGGGACTAAGGCATAGAACCATGGTCAAGGATAGTGTCATGGTCATGAATAGGATCAGGGTTACGGTCCAGTTTAGATTCATGGTTACTGTGGTAGATAACCTGTTATTTTATTCCATTTGTCAAAGTTTTACATTAGTAGTTAGCCAGGTCAGTTTTCCCTCAACTCTAAGCCCAACCTTCGTTCTGCCCTTTTCTTAGCCTCTGTGTTTACTTTCTCAGTTGTGCCGGGGGCAGTGCGTCGCCCTGTGCGTCAGCACGGCCCCCTGAGGTTCCAGGTAATCAGCATAAATGCTGCTGCTTGGATTGTCTGTGCTGGTTGATGTTCCTGTGTCACGCGGTCGAGGCTTACAGCAGGTGATTAGTTTGTGATACGGCATTCAGGATAGAGTTTGAGGCTAATCTCTGGAGGCCCTGGGCAGGAGTGGATATGCACAGAGATGTTCTTATTGATGTCAGGGAGTGAATTATTCTCTTTGCACTGCTGTACAGAGAACTTACTGGAAAAAAAGTTGCGAGCGATTCCCATAAAAGGCAGTGGGGCTAAGTGTGTAGTTTCACACTAAAACTAAGTGATTACAGCAGATTACAGCGAGCGACGCTCCTCACTTCACCTCCAGTGGCTGCCTCTTCCTCACCCCCCCGTCTCTGTTCTGGCTGTTTCTTCCGATGCCAGCCACAGTCCGGCCCTAACTGTCACCTGCTGGGTTGCACTGCAGGTCTGGAGAGGCAAAGAGAATCAGCCGACAGATGTTCAGTCAGAGCAGTAACACAGCTGTTGGTGGGTGAAAGGATTCATTACACAGTGTGTAACTAACAACACACACACGCCTCACGTTCTCGACCAATTGAACTGGCACTGTGTCATTATATCGAAGGTGCGACTCTCAGGTGTGGTGGGGGGTTCGAACCGAGAAGCCGCCCATGTCTTGCCCCCTGTTCTGTGACCATGCATACAAGCACTCATGCGTCCACCTGAAGAGAATCTGACTGACAGTTTTTGGGAAATCGCAGAAACGCACGCGACTGTTTTATGAGATGAGATCTGGCACAGTTAATGAGTGTTCAGATCTCAGAGTGAGGTCAGACAGCTACAGATCAATCCATCATCTCCATGCAGAAACCACCAGGTACTGAGGTGCATGCTGAATACCCTGAATGGCACCCGCCCGGTGGCCATATAATTACTAGTAATCTGCCTACTCTTTTTAATTACTGTTGCACTGGTGATAAGCCAGGCTGTGTACATGGCTTGGCGTGTGTTTAATTGCTCCAGCTGTAGGGGGTGCAGTGTGGCAGCATGAAATGCACCTTAAAACATCACCACATGCCTTTCTCGTCTCGTCACGCCTCTTTGTCTTCCTCACACATGTATGGCAGCAACATGCTGCTCTCGTGTTTGAGCTGCTAAAGGAACACCCCCCCCCATTGTGACCCATCAGGTAGAAATGGAAGTAAGAAAATAAATCCTTTGCACACAGCAGATATAACAAGAGTGTCTATTTCTGTGTGTGTTTTTCTGGGTGCGTGTGTGTGTTGTCATGCATATGTTACATTATGGGGACCAAACGTCTCCACAATGTAACAAGGTTAGGCCTGGGTATGGGTTAAGGTTGTCATAGTTGGTATTTGAGCTATGCCCATAGAAATCAATAGAGAGTCCCTCAAAAATATGGATATGTAATGTGTGTGCGTGTGTGTGTGTGTGTGTTTCTGTGTGTGCATTTTATGAGCCTGCATAGTGTGCTGACTGTCCCGTGTATCTGGCTGGGTACATTGTGTGATCCAGTATCTGTGTGTGCATTTACCACATCATTTCCCCCTGTTTGGTGCTCAGTACTGCCCCCTTCTGACAGTGAGCTCAGTGTGACTGTGGTTTGTGGTACCACAGAGACAGTAAGATAAGAGATAAGATAAGATAGGACTTTATTGATCCCACAGTGGGGAAATTTGTGTGTTATCACAGCTCCAGGCAGATAGCAAGAAAGAGTTACAAGAGTAAAGAATATAAAAATACAAGAATAAGAATACAGAATACAAAATAATATAAAATAAGATAAAACCCTAATACAATAGTAGTAATAATGCCTATGTACACTCATACACCGTATGAAATATGGATAGTGGGGTGTGGAAAAGTGCAAGTAATAATAAATATCAACTATTTAACTACTATAGCTACAATTGACTATTCAGGTAGTGCTGGGTATTGGCATGTACATATATACACCCGTGCAATGCACATACATCCATACATACATACATACATACATCCATACATTATATACAGATATGCCTCTACATGTAGGTAAACTGTAGATGCAGAACCATATACATACACATACAGTATATTCTCTTTCTGCTTTTCCCTCATTGTTTTTCATTTGAGATGCATTATTCTATCAGAAACATTTTTATATGAGGCAGTGTTTCCCTTAAAGTCTTGTAAAACCTCCAGTGTGTTGTTTTATACTTATTTGCACTAAAACTTGGCTTCATGCTAGCTTCACTCTACAATACCGTGACCCTACATTCCCTTAGCTATACACTAACATCTCTGTACACTACCCTGACTCTACACTGATCTCACTCTACGCTGTCCTCACTCTACATTGCCTTGAATATACACTAACCTTTCTCTACACTACCCAGGCTATACACTACCCTGACTCTACACTACCCAGACCATACACTGCCCTGACTCTACACTACCGTGACTATACACTGCCTTAACCCTGCACTAATCTCACTCTACACTGCCCTGACTCTACATTGATCTTTCTCAAAATTGAGTTGTTGCCATGGTGGGTAACCAAGGAGGAGCTACACATTATAGGAGATACTCTCTGGCTGAGGAGGAGGGTCTAATTTTTCCCTGAATGCTGTACTCACACTGGTCTGAGTCCCCCACTGTTACGTATTTCTGTGAGTTCTGCATCCCAGTCTTGGTCTGATTCCCCACTGTTACGTATTTCTGTGAGTTCTGCATCCCAGTCTTGGTCTGATTCCCCACTGTTACGTATTTCTGTGAGTTCTGCATCCCAGTCTTGGTCTGATCCCCCACTGTTACGTATTTCTGTGAGTTCTGCATCCCAGTCTTGGTCTGATTGCCCACTCTTATGTATTTCTGTGAGTTCTACATCCCAGTCTTGGTCTGATTCCCCACTGTTACGCGTCTCTTTGAGTTCTGTATTCCTATCCTGCTCTGCTTCCCGACTGTTAAACGTCTCTCTGGGTTCTGCATTCCTGTCCTGCTTTAATTCCCTGGTGTTACACATCTCTCTCTGTTCTGCATTCTTGTCCTGGTCCGATTCACTGCTGTAACACGTCTATCTGAGTTCTGAATTCCTGTTCTGACTCGTGACCAGCATTTCCTGCCAGGTCACGTGACAAAGGCTCTCGCTGACTCATACTCATGGTTCATACTCACCTTGATGCTGGTTTACACTCAGGGGCTGAGCTGGAGTGCCCCTATACCCCCACAGACTAGATGACAGTGGAGGGGGGTACAGAATCGGGATGTGATACAGGGGGAAAGGGGGGTGTCCTGGTTTGTGAGGGGATGTGATGTCACACAGACGAGGGCCGATGTTCTTAAACGGTTGGCTGTTAGATAAGCCTGGCTGCCTTGCCTGTTGTGTCCTGTGGAGATCCGCACACTCATGCCCTTTTTGCTGCCCCCGTGTGAATGTGCATCCCTACTCCCTGTATTGCTCTATTCAGACACTGCTATTTGCACTGTTGTTCCTTCAGTTCAAAGCTGCCCATGTTTTTGCTGTTTGTGGTTCATCAGGCCGGGTTTGACCCAGAGAGGCAGCCAATGGAAGGTGGCTGGGCGTCGGGGATTGGCGGTGTGCAGCATCACCGCCCCTGCCGCACACTTCGGGAGCCTGTTCTCCCCCAACACTAATTAAGTCTCCCCTCAGAAGCGGGAATGTGGCTGGGGAGTCAGCACGCCAACTACAAATGGAGCAGCATCAGGGCACCTGAGTGCGTTTGCTACCCAGCGGCGGAGGGAGGCCACGCGGCAGGCTTTGGTTCGGGTTTGGCCCCCACACTGTGTTTGTATGCTTACGCACCAAGAACTCTTTAATTACTGCTTCACTGTTATTTAGCAAGGTACTGCAGGCAGGTTTATTGGCTAATAATTGTGTTTCATTAAAGATATTCATGGCTGTGGAGTAGCTCAGAGGGTGGGGAAGCTCTCCTACCTTAACTTTATGGCTTTGTTGCTCATGAGAAATGTTTATTCTATACATTATTCATTTGTACCGTTCATATACCAAATGATTCAAGTTTAGTAGCAGGGAGAAGACAGGAATTATCCATGTTATTACTCATTACTTTTATTTGTCAGAACTGTGTTTGTGGACATTTTTGCTCTGTTGATAGACGTGATTCTGGAGGACTTGTGCTTGCTGAAGGAGTTTATGAAGGACTGTGAGCGTAGAACTTGGTCTTAGGGTGGCTTTCTTGGAATTAATGTGTGTGTCTTGGCCTGGCTTTGCAGAGTTGATGTGTTTCTTGAGAACTTGCCTTGGACTTGTGCTTCTGGTGGTCTGCTGGAGGAGGCTCGGTTTTCAGGCATGGAGTTAGCAGATGGTCTCAGGCACAACATCCTGACCTGCTGAGCTGCACGCTACCCAAAGCAACCAATGTGGCCAAGCTGTTAGAGTACAGGGCGATGTGGGGGGGGGCATCTGTAAGGGTTGGGGCGGGGGACATTGATGAGATGTCAGGCTCTCATTACATTTACAGATGCAGGAAGCTGGGGGCAGGCTGGGGGGGTCTATGCACCCCCCCCCCCCCTTAACGGACGTGAAATGGCTGCCCAGCCTTGCATTTAAATTTTAAATGCGATTCAGGGCAGGAAAATCTAATTAAAGGCCTTGATTCGGAGTGCAACTTCCTGGGAACACCAGCTGTCCGGTATGAGGTATAGTGTAGCGGATGTCGTGTTCTTCCGGGAACAGAAAATAAAGTGCCTGTCTGCCTGTCTTTCTGTCTGTCTGTCACTCTGTCTGTCTGCCTATCTCTCTGCCTGTCTATCTGTCTGCCTGTCTGTCTGTCTCTTTGTCTGTCTGCCTATCTCTCTGCCTGTCTATCTGTCTGCCTATCTGCCTCCCTGTCTATCTGTCTGTCTCTCTGTCTGCCTATCTGTCTGCTTATCTGCCTGCCTGTCTGCCTGTCTTTCTGCCTATCTGCCTCCCTGTCTATCTGTCTGTCTCTCTGTCTGCCTATCTGTCTGCCTGTATTTCTGTCTGTCTGTCTCTCTGTCTGCCTGTCTATCTGTCTCTCTGTCTGTCTGCCTATCTCTCTGCCTGTCTATCTGTCTGCCTATCTGCCTCCCTGTCTATCTGTCTGTCTCTCTGTCTGCCTATCTGTCTGCTTATCTGCCTGCCTGTCTGCCTGTCTTTCTGCCTATCTGCCTCCCTGTCTATCTGTCTGTCTCTCTGTCTGCCTATCTGTCTGCCTGTATTTCTGTCTGTCTGTCTCTCTGTCTGCCTGTCTATCTCTCTGCTTGTCTATCTGTCTGCCTATCTGCCTCCCTGTCTATCTGTCTGTCTCTCTGTCTGCCTGTCTATCTGTCTGCCTGTCTATTTATAGAGGCTCTTGACTAATGCTGTGAGCCTGCATTGGATAAATGGAAGATGGATGAAAATGTCTTTTTTTCTCTTTTGTGATATTTTATTAATGGAAGTTTTACAGAGAGTACTGTGCAGTGTCTGAAGTGGTGGTGACCGGCTCCTTGTGATTGGCTCTCCATACTGTCACTCGGAGATGTCATCAGACTGACAGGCCTGTCACATCATGGCTCAACTAGTGTGGGAGGAACCTGAGGGCATTTGGGTGACCTCATTGTGGTGACCATGACACCGATCCACACTTCCTCTGGGTTCCATCAAGCGAGGTGTGGAGAACACAGGAGTGGGGGGGGAAGATCCCCCAGAGATCCCGGCCAGCCTCATTACCTGAAGAGCCTCTGCCTTATGCGAGGGGGCAGATATACAGAAATGCCCTTAATCTAAGAGCTAAAACACTCTTGTTGTCAGGAGACCAGTTATCTTCTAATTAGCTTGCAGACCTATCTGCTGTATGGACAGTGGGGTCTGGGGGGGCACTTTTCACTTCTCTTTTAGGAGCGTCCCTGTCGGCCGGATGACCTTCCCCAGACTGCACACTCTGAATCCCCCGGCTCTGTTGATGTGAGAAACGGGTCTATGTGCCGAACCGAAGCAGTTCAAGCCACTTCCTGTCTGCGAGTTTACACTTCCTGTCTGCGAGTTTACACTTCCTGTCTGCGAGTTTACACTTCCTGCTGGCCTGAAACACAGCAGTTCTCTAGTTTATAAGCTCACTGTCAGGACCTCCGACTCCAATTCAGTTCCTTGTTAGTTCTATATGATTTGCTGTTTTGCCCCCCATGAACTCATGGCATGTTCTGACCTGTTGGCACGTACCTCTCACTCACTCCTGGCTCCGCCTCCGATTATCTGACCCCTGACCCATCTCCTCACATACATTCACCCTGAGTGTTAGCGGCCCTTCCCAGCCACACTGCATAATACGTTCACCTTGTAGGACAGGCAGCACAAGAGAATCTCTGTCTGTCTTCAGTTGACTTTGACAGAGGACTGCCGGTCTTATTAGCTTCCGGCTTCCTTTGGTAGTTGGTGTGTAGCTTCTTCTCCTAAACTGCTTACCTTTGCACCTAGACATTGATTTAGCCCCACTTATCTCTAGTCGACTCCTCAACAGCCATATGTTTGTAATATGCCATTTGCCTCACTGTTAAATATATGTAAATGAGCTGAAGAAACTATGCCTCGAACCCGACACACACATCCCTGCACAAGTTGTAATGTGAGCCTCAGAGCTGTATCCTGTTCTGTGTTCCTCTCCCTCCAGGTCGAGGGCCTCTATCCACAAGGTCCTTCAGGTGGACTTGGAGGTGGACGGACTCTCGGAGCCCTGGGCTGGCCGCTCCATCACCTGGCAGGTGGAGTACCCAGGCACGCCTACGCCTGCTGGAGAGGCGGAGACCGTCGTCTACGTGGTGCAGGAGGAGCTGCAGGGGATACTTCCCTTGGCCATGGTGAGTGCAGTTCTGGGCAGTTTGGTCCTGACACTGATACTGAGGGTGAGCTGGAGTTTGACTCTGAACGATAATAAACTCGGGAAATGAGGGTGGCAGCAGACTCTGTGGGGGAAACAGCTTTAATCAAAAAGCATTTCAGTTTAGTGCAGCTCCTTCGAGGACAAACTCTGCGCTACTGCCCTAGGTGACGATCCACCATCCTGCTTTAATTAGCTATAATTAGGCTAATGGGTCATACTGTCTCTCGCCCCCATTTCAGCGTAATTATGCTCGGACCCAAAATAATCCCTTAAAATGAAGGGCAGGACCTATAAGTGTCCCTGATGTGGGGGTGTAGCAGAGATAATCACTAGATCCATAGATAATCACTCTCCTTTAGGTGCCATCTCACTATCAACTTATGGTCACAAATATGGACCCCCTGGTGATGTGTAGGGGTTGTTCCATTTTAATTAAGATAGCCAGGGCTGGTAATTATCCAATATCTACCCCCACTGTGAGGGCAGCTTCACTGCAGTCCCCTCCTCCCTGATTCCTTACTGGTGGGAGTAAAAGATTGACCAACTGAATCCTCCATTCAGCCAGACTACACTGGGAATCTCTGTTTCTCTGCTGTCTCAAGGCTTTTTCTGTGCAGTGTTGATGGCGCAAGGTGCTAATATCCCAAAGCCACTGTACTTCTCTGATGGCCCCCTCAGTGTATCTTTTTGACTGCCCTCTCACTGTATTTTTCTGTTTGACTGCCTTTTCACTGTACCTGTCTGTCTGCCACTTCACTGTACCTGACTGAATGCCCCCTTACTGTACCAGTCTGAGTGCCGCCTCACTGTACCTGTCTGCCTATTGACTGCGGTTTAACGTTTCCTGGGTACAGGGTGGGTAATGTTTTCCATGGAAATTGCAGCAGGAATGAATCGATGTAAAATTAACATTCAACACAAACGCACTAAAAGATTTGACATAATGCTATAAAAATGGATCCAGAATCCTGACGGCATTTCTCTGCACATTATTGTTGGGTAGAAATGAGAGATAGCCAGCAGGTTAGCAGTGACTTAATGTAACAGTGCAGGGAGGTTAGCAGAGTTAGCAGTGACCTAGTGTAACACTGCCTGGGGGTTAGCAGGGTTAGCAGTGGCTCAGCGTAACACTGCCTGGGGGTTAGCAGGGTTACCAATGACTCGGCTTAAAGTTAGTCCCTGATGCTAGCTGTAGGAGTCCTACTTTATTACATTGGTAAACACAGTAAGTAACCATTTTAATGGGATTAAGCGACTGTGGTATTAAATATACTGGTTAGTGCTGGGGGAGAATAGAATGCATGTAAAAAAACAAGCAAACGGTCAAGCATCTTGCTGCAAATGCATTTTATAGCAGATTTTCATGCTTGTTCACTTTGTCTGCACAGCCGGCGAGGTGGTGGCAGTGCTGGAGTTTTCAGGCAGAGATATCAACACATTGATCAGGCAGCAGTGGCTCGAGTCGGGTTCCATTGGACTTGCAGAAAGGCATCTTTATGGAGCTCCAAAGAATTTCAGTGAGAAAATTTGTGATGAGAAAAGAGGAGAAATTTTAATTTGGAGCTAGATTTACTGTAAGTTTCCATGGCTGCGCACTGGGGACAATAGGGTTCACTACTGTGATTTTAAACGTTTTTTTTTTTAGAAAAAACAAACATGGCAACGACCAACACAAACCTCTTATTTTTTGTTCATAAATCTGCACTGGGATTTGTGTCTGTAAATACGGCGACACAGATAGACAGGCCGCACGTGCTGAGCGCTGAGATGCACGCAGGCTTGCATCCTGCCCAAATGGGTTCGCAGCCCAGGCTGCTGCGGATAACCAGGGCGGTATGATTGATAAGCGCGAATTTGCATCCATCTGTTCACTCTGACACGCTTCCTGAATGACTTTCCTGTGCTGCACCCGTAGTGCATCTGCAGACTATCACACTCAGCTCCTGGAAATCCATCCATTCTTCTGACTTCCAATCGTTTATCCTGGTCAGGGTCATGGGGAGTTTTCGGAATGCTAAAGCATCCCGATATAACAGCCTCATGTTACCGTGTCACATTTTTCTTGACGTGACACTCAAAAATACTTTATTAAAAAGACGCTGATATGTATAGTCAGGCATGAATAACTGTTTCTGTGTATTATAATCCCTGAAGATCTGCGTGTCACATAACTGTGTATTGCTTCGGTTTGTACGGAGAGTACGCCCACCCCCTGAGCTATGTTTGCATTTCACTTTATGGCTGATGGCATCCAGCAGAGACTAACAGCTGGATATATCTTTAATACTCAGCTGACCTGCTCTCTTTGTCCACCAGCAGGGGGCGATCTCATGATTAATGCAGTGCCTTACATGCCCCCCAGGGCAATGATCCTGAGCTACTACAGCCCCCCCCATCCTTATATGCTCCTGTCCAAATCAGCTCAGTTCAATATTACATTTTATGAATACATTCCTTTATTACAGCTTTTGTTCCTCGTGCCTCTGACAGAGTTTAGGGTTGGCACAGGAAGAGCGCAGTCACTGAGTCTGGGGGTGCCTGCGTACAGCGGCCTTAATAAACATGCTAAATGCTAAAACCTGGAGCCAGAATGTTCAGCTCCTGCGCTGCAAACTGACGCAGTGTGAGACGAGGGTGACCCAGGACACGTCTCCACTTCCCATTGAAACTCCGAGATTGTGGCCATTCAGGAAACACCTGGCGGGATCATTAAAGGAATGAAAGGATTAAGAGAAGGCAGCCATTAGCGTGGAGCCGGAGAGCGAGGGTCTGAAAACCCTCCATCAGGGCTGGAATTACAGTCCCCGGTTCCGGCCGCCGCTTGGCTCTGAGGTAAAGCGAACAAACTGAGGTAATGACAGAGCTACCTGGAGAGTGAGTCCCATTACCAAACCTGGGATTTCATTATTCACAGTCTGGGATTAAGCGATGTTATCACACTTTCTCAAAAGGAGTTGGAGCCAGATATGAAAGTGAAAAGAAAAGACAGTCTCATTAATAAAAATGGACTCTGTTCCTATCTATGCCACACGTGTCTCCTGTTTAATCCTGTGACCTCCGATCCCTGGCACTGCTAAGTGTTGCTTGCTTGGTACTACACTATGTGCTGTGACCTTGAAGCTTTCTCATTGACTCTAGGTAGTGGTGTGAAGCCACAGCTTCCGAAAATTGACCCATGGGACAGCATTGGGGTAGAGGGCTCGCGAAGTGTGGAGCTCAGATGAGGGCACATCCAGGAGTGACGAATCGCACGAGTCAGTGACATTCAATGTCTCAGCTTGTTTTCTTGATTAGTGGATGCTTTTGTCCAAAGCATGGATTTCTTGGGGTCAGAGAGCACTGTCAGCCTTATCCAGCACCTCCAGGGCAGCTAGAGTTAAAGGCTTTTTCAAGGACCCATGAGTGATATGAACATTTTGTTATCCATGGGATTCAAACCGACGACCTTCTAGACAGAAACGCAGATCCCTAACCTACAGAGCCTTGTCTGCTTCAGATGGGGCCCTCGACTGGGCCTGAGTAAAAAGACACCAGAATCTGTTCACTTGCTTCTAGGATGCAGAGATCCTGAACACGGCCGTGCTGACGGGCCGGACTGTGGCTGTCCCCGTGAAGGTGGTGGCTGTGGGAGAGGACGGCGTACTCGACGACGTCACCGAGTCTGTAGAGTGCCACTCAGCTGATGACGACGTGGTCAAGGTGGGAATCGCCTTGCCTCTCTGTCATGGGTGGACACTGTTACAGCACAGACACTGAATGATTAATATGGAAATGGTATTTAGAATGACCTTACTTATATATTGCAACGCCGTGCTCATAGTCTGGTGCATCCCTTGGAGTGTCTGTGACTTTGAATTTGATAGGCTGAAAAACGTTTTCTTGATTGATTGATTGATTGATTGATTGATTGATTGATTGATCGATCGATTGACACGCCAGATTGTTTCCTGACTGGTGGAAGCCTGGACAGGTTGCCCTATTAATTGGTGGACCTGCAGATGCCACACTTCCTGTTCTTTCCACTGGCACTTGCTGTTTCATACAAGGCACCTGCATTCTAAACAAACAGTGACAAAAAAAATTTATATATTTTGTTTACTTTATGCTCATTTCCTTCTCTTTCCATTAATGGAAATTGAATGCACCGTTTAATCTTAGAGCAAATTGGCAAGATGAAGCGGAATGATCTCTCTGCGGATTGAGATCATAACTTGGGGGCTGACTGACTAGTCCTGTGGGAATAAACCAAGGAGAACAGCAGGTCGTTAGCGCCCATCCCAGATGGCACAGAGCAGCCAAGCCCGCTGCCGATACAAATCAGCCGCTTTATACATCTGATTAGCAGGAAATGGCGGCCAAAACTGTGAAATATTCTCCCATTTGATGGGTTCATGCCGGTGATTGATAGACTCTCATTGGCTGTGTTATGTTTGGGTCGCTCGTGTCCTGAGGGGCTGCTGTATCTGCAATAGCCTCCTTTGCATAACTGTCACCTCTGTTAACTTTGTACCAGCTGACTTCACAAAGGGGTCCTTTATTAATTTTTGTTGCTTTAATCACTGATGATAAAATGCTTGCATTATTAACCGGATCTGTGTATCAAACATTCTTATCGTGATAGAAGGTTGTCCTTACTGCCAAAAGAATTAGTGGGCGAAGTTATGTGATGCAGTTTTTCATCCTGCATGAACTGAAGTTCTCATTTCAGGCTGTTGTACATTATGTATTATTACTCACATTATTGTAGCTCTCCTGTGTTGTAACACCGGTGCAGTGTTGTTTCGGGCTGTTCTACATTATGTGTTATTACTCACATTATTGTAGCTCTCCTGTGTTGTAACACCGGTGCAGTGTTGTTTCGGGCTGTTCTACATTATGTGTTATTACTCACATTATTGTAGCTCTCCTGTGTTGTAACACCGGTGCAGTGTTGTTTCGGGCTGTTCTACATTATGTGTTATTACTCACATTATTGTAGCTCTCCTGTGTTGTAACACCAGTGCTGTGTTGTTTCGGGCTGTTCTACATTATGTAGTGACCCAGATTATCGGAGCTCTGCTGGTTTAACACTGAGGCAGTTCCTGCTGTCCCTGCAGACACCAGCAAATCTTATGCTGTTTTTAGAGTCCTTGGTTCTGCAGATGTTGCCTCGCCGATTCTCACACACTCACTTTACAATGAAGAACGCGAGGTGTCAGTGGAAACCAGCACCATGAAAGGTACTGAGGGTCGGCTGAGAGAGTGGCTGGGGACAGTGGGCCGAAGGGAGGTGTGAGAGGAGGCTGTGAACGCTCCTGGATGTGTGAAGTGTACGGCTATGAGATCACACTTTGGGAAGGTGATAAAAGCCCGGCCGATAAGGCCCTCGTGCTGGTTAATTGGTTCTGGTTCAGTGGCAGCCGGAGACAAGCTCCCCCCTCACTTTACAGCCCCCAGCCCCTGCTCAGCATACCTGCCCGCTGCCTCATTAATCACTCTGGGATGGGAGTGAGGGTCAGTTGATGATTATGATGGGGGACAGGTCAGCCTTGACCGTGGCAGTGTGATAATTGAGAGGGTTGTGTGATGGAGAGCTCTCGGCTGTTAAAGCTTTGCCAACGAGCTGGCGAGCTGCTCGCTAACTGCTCCTCATTGCCGGCTTCCATTCTCAGGAACCATTTAATAAAGGTTCTGGGGAAAATTACATCATAACCTCCAGAGATTTCATCGCAAGTGTTATTCTGTGTTTCTTAACAATCAGTTTTAATCTATATTAGCTTGTTTCTACAAACATCTTGTCACAAATTCCAGGAAAGGAAACTGGTGAATTAGTCCCGCCCCCCCCCCCCCCCAGAAAGCTTGTAAGGGCTATTTTTTTAGCTTCATCCTGCAAAGCTGTCAGTCAGCCATCATCTTTGAGCGAATCCTGCACCGTGAGAGCTGCCCTCTCAGCAACAAGCGTGTAAACATCTCCAGTGCAGCATGATCTGATTCGCATGGGCAAATCTGCTTTCATTAAGGATACCACACATGCAGCCGCCATCCTCATTACTGCGCTCCTCCAGTATTGTCTTGTTATTGAGTGTAGCAACGGTTGTGCACTAAGACAGAAAGGGCAGGTTATCCACTGTTGTGACTGTCATGGGATGAGGGGTGTGGCCTGGCTTTGAGTGTGGTCATAGCCTGGAGCAGTAAGTACATCCCCCAGTGAGAAATGCATCTGGAACTTTCCTCTTTTGGAGTCCTGAGTTTCATTGGTCACATGATCAGCTCGCACAGGAAGGTCAGTGAATAACATAGGAGCCACGGTAGACTGTGACCTCAGTTATGTGAACAAGGTATTTAATTCCATGTATCAAGTGAAGCAGGAGGTAATTCAGATGATGTCCATAATGAAGTTGGAGCTCTAAGCTCATGTCTGTAATGAAGCAGCAGGTCTTTATGCTGATGTCTGTAATGAAGCAGGAGGTCTTTCAGTTCATGTTTGTAATGAAGATGAGGTCTTTAATCTCATGTGTACAATGAAGCAGGAGGTCTTTAAGCTCATATCTGTAATTAAGATAGAGGTCTATAAGCCCATGTCTATTATGAAGCAGGAGGTCTTTAAGTTCATTTCTGTAATGAAGCAGGAGGTTTTTAATTTCATGTGTATAATGAAGATGGAAGTCTTTATTCCTTTGTCTATAATGAAGCAGGAGGTAATTAATTTCATGTTTGAAATGAAACTGATGGGCTAAGTTCATGTCTTCAATGAAGCAAATCTTTTAGCAGCAGAAACTGCCCCCACTCCCACTTTTCTTGTAACTGGATCCCCCCACTAGGATTCAAAGTTTATTATCGAATGCACTACATACAATGGAATTACTGTGTTAGACTGCAGGCTCCTAACAAAAAATAGCATTAAATAACAACAAGAAGACAATAGAGTGTAGTGCAACTGCTTATTGCTGCTGGATTATTTGGGGTTTACCTCACACAGGAAACATGACTAACAGCAGAACCTGCCAAACAATTCGTGTGTGCAGTCCTAGAATTCCTGTCTCCAGGTGTCGGAGAGGTGTGACTACGTTTACGTCAACGGGAAGGAGAGGAGGGGCCGCATACGCATGCTGGTGAATTTCACCCTGAGCTACCTGAGCACCCATCTGGAGATGACGGTGTGGATGCCACAGCTACCACTCAGTATCCAGCTGTCCGACACCGAGCTCAGCCAGATCAAAGGCTGGCGGGTGCCCCTCGCTGCTGGTAGCCAGAGGTGCGTGTGGCCTTTCGGCAAAGAACCTCCACCTTTTCAGTGTCATTCAGCATTGTATTACACCTGCTATTGTATAACACCTCAAATTGTTTTACACGTGCAGTGTGGAGAGGAGCCATCAGCCTCAGGAGAGGTGTTTCTCAGACATTGTTACATGCACTGCATCTTACATGTTTTCTCATGCACTGTCAGATGCACTGCACCATGCAGTATTTCTCGTGCACTGCACCATGCTACATGGACAGTACCATACACTGTTTGTCATGCACTGCACCATACACTGCATGCGATGACACTGTAAAACCCCCCCAGCTAACAAAAACACATTGGGTACAACTGTGGTTAAACGTCCACGGAGGCAAACTGGTTCGCTCATCATTACGCATGATGCTAGGTTGTGGAATGTTGCGTCTGCCTCCATAGGCTCGCCCGTGATGGCGAGGATGACGATGACGAAGAGCAGCGTGGCCGAGGCTGCCCACTGCAGTACCAGCACGCTTTGGTGCGAGTATTCACGCGCTTTGTGGCTGACCCAACTTCGCGTCGTGCAACGGCAGATTTCCTGCTGGGAAGCGACTGGCAGGTGGATGTGTCAGATTTGGTCAGGGACCGGCTGAAAGTGGTCGACCGGCGAGTTGCCCAGATACTGGACGGCCAGGTGCTGATGGGACTGGATCCTGGTGTAACTGCCATCCAGGTATGAACCTGATAAGCACACAGAGGGGTGTGTAAGGCATGGTTTGTGCCTGGACATTGTTTTCTGTACATATGCATGTACCTTATATGGACAAAAGTATTGGGACGCCTGGCCATTACACCTACAGGAGCTGTTATGCCATCACATTCTACATCCATAGGCGTAAACATAGAAGTGGTCCCCTTTTTGCGGCAATAACAGCTGCCGCTCTTCTGGGGAGGCATTCCACAAAATTTGGGAGTGTGTCTGTGGAAAATTTTTCCCATTCTTTCAGATGAGCATTTGTGAGGTCAGGCACTGATGTTGGACATGAAGGCCTGGCTCACAATCTCCGTTCACCCCAAAGGTGTTTGATAGGGTTGAGTCAGTCAAGTTCTTCCACACCAAGCTCACCCAACCACGTCTTTATGGACCTTGCTTTCTGCACTGGGGCACAGTCATGCTGGAACAGAAAAGGGCCTTCCTTCCCCAAACTCGTCCCACAAAGTTAGAAGCATAGAATTGTACAAAATGTCTTGGTGTGCTGAAGCACTAAGGGTTCCGTTCACTGGAACTAAGGGGCCCAACCCCTGAATAACAGCCCCATACCGTTATCCTTCCTCCACAAAACTTTACACTTGGCACAGTGCTTTCAGGCAGGTAACATTCTCCTGGCATCTGCCAACTCATCAGACTGCCAGACAGAAGCGTGATTCATCACTCCACAGAACATATTTCCACGGCTCCAGAGTCCAGTGGCTGTGTGCTTTACACCACTCCCTCTGACGCTTGGCATTGCTCTTGGTGATGTGAGGCTTGCATGCAGTTTCTTGGCCATGGAAGCCCATCCAAGAAGCTCCTGGGGTACAGCTTTTGTGCTGTGGTTAATGTCAGAGGAAGTTTGGAGGAACTCTGTAGTCATTGAGTCAACATAGTGTTGGTGGCTTGTACACAGCACTGTTAGCACCAAACACGCCCCGATTGAACCACCATGACACCATGCATTGCCTGATAAGCACAGTCTTCCCAGCTACTCCCTGCACAGCCCAAAAGCGCATATCAATCAAAGGGCAGGATTCAAAGCTGATGCAGGCAACAGGGACAGATTCTGATCCAGTTATTAAAGTATAAACCAGACTGGAATAAGCTAAATAAGAATGTAACTTGCTGGGTGGCTTGTGATGTATTAAGCCTTATCTGATTACGAGGATGAGTAACAGTAATAGGACTGACTAATCTGCTGCATCCTTTGAGGGTGTCTGTCTTGTTTATCTTGTTCATTTTGGCTGCATAAGCAGGTTTATTCACATGTAAGCAGTTCTATGAAGCCCCTTGCTGCATGTAATTATGTGCCTTTGAGTCACTTGTGTGTGTGAATGTCGCTGTGTATGAGCATGTACACATATTGCGTATGTGTGTTCATATGTTTGCTGCCTCCTGCAGGTGCTCTCCCCCCTTTCGGACGCCGTCCTGGCAGAGAGGACGGTGAAGGTCCTGGAGGACAAGGTGACCATTGTGGAGTTGGCGGTGCAGCTGGTGGCAGGCCTGTCCCTGTCTCTGCAGCTGAGCCCAGGGAGCAACAGGGCCATCATCGCCACGGCGACCACACAGGAGGTGCTGAACAGCCCAAAGCAGGTACAACTCTGGCTGATTCTTTCTGTTCCCAAGCTCTGTTTGACATGGGAACTCAGCCGGCTGAGGATCCCATGCAGATGCCATATTAAACATGGCTGCTGGGTTCTGCGGTAGCAGAAAATCTGAGAAATGAAGTCTGACTCCCAGAAGCTTCTTGTTCCTTCTGACGCCACATGGCAGCACTCAGGATGTGTGGCACTTTAAATGTCCTCCTTCCTTTTTCAGCTCTGTCCCCTGTTGAGAGTCCAGGCAATATTAGCTCTGTCACCCTCATTATTTGTGATGATAATTAAGTGTCCACGCAGGGCACTGAGCTGGTCACCTTATCCGCTCATTATAGACAGATTTTCTCAGCGTTTATGCTGGCTGTATCTATCTACACCAATGTTTTTTCCCTAAATGAGTATGAAACCTGTCCATTTATACAGATTTGTTCTAATTTACTCTTCAATCCATAAGGGCTCTTAACCTTATTCCAGCAGCTCTAATATTGCTATGTAATTATAATAGCTGTATTACAGGGATGCAGTGGAAAAACTCATAAGTTAAAGTGTGAATTTGAACGTTAACTGGTAAGTCAGTGAGTTAGTGAATATGCCTCCAGGGCTCCTCTAGTGAATGAGTTCATGAGTTCTCTAAGTTGAGAACGATTTCAGTGAGTAAATGCATATGTTTGAGTCTGTCCTTCTCAAATGAATGAGGACGTCCATGGGGAGTGATTGCATCTCAGTTGATTTGGTGTCTCTCTAGTGACCTATTACATGTCTGTTAAACAAGCATACTTCTGCTGAGTGAGTGAGTGAGTGAGTGAGTGAGAGGAAGTGAGAGAGAGAGAGTGAGTGAGTGAGTGAGAGGAAGTGAGAGAGAGTAAGGGAGTGAGTGAGTGAGTGAGTGAGTGAGTGAGAGGAAGTGAGAGAGAGTAAGGGAGTGAGTGAGTGAGTGAGTGAGAGGAAGTGAGAGAGAGTAAGGGAGTGAGTGAGTGAGAGTGAGTGAGAGGAAGTGAGAGAGAGTAACGGAAATGAGTGAGTGAGTGAGAGGAAGTGAGAGTAAGGGAATGAGCGAGTGAGTGAGAGGAAGTGAGAGAGAGTAAGGGAATGAGCGAGTGAGTGAGAGGAAGTGAGAGAGAGTAAGGGAGTGAGTGAGTGAGTGAGTGAGTGAGTGAGAGGAAGTGAGAGAGAGTAAGGGAATGAGTGAGTGAGTGAGAGGAAGTGAGAGAGAGTAAGGGAGTGAGTGAGTTAGTGAGTGAGAGGAAGTGAGAGAGAGTAAGGGAATGAGCGAGTGAGTGAGAGGAAGTGAGAGAGAGTAAGGGAGTGAGTGAGTGAGTGAGTGAGAGGAAATGAGAGAGAGTAAGGGAATGAGCGAGTGAGTGAGAGGAAGTGAGAGAGAGTAAGGGAGTGAGTGAGTGAGTGAGTGAGAGGAAGTGAGAGAGAGTAAGGGAATGAGCGAGTGAGTGAGAGGAAGTGAGAGAGAGTAAGGGAGTGAGTGAGTTAGTGAGTGAGAGGAAGTGAGAGAGAGTAAGGGAGTGAGTGAGTGAGTGAGTGAGTACATCTCCACTGAGTAAGCAAGTACTCTGTTTCACCAGGAATCACTCATCAGCGCGTGGATGCAGTTCAGCGACGGCACCACGACCCCACTGGACTTATACAAGCCGGAGCACTTTGTGCTGACAGCGGTGTCCCTGGATGAGTCCGTGGTGAGGGTGTGGCGGAGCGAGTCATGGCGCTGGCCAGTGATTGTGACACAGGCTGAGGGCCAGGGGGCGCTAGTGCGCGTAGAGCTGTCACCGAACCAGACCTGCCAGAGGTCCAAACGACGTGGGGCCATGGCCACTGGCACTGCTAGCGTACGGGTCAAGTTCGGTGGCGTAGGGGATGAGCTGGCAGGCCGCAGGCAGCGTCCATCTGAACGGGATGGTATGGGGTCCAGGGCACCCCCCCAAAGCTCTGGATTCGACCGGGATTCTGACATAACGGGTACCACCAACACTAGCACCACTCCCAGGGTAGGCACCGGCCAACGGCCAGTGGGCCGTGAACACTCCGCTCAGGATTCCCCCGCTGACTTCCCTGAACAGCCCGACCTTCCGGTCCTGGAGGATGACCTGGTCCAGAGCGACCGTGGATTATCAGACCTGGAGATAGGCATGTACGCCTTGCTGGGCGTCTTCTGTCTGGCCATCCTTGTCTTCCTCATCAACTGCATTGCTTACGCCCTGAAATACCGCCACAAGCAGCCGCCAACAGCGGGTGGACCACATGTCAACCACTCTCATGATTGGGTGTGGCTTGGCGCAGAAGCAGACCTTCTGGAGAGCCACGCCCACCTCTCCCAGCAACAGGATGATGAGGGTGGGCGGTTGCTCAATGGCACGTCTGTACAGAAGGACACCTCAGGTCAGGGTCAGCGCGACCACAAAATGGAGCTGCTAAACTCACCCACGTCCAAGCGCAAGCGGGTGAAGTTCGCCACCTTCGGTACTGCTCCACCGGGCCGCGGCTGCCCCTCCATCAGTCCCCTGCTCACGGTGCCCCCTGAGGACATCAAGTGGGTGTGCCAGGACATGGAGTTGGGCAACGCCATGGAACTGCGAGACTACATGGATAGGCTGAGCGATAATGGCACCAAGATGGCCGCCTAGCGGCAATCACTGCCATGCACTCGGGTGCGAGGCTGACAGGCTCAGCTCAAGACTCAAGTGGCAGGGCGGGGCATTCCACCAAAATACGTCACTATGGAAGCGAAGGCCCATGTGCTAAAAACTCATGCGTAAGGCTGCAGAGGGAAAGACGAGGGTGTGGCTCAGTGCTGTTTCCTGTCATGTGATGCCAGCTGGTTCCCTTTGTACACTCACCCATCATTTAGCCTTTGGGGGGGTGGGGCTCAGCGCCGTTTCCTAATATGTGATACCAGTCTGCTTTTTGTAATACTCACTCATCATCTGAACTTTGTATGTTATTGCTTGTTTTATTTTGTTGCTGTTCCTGGTGTTGTTAAATGAAATAAATCCCCCACACTGTACTTGCTGAATAGATGAGTACTGAGAATTATAATGTCAACATATATTCAAGTACAGAGTTATGGAATAATTTACAAAAATAAATCCAATATATGATACAATTATCTATTAGGGGAGGGAGACTATTACCTAACATAACGTGATGTAACATAGAATAACATACACACAAATATTCCACCTCAGACAATCAGTGAAGTGGGACATTACATGCGCTGGGAAATTAGTGCATGGCAGTGCTATCCATGCTGAAAGCACCAGTGCAGCAGTATTTTTGTGCAGCTTTCAGGGATAAGACAGGTAAGCATTTCTACAGCATGTTTATGCTGCCCTGCTTCACAGACAGGATGTCAGGGAAAAGTAGACCCTCCTTCCCCCCTCGAACCCAAGGAGCAGCGTAATCAGGGTGACGATCCTGTATCATGTTCCTGCTTGTTCACAGTCCTGTGGTGAACGGATGTGTCTGCATTCCTGATGAACATTTCATGATTTTCACAGGCACATGCAGCTTATGTGTGGTGCAAAATCGGCTCTCCTGGACAGAAAAAGACACTGAGGGAAGGAAATGGGGAGGTGGGGGGGGGGGGGGGGGGGCAGAAAGATGCCTTACTCCCTATTGTGTTTGCTAACAGAGCAGGCAGGTGAGTGAGGTCGGCTGTTGGCTGCGCTCATGTTGTCATCCATGTCGTGTGAGTAGCGTGAAGTCAGGGTGTGCGCATGTCTGTGTGGCTGTGCATGTATATATTTACATATATTTTGTATACTTATGTGTTACATACACATACGTATGCATAAATATAAATACACATTACTGTGCAACAGTCTTCGGGAGTCAAAGAAAATGTTTAAGCTTATTTATCTGGATAGGAAGTGTACATTTGCTCAGGAAAAAAGCACGGTTGAACATTACAACAGCTATTGCACCTTCTATATCAGTTTCCAAAGGAAACACTAAATTCTGTCAGAATGACAATGACGCATTCCCCGAGCACCTTTGTGTAGCTTGTCTTAATATAATCAGGTTTATAAAATGTGCATTTCTGGATATTTTCTCATTTGCCACCACTAAGTGATACTGCTCCGATTTTGGTGCCATTTGTCTCCAAATGAAATAGGCCCCAGATATACAACCCCAATCAAAAGTCTGCATACACCTGCTGAAAATCATGAAGAAGTATATAGACCCTAAAATAAATACCCTAAGCATACCTCGAGGTTATGAAATTATTAGGAAGAAATGGATTGCTGGGACAAATGACCTGCCCCACAGTCCCCTGACTTAGCTGGTTTATGAGTTGGACTGAGGAGTAAGAGTAAGGTAGGAAACTTGTGCCCAGATATTGTGAAAACTCCTTAAGAACTGTTGGAGAAACATTTGAAGTGGCTGCATCTAGAAGCTGGTTGAAAGAATGTCAAAAGTGTACAATGCTGTCATCAAAACAAAAAGGGGACTGTTTTGAAAAGTATAAAATTTAGATAGATTCCTTTAATTGTCATTGTACAAATGTGCAATGAAATTCCATTGCACCCACATAAAAAATGGCTCAATAGAATACTTAATAACAAGAACAGCTTTAAAGAGTGCTGAGGTGCCGCGTGAACGCTTCTCTTGGTCGTTACAATATTTGATTTGTATTACATCATTGCCGTAAGGCCTTTTACTATAAGATTATTAGCATAGCTAAATAAAGACAAATGGATTAAAATCAGGTGTGTTCAAACTTTTCACTGCTGCAGCCTAACATTCTTGGAAAGATCCATCAAGTACTTCTCGAGTTAAATTCCACATATCCTTCCTTCCTTTGTTGCCACCTAGTACTGCTGCTTGATTTTTTATGCAATTTGCCTCAAAATGAAACGACTTCCAGACCAAAACAATGTGTTTGCAAAGTTTGAAAAAGATCCATCGGATATTTTTTGAGTTATTGTGCTAATGGGATAAGTGTTTGTGGTGGTGGCAGACCAGTCCCAAAAGCATCTTGATTCTCCATCTGGGGAATACAGTTTCTTGTGTTTTTACAATGCCACTGCAGAGGAAATTAGGTAACAAGTAATGATGACCATTGTTATTAGAAACATATTATGGTAAAAAGAAATAATGTTAATAGTCATGGTACAAAGTTACCAAAATAATACTTACACACGTGGACAAAATTGTTGGTACCCTTCAGTCAATGAAAGAAAAACTCACAATGGTCACAGAAATAACTTTAATCTGACAAAAGTAATAATAAATAAAAATTCTATGAAATTTAACTAATAAAAGTCAGACATTGATTTTTAACCATGCTTCAACAGAATTAATAAAAAAAAAACTCATGAAACAGGCCTGGACAAAAATGATGGTACCCCTAACTTAATATTTTGTTGCACAACCTTTTGAGGCAATCACTGCAATCAAACGATTCCTGTAACTGTCAATGAGACTTCTGCACTTCTCAGCAGGTATTTTGGCCCACTCCTCATGAGCAAACTGCTCCAGTTGTCTCAGGTTTGAAGGGTGCCTTTTCCAGACGGCATGTTTCAGCTCTTTCCAAAGATGCTCAATAGGATTGAGGTCAGGGCTCATAGAAGGCCACTTTAGAATAGTCCAATGTTTTCCTCGTAGCCATTCTTGGGTGTTTTTAGTTGTGTGTTTTGGGTCATTGTCCTGTTGCAAGACCCATGACCTGCGACTGAGACCAAGCTTTCTGACACTGGCCAGCACATTTCTCTCTAGAATCCCTTGATAGTCTTGAGATTTCATTGTACCCTGCACAGATTCAAGACACCCAGTGCCAGATGCAGCAAAGCAGCCCCAGAACATAACAGAGCCTCCTCCATGTTTCACAGAAGGGACAGTGTTCTTTTCTTGATATGCTTCATTTTTCCGTCTGTGAACATAGAGCTTATGTGCCTTGGCAAAAAGTTCAATTTTTGTCTCATCTGTCCATAGGACATTCTCCCAGAATCTTTGTGGCTTGTCCACATGTAGTTTAGCAAATTCCAGTCTGGCTTTTTTATGACTTGTTTTCAACAATGGTGTCCTCCTTGGTCGTCTCCCATGAAGTCCACTTTGGCTCAAACAACGACGGATGGTGCGATCTGACACTGATGTTCCTTGAGCTTGAAGTTCACCTTGGATCTCTTTAGAAGTTTTTCTGGGCTCTTTTGTTACCATTCGTATTATCCGTCTCTTTGATTTGTCATCAATTTTCCTCCTGCGGCCACGTCCAGGGAGGTTGGCTACAGTCCCATGGATCTTAAATTTCTGAATAATATGTGCAACTGTAGTCACAGGAACATCAAGCTGCTTCGAGATGGTCTTATAGCCTTTACCTTTGACATGCTTGTCTATAATTTTCTTTCTAATCTCCTGAGACAACTCTTTCCTTCGCTTCCTCTGGTCCATGTTGAGTGTGGTACACACCATGTCACCAAACAACACAGTGACTACCTGGAGCCCGATATATAGGTCCACTGACTGATTACAAGATTGTAGACACCTGTGATGCTAATTAGTGGACACACCTTGGATTAACATGTCCCTTTGGTCACATTATTTTCAGTCTTTTCTAGGGGTACCATCATTTTTGTCCAGGCCTGTTTCATGAGTTTTTTTTTTTTATTAATTCTGTTGAAGCATGGTTGAAAATCAATGTCTGACTTTTATTAGTTAAATTTCATAGAATTTTTATTTATTATTACTTTTGTCAGATTAAATTTATTTCTGTGACCATTGTGAGTTTTTCTTTCATTGACTGAAGGGAACCAACAATTTTGTCCACGTGTGTAGGTGCAACAATGAAGTACAACGTATACGCACTACTGATACAGTATATGCATGTGTTTATGACAGTATGTTAGCGAAGCATAGTGATATGTTTGAGGTGGCTGAGCCCCTTATTGGTTAAGCCCATTTCAGAGACAGGCTGAGGTCACCCCCCCCCCCTGCTGGCCAGATGCTGTTTCTTCTTTGGCAGCTCTCTGTACACCTTTGCATGTGTGTGTTCAGGCCTCTGCGTTTTTTGTAATTAATACATTACGGGGACCAGATTTCCTTACAATGTTATAAAAATCTGTAATTTTTTTTACCTTATAAGGACCTTTTTCAGTTCACACAAGGATCATTTTAATTTAACAAAAATCTGGGAACACAATAAAATAGCCAAAAGTCTTATTTTTATCTGGTTTTATTTGGTTCCTTATGGTTCAGGTCAGGGCTGGATAGGGGCCAAGGTTGTCATTGTTGGGATTAGGGTTTTGCCCATAGAGTCCCCACAAAGAAATGAATACGTTGACTGTGCATGTTGGCGTGTGTGTGTGCTGTAGAGAGCTTCCCAAAAACAAGCACCTTTTTTTACATACAGTAAATCACCCAGCATGCATCACCTTGCTGCCAAGCCCTAATGAGGGACACACACAGGTGTGTGTGAGGACCCTGTCGCTTAATGAGGACCCATGCCCCCAGTCCGGACCAGCCGAGAGCTGCTCACCGGTTTCATCTGAATGGGAAACAACATGTCATTTAACAGAATGATTTCTGGTAGAGCAGAACCCCGGGAATGAGGACTAATGGTGCAAGATTGTGTTTTTGTCTGTTTTATAGCACATCAATATCTTTTGAAAATAGGCAGCAAAGCAGCATAAATACACAGATATCAGGCCACTGGGTTATTCTGGCAGATTGACTCCAGGGCTAACCGATGTGTTATTCTTCCTCTTTATATGCTTGTATTACAAAAGTTAGATGTGTTTTAGGTGCTTTGTCAGCAGCACAATTGTTCTGAAATATTTCCCTACTGGCAGCCTAAATTTATATTTATCTCTGTTTTGTTCTGCGTTTAGAAAATATCCTACCAGCGCATGCATTGAGAATACAACATTGCTGTATTAAAATAAAAATCACACCATAATGTAACTCCTGTAGTGTTTTCAACTATATTATATTATAGATGCAAAACACTATACATAGGACAATGTACTTTATAGATAAAAACAGACCATAAATATCTGCTTTCCATAGCGTTTAAAGATTTTCATTCAGTTGATGGATGGATGATTTATGGCAGCATATATTTATGGGCATGTATAAAATAGCGCATGTTTTGTGAACTCAGGTACTGTAGGACATTGTCACAGGTGGGATGACATTTTAAGGCACTGGTGTTAGGCTTAGGGTGAGACTTGGCCAGCAGAGGTCCGGTGTTCTCACATCTAACTACAAAACTGGGTTACATCCTGACCCAGACTGACGACCTGCATTTCTTTTATAAATAATATGCTTTTTGTGTAACCAGAACCTGCCAAAGAGCTGAATGCATCAATAATCACGCAATCAGTTTGGGGGGGTGGATGATCTGAGGTATGGAGGATGCAAGAAAAGGGCAAGACGCCCGTGCGGTGGAGAACAGCAGTTACATGATGCAGATGGATGGAAGGATGGGTGGAGGGGATGGTTTTGATATGCAGTGACGCTGGGGTATGTTGTCTGGAACAATGCCCTTAAGGTTGTGTGCAGTGCAGATCTTCACAGGTAAGGAATATACTTGGAGCAAAAATACCAGTGAGGGAATGTAATACCCATACCTGTAATCTTCATAGCCAGTGCCACTGGCTAGCAGGAGCGGTAATCACGCTGCTTTTCTTAAGCCGTACTTTACTTCGGTCGGCTGATTTAATTTTGATTGTTATGTAACTGGCTGATTGACTTTTGTTCATGGTGTCCTGCTGCGGACACCAGAGACACTGGAATCGCCCCCCCCCCAAAGTGAAAGGTACCAGGAATCCCCCCCCCGGCGACTTTCTTTCTTCTCTAACAAGCTGTCAGTCTGAGCACCCAGTGAATTAACTTCTCATACCAAGGCTTTTTTTTTTTATCTGAACAGCTTTCAGGCAAAGTTTGTATGCAAAAGATTCTCATTCAATGGGCTTCTTGCATGAAGGTCTTTGTAATGAATTTTCCAGAGAAACTGGCTTCCACTCCAAAGACTTTTCAGTCTCACACTAAAGACTTTTCAGACAGCGGACATTTCATATAAAAGAGGGTGGATTTTCCTATCAGCGCATAAAAGGCCAAGTATCACCCCACAGAATTTCAGTTCGCTGTGCAGCCTAAGAATGTCCCAGAGAATAGGCGTCACACTCAATCTCCCACAGATGAAGTTTCCTCTGAACGGAGATCTTAATAGACCATCACGTTATCATTTTCTGGTTCAGACCTCTTGCTGTTAATGTGGTTGGGTCTAGCTTCTCAGGTGCAAAAATGCTTCACACTCACAACATGAACCATTGTTTGGTACTGGTCCGTCCATTGGACACTGGTCCATTCACTGGGAAGAGGGTGAAGAGCTCTGGTCAGAGAGCCCCCTGTAAGTCACTTCCTGTTTCTTTGCCGGGGTTTAGATATCGATCAGCCAGCGTCATCTTGATAGAGCTGATCAGCTATCTCTCCCCACACCGGCTTCCTACTGAATTGTGGGTAATGACATCTTACTTTTTCCTTCTGCTTTTCTAGTGATTGACGGTATATAGTGAGCTAATGGGGGGTGCAAACGAAAGGGGGTGTGTGCGGCTCAGCAGTCTGGGCCTGTGTGATCTGAAGGTCGGTTTGAATCCCATGCTTGGCAGAACAGTCACATGACCATTGGGTGCTTGAACAAGGCTGGGAAATGCCCACGGCTTGGTAGGTAAATACTGACCCTGTGCTCAGACCCCAAACTTCACTCTCTCCTGTATGTGTGTGTATAGAGAACAAGAGAAACACACTAAAATAACACACACTGAGCATGTTAGCAAGCCTCTGACAGTGTGGGATAAACACAGAAACAGCAAGAACGTAGAGTGTGTGTATCTGTGTGTGTCTGTGTGTGTCTGTGTGTGTGTATCTGTGGCTGTGTATGTGTGTGTCTGTGTGTGTATCTGTGTCTGTGTGTGTATCTGTGTCTGTCTGTGTTTGTGTGTCTGTGTCTGTGTGTGTCTGTGTGTGTGTATCTGTGTCTGTCTGTGTGTGTCTGTGTATGTGTGTGTCTGTGTATGTGTGTGTCTGTGTATCTGTGTCTGTCTGTGTTTGTGTGTCTGTGTGTATGTGTGTGTGTGTCTGTGTGTATGTGTGTGTCTGTGTTTGTGTGTCTGTGTGTGTGTGTCTGTGTGTGTGTGGTTACATCCCTTTCTGTCTCGCTGCTATTGCAACCTGCTCCCTTGTCTTAATTTATCTAATTAAAGGCTAATTTTCTGTGCTGTTTATTCAGCCGCATTTTACCAACAATACAGAATGCATTGTCCTTTTTAAAACCCTGTTTAATATATACTAAAATATACTAAATATATATACTATATACTATAATATATGCTAAAATTTTAAGTTACTTTCTCATTTTTACTATCAGCAGTTTTAAAACCTATCAATGTTATTAATCAATTAAAATTCATTTGAAAGTCGGTAAACGACGCCCATCTGTGATTCGGACACCCCCAGATTGCTCACAAAATCATGTTTAGATATTGCAAAGGCCAGATTGCACTTCAGTATTTTAAGAACTGACTTGAGTGAGATTTATTCCTCTTTAAAAGGTAGACAAATTACACATGACCAAAGCGTAACGGGAATCCTCCCCCTCCCCCCGATACAAACAAGACCCCTCTCCTATTCCCCCAACACTAATGGGACCCCTCACCCTGATACTAATGGTACCCCTCCCACGATACTAACGGGACACCTCCCCCAACACTAATGGTACCCCTCCCACGATACTAACGGGACACCTCCCCCAACACTAATGGTACCCCTCCCACGATACTAACGGGACACCTCCCCCAACACTAATGGTACCCCTCCCACGATACTAACGGGACACCTCCCCCAACACTAATGGTACCCCTCCCCCAACACTAATGGTACCCCTCCCACGATACTAACGGGACACCTCCCCCAACACTAATGGTACCCCTCCCCCAACACTAATGGTACCCCTCCCACGATACTAACGGGACACCTCCCCCAACACTAATGGTACCCCTCCCACGATACTAACGGGACACCTCCCCCAACACTAATGGTACCCCTCCCACGATACTAACGGGACACCTCCCCCAACACTAATGGTACCCCTCCCACGATACTAACGGGACACCTCCCCCAACACTAATGGTACCCCTCCCCCAACACTAATGGTACCCCTCCCACGATACTAATGGGACACCTCCCCCAACACTAATGGTACCCCTCCCACGATACTAACGGGACCCCTCCCCCAACACTAATGGTACCCCTCCCACGATACTAACGGGACCCCTCCCCCAACACTAATGGTACCCCTCCCACGATACTAACGGGACACCTCCCCCAACACTAATGGTACCCCTCCCACGATACTAACGGGACACCTCCCCCAACACTAATGGTACCCCTCCCACGATACTAACGGGACACCTCCCCCAACACTAATGGTACCCCTCCCACGATACTAACGGGACACCTCCCCCAACACTAATGGTACCCCTCCCACGATACTAACGGGACACCTCCCCCAACACTAATGGTACCCCTCCCACGATACTAACGGGACACCTCCCCCAACACTAATGGTACCCCTCCCACGATACTAACGGGACACCTCCCCCAACACTAATGGTACCCCTCCCAATGGTACCAGAACCCATCGAATGAGTTAGAGCTGTGCTGGCAGTGCCGGTCAGTCCATTAGGCGACACAGGCAGCCGCCCAGTGTGGCATCATGTGAGGGGGCGCTGAATTAGCAAGGCATGGTCACATGATGCTGGACAGGGGACGCCGGCGGTGAAGGTCGCCTAGGCTGCAGAATGGGCTTTGACTGTGTTGACCAGGGTCCTGAGAGCTTCCAGTGAAAATCATACTCACTGTCACATTAGTATGCAGCATGGCGTGTATGTGGGACCCTCCCAAGCCGGGAAAGTCAAGGGAGGTCAACAAGCACTATAATGTGCTGTAGTGTGATGATATCAACTGAACAGGAATGGTAACTCTTTAAACGTAAAATGGAATGTGATACACAAACAAGAAATAATAAAGATTAGGGATCATTACTGTAAACCAATGAGCATGTGTTTTTATATATAAAAGTCCATATAAAGTGCTGTTTTAGGAAATGGGAACAAACTGACCGCCCAAATTGACTGTTTTACAGAATTACTTCAGAAGTCTGGGCTTTGAGCATGAAGGACACAGTGGGACTGACCTTTTCTGCCGAAGCTCCATTAAATATTCAGGCAGTAGTCAATTAAGTGCTTTAAAATGCTTGACAACCTTTAAGATGTACTGTGCAAACTCTGAGAGAGCCGATGTCCACATTTAAAATCTTTCTGGATCTCGGTAGAACAGAGAAGCTGTATTTCAGATAAGTGGTGACTGACTATAGGAACAAGAGAGAAGCATAAAATAATCGTATGGTCTTGGTCTTGGTCTTGTCACAGTAACACAAAGGTGTTACTGCTTCTGCGCATGTAAGATAAAAGCTCCGACTTATATTTGACATATTTAAAAGGTGATAAAATGACATCTTATTTATATTTTAAAAGCCAGAACTAGACCTGGGATCACACAGATCTGCCATCATCTTTCATTTAAGGCACTGGGTGCTTTATGGTATTTACAGTAATCACATGTAGAAGCCTCAGTCTTCTATTCATTTAAGATGCTTGGTGATATCGAGTTGTTCGTGGGTCACACTCGTTCCCGATGGCTGTTGGACTCCACCTGGACTGGTCTTTGCCACCGATTCTGTTCATAACATTTATGGAGAAAAGGGGGGGGGTGGGGGGGGGACTCCAGTTCGGTGACTTCAGCACCTTTGCTTTTGCAGGTGAGCTGGTCCTGTTGGCATCACCGAGCAGTGACCCCCAGCCTACACTGGGGGGGGGGGGGGGTCTGGAGCCAAGGCTGAAGTGGCTGGGATGAGGCCACGGTTCTGGAAAAGGAGTGAAGATGAGTTTCTACCTCAAGTGGAGGAATTCATGTATCTTGGGAGGGGGCAGAATGGAGGGGGGATTGAGAGGTGGATCAGGGCAGTGTTAGTTATCATGGTGAAGAGAGAGCTGAGTGAGAAGGTGAATCTTTCATTTTGCCGTTTAATGTACATTTCTATGAAACAGCAGCATGTAATGCCCCTTGTAGAAAGAATGCCTTGAATTTTATGTTATAACTGCTATAACTGACTTTGATGAATCAACGATATGACATTTTCTTACTACTCAAGGTACTCAAGTGGTGAACAAACTATAAATGTATTTGTTAGCAAAGAATATTGAGTGTAGTTTTAGCGAGTGACATGCAAATGTAAAAAAACTTTTGATTGGTAGTACTGTATATATGACGCAATATTCTAGGTGGGGTCTTACCAAGGAATTATATAATCGTAGCATCACCTCCTCGTCTTAAACTCCACACACCTAGAGATGTAACCCAACATCCTATTGGCCTTTTTAATTGCTTCCCCACACTGCCGAGAGTGGGACATGGAAGCATCAACATACACACCGAGGTCTTTCTCATAATCAGCTACCTTTATTTCAGTGGAACCCATAAAATATCTGTACTTTATGTTTCTGCTCTCTGCACGGATTACCTTACATTTATCTATGTTAAATTTCATCTGCCAGGTATCAGCCCAGTTGCTAATTAAATCAAGATCCCGTTGTAGCCTCTGTGCTGCTACGTTAGTAATAAAATACGTCCAGAAAGATGGTACATAAAAATTCGGGTAGATTTCCTGTATTCAGTGCAATGAGATAGCTAACAGTTTATAAGATACAGCAAGCAGCATGTCTGAAGTCAGTCATGCAAGTAAATTAAAAAGAGTCACTTAAAAACACAACTGTAAAGCATGACAGGAAAAAAATCCAAAGAACTGTCCGGTGGTTTCATTTGTGACAGAATTTGAAATATAAAATGTGTCAAAGTAACGATGGGACAAGACACGCCTGACTCAAGTTATATTCTGTGCTTACGTTGTGTCGTGTGTATAATATAAAAAGAGTCTGGAAGCGAACATCACTAATACTTGCTGAGTGCTCCGTTGTCTGCATACGGCAGATGAAATGATTAATTTCGATCATTTTCTCTGAGTAACTTTGCTTCTTCTGCCATAAAGTGCTCTTGGTTTTGCATGAAGCTCAGGATAAATTTCCATTGTGCAGTTACAGGCGGCCTTGGTGAACCCTTAGCACGGTTAATAAATTCAATGGCCATTGTAAAGCATAGGAGATATTTTTACAAATCTTTACTGAATGTTGTTTTTAATCTTAGGGAACGACAGCTAGAAAAATAAATATATCAATGATCGGATATGCCAAAGTCAAGGACAGACAGGGGTGATTCCAAAATCTTTCTAGATAACAGACTTTAGAATGTGCCCACAACTTTGAAATGCTTCTGTGGCAACTCGAATGAATCATTAAACATCCGTGCGATCTAGGAAAAGCGGAGAGATCTGACTAGGTGGGAGAGTCACACAAAGAAGGGACACAAGGATGGTGCAGCTGAATGGAATACTGAGAGTGTCAAACATTTAAGCGTAAACCAATCAAATCCCCAAGATTGTTAGATAATTTTTTTCCACCTTCAGCCCCCCTTGAGAAAATCACTACCACATTTTTTACAACTTAAAAGTAGGAGCTGCATTACATAAAACCTGACTGGCAGATGGACACAGCTGTAAAAGCACAGAAGGCCGAGGTGAAGAGAGTTAAAGTTACGGATTTAGTGACACTGAACACTGTACACAATGACAACTGACATTTCCTGAGAAACACTAGAAACAGGACTATCATATAGCGGCTCCCTCCACTGCAAGGTGAACTACACAGATACGAAGAGCAGAAAATCATGAAGGTGCTTCGGATGCACGGCGTCTGGGGCAGTCTCTGTTGTGTTAGCTCCCCCGTGTGGTCAGACCACGTACCAAGCCACATATACCTAATGTACAACTTGTACACACGTATGTAGTGGTGAAGCAAAACTCAACTATGCCAGCCTCACAGCCTGTGACCTGAACTTGTACAAAGCATTTCACAGGTTGTCAGGTATCCCACGACGCACGTGTGTCCCATTCAGTTAAAGGAAAACCTCATTACAAAACGGAAATCGGATAGAAAAGGGGAGCTGATTCTGCTTGACTGGTAAAAAGACATGTAAAAAGCTCCGTAAATGAACACATTTTATAAAGAACTAATGAAACTCCCAGCTAAATTTCCCTAAGTGTGCCACTTCTGGGCTTTCTCTGATATTAAACCGATATTAAAGCAAGTTAATCTTGAATTTCTCTTCACTTTCACGTTAGACTGAAAATACCGACAAGAATTTGGAAACACATCAAGCAATTTTATGAAACCAAACTGCTTAAAATTTTACCACGTCTATTTGAGCGATTTAAACAGCAAGGATGAAAATGATAGAGCTCATGAAAAAGTAGTCGCGGCCGGTAAACTAAACTTAAACATAATAAACGCTGAACAGGAGCGGTCAATAAAATTGCACAGCTTGCTAAGTTACTGTTTTAACGGAACGTAAAACCTACGCTCTCGGCGAATTGAAACAAGATTATGAATACCGGTACCGTATCGAAACGTCACTTATGAAAGAAGGCAATTTGCATTTCAAATTAGTTTTGTTTGTAAACGATTCTTTGTTAGAAACTGCCATTACATTTTGAAAGCACTGTACATAGACACGTTAGCGCTCGCAATATTTTCCTCTTCCTTCTCAAAATGAACAAATCTTCTGGCCATTCATTAAAGGTTACTTTAGTACTAACTACCGTATATAAACGATCCCGTGACAAAAAGCGACTATACTGCACATCCCAATTTTTGGATACTGCATCTGGGGTACGAGTCACGTTCCTCGTGTAATTAATGCAAAAAACGCGTACCGGCCATAAGGCGTACGCGTTATGAACATCAAATACGAATCAGACCAACATTCAAATAAAGACTGACAATGTGAAGACATACCTTCATACACTAACACTCAACCGATTTTAGGAAACATGACATTTACTACTGGCAGGTCTTTTTCGAAAGTCACTCCTGTAAAACCCAACAGGAAGGGGAGGTGCGGCATCAGATACTGCAGCAGTTGGCAATCGCTCTATTTGCAAGTGCAAGAACGTAAACGGGAGCTTAACGAGACCAGCGAGAACCTGTACTGTAGGTGGACCTCAAAGCAGGCCAGCCCAATGAGATGCATTCCAGTCTGATTAACAGCTGAGGCACTAGTTAAGTGGTACATCCTACCAATAGGACGAGGAAGAATAGTGAAGGGGGGGGGGGGAAGAGAAGCCATAAACGGTCAGTGAAACAGGGAAGAATAGGATTCCCCCTCACAAGAGCTGTGTTCAATGTATACAGCCTGTGTAAAGTAGCATTTCCATTGAGAAATGCTGGCCACTTCATGTTATGGGTAGACCTGTTATTTTAGTGGCGGAAACACAATAGATATGGCCTCAACAGCAATCTATGAAACCAGTGTAGAGGCGCTAATAGCATAGTGTGCCAGATCCATTGCCAACTAAGAATAATCTAGTAGCCATACCTGTAGACCCAGAAGCATTGCACCAAAAACGAGATCAGGGAGGAAAGGAATCAGGAGATTCAGTTTAATCACAGAAAAGCCAAGCAGCTCCAAGGTTAAAATGGTTTGATCATCAGCTTGCAGCTAGACTAACCTGGAAGACAGTCAATTAAGCTTCCTGAAGTCAGACTACAAGCGTCTATTAAGGCTGAAAAGCCGACAGCGAGTTGCTGCCCTCCTCCGGGGCTGGCGTGGAGTTGCCGCCCTCCTCCGGGGCTGGCGTGGAGTTGCCGCCCTCCTCCGGGGCTGGCGTGGAGTTGCCGCCCTCCTCCGGGGCTGGCGTGGAGTTGCCGCCCTCCTCCGGGGCTGGCGTGGAGTTGCCGCCCTCCTCCGGGGCTGGCGTGGAGTTGCCGCCCTCCTCCGGGGCTGGCGTGGAGTTGCCGCCCTCCTCCGGGGCTGGCGTGGAGTTGCCGCCCTCCTCCGGGGCTGGCGTGGAGTTGCCGCCCTCCTCCGGGGCTGGCGTGGAGTTGCCGCCCTCCTCCGGGGCTGGCGTGGAGTTGCCGCCCTCCTCCGGGGCTGGCGTGGAGTTGCCGCCCTCCTCCGGGGCTGGCGTGGAGTTGCCGCCCTCCTCCGGGGCTGGCGTGGAGTTGCCGCCCTCCTCCGGGGCTGGCGTGGAGTTGGCGCCCTCCTCCGGGGCTGGCGTGGAGTTGGCGCCCTCGTCCGGGGCTAGCGTGGAGTTGGCGCCCTCGTCCAGGGCTAGCTGGGCTGCATTCTGTTCAACAGTACTCAAGAGGCCTGGGGAGAGAGAAAGAGAACAGGCTTGTCCATACTATGAGAAGTACACGTCAGATAGGACTACAAGAAAGTAATAAAACTGTGCTTAAAGGATAACTTACCACCATGAAAAAATAGCCCCAAAAGAAATAAAACCCATACTGAAACCGTTTCCATTTCACAACTAACTAACCAACCACCCAACCAGGAACACAGATAGCCAACCAAAGTAATTCAGAAACACAGACTACGCTGCTTTTTGTACGCTGTCAGCGCCGCGGAATCACTTCGTTTTTGTTGAAAGCAGCTGTTAACCGTGTTAAATAAACATCGACGCTAATTAAAATCATTTAAAACCATTTGGGGTTAATTGTATTGATGGATTCTCTGCCATGTATTTTAATGTTGATTTTGAATAAGCAGTTTGTTTGTTTAATACGACAGTATTGTGTATGTGCCTTCTAAAGCGGAAAATTGCTGTTTTGATGCATTTTATAAGTGTTAATGATGAGCCGCCCGGTATAAATTGGCGGAGTCTGAACTAAGATGTATATGAGGCGCTCTGATGTGCTTCATCATCAGTATCAGGTCAATATTAAGATTTTTATTTATGCAAGTATGCGTAGCAGTTGCTAGGTTGTGGTGTTGCACAATTTGGGGAAAAGAAACGGGATTGCAACGATTAGTCCTGCTACGAGGTTGGGATGGTGATTGACTGATTATGATGTGTAACGTGAGGGCTTCACCCAAAAAATGGGTCCATTCACGAATGTCAGTAGCATAGATTAAGTGACATATTTTTAATGCTCTCATGGTGCTCATTATATTGCACACTATTGGGTGGTGGCCGAAGCGTATCCAGGAATTTTCGACTGGGAGGGGGTAGTCCTGCGCGCATCCAGCCTTTCGCCTCATAGTCCTCAGTGCACCCAATTGCAGCAAGGCTCAACCTATTTTCTTAAGAACAGTTTTTTTCCCAGAATATACAATATATATTTTAAATGATTGTGCATAACCGCGGACATTTTAACTAATTCATTGTGATTACTGTGATTTTATTTTTAATTGCTGAAAAGTGAACTTAAGAATGATGTTGAAATCGAAAATACAACAAACTGGTGGTCTATTTGCTGCGCGATTTTTAATTCCTTGCAGTACACGGGAACAATTGCAGTAATTGCCACCCGATTAATCACTCAGTATTGTCGTTTGCAATAACTCCGAAACGGCACGGAAGCAATTTAGGAGTTAACGCACACGAAAAGTGACTTCAGCTGCATGTTAATAACTGTCACAAGATGTATGATTAAGTAAGTAGACTTCTATTAATGAGCGCAGGATGCGTTTGAACGATTCACGGGATGTCACGATGATGGGGAACACAGGTCATAAACGTAAATATTTATGAATTTCACATACAAAAAAAATCCCCATTTTCGTCACGGGGGACACGGAGTATGGCTACGCCACTGGTGATGGCAGAGATTATAAAGAAATTCAACTCCCCCTGAAACGTTATTTGTCCCCCTGAAACGTTATTCATATTCCATGACGGTTTATTTCCCATACTGGTTTGTGGTGGATATCATGTGTTAGATAATTTCACCACACATAAAGAACTTGCCTAATTTCTGGCCTATCACACTGCGTGATGACTGTAATTTCCAAGGAACTAAATTGCTTAAATAATGAATAATTATGGTTTACTTGTACTCGTATTAATATCCACTTAGAAGGTTATGTTAAGAACAGAGGGGGAGGGGAAGGGGTGTGTTCCACAAAGTAGGATAAAATTAACTGTGAAATTCTGGTATTGGAGAATATGGGCACTGTTGGTCTGAATGCAAGCAGAGTGCTATCGCAGAGTGTCATCATCCACTTGATTCCATGGGGGGGGGGGGGGATTTTCTCCAGCCGCCTACATAACTATGTTATGCTGTGTGTAATTGAATATTTGTGTGCACGTCAAAAACTCAATATGCTAATCAGAAGTATTGTATAGTGCACCCTATGTCCATTTTCTAAAATATCCACAGCATGGTCCCCCGTTACCCAGAGTGATGCTTGCATCTTCTTGCTAACTGAATGCAGAATCTTCCACAAGCGGGACCAGCTCAGTGGACACCAGTGCCCTGATCCCCCGTGTCATTAAGCTGGCTGCTGTACTCCCTCTCTCCTCTGGGGGTGGGGGGGGGGGGTGTGGAGCAGCTGTGAGGGTGAATGGACACCTTGAGGGTGACGGGGACAGAGGGGACACAATGAATGTGACAGGGACAAAGGGGACGCCTTGGGAGTGATGGGGACAAAGGGGACACAATGAGCGTGACAGGGACAGAGGGGATGTCTTGGGGTGACAGAGACAGAGGGGACATCTTGGGGGTGACAGGGACAGAGGGGACGCCTTGAGGGTGACGGGGACACCATAAGGGTGAAAGGGACAGAGGGGACACAATGAGCGTGACAGGGACAGAGGGACTTGGGGGTGACAGGGACAAAGGGGACGCCCTTGCGGTGATGGGGACAGAGGGGACACAATGAGCGTGACAGGGACAGAGGGGACGCCTTGGGGGTGATGGGGAAAGTGGGGACACAATGAGCATGACAGGGACAGAGGGGACACAATGAATGTGACAGGGACAAAGGGGACGCCTTGGGGGTGATGGGGACAGAGGGGACACAATGAGCGTGACAGGGACAGAGGGGATGTCTTGGGGTGACAGAGACAGAGGGGACATCTTGGGGGTGACAGGGACAGAGGGGACGCCTAGGGGGTGACAGGGACAGAGGGGATGCCTTGGGGCTGACAGGGACAAAGGGGACGCCTTGAGGGTGACGGGGACACCATGAGGGTGACAGGGACAGAGGGACTTGGGGGTGACAGGGACAAAGGGGACGCCTTTGGGGTGATGGGGACAGAGGGGACACAATGAGCGTGACAGGGACAAAGGGGACGCCTTGGGGGTGACAGGGACAGAGGGGACAAAATGAGCCTGACAGGGACAAAGGGGACGCCTTGGGGGTGATGGGGACAGAGGGGACACAATGAGCGTGACAGGGACAGAGGGGACATCTTGGGGGTGACAGGGACAGAGGGGACGCCTTGGGGGTGACAGGGACAGAGGGGACACCTAGGGCATGACGGGGACAGAGGGGACGCCATAAGAGTGGGGTTTCAGTGGTTTAGAGTAACTAGCCTTTTCTAGCTGTGAGGTGACTTTCTCCTGAAATCCACAGAAATGGTCCCATGTGGACCAGGCTCCAGAAGTGTGTCCAAGGCTTGCTGACTGCTGAACCTCGCAGAGTGAAGGACACTCCCCCTTCTGTAGTCATCCTGTTGGAAGCTTCTGTTGGTGACACCAGAGACGTTAAAAGGACTGACCATCAGAGACTCTGAGGAGCAACATCACATTGAACATGTATGTCATGAACGTGGCAAAGCTTCACATGACTGGACATCTGGCAGTGTCCATCACCATCACCCCTCAAGCAGAGGATTCCACACCTCGACTTCTCTAATCCAGATCCAAAGCCAAAAGCCTCCTCATTTCAAATAATCTACTGGAGAAATATCAAAGCTGACAGATTCATCCATCCACTTTCTGTAACCGCTTCTCTTATTTAGGGTTATGGGGGGGTCTTAGAGCCTGTCAAGCTGATTGGTACTCTGGTCAATAAACATTTACTGTCATCTATTTCCACCACTGCCACAGCATCCAACAGTAGTTGATTTTTCATGTTTGTGCCTAGTATTTCCTACTACTTTGCAGTACATACCATTTTTTAATACCTTGCACCGGTTCCTCACTGTTGTGGGACTGTGCACACGCCCACCTCTACTAAACGTCAAGCGATGTAACAAAGGAGATGAGGGTTTTGGGCGTGAGGCATTGCAGGACTTTCTGGGTAGCAGAGCTGAGCTGGAAAAGCAGCATTTCTTAATCTGTATATTTATGAAGCCAGACATGCCTGTGATTTAAATGAATCTAATGCTGAGAGCATCACCACACTCTTGGGCCTGATGGCAGTACCACCCGTGGAGACCCCATTGTAATTCCAACTCAGTTCACCTTGTGTTTAGGGGGAAGCAGCTTGTTCAGGCCTCTGTGTGAAATGGGGACTCGACCTCAGACATCTTCGTGGAGACTAGTCCTTTGGGGAAGACCCAATTCCAAGTTTAACCATAAGTAACCACACACACAAAAATGCCAAGAGACTTCATTGCAGTCAGTTTTATAAAATTGAATTCCCCCTTGTACAGACTACAGGTCTCAATGTCAAAGGTTTGACTGCAGGGACATTGTCTCCACAATGTAATGCATACCTGGACCACACAGGGATCTGCCAAATATGAAAGAAAAGCTCTAGTCTTGCAGTTTACATCTGCTGGTGCCAAGGTCGATCCTGCCTCCTGGGTAGGAAGCAGGCCACCAGAGCTGGACAGGCAGAAGGTGGTCATCCATGGAACCAAGAACTGCAGCAACACCAAGCTGAAGAACTCAGTACAGTATCACAGATCCATTACCAACTACGGATGGACTAGATGTGATGCATGTGGTCTTGGAAACATTACACCAAAAACATGAGATCAGGGAGCAAAGGAATCAGGGGATTCAGTTTAATCACAGAAAAGCCAAGCAGCTCCAAGGTTAAAATGGTTTGATCATCAGCTTGCAGCTAGATTAACCTGGAAGACAGTCAATTAAGCTTCCTGAAGTCAGACTACAAGCGTCTATTAAGGCTGAAAAGCCGACAGCGAGTTGGCGCCCTCGTCCAGGGCTAGCGTGGAGTTGGCGCCCTCGTCCAGGGCTAGCGTGGAGTTGGCGCCCTCGTCCAGGGCTAGCGTGGAGTTGGCGCCCTCGTCCAGGGCTAGCGTGGAGTTGGCGCCCTCGTCCAGGGCTAGCGTGGAGTTGGCGCCCTCGTCCAGGGCTAGCGTGGAGTTGGCGCCCTCGTCCAGGGCTAGCGTGGAGTTGGCGCCCTCGTCCAGGGCTAGCGTGGAGTTGGCGCCCTCGTCCAGGGCTAGCGTGGAGTTGGCGCCCTCGTCCAGGGCTAGCGTGGAGTTGGCGCCCTCGTCCAGGGCTAGCGTGGAGTTGGCGCCCTCGTCCAGGGCTAGCGTGGAGTTGGCGCCCTCGTCCAGGGCTAGCGTGGAGTTGGCGCCCTCGTCCAGGGCTAGCGTGGAGTTGGCGCCCTCGTCCAGGGCTAGCGTGGAGTTGGCGCCCTCGTCCAGGGCTAGCGTGGAGTTGGCGCCCTCGTCCAGGGCTAGCGTGGAGTTGGCGCCCTCGTCCAGGGCTAGCGTGGAGTTGGCGCCCTCGTCCAGGGCTAGCGTGGAGTTGGCGCCCTCGTCCAGGGCTAGCGTGGAGTTGGCGCCCTCGTCCAGGGCTAGCGTGGAGTTGGCGCCCTCGTCCAGGGCTAGCGTGGAGTTGGCGCCCTCGTCCAGGGCTAGCGTGGAGTTGGCGCCCTCGTCCAGGGCTAGCGTGGAGTTGGCGCCCTCGTCCAGGGCTAGCGTGGAGTTGGCGCCCTCGTCCAGGGCTAGCGTGGAGTTGGCGCCCTCGTCCAGGGCTAGCGTGGAGTTGGCGCCCTCGTCCAGGGCTAGCGTGGAGTTGGCGCCCTCGTCCAGGGCTAGCGTGGAGTTGGCGCCCTCGTCCAGGGCTAGCGTGGAGTTGGCGCCCTCGTCCAGGGCTAGCGTGGAGTTGGCGCCCTCGTCCAGGGCTAGCGTGGAGTTGGCGCCCTCGTCCAGGGCTAGCGTGGAGTTGGCGCCCTCGTCCAGGGCTAGCGTGGAGTTGGCGCCCTCGTCCAGGGCTAGCGTGGAGTTGGCGCCCTCGTCCAGGGCTAGCGTGGAGTTGGCGCCCTCGTCCAGGGCTAGCGTGGAGTTGGCGCCCTCGTCCAGGGCTAGCGTGGAGTTGGCGCCCTCGTCCAGGGCTAGCTGGGCTGCTTTCTGCTCAACAGTACTCAAGAGGCCTGGGGAGAGAGAAAGAGAACAGGCTTGTCCATACTATGAGAAGTACACACATCAGATAGGACTACAAGAAAGTAATAAAACTGTGCTTAAAGGATAACTTACCACCATGAAAAAATAGCCCCAAAAGAAATAAAACCCATACTGAAACCGTTTCCATTTCACAACTAACTAACCAACCACCCAACCAGGAACACAGATAGCCAACCAAAGTAATTCAGAAACACAGACTACGCTGCTTTTTGTACGCTGTCAGCGCCGCGGAATCACTTCGTTTCTGTTGAAGGCAGCTGTTAACCGTGTTAAATAAACATCGACGCTAATTAAAATCATTTGAAACGATTTGGGGTTAATTGTATTGATGGATTCTCTGCCATGTATTTTAATGTTGATTTTGAATAAGCAGTTTGTTTGTTTAATACGACAGTGTTAACGACAGTAAAGCGGAAAATTGCTGTTTTATAAAATGCATCAAGTGTTAATGATGAGCCGCCCGGTGTAAATTGGCGGAGTCTGTTCGTGAACTAAGATTTACATTTACATTTACAGTATTTGGCAGACGCCCTTAGCCAGAGCGACTTACATAAGTGCTTTGAGACTCTGCGATGAATTTCCGATGCTAGCTCAATAAGGACCCAGGCTATGAATACCATCTGTCTGAAAACTCCGTTGAGAAAGTGCAGAAATTTTATTTTATTTTTTTTATTTAAACACACACACCAGAAAAAGAGCAGAGTAAGAATACAGAAGTACTACGTCAGGTATTTCTGAAAAAGGAATGTTTTGAGTCGTCGCTTGAAGACATTCAAGGATTCAGCTGTTCGGACATCAAGGGGGAGTTCATTCCACCAATTAGGTGCCAGGACAGAGAAGAGCCGAGATGTGTGTCTTCCTTGTGCCTTGAGGGGAGGTGGGACCAGTCGAGCAGTGCTGGAGGATCGGAGAGATCGTGGTGCAGTGCGGGGTGTGATGAGGTCCTTTAGGTAGGATGGTGCCAGAGAATTTTTGGCTTTGTATACGAGCATCAGTGTTTTGAATCTGATGCGGGCAGCTACAGGAAGCCAGTGGAGGGAGCGCAGCAAAGGAGTGGTGTGGGAGAACTTGGGAACGTTGAAAACAAGACGAGCAGCTGCATTCTGAATCAGTTGGAGGGGACGGATGGCGCTCAGTGGTAAACCCGCTAGAAGCGAGTTGCAGTAGTCAAAGTAGTCATATACTAAGATGTATATGAGGCGCTCTGATGTGCTTCATCATCAGTATCAGGTCAATATTAAGATTTTTATTTATGGCAAGTAATGCGTAGCAGTTGCTAGGTTGTGGTGTTGCACAATTTGGGGAAAAGAAACGGGATTGCAACGATTAGTCCTGCTACGAGGTTGGGATGGTGATTGACTGATTATGATGTGTAACGTGAGGGCTTCACCCAAAAAATGGGTCCATTCACGAATGTCAGTAGCATAGATTAAGTGACATATTTTTAATGCTCTCATGGTGCTCATTATATTGCACACTATTGGGTGGTGGCCGAAGCGTATCCAGGAATTTTCGACTGGGAGGGGGTAGTCCTGCGCGCATCCAGCCTTTCGCCTCATAGTCCTCAGTGCACCCAATTGCAGCAAGGCTCAACCTATTTTCTTAAGAACAGTTTTTTTCCCAGAATATACTATATATATTTTAAATGATTGTGCATAACCGCGGACATTTTAACTAATTCATTGTGATTACTGTGATTTTATTTTTAATTGCTGAAAAGTGAACTTAAGAATGATGTTGAAATCGAAAATACAACAAACTGGTGGTCTATTTGCTGCGCGATTTTTAATTCCTTGCAGTACACGGGAACAATTGCAGTAATTGCCACCCGATTAATCGCTCAGTATTGTCGTTTGCAACAACTCCGAAACGGCACGGAAGCAATTTAGGAGTTAACGCACACGAAAAGTGACTTCAGCTGCATGTTAATAACTGTCACAAGATGTATGATTAAGTAAGTAGACTTCTATTAATGAGCGCAGGATGCGTTTGAACGATTCACGGGATGTCACGATGATGGGGAACACAGGTCATAAACGTAAATATTTATGAATTTCACATACAAAAAAAAATCCCCATTTTCGTCACGGGGGACACGGAGTATGGCTACGCCACTGGTGATGGCAGAGATTATAAAGAAATTCAACTCCCCCTGAAACGTTATTTGTCCCCCTGAAACGTTATTCATATTCCATGACGGTTTATTTCCCATACTGGTTTGTGGTGGATATCATGTGTTAGATAATTTCACCACACATAAAGAACTTGCCTAATTTCTGGCCTATCACACTGCGTGATGACTGTAGTTTCCAAGGAACTAAATTGCTTAAATAATGAATAATTATGGTTTACTTGTACTCGTATTAATATCCACTTAGAAGGTTATGTTAAGAACAGAGGGGGAGGGGAAGGGGTGTGTTCCACAAAGTAGGATAAAATTAACTGTGAAATTCTGGTATTGGAGAATATGGGCACTGTTGGTCTGAATGCAAGCAGAGTGCTATCGCAGAGTGTCATCATCCACTTGATTCCATGGGGGGGGGGGGGGATTTTCTCCAGCCGCCTACATAACTATGTTATGCTGTGTGTAATTGAATATTTGTGTGCACGTCAAAAACTCAATATGCTAATCAGAAGTATTGTATAGTGCACCCTATGTCCATTTTCTAAAATATCCACAGCATGGTCCCCCGTTACCCAGAGTGATGCTTGCATCTTCTTGCTAACTGAATGCAGAATCTTCCACAAGCGGGACCAGCTCAGTGGACACCAGTGCCCTGATCCCCCGTGTCATTAAGCTGGCTGCTGTACTCCCTCTCTCCTCTGGGGGTGGGGGGGGGGTGTGGAGCAGCTGTGAGGGTGAATGGACACCTTGAGGGTGACGGGGACAGAGGGGACACAATGAATGTGACAGGGACAAAGGGGACGCCTTGGGAGTGATGGGGACAGAGGGGACACAATGAGCGTGACAGGGACAGAGGGGATGTCTTGGGGTGACAGAGACAGAGGGGACATCTTGGGGGTGACAGGGACAGAGGGGACGCCTTGAGGGTGACGGGGACACCATAAGGGTGAAAGGGACAGAGGGGACACAATGAGCGTGACAGGGACAGAGGGACTTGGGGGTGACAGGGACAAAGGGGACGCCCTTGCGGTGATGGGGACAGAGGGGACACACTGAGCGTGACAGGGACAGAGGGGACGCCTTGGGGGTGATGGGGAGAGTGGGGACACAATGAGCATGACAGGGACAGAGGGGACACAATGAATGTGACAGGGACAAAGGGGACGCCTTGGGGGTGATGGGGACAGAGGGGACACAATGAGCGTGACAGGGACAGAGGGGATGTCTTGGGGGTGACAGGGACAGAGGGGACGCCTTGGGGGTGACAGGGACAGAGGGGACGCCTAGGGGGTGACAGGGACAGAGGGGACGCCTTGAGGGTGACGGGGACACCATGAGGGTGACAGGGACAGAGGGACTTGGGGGTGACAGGGACAAAGGGGACGCCTTTGGGGTGATGGGGACAGAGGGGACACAATGAGCGTGACAGGGACAAAGGGGACGCCTTGGGGGTGACAGGGACAGAGGGGACAAAATGAGCCTGACAGGGACAAAGGGGACGCCTTGGGGGTGATGGGGACAGAGGGGACACAATGAGCGTGACAGGGACAGAGGGGACATCTTGGGGGTGACATGGACAGAGGGGACGCCTTGGGGGTGACAGGGACAGAGGGGACACCTAGGGCGTGACGGGGACAGAGGGGACGCCATAAGAGTGGGGTTTCAGTGGTTTAGAGTAACTAGCCTTTTCTAGCTGTGAGGTGACTTTCTCCTGAAATCCACAGAAATGGTCCCATGTGGACCAGGCTCCAGAAGTGTGTCCAAGGCTTGCTGACTGCTGAACCTCGCAGAGTGAAGGACACTCCCCCTTCTGTAGTCATCCTGTTGGAAGCTTCTGTTGGTGACACCAGAGACGTTAAAAGGACTGACCATCAGAGACTCTGAGGAGCAACATCACATTGAACATGTATGTCATGAACGTGGCAAAGCTTCACATGACTGGACATCTGGCAGTGTCCATCACCATCACCCCTCAAGCAGAGGATTCCACACCTCGACTTCTCTAATCCAGATCCAAAGCCAAAAGCCTCCTCATTTCAAATAATCTACTGGAGAAATATCAAAGCTGACAGATTCATCCATCCACTTTCTGTAACCGCTTCTCTTATTTAGGGTTATGGGGGGGTCTTAGAGCCTGTCAAGCTGATTGGTACTCTGGTCAATAAACATTTACTGTCATCTATTTCCACCACTGCCACAGCATCCAACAGTAGTTGATTTTTCATGTTTGTGCCTAGTATTTCCTACTACTTTGCAGTACATACCATTTTTTAATACCTTGCACCGGTTCCTCACTGTTGTGGGACTGTGCACACGCCCACCTCTACTAAACGTCAAGCGATGTAACAAAGGAGATGAGGGTTTTGGGCGTGAGGCATTGCAGGACTTTCTGGGTAGCAGAGCTGAGCTGGAAAAGCAGCATTTCTTAATCTGTATGTTTATGAAGCCAGACATGCCTGTGATTTAAATGAATCTAATGCTGAGAGCATCACCACACACTTGGGCCTGATGGCAGTACCACCCGTGGAGACCCCATTGTAATTCCAACTCAGTTCACCTTGTGTTTAGGGGGAAGCAGCTTGTTCAGGCCTCTGTGTGAAATGGGGACTCGACCTCAGACATCTTCGTGGAGACTAGTCCTTTGGGGAAGACCCAATTCCAAGTTTAACCATAAGTAACCACACACACAAAAATGCCAAGAGACTTCATTGCAGTCAGTTTTATAAAATTGAATTCCCCCTTGTACAGACTACAGGTCTCAATGTCAAAGGTTTGACTGCAGGGACATTGTCTCCACAATGTAATGCATACCTGGACCACACAGGGATCTGCCAAATATGAAAGAAAAGCTCTAGTCTTGCAGTTTACATCTGCTGGTGCCAAGGTCGATCCTGCCTCCTGGGTAGGAAGCAGGCCACCAGAGCTGGACAGGCAGAAGGTGGTCATCCATGGAACCAAGAACTGCAGCAACACCAAGCTGAAGAACTCAGTACAGTATCACAGATCCATTACCAACTATGGATGGACTAGATGTGATGCATGTGGTCTTGGAAACATTACACCAAAAACATGAGATCAGGGAGCAAAGGAATCAGGGGATTCAGTTTAATCACAGAAAAGCCAAGCAGCTCCAAGGTTAAAATGGTTTGATCATCAGCTTGCAGCTAGATTAACCTGGAAGACAGTCAATTAAGCTTCCTGAAGTCAGACTACAAGCGTCTATTAAGGCTGAAAAGCCGACAGCGAGTTGGCGCCCTCGTCCAGGGCTAGCGTGGAGTTGGCGCCCTCGTCCAGGGCTAGCGTGGAGTTGGCGCCCTCGTCCAGGGCTAGCGTGGAGTTGGCGCCCTCGTCCAGGGCTAGCGTGGAGTTGGCGCCCTCGTCCAGGGCTAGCGTGGAGTTGGCGCCCTCGTCCAGGGCTAGCGTGGAGTTGGCGCCCTCGTCCAGGGCTAGCGTGGAGTTGGCGCCCTCGTCCAGGGCTAGCGTGGAGTTGGCGCCCTCGTCCAGGGCTAGCGTGGAGTTGGCGCCCTCGTCCAGGGCTAGCGTGGAGTTGGCGCCCTCGTCCAGGGCTAGCGTGGAGTTGGCGCCCTCGTCCAGGGCTAGCGTGGAGTTGGCGCCCTCGTCCAGGGCTAGCGTGGAGTTGGCGCCCTCGTCCAGGGCTAGCGTGGAGTTGGCGCCCTCGTCCAGGGCTAGCGTGGAGTTGGCGCCCTCGTCCAGGGCTAGCGTGGAGTTGGCGCCCTCGTCCAGGGCTAGCGTGGAGTTGGCGCCCTCGTCCAGGGCTAGCGTGGAGTTGGCGCCCTCGTCCAGGGCTAGCGTGGAGTTGGCGCCCTCGTCCAGGGCTAGCGTGGAGTTGGCGCCCTCGTCCAGGGCTAGCGTGGAGTTGGCGCCCTCGTCCAGGGCTAGCGTGGAGTTGGCGCCCTCGTCCAGGGCTAGCGTGGAGTTGGCGCCCTCGTCCAGGGCTAGCGTGGAGTTGGCGCCCTCGTCCAGGGCTAGCGTGGAGTTGGCGCCCTCGTCCAGGGCTAGCGTGGAGTTGGCGCCCTCGTCCAGGGCTAGCGTGGAGTTGGCGCCCTCGTCCAGGGCTAGCGTGGAGTTGGCGCCCTCGTCCAGGGCTAGCGTGGAGTTGGCGCCCTCGTCCAGGGCTAGCGTGGAGTTGGCGCCCTCGTCCAGGGCTAGCGTGGAGTTGGCGCCCTCGTCCAGGGCTAGCGTGGAGTTGGCGCCCTCGTCCAGGGCTAGCGTGGAGTTGGCGCCCTCGTCCAGGGCTAGCGTGGAGTTGGCGCCCTCGTCCAGGGCTAGCGTGGAGTTGGCGCCCTCGTCCAGGGCTAGCGTGGAGTTGGCGCCCTCGTCCAGGGCTAGCGTGGAGTTGGCGCCCTCGTCCAGGGCTAGCGTGGAGTTGGCGCCCTCGTCCAGGGCTAGCGTGGAGTTGGCGCCCTCGTCCAGGGCTAGCGTGGAGTTGGCGCCCTCGTCCAGGGCTAGCGTGGAGTTGGCGCCCTCGTCCAGGGCTAGCGTGGAGTTGGCGCCCTCGTCCAGGGCTAGCGTGGAGTTGGCGCCCTCGTCCAGGGCTAGCGTGGAGTTGGCGCCCTCGTCCAGGGCTAGCGTGGAGTTGGCGCCCTCGTCCAGGGCTAGCGTGGAGTTGGCGCCCTCGTCCAGGGCTAGCGTGGAGTTGGCGCCCTCGTCCAGGGCTAGCGTGGAGTTGGCGCCCTCGTCCAGGGCTAGCGTGGAGTTGGCGCCCTCGTCCAGGGCTAGCGTGGAGTTGGCGCCCTCGTCCAGGGCTAGCGTGGAGTTGGCGCCCTCGTCCAGGGCTAGCGTGGAGTTGGCGCCCTCGTCCAGGGCTAGCGTGGAGTTGGCGCCCTCGTCCAGGGCTAGCGTGGAGTTGGCGCCCTCGTCCAGGGCTAGCTGGGCTGCTTTCTGCTCAACAGTACTCAAGAGGCCTGGGGAGAGAGAGAAAGAGAACAGGCTTGTCCATACTATGAGAAGTACACACGTCAGATAGGACTACAAGAAAGTAATAAAACTGTGCTTAAAGGATAACTTACCACCATGAAAAAATAGCCCCAAAAGAAATAAAACCCATACTGAAACCGTTTCCATTTCACAACTAACTAACCAACCAACCAGGAACACAGATAGCCAACCAAAGTAATTCAGAAACACAGACTACGCTGCTTTTTGTACGCTGTCAGCGCCGCGGAATCACTTCGTTTCTGTTGAAGGCAGCTGTTAACCGTGTTAAATAAACATCGACGCTAATTAAAATCATTTGAAACGATTTGGGGTTAATTGTATTGATGGATTCTCTGCCATGTATTTTAATGTTGATTTTGAATAAGCAGTTTGTTTGTTTAATACGACAGTGTTAACGACAGTAAAGCGGAAAATTGCTGTTTTATAAAATGCATCAAGTGTTAATGATGAGCCGCCCGGTGTAAATTGGCGGAGTCTGTTCGTGAACTAAGATTTACATTTACATTTACAGTATTTGGCAGACGCCCTTAGCCAGAGCGACTTACATAAGTGCTTTGAGACTCTGCGATGAATTTCCGATGCTAGCTCAATAAGGACCCAGGCTATGAATACCATCTGTCTGAAAACTCCGTTGAGAAAGTGCAGAAATTTTATTTTATTTTTTTTATTTAAACACACACACCAGAAAAAGAGCAGAGTAAGAATACAGAAGTACTACGTCAGGTATTTCTGAAAAAGGAATGTTTTGAGTCGTCGCTTGAAGACATTCAAGGATTCAGCTGTTCGGACATCAAGGGGGAGTTCATTCCACCAATTAGGTGCCAGGACAGAGAAGAGCCGAGATGTGTGTCTTCCTTGTGCCTTGAGGGGAGGTGGGACCAGTCGAGCAGTGCTGGAGGATCGGAGAGATCGTGGTGCAGTGCGGGGTGTGATGAGGTCCTTTAGGTAGGATGGTGCCAGAGAATTTTTGGCTTTGTATACGAGCATCAGTGTTTTGAATCTGATGCGGGCAGCTACAGGAAGCCAGTGGAGGGAGCGCAGCAAAGGAGTGGTGTGGGAGAACTTGGGAACGTTGAAAACAAGACGAGCAGCTGCATTCTGAATCAGTTGGAGGGGACGGATGGCGCTCAGTGGTAAACCCGCTAGAAGCGAGTTGCAGTAGTCAAAGTAGTCATATACTAAGATGTATATGAGGCGCTCTGATGTGCTTCATCATCAGTATCAGGTCAATATTAAGATTTTTATTTATGGCAAGTAATGCGTAGCAGTTGCTAGGTTGTGGTGTTGCACAATTTGGGGAAAAGAAACGGGATTGCAACGATTAGTCCTGCTACGAGGTTGGGATGGTGATTGACTGATTATGATGTGTAACGTGAGGGCTTCACCCAAAAAATGGGTCCATTCACGAATGTCAGTAGCATAGATTAAGTGACATATTTTTAATGCTCTCATGGTGCTCATTATATTGCACACTATTGGGTGGTGGCCGAAGCGTATCCAGGAATTTTCGACTGGGAGGGGGTAGTCCTGCGCGCATCCAGCCTTTCGCCTCATAGTCCTCAGTGCACCCAATTGCAGCAAGGCTCAACCTATTTTCTTAAGAACAGTTTTTTTCCCAGAATATACTATATATATTTTAAATGATTGTGCATAACCGCGGACATTTTAACTAATTCATTGTGATTACTGTGATTTTATTTTTAATTGCTGAAAAGTGAACTTAAGAATGATGTTGAAATCGAAAATGCAACAAACTGGTGGTCTATTTGCTGCGCGATTTTTAATTCCTTGCAGTACACGGGAACAATTGCAGTAATTGCCACCCGATTAATCGCTCAGTATTGTCGTTTGCAACAACTCCGAAACGGCACGGAAGCAATTTAGGAGTTAACGCACACGAAAAGTGACTTCAGCTGCATGTTAATAACTGTCACAAGATGTATGATTAAGTAAGTAGACTTCTATTAATGAGCGCAGGATGCGTTTGAACGATTCACGGGATGTCACGATGATGGGGAACACAGGTCATAAACGTAAATATTTATGAATTTCACATACAAAAAAAAATCCCCATTTTCGTCACGGGGGACACGGAGTATGGCTACGCCACTGGTGATGGCAGAGATTATAAAGAAATTCAACTCCCCCTGAAACGTTATTTGTCCCCCTGAAACGTTATTCATATTCCATGACGGTTTATTTCCCATACTGGTTTGTGGTGGATATCATGTGTTAGATAATTTCACCACACATAAAGAACTTGCCTAATTTCTGGCCTATCACACTGCGTGATGACTGTAGTTTCCAAGGAACTAAATTGCTTAAATAATGAATAATTATGGTTTACTTGTACTCGTATTAATATCCACTTAGAAGGTTATGTTAAGAACAGAGGGGGAGGGGAAGGGGTGTGTTCCACAAAGTAGGATAAAATTAACTGTGAAATTCTGGTATTGGAGAATATGGGCACTGTTGGTCTGAATGCAAGCAGAGTGCTATTGCAGAGTGTCATCATCCACTTGATTCCATGGGGGGGATTTTCTCCAGCCGCCTACATAACTATGTTATGCTGTGTGTAATTGAATATTTGTGTGCACGTCAAAAACTCAATATGCTAATCAGAAGTATTGTATAGTGCACCCTATGTCCATTTTCTAAAATATCCACAGCATGGTCCCCCGTTACCCAGAGTGATGCTTGCATCTTCTTGCTAACTGAATGCAGAATCTTCCACAAGCGGGACCAGCTCAGTGGACACCAGTGCCCTGATCCCCCGTGTCATTAAGCTGGCTGCTGTACTCCCTCTCTCCTCTGGGGGTGGGGGGGGGGTGTGGAGCAGCTGTGAGGGTGAATGGACACCTTGAGGGTGACGGGGACAGAGGGGACACAATGAGCGTGACAGGGACAGAGGGGATGTCTTGGGGTGACAGAGACAGAGGGGACATCTTGGGGGTGACAGGGACAGAGGGGACGCCTTGAGGGTGACGGGGACACCATGAGGGTGAAAGGGACAGAGGGGACACAATGAGCGTGACAGGGACAGAGGGACTTGGGGGTGACAGGGACAAAGGGGACGCCTTGGGGGTGATGGGGACAGAGGGGACACAATGAGCGTGACAGGGACAGAGGGGATGTCTTGGGGTGACAGAGACAGAGGGGACATCTTGGGGGTGACAGGGACAGAGGGGACGCCTTGAGGGTGACGGGGACACCATAAGGGTGAAAGGGACAGAGGGGACACAATGAGCGTGACAGGGACAGAGGGACTTGGGGGTGACAGGGACAAAGGGGACGCCCTTGCGGTGATGGGGACAGAGGGGACACAATGAGCGTGACAGGGACAGAGGGGACGCCTTGGGGGTGATGGGGACAGTGGGGACACAATGAGCATGACAGGGACAGAGGGGACACAATGAATGTGACAGGGACAAAGGGGACGCCTTGGGGGTGATGGGGACAGAGGGGACACAATGAGCGTGACAGGGACAGAGGGGATGTCTTGGGGTGACAGAGACAGAGGGGACATCTTGGGGGTGACAGGGACAGAGGGGACGCCTAGGGGGTGACAGGGACAGAGGGGATGCCTTGGGGCTGACAGGGACAAAGGGGACGCCTTGAGGGTGACGGGGACACCATGAGGGTGACAGGGACAGAGGGACTTGGGGGTGACAGGGACAAAGGGGACGCCTTTGGGGTGATGGGGACAGAGGGGACACAATGAGCGTGACAGGGACAAAGGGGACGCCTTGGGGGTGACAGGGACAGAGGGGACAAGATGAGCCTGACAGGGACAAAGGGGACGCCTTGGGGGTGATGGGGACAGAGGGGACACAATGAGCGTGACAGGGACAGAGGGGACATCTTGGGGGTGACAGGGACAGAGGGGACGCCTTGGGGGTGACAGGGACAGAGGGGACACCTAGGGCGTGACGGGGACAGAGGGGACGCCATAAGAGTGGGGTTTCAGTGGTTTAGAGTAACTAGCCTTTTCTAGCTGTGAGGTGACTCTCCTGAAATCCACAGAAATGGTCCCATGTGGACCAGGCTCCAGAAGTGTGTCCAAGGCTTGCTGACTGCTGAACCTCGCAGAGTGAAGGACACTCCCCCTTCTGTAGTCATCCTGTTGGAAGCTTCTGTTGGTGACACCAGAGACGTTAAAAGGACTGACCATCAGAGACTCTGAGGAGCAACATCACATTGAACATGTATGTCATGAACGTGGCAAAGCTTCACATGACTGGACATCTGGCAGTGTCCATCACCATCACCCCTCAAGCAGAGGATTCCACACCTCGACTTCTCTAATCCAGATCCAAAGCCAAAAGCCTCCTCATTTCAAATAATCTACTGGAGAAATATCAAAGCTGACAGATTCATCCATCCACTTTCTGTAACCGCTTCTCTTATTTAGGGTTATGGGGGGGTCTTAGAGCCTGTCAAGCTGATTGGTATTCTGGTCAATAAACATTTACTGTCATCTATTTCCACCACTGCCACAGCATCCAACAGTAGTTAATTTTTCATGTTTGTGCCTAGTATTTCCTACTACTTTGCAGTACATACCATTTTTTAATACCTTGCACCGGTTCCTCACTGTTGTGGGACTGTGCACACGCCCACCTCTACTAAACGTCAAGCGATGTAACAAAGGAGATGAGGGTTTTGGGCGTGAGGCATTGCAGGACTTTCTGGGTAGCAGAGCTGAGCTGGAAAAGCAGCATTTCTTAATCTGTATATTTATGAAGCCAGACATGCCTGTGATTTAAATGAATCTAATGCTGAGAGCATCACCACACACTTGGGCCTGATGGCAGTACCACCCGTGGAGACCCCATTGTAATTCCAACTCAGTTCACCTTGTGTTTAGGGGGAAGCAGCTTGTTCAGGCCTCTGTGTGAAATGGGGACTCGACCTCAGACATCTTCGTGGAGACTAGTCCTTTGGGGAAGACCCAATTCCAAGTTTAACCATAAGTAACCACACACACAAAAATGCCAAGAGACTTCATTGCAGTCAGTTTTATAAAATTGAATTCCCCCTTGTACAGACTACAGGTCTCAATGTCAAAGGTTTGACTGCAGGGACATTGTCTCCACAATGTAATGCATACCTGGACCACACAGGGATCTGCCAAATATGAAAGAAAAGCTCTAGTCTTGCAGTTTACATCTGCTGGTGCCAAGGTCGATCCTGCCTCCTGGGTAGGAAGCAGGCCACCAGAGCTGGACAGGCAGAAGGTGGTCATCCATGGAACCAAGAACTGCAGCAACACCAAGCTGAAGAACTCAGTACAGTATCACAGATCCATTACCAACTATGGATGGACTAGATGTGATGCATGTGGTCTTGGAAACATTACACCAAAAACATGAGATCAGGGAGCAAAGGAATCAGGGGATTCAGTTTAATCACAGAAAAGCCAAGCAGCTCCAAGGTTAAAATGGTTTGATCATCAGCTTGCAGCTAGATTAACCTGGAAGACAGTCAATTAAGCTTCCTCAAGTCAGACTACAAGCGTCTATTAAGGCTGAAAAGCCGACAGCAAGTTGGCGCCCTCGTCCAGGGCTAGCGTGGAGTTGGCGCCCTCGTCCAGGGCTAGCGTGGAGTTGGCGCCCTCGTCCAGGGCTAGCGTGGAGTTGGCGCCCTCGTCCAGGGCTAGCGTGGAGTTGGCGCCCTCGTCCAGGGCTAGCGTGGAGTTGGCGCCCTCGTCCAGGGCTAGCGTGGAGTTGGCGCCCTCGTCCAGGGCTAGCGTGGAGTTGGCGCCCTCGTCCAGGGCTAGCGTGGAGTTGGCGCCCTCGTCCAGGGCTAGCGTGGAGTTGGCGCCCTCGTCCAGGGCTAGCGTGGAGTTGGCGCCCTCGTCCAGGGCTAGCGTGGAGTTGGCGCCCTCGTCCAGGGCTAGCGTGGAGTTGGCGCCCTCGTCCAGGGCTAGCGTGGAGTTGGCGCCCTCGTCCAGGGCTAGCGTGGAGTTGGCGCCCTCGTCCAGGGCTAGCGTGGAGTTGGCGCCCTCGTCCAGGGCTAGCGTGGAGTTGGCGCCCTCGTCCAGGGCTAGCGTGGAGTTGGCGCCCTCGTCCAGGGCTAGCGTGGAGTTGGCGCCCTCGTCCAGGGCTAGCGTGGAGTTGGCGCCCTCGTCCAGGGCTAGCGTGGAGTTGGCGCCCTCGTCCAGGGCTAGCGTGGAGTTGGCGCCCTCGTCCAGGGCTAGCGTGGAGTTGGCGCCCTCGTCCAGGGCTAGCGTGGAGTTGGCGCCCTCGTCCAGGGCTAGCGTGGAGTTGGCGCCCTCGTCCAGGGCTAGCGTGGAGTTGGCGCCCTCGTCCAGGGCTAGCGTGGAGTTGGCGCCCTCGTCCAGGGCTAGCGTGGAGTTGGCGCCCTCGTCCAGGGCTAGCGTGGAGTTGGCGCCCTCGTCCAGGGCTAGCGTGGAGTTGGCGCCCTCGTCCAGGGCTAGCGTGGAGTTGGCGCCCTCGTCCAGGGCTAGCGTGGAGTTGGCGCCCTCGTCCAGGGCTAGCTGGGCTGCATTCTGTTCAACAGTACTCAAGAGGCCTGGGGAGAGAGAAAGAGAACAGGCTTGTCCATAGTATGAGAAGTACACGTCAGATAGGACTACAAGAAAGTAATAAAACTGTGCTTAAAGGATAACTTACCACCATGAAAAAATAGCCCCAAAAGAAATAAAACCCATACTGAAACCGTTTCCATTTCACAACTAACTAACCAACCACCCAACCAGGAACACAGATAGCCAACCAAAGTAATTCAGAAACACAGACTACGCTGCTTTTTGTACGCTGTCTGCGCCGCGGAATTACTTCGTTTTTGTTGAAGGCAGCTGTTAACCGTGTTAAATAAACATCGACGCTAATTAAAATCATTTAAAACCATTTGGGGTTAATTGTATTGATGGATTCTCTGCCATGTATTTTAATGTTGATTTTGAATAAGCAGTTTGTTTGTTTAATACGACAGTATTGTGTATGTGCCTTCTAAAGCGGAAAATTGCTGTTTTGATGCATTTTATAAGTGTTAATGATGAGCCGCCCGGTATAAATTGGCGGAGTCTGAACTAAGATGTATATGAGGCACTCTGATGTGCTTCATCATCAGTATCAGGTCAATATTAAGATTTTTATTTATGCAAGTATGCGTAGCAGTTGCTAGGTTGTGGTGTTGCACAATTTGGGGAAAAGAAACGGGATTGCAACGATTAGTCCTGCTGTCACGTGGGTATTATAGGCATGTGGGTTTTGTTTATATCCTTGTGCCTTTGGTACGTCAGCCGGGATCGCGGGACTAATTAATTGCCTTGACAATTGCGGCGCTGGAACAATGGTTGGGATTGGTTGGGAAAGTGAAGGGGGACGATCGCATTACAGAAAAGGCACCCTGGAAGTTAGGACAGCAGACCCGGAGGAGAGACCGGAAAAAGGCGCACCAGGGAGTGGACAGCAGAGACCCGGAGGCGTGACCGGAAAAAGGCGCACCAGGGAAAGGACAGAAGAAACACCGGACGAGGCATCGGGAGAAGACGCACCGGAGAGTGGACAGGGGAGCCGATACTGGAGAGCGGAGCACCCCGAGTGGCGATCGCGTCTCGAGACGCTCTGTCGGGGAAGGAGTCGCTGGGACGCCGGAGCGGGGGAGAGTAACTGGGCATTCCCCCCCCCCCGCAGCGAGTTAAGTGAACTCTGTTCGCTTGGACAGAGCCAAATATCGGGTCGGCGTCGGATCTGGGGTCTGGTTTAGGCTGATGTAGTGGCGGGTGTTCGAAACCAGGTTATCAATCCTCCCTGTAGTGGATACCGTGATATGGTGTCGTTTGTAGTGGGTGTGTACGGGTGTTTCGATTTGTGTGTGTGATTATTGCGGTGCGGTAGTGTGCCTTTGTCGCGATACTCTCGGTATCCCTATACGGCGATTGTGGGTCGTGCTGTGGTAGAATCTGTTTGCCCGCCTTGTGTTTGTGTCACCCTTATAGGCTGGGGCGGACGGAACCGGGCTTGTGGGGATCATCTGTTGCACGGACATCGCCTGGCCCCGCTGATCCGATAGTGGGCCCTGAACGGACTAAATTTTTATGACGTTTTTGTATGCCATCGGCTAGCCTTAGCGTTTTAAAGTGTGTTTTTACTCTTGTTGTAAAATAAATTGGTGAAATACCAACCCTTGGGTGTTTGGGTGTCTGTGGAGCAACTCATACCAGCACAACCAGTTGGAACCAAATTGGAGGGTCCTGGTGCCCTATGGTAACACTGCTACGAGGTTGGGATGGTGATTGACTGATTATGATGTGTAACGTGAGGGCTTCACCCAAAAAATGGGTCCATTCACGAATGTCAGTAGCATAGATTAAGTGACATATTTTAATGCTCTCATGGTGCTCATTATATTGCACACTATTGGGTGGTGGCCGAAGCGTATCCAGGAATTTTCGACTGGGAGGGGGTAGTCCTGCGCGCATCCAGCCTTTCGCCTCATAGTCCTCAGTGCACCCAATTGCAGCAAGGCTCAACCTATTTTCTTAAGAACAGTTTTTTTCCCAGAATATACTATATATATTTTAAATTGTGCATAACCGCGGACATTTTAACTAATTCATTGTGATTACTGTGATTTTATTTTTAATTGCTGAAAAGTGAACTTAAGAATGATGTTGAAATCGAAAATACAACAATCTGGTGGTCTATTTGCTGCGCGATTTTTAATTCCTTGCAGTACACGGGAACAATTGCAGTAATTGCCACCCGATTAATCGCTCAGTATTGTCGTTTGCAACAACTCCGAAACGGCACGGAAGCAATTTAGGAGTTAACGCACACGAAAAGTGACTTCAGCTGCATGTTAATAACTGTCACAAGATGTATGATTAAGTAAGTAGACTTCTATTAATGAGCGCAGGATGCGTTTGAACGATTCACGGGATGTCACGATGATGGGGAACACAGGTCATAAACGTAAATATTTATGAATTTCACATACAAAAAAAAATCCCCATTTTCGTCACGGGGGACACGGAGTATGGCTACGCCACTGGTGATGGCAGAGATTATAAAGAAATTCAACTCCCCCTGAAACGTTATTTGTCCCCCTGAAACGTTATTCATATTCCATGACGGTTTATTTCCCATACTGGTTTGTGGTGGATATCATGTGTTAGATAATTTCACCACACATAAAGAACTTGCCTAATTTCTGGCCTATCACACTGCGTGATGACTGTAATTTCCAAGGAACTAAATTGCTTAAATAATGAATAATTATGGTTTACTTGTACTCGTATTAATATCCACTTAGAAGGTTATGTTAAGAACAGAGGGGGAGGGGAAGGGGTGTGTTCCACAAAGTAGGATAAAATTAACTGTGAAATTCTGGTATTGGAGAATATGGGCACTGTTGGTCTGAATGCAAGCAGAGTGCTATTGCAGAGTGTCATCATCCACTTGATTCCATGGGGGGGATTTTCTCCAGCCGCCTACATAACTATGTTATGCTGTGTGTAATTGAATATTTGTGTGCACGTCAAAAACTCAATATGCTAATCAGAAGTATTGTATAGTGCACCCTATGTCCATTTTCTAAAATATCCACAGCATGGTCCCCCGTTACCCAGAGTGATGCTTGCATCTTCTTGCTAACTGAATGCAGAATCTTCCACAAGCGGGACCAGCTCAGTGGACACCAGTGCCCTGATCCCCCGTGTCATTAAGCTGGCTGCTGTACTCCCTCTCTCCTCTGGGGGTGGGGGGGGGGTGTGGAGCAGCTGTGAGGGTGAATGGACACCTTGAGGGTGACGGGGACAGAGGGGACACAATGAGCGTGACAGGGACAGAGGGGATGTCTTGGGGTGACAGAGACAGAGGGGACATCTTGGGGGTGACAGGGACAGAGGGGACGCCTTGAGGGTGACGGGGACACCATGAGGGTGAAAGGGACAGAGGGGACACAATGAGCGTGACAGGGACAGAGGGACTTGGGGGTGACAGGGACAAAGGGGACGCCTTGGGGGTGATGGGGACAGAGGGGACACAATGAGCGTGACAGGGACAGAGGGGATGTCTTGGGGTGACAGAGACAGAGGGGACATCTTGGGGGTGACAGGGACAGAGGGGACGCCTTGAGGGTGACGGGGACACCATAAGGGTGAAAGGGACAGAGGGGACACAATGAGCGTGACAGGGACAGAGGGACTTGGGGGTGACAGGGACAAAGGGGACGCCCTTGCGGTGATGGGGACAGAGGGGACACAATGAGCGTGACAGGGACAGAGGGGACGCCTTGGGGGTGATGGGGACAGTGGGGACACAATGAGCATGACAGGGACAGAGGGGACACAATGAATGTGACAGGGACAAAGGGGACGCCTTGGGGGTGATGGGGACAGAGGGGACACAATGAGCGTGACAGGGACAGAGGGGATGTCTTGGGGTGACAGAGACAGAGGGGACATCTTGGGGGTGACAGGGACAGAGGGGACGCCTAGGGGGTGACAGGGACAGAGGGGATGCCTTGGGGCTGACAGGGACAAAGGGGACGCCTTGAGGGTGACGGGGACACCATGAGGGTGACAGGGACAGAGGGACTTGGGGGTGACAGGGACAAAGGGGACGCCTTTGGGGTGATGGGGACAGAGGGGACACAATGAGCGTGACAGGGACAAAGGGGACGCCTTGGGGGTGACAGGGACAGAGGGGACAAGATGAGCCTGACAGGGACAAAGGGGACGCCTTGGGGGTGATGGGGACAGAGGGGACACAATGAGCGTGACAGGGACAGAGGGGACATCTTGGGGGTGACAGGGACAGAGGGGACGCCTTGGGGGTGACAGGGACAGAGGGGACACCTAGGGCGTGACGGGGACAGAGGGGACGCCATAAGAGTGGGGTTTCAGTGGTTTAGAGTAACTAGCCTTTTCTAGCTGTGAGGTGACTCTCCTGAAATCCACAGAAATGGTCCCATGTGGACCAGGCTCCAGAAGTGTGTCCAAGGCTTGCTGACTGCTGAACCTCGCAGAGTGAAGGACACTCCCCCTTCTGTAGTCATCCTGTTGGAAGCTTCTGTTGGTGACACCAGAGACGTTAAAAGGACTGACCATCAGAGACTCTGAGGAGCAACATCACATTGAACATGTATGTCATGAACGTGGCAAAGCTTCACATGACTGGACATCTGGCAGTGTCCATCACCATCACCCCTCAAGCAGAGGATTCCACACCTCGACTTCTCTAATCCAGATCCAAAGCCAAAAGCCTCCTCATTTCAAATAATCTACTGGAGAAATATCAAAGCTGACAGATTCATCCATCCACTTTCTGTAACCGCTTCTCTTATTTAGGGTTATGGGGGGGTCTTAGAGCCTGTCAAGCTGATTGGTATTCTGGTCAATAAACATTTACTGTCATCTATTTCCACCACTGCCACAGCATCCAACAGTAGTTAATTTTTCATGTTTGTGCCTAGTATTTCCTACTACTTTGCAGTACATACCATTTTTTAATACCTTGCACCGGTTCCTCACTGTTGTGGGACTGTGCACACGCCCACCTCTACTAAACGTCAAGCGATGTAACAAAGGAGATGAGGGTTTTGGGCGTGAGGCATTGCAGGACTTTCTGGGTAGCAGAGCTGAGCTGGAAAAGCAGCATTTCTTAATCTGTATATTTATGAAGCCAGACATGCCTGTGATTTAAATGAATCTAATGCTGAGAGCATCACCACACACTTGGGCCTGATGGCAGTACCACCCGTGGAGACCCCATTGTAATTCCAACTCAGTTCACCTTGTGTTTAGGGGGAAGCAGCTTGTTCAGGCCTCTGTGTGAAATGGGGACTCGACCTCAGACATCTTCGTGGAGACTAGTCCTTTGGGGAAGACCCAATTCCAAGTTTAACCATAAGTAACCACACACACAAAAATGCCAAGAGACTTCATTGCAGTCAGTTTTATAAAATTGAATTCCCCCTTGTACAGACTACAGGTCTCAATGTCAAAGGTTTGACTGCAGGGACATTGTCTCCACAATGTAATGCATACCTGGACCACACAGGGATCTGCCAAATATGAAAGAAAAGCTCTAGTCTTGCAGTTTACATCTGCTGGTGCCAAGGTCGATCCTGCCTCCTGGGTAGGAAGCAGGCCACCAGAGCTGGACAGGCAGAAGGTGGTCATCCATGGAACCAAGAACTGCAGCAACACCAAGCTGAAGAACTCAGTACAGTATCACAGATCCATTACCAACTATGGATGGACTAGATGTGATGCATGTGGTCTTGGAAACATTACACCAAAAACATGAGATCAGGGAGCAAAGGAATCAGGGGATTCAGTTTAATCACAGAAAAGCCAAGCAGCTCCAAGGTTAAAATGGTTTGATCATCAGCTTGCAGCTAGATTAACCTGGAAGACAGTCAATTAAGCTTCCTCAAGTCAGACTACAAGCGTCTATTAAGGCTGAAAAGCCGACAGCAAGTTGGCGCCCTCGTCCAGGGCTAGCGTGGAGTTGGCGCCCTCGTCCAGGGCTAGCGTGGAGTTGGCGCCCTCGTCCAGGGCTAGCGTGGAGTTGGCGCCCTCGTCCAGGGCTAGCGTGGAGTTGGCGCCCTCGTCCAGGGCTAGCGTGGAGTTGGCGCCCTCGTCCAGGGCTAGCGTGGAGTTGGCGCCCTCGTCCAGGGCTAGCGTGGAGTTGGCGCCCTCGTCCAGGGCTAGCGTGGAGTTGGCGCCCTCGTCCAGGGCTAGCGTGGAGTTGGCGCCCTCGTCCAGGGCTAGCGTGGAGTTGGCGCCCTCGTCCAGGGCTAGCGTGGAGTTGGCGCCCTCGTCCAGGGCTAGCGTGGAGTTGGCGCCCTCGTCCAGGGCTAGCGTGGAGTTGGCGCCCTCGTCCAGGGCTAGCGTGGAGTTGGCGCCCTCGTCCAGGGCTAGCGTGGAGTTGGCGCCCTCGTCCAGGGCTAGCGTGGAGTTGGCGCCCTCGTCCAGGGCTAGCGTGGAGTTGGCGCCCTCGTCCAGGGCTAGCGTGGAGTTGGCGCCCTCGTCCAGGGCTAGCGTGGAGTTGGCGCCCTCGTCCAGGGCTAGCGTGGAGTTGGCGCCCTCGTCCAGGGCTAGCTGGGCTGCATTCTGTTCAACAGTACTCAAGAGGCCTGGGGAGAGAGAAAGAGAACAGGCTTGTCCATAGTATGAGAAGTACACGTCAGATAGGACTACAAGAAAGTAATAAAACTGTGCTTAAAGGATAACTTACCACCATGAAAAAATAGCCCCAAAAGAAATAAAACCCATACTGAAACCGTTTCCATTTCACAACTAACTAACCAACCACCCAACCAGGAACACAGATAGCCAACCAAAGTAATTCAGAAACACAGACTACGCTGCTTTTTGTACGCTGTCTGCGCCGCGGAATTACTTCGTTTTTGTTGAAAGCAGCTGTTAACCGTGTTAAATAAACATCGACGCTAATTAAAATCATTTAAAACCATTTGGGGTTAATTGTATTGATGGATTCTCTGCCATGTATTTTAATGTTGATTTTGAATAAGCAGTTTGTTTGTTTAATACGACAGTATTGTGTATGTGCCTTCTAAAGCGGAAAATTGCTGTTTTGATGCATTTTATAAGTGTTAATGATGAGCCGCCCGGTATAAATTGGCGGAGTCTGAACTAAGATGTATATGAGGCACTCTGATGTGCTTCATCATCAGTATCAGGTCAATATTAAGATTTTTATTTATGCAAGTATGCGTAGCAGTTGCTAGGTTGTGGTGTTGCACAATTTGGGGAAAAGAAACGGGATTGCAACGATTAGTCCTGCTGTCACGTGGGTATTATAGGCATGTGGGTTTTGTTTATATCCTTGTGCCTTTGGTACGTCAGCCGGGATCGCGGGACTAATTAATTGCCTTGACAATTGCGGCGCTGGAACAATGGTTGGGATTGGTTGGGAAAGTGAAGGGGGACGATCGCATTACAGAAAAGGCACCCTGGAAGTTAGGACAGCAGACCCGGAGGAGAGACCGGAAAAAGGCGCACCAGGGAGTGGACAGCAGAGACCCGGAGGCGTGACCGGAAAAAGGCGCACCAGGGAAAGGACAGAAGAAACACCGGACGAGGCATCGGGAGAAGACGCACCGGAGAGTGGACAGGGGAGCCGATACTGGAGAGCGGAGCACCCCGAGTGGCGATCGCGTCTCGAGACGCTCTGTCGGGGAAGGAGTCGCTGGGACGCCGGAGCGGGGGAGAGTAACTGGGCATTCCCCCCCCCCCCCCCGCAGCGAGTTAAGTGAACTCTGTTCGCTTGGACAGAGCCAAATATCGGGTCGGCGTCGGATCTGGGGTCTGGTTTAGGCTGATGTAGTGGCGGGTGTTCGAAACCAGGTTATCAATCCTCCCTGTAGTGGATACCGTGATATGGTGTCGTTTGTAGTGGGTGTGTACGGGTGTTTCGATTTGTGTGTGTGATTATTGCGGTGCGGTAGTGTGCCTTTGTCGCGATACTCTCGGTATCCCTATACGGCGATTGTGGGTCGTGCTGTGGTAGAATCTGTTTGCCCGCCTTGTGTTTGTGTCACCCTTATAGGCTGGGGCGGACGGAACCGGGCTTGTGGGGATCATCTGTTGCACGGACATCGCCTGGCCCCGCTGATCCGATAGTGGGCCCTGAACGGACTAAATTTTTATGACGTTTTTGTATGCCATCGGCTAGCCTTAGCGTTTTAAAGTGTGTTTTTACTCTTGTTGTAAAATAAATTGGTGAAATACCAACCCTTGGGTGTTTGGGTGTCTGTGGAGCAACTCATACCAGCACAACCAGTTGGAACCAAATTGGAGGGTCCTGGTGCCCTATGGTAACACTGCTACGAGGTTGGGATGGTGATTGACTGATTATGATGTGTAACGTGAGGGCTTCACCCCAAAAATGGGTCCATTCACGAATGTCAGTAGCATAGATTAAGTGACATATTTTAATGCTCTCATGGTGCTCATTATATTGCACACTATTGGGTGGTGGCCGAAGCGTATCCAGGAATTTTCGACTGGGAGGGGGTAGTCCTGCGCGCATCCAGCCTTTCGCCTCATAGTCCTCAGTGCACCCAATTGCAGCAAGGCTCAACCTATTTTCTTAAGAACAGTTTTTTTTCCCAGAATATACTATATATATTTTAAATTGTGCATAACCGCGGACATTTTAACTAATTCATTGTGATTACTGTGATTTTATTTTTAATTGCTGAAAAGTGAACTTAAGAATGATGTTGAAATCGAAAATACAACAATCTGGTGGTCTATTTGCTGCGCGATTTTTAATTCCTTGCAGTACACGGGAACAATTGCAGTAATTGCCACCCGATTAATCGCTCAGTATTGTCGTTTGCAACAACTCCGAAACGGCACGGAAGCAATTTAGGAGTTAACGCACACGAAAAGTGACTTCAGCTGCATGTTAATAACTGTCACAAGATGTATGATTAAGTAAGTAGACTTCTATTAATGAGCGCAGGATGCGTTTGAACGATTCACGGGATGTCACGATGATGGGGAACACAGGTCATAAACGTAAATATTTATGAATTTCACATACAAAAAAAAATCCCCATTTTCGTCACGGGGGACACGGAGTATGGCTACGCCACTGGTGATGGCAGAGATTATAAAGAAATTCAACTCCCCCTGAAACGTTATTTGTCCCCCTGAAACGTTATTCATATTCCATGACGGTTTATTTCCCATACTGGTTTGTGGTGGATATCATGTGTTAGATAATTTCACCACACATAAAGAACTTGCCTAATTTCTGGCCTATCACACTGCGTGATGACTGTAATTTCCAAGGAACTAAATTGCTTAAATAATGAATAATTATGGTTTACTTGTACTCGTATTAATATCCACTTAGAAGGTTATGTTAAGAACAGAGGGGGAGGGGAAGGGGTGTGTTCCACAAAGTAGGATAAAATTAACTGTGAAATTCTGGTATTGGAGAATATGGGCACTGTTGGTCTGAATGCAAGCAGAGTGCTATTGCAGAGTGTCATCATCCACTTGATTCCATGGGGGGGATTTTCTCCAGCCGCCTACATAACTATGTTATGCTGTGTGTAATTGAATATTTGTGTGCACGTCAAAAACTCAATATGCTAATCAGAAGTATTGTATAGTGCACCCTATGTCCATTTTCTAAAATATCCACAGCATGGTCCCCCGTTACCCAGAGTGATGCTTGCATCTTCTTGCTAACTGAATGCAGAATCTTCCACAAGCGGGACCAGCTCAGTGGACACCAGTGCCCTGATCCCCCGTGTCATTAAGCTGGCTGCTGTACTCCCTCTCTCCTCTGGGGGTGGGGGGGGGGTGTGGAGCAGCTGTGAGGGTGAATGGACACCTTGAGGGTGACGGGGACAGAGGGGACACAATGAGCGTGACAGGGACAGAGGGGATGTCTTGGGGTGACAGAGACAGAGGGGACATCTTGGGGGTGACAGGGACAGAGGGGACGCCTTGAGGGTGACGGGGACACCATGAGGGTGAAAGGGACAGAGGGGACACAATGAGCGTGACAGGGACAGAGGGACTTGGGGGTGACAGGGACAAAGGGGACGCCTTGGGGGTGATGGGGACAGAGGGGACACAATGAGCGTGACAGGGACAGAGGGGATGTCTTGGGGTGACAGAGACAGAGGGGACATCTTGGGGGTGACAGGGACAGAGGGGACGCCTTGAGGGTGACGGGGACACCATAAGGGTGAAAGGGACAGAGGGGACACAATGAGCGTGACAGGGACAGAGGGACTTGGGGGTGACAGGGACAAAGGGGACGCCCTTGCGGTGATGGGGACAGAGGGGACACAATGAGCGTGACAGGGACAGAGGGGACGCCTTGGGGGTGATGGGGACAGTGGGGACACAATGAGCATGACAGGGACAGAGGGGACACAATGAATGTGACAGGGACAAAGGGGACGCCTTGGGGGTGATGGGGACAGAGGGGACACAATGAGCGTGACAGGGACAGAGGGGATGTCTTGGGGTGACAGAGACAGAGGGGACATCTTGGGGGTGACAGGGACAGAGGGGACGCCTAGGGGGTGACAGGGACAGAGGGGATGCCTTGGGGCTGACAGGGACAAAGGGGACGCCTTGAGGGTGACGGGGACACCATGAGGGTGACAGGGACAGAGGGACTTGGGGGTGACAGGGACAAAGGGGACGCCTTTGGGGTGATGGGGACAGAGGGGACACAATGAGCGTGACAGGGACAAAGGGGACGCCTTGGGGGTGACAGGGACAGAGGGGACAAGATGAGCCTGACAGGGACAAAGGGGACGCCTTGGGGGTGATGGGGACAGAGGGGACACAATGAGCGTGACAGGGACAGAGGGGACATCTTGGGGGTGACAGGGACAGAGGGGACGCCTTGGGGGTGACAGGGACAGAGGGGACACCTAGGGCGTGACGGGGACAGAGGGGACGCCATAAGAGTGGGGTTTCAGTGGTTTAGAGTAACTAGCCTTTTCTAGCTGTGAGGTGACTCTCCTGAAATCCACAGAAATGGTCCCATGTGGACCAGGCTCCAGAAGTGTGTCCAAGGCTTGCTGACTGCTGAACCTCGCAGAGTGAAGGACACTCCCCCTTCTGTAGTCATCCTGTTGGAAGCTTCTGTTGGTGACACCAGAGACGTTAAAAGGACTGACCATCAGAGACTCTGAGGAGCAACATCACATTGAACATGTATGTCATGAACGTGGCAAAGCTTCACATGACTGGACATCTGGCAGTGTCCATCACCATCACCCCTCAAGCAGAGGATTCCACACCTCGACTTCTCTAATCCAGATCCAAAGCCAAAAGCCTCCTCATTTCAAATAATCTACTGGAGAAATATCAAAGCTGACAGATTCATCCATCCACTTTCTGTAACCGCTTCTCTTATTTAGGGTTATGGGGGGGTCTTAGAGCCTGTCAAGCTGATTGGTATTCTGGTCAATAAACATTTACTGTCATCTATTTCCACCACTGCCACAGCATCCAACAGTAGTTAATTTTTCATGTTTGTGCCTAGTATTTCCTACTACTTTGCAGTACATACCATTTTTTAATACCTTGCACCGGTTCCTCACTGTTGTGGGACTGTGCACACGCCCACCTCTACTAAACGTCAAGCGATGTAACAAAGGAGATGAGGGTTTTGGGCGTGAGGCATTGCAGGACTTTCTGGGTAGCAGAGCTGAGCTGGAAAAGCAGCATTTCTTAATCTGTATATTTATGAAGCCAGACATGCCTGTGATTTAAATGAATCTAATGCTGAGAGCATCACCACACACTTGGGCCTGATGGCAGTACCACCCGTGGAGACCCCATTGTAATTCCAACTCAGTTCACCTTGTGTTTAGGGGGAAGCAGCTTGTTCAGGCCTCTGTGTGAAATGGGGACTCGACCTCAGACATCTTCGTGGAGACTAGTCCTTTGGGGAAGACCCAATTCCAAGTTTAACCATAAGTAACCACACACACAAAAATGCCAAGAGACTTCATTGCAGTCAGTTTTATAAGATTGAATTCCCCCTTGTACAGACTACAGGTCTCAATGTCAAAGGTTTGACTGCAGGGACATTGTCTCCACAATGTAATGCATACCTGGACCACACAGGGATCTGCCAAATATGAAAGAAAAGCTCTAGTCTTGCAGTTTACATCTGCTGGTGCCAAGGTCGATCCTGCCTCCTGGGTAGGAAGCAGGCCACCAGAGCTGGACAGGCAGAAGGTGGTCATCCATGGAACCAAGAACTGCAGCAACACCAAGCTGAAGAACTCAGTACAGTATCACAGATCCATTACCAACTATGGATGGACTAGATGTGATGCATGTGGTCTTGGAAACATTACACCAAAAACATGAGATCAGGGAGCAAAGGAATCAGGGGATTCAGTTTAATCACAGAAAAGCCAAGCAGCTCCAAGGTTAAAATGGTTTGATCATCAGCTTGCAGCTAGATTAACCTGGAAGACAGTCAATTAAGCTTCCTCAAGTCAGACTACAAGCGTCTATTAAGGCTGAAAAGCCGACAGCGAGTTGGCGCCCTCGTCCAGGGCTAGCGTGGAGTTGGCGCCCTCGTCCAGGGCTAGCGTGGAGTTGGCGCCCTCGTCCAGGGCTAGCGTGGAGTTGGCGCCCTCGTCCAGGGCTAGCGTGGAGTTGGCGCCCTCGTCCAGGGCTAGCGTGGAGTTGGCGCCCTCGTCCAGGGCTAGCGTGGAGTTGGCGCCCTCGTCCAGGGCTAGCGTGGAGTTGGCGCCCTCGTCCAGGGCTAGCGTGGAGTTGGCGCCCTCGTCCAGGGCTAGCGTGGAGTTGGCGCCCTCGTCCAGGGCTAGCGTGGAGTTGGCGCCCTCGTCCAGGGCTAGCGTGGAGTTGGCGCCCTCGTCCAGGGCTAGCGTGGAGTTGGCGCCCTCGTCCAGGGCTAGCGTGGAGTTGGCGCCCTCGTCCAGGGCTAGCGTGGAGTTGGCGCCCTCGTCCAGGGCTAGCGTGGAGTTGGCGCCCTCGTCCAGGGCTAGCGTGGAGTTGGCGCCCTCGTCCAGGGCTAGCGTGGAGTTGGCGCCCTCGTCCAGGGCTAGCGTGGAGTTGGCGCCCTCGTCCAGGGCTAGCGTGGAGTTGGCGCCCTCGTCCAGGGCTAGCGTGGAGTTGGCGCCCTCGTCCAGGGCTAGCGTGGAGTTGGCGCCCTCGTCCAGGGCTAGCGTGGAGTTGGCGCCCTCGTCCAGGGCTAGCGTGGAGTTGGCGCCCTCGTCCAGGGCTAGCGTGGAGTTGGCGCCCTCGTCCAGGGCTAGCGTGGAGTTGGCGCCCTCGTCCAGGGCTAGCGTGGAGTTGGCGCCCTCGTCCAGGGCTAGCGTGGAGTTGGCGCCCTCGTCCAGGGCTAGCGTGGAGTTGGCGCCCTCGTCCAGGGCTAGCGTGGAGTTGGCGCCCTCGTCCAGGGCTAGCGTGGAGTTGGCGCCCTCGTCCAGGGCTAGCGTGGAGTTGGCGCCCTCGTCCAGGGCTAGCGTGGAGTTGGCGCCCTCGTCCAGGGCTAGCGTGGAGTTGGCGCCCTCGTCCAGGGCTAGCGTGGAGTTGGCGCCCTCGTCCAGGGCTAGCGTGGAGTTGGCGCCCTCGTCCAGGGCTAGCGTGGAGTTGGCGCCCTCGTCCAGGGCTAGCGTGGAGTTGGCGCCCTCGTCCAGGGCTAGCGTGGAGTTGGCGCCCTCGTCCAGGGCTAGCGTGGAGTTGGCGCCCTCGTCCAGGGCTAGCGTGGAGTTGGCGCCCTCGTCCAGGGCTAGCGTGGAGTTGGCGCCCTCGTCCAGGGCTAGCGTGGAGTTGGCGCCCTCGTCCAGGGCTAGCGTGGAGTTGGCGCCCTCGTCCAGGGCTAGCGTGGAGTTGGCGCCCTCGTCCAGGGCTAGCGTGGAGTTGGCGCCCTCGTCCAGGGCTAGCTGGGCTGCATTCTGTTCAACAGTACTCAAGAGGCCTGGGGAGAGAGAAAGAGAACAGGCTTGTCCATAGTATGAGAAGTACACGTCAGATAGGACTACAAGAAAGTAATAAAACTGTGCTTAAAGGATAACTTACCACCATGAAAAAATAGCCCCAAAAGAAATAAAACCCATACTGAAACCGTTTCCATTTCACAACTAACTAACCAACCACCCAACCAGGAACACAGATAGCCAACCAAAGTAATTCAGAAACACCGACTACGCTGCTTTTTGTACGCTGTCTGCGCCGCGGAATTACTTCGTTTTTGTTGAAGGCAGCTGTTAACCGTGTTAAATAAACATCGACGCTAATTAAAATCATTTAAAACCATTTGGGGTTAATTGTATTGATGGATTCTCTGCCATGTATTTTAATGTTGATTTTGAATAAGCAGTTTGTTTGTTTAATACGACAGTATTGTGTATGTGCCTTCTAAAGCGGAAAATTGCTGTTTTGATGCATTTTATAAGTGTTAATGATGAGCCGCCCGGTATAAATTGGCGGAGTCTGAACTAAGATGTATATGAGGCACTCTGATGTGCTTCATCATCAGTATCAGGTCAATATTAAGATTTTTATTTATGCAAGTATGCGTAGCAGTTGCTAGGTTGTGGTGTTGCACAATTTGGGGAAAAGAAACGGGATTGCAACGATTAGTCCTGCTGTCACGTGGGTATTATAGGCATGTGGGTTTTGTTTATATCCTTGTGCCTTTGGTACGTCAGCCGGGATCGCGGGACTAATTAATTGCCTTGACAATTGCGGCGCTGGAACAATGGTTGGGATTGGTTGGGAAAGTGAAGGGGGACGATCGCATTACAGAAAAGGCACCCTGGAAGTTAGGACAGCAGACCCGGAGGAGAGACCGGAAAAAGGCGCACCAGGGAGTGGACAGCAGAGACCCGGAGGCGTGACCGGAAAAAGGCGCACCAGGGAAAGGACAGAAGAAACACCGGACGAGGCATCGGGAGAAGACGCACCGGAGAGTGGACAGGGGAGCCGATACTGGAGAGCGGAGCACCCCGAGTGGCGATCGCGTCTCGAGACGCTCTGTCGGGGAAGGAGTCGCTGGGACGCCGGAGCGGGGGAGAGTAACTGGGCATTCCCCCCCCCCCGCAGCGAGTTAAGTGAACTCTGTTCGCTTGGACAGAGCCAAATATCGGGTCGGCGTCGGATCTGGGGTCTGGTTTAGGCTGATGTAGTGGCGGGTGTTCGAAACCAGGTTATCAATCCTCCCTGTAGTGGATACCGTGATATGGTGTCGTTTGTAGTGGGTGTGTACGGGTGTTTCGATTTGTGTGTGTGATTATTGCGGTGCCCTGTGGGGGTGATGAGTGCGGTAGTGTGCCTTTGTCGCGATACTCTCGGTATCCCTATACGGCGATTGTGGGTCGTGCTGTGGTAGAATCTGTTTGCCCGCCTTGTGTTTGTGTCACCCTTATAGGCTGGGGCGGACGGAACCGGGCTTGTGGGGATCATCTGTTGCACGGACATCGCCTGGCCCCGCTGATCCGATAGTGGGCCCTGAACGGACTAAATTTTTATGACGTTTTTGTATGCCATCGGCTAGCCTTAGCGTTTTAAAGTGTGTTTTTACTCTTGTTGTAAAATAAATTGGTGAAATACCAACCCTTGGGTGTTTGGGTGTCTGTGGAGCAACTCATACCAGCACAACCAGTTGGAACCAAATTGGAGGGTCCTGGTGCCCTATGGTAACACTGCTACGAGGTTGGGATGGTGATTGACTGATTATGATGTGTAACGTGAGGGCTTCACCCAAAAAATGGGTCCATTCACGAATGTCAGTAGCATAGATTAAGTGACATATTTTAATGCTCTCATGGTGCTCATTATATTGCACACTATTGGGTGGTGGCCGAAGCGTATCCAGGAATTTTCGACTGGGAGGGGGTAGTCCTGCGCGCATCCAGCCTTTCGCCTCATAGTCCTCAGTGCACCCAATTGCAGCAAGGCTCAACCTATTTTCTTAAGAACAGTTTTTTTCCCAGAATATACTATATATATTTTAAATTGTGCATAACCGCGGACATTTTAACTAATTCATTGTGATTACTGTGATTTTATTTTTAATTGCTGAAAAGTGAACTTAAGAATGATGTTGAAATCGAAAATACAACAATCTGGTGGTCTATTTGCTGCGCGATTTTTAATTCCTTGCAGTACACGGGAACAATTGCAGTAATTGCCACCCGATTAATCGCTCAGTATTGTCGTTTGCAACAACTCCGAAACGGCACGGAAGCAATTTAGGAGTTAACGCACACGAAAAGTGACTTCAGCTGCATGTTAATAACTGTCACAAGATGTATGATTAAGTAAGTAGACTTCTATTAATGAGCGCAGGATGCGTTTGAACGATTCACGGGATGTCACGATGATGGGGAACACAGGTCATAAACGTAAATATTTATGAATTTCACATACAAAAAAAAATCCCCATTTTCGTCACGGGGGACACGGAGTATGGCTACGCCACTGGTGATGGCAGAGATTATAAAGAAATTCAACTCCCCCTGAAACGTTATTTGTCCCCCTGAAACGTTATTCATATTCCATGACGGTTTATTTCCCATACTGGTTTGTGGTGGATATCATGTGTTAGATAATTTCACCACACATAAAGAACTTGCCTAATTTCTGGCCTATCACACTGCGTGATGACTGTAATTTCCAAGGAACTAAATTGCTTAAATAATGAATAATTATGGTTTACTTGTACTCGTATTAATATCCACTTAGAAGGTTATGTTAAGAACAGAGGGGGAGGGGAAGGGGTGTGTTCCACAAAGTAGGATAAAATTAACTGTGAAATTCTGGTATTGGAGAATATGGGCACTGTTGGTCTGAATGCAAGCAGAGTGCTATCGCAGAGTGTCATCATCCACTTGATTCCATGGGGGGGATTTTCTCCAGCCGCCTACATAACTATGTTATGCTGTGTGTAATTGAATATTTGTGTGCACGTCAAAAACTCTATATGCTAATCAGAAGTATTGTATAGTGCACCCTATGTCCATTTTCTAAAATCTCCACAGCATGGTCCCCTGTTACCCAGAGTGATGCTTCCATCTTCTTGCTAACTGAATGCGGAAAATTCCACAAGCGGGACCAGCTCAGTGGACACCAGTGCCCTGATCCCCCGTGTCATTAAGCTGGCTGCTGTACTCCCTCTCTCCTCTGGGGGGGGGGGGGGAGTGTGGAGCAGCTGTGAGGGTGAATGGACACCTTGGGGGTGACAGGGCCAAAGGGGACACCTTGAGGGTGACGGGGACAGAGGGGACAAAATGAGCGTGGCAGGGACAGAGGGGACGCCTTGGGGGTGACAGGGACAAAGGGGACGCCTTTGGGGTGATGGGGACAGAGGGGACACAATGAGCACGACAGGGACAGAGGGACTTGGGGGTGACAGGGACAAAGGGGACGCCTTTGGGGTGATGGGGACAGAGGGGACACAATGAGTGTGACAGGGACAGAGGGGACGCCTTGGGGGTGATGGGGACAGATGGGACAAAATGAGCGTGTCAGGGACAGAGGGGACGCCTTGGGGGTGATGGGGACAGAGGGGACACAATGAGTGTGACAGGGACAAAGGGGACGCCTTGGGGGTGGTGGGGACAGAGGGGACACAATGAGTGTGACAGGGACAGAGGGGACGCCTTGGGGGTGATGGGGACAGATGGGACAAAATGAGCGTGTCAGGGACAGAGGGGACGCCTTGGGGGTGATGGGGACAGAGGGGACACAATGAGCGTGACAGGGACAGAGGGGACGCCTTGGGGGTGATGGGGACAGAGGGGACACAATGAGCGTGACAGGGACAGAGGGGACGCCTTGGGGGTGATGGGGACAGAGGGGACACAATGAGTGTGACAGGGACAAAGGGGACGCCTTGGGGGTGATGGGGACAGAGGGGACACAATGAGCATGACAGGGACAGAGGGGACGTCTTGGGGGGTGACAGGGACAGGGGGGATGTCTTGGGGATGACAGGGACAGAGGGGACACCATGAGGGTGACAGGGACAGAGGGGACGCCTAGGGGGTGACAGGGACAGAGGGGACACAATGAGCGTGACAGGGACAAAGGGGACGCCTTGGGGGTGATGGGGACAGATGGGACAAAATGAGCGTGTCAGGGACAGAGGGGACGCCTTGGGGGTGATGGGGACAGAGGGGACACAATGAGTGTGACAGGGACAAAGGGGACGCCTTGGGGGTGATGGGGACAGAGGGGACACAATGAGCATGACAGGGACAGAGGGGACGTCTTGGGGGGTGACAGGGACAGGGGGGATGTCTTGGGGATGACAGGGACAGAGGGGACCCAATGAGCGTGACAGGGACAGAGGGGACGCCTATAGGGTGACAGGGACAAAGAGGACGCCTAGGGGGTGACAGGGACAGAGGGGACCCAATGAGCGTGACAGGGACAGAGGGGACACAATGAGCGTGACAGGGACGGAGGGGACACAATGAGCGTGACAGGGACAGAGGGGACACAATGAGGGTGACAGGGACAGAGGGGACGCCTATAGGGTGACAGGGACAAAGAGGACGCCATGAGGGTGACAGGGACAGAGGGGACGCCTAGGGGGTGACAGGGACAGAGGGGACACCTAGGGCGTGACGGGGACAGAGGGGACACCATGAGGGTGGGGTTTCAGTAGTTTAGAGTAACTAGCCTTTTCTAGCTGTGAGGTGACTTTCTCCTGAAATCCACAGAAATGGTCCCATGTGGACCAGGCTCCAGAAGTGTGTCCAAGGCTTGCTGACTGCTGAACCTCGCAGAGTGAAGGACACTCCCCCTTCTGTAGTCATCCTGTTGGAAGCTTCTGTTGGTGACACCAGAGACGTTAAAAGGACTGACCATCAGAGACTCTGAGGAGCAACATCACATTGAACATGTATGTCATGAACGTGGCAAAGCTTCACATGACTGGACATCTGGCAGTGTCCATCACCATCACCCCTCAAGCAGAGGATTCCACACCTCGACTTCTCTAATCCAGATCCAAAGCCAAAAGCCTCCTCATTTCAAATAATCTACTGGAGAAATATCAAAGCTGACAGATTCATCCATCCACTTTCTGTAACCGCTTCTCTTATTTAGGGTTATGGGGGGGTCTTAGAGCCTGTCAAGCTGATTGGTATTCTGGTCAATAAACATTTACTGTCATCTATTTCCACCACTGCCACAGCATCCAACAGTAGTTGATTTTTCATGTTTGTGCCTAGTATTTCCTACTACTTTGCAGTACATACCATTTTTTAATACCTTGCACCGGTTCCTCACTGTTGTGGGACTGTGCACACGCCCACCTCTACTAAACGTCAAGCGATGTAACAAAGGAGATGAGGGTTTTGGGCGTGAGGCATTGCAGGACTTTCTGGGTAGCAGAGCTGAGCTGGAAAAGCAGCATTTCTTAATCTGTATATTTATGAAGCCAGACATGCCTGTGATTTAAATGAATCTAATGCTGAGAGCATCACCACACACTTGGGCCTGATGGCAGTACCACCCGTGGAGACCCCATTGTAATTCCAACTCAGTTCACCTTGTGTTTAGGGGGAAGCAGCTTGTTCAGGCCTCTGTGTGAAATGGGGACTCGACCTCAGACATCTTCGTGGAGACTAGTCCTTTGGGGAAGACCCAATTCCAAGTTTAACCATAAGTAACCACACACACAAAAATGCCAAGAGACTTCATTGCAGTCAGTTTTATAAAATTGAATTCCCCCTTGTACAGACTACAGGTCTCAATGTCAAAGGTTTGACTGCAGGGACATTGTCTCCACAATGTAATGCATACCTGGACCACACAGGGATCTGCCAAATATGAAAGAAAAGCTCTAGTCTTGCAGTTTACATCTGCTGGTGCCAAGGTCGATCCTGCCTCCTGGGTAGGAAGCAGGCCACCAGAGCTGGACAGGCAGAAGGTGGTCATCCATGGAACCAAGAACTGCAGCAACACCAAGCTGAAGAACTCAGTACAGTATCACAGATCCATTACCAACTATGGATGGACTAGATGTGATGCATGTGGTCTTGGAAACATTACACCAAAAACATGAGATCAGGGTGCAAAGGAATCAGGGGATTCAGTTTAATCACAGAAAAGCCAAGCAGCTCCAAGGTTAAAATGGTTTGATCATCAGCTTGCAGCTAGATTAACCTGGAAGACAGTCAATTAAGCTTCCTGAAGTCAGACTACAAGCGTCTATTAAGGCTGAAAAGCCGACAGCGAGTTGGCGCCCTCGTCCAGGGCTAGCGTGGAGTTGGCGCCCTCGTCCAGGGCTAGCGTGGAGTTGGCGCCCTCGTCCAGGGCTAGCGTGGAGTTGGCGCCCTCGTCCAGGGCTAGCGTGGAGTTGGCGCCCTCGTCCAGGGCTAGCGTGGAGTTGGCGCCCTCGTCCAGGGCTAGCGTGGAGTTGGCGCCCTCGTCCAGGGCTAGCGTGGAGTTGGCGCCCTCGTCCAGGGCTAGCGTGGAGTTGGCGCCCTCGTCCAGGGCTAGCGTGGAGTTGGCGCCCTCGTCCAGGGCTAGCGTGGAGTTGGCGCCCTCGTCCAGGGCTAGCGTGGAGTTGGCGCCCTCGTCCAGGGCTAGCGTGGAGTTGGCGCCCTCGTCCAGGGCTAGCGTGGAGTTGGCGCCCTCGTCCAGGGCTAGCGTGGAGTTGGCGCCCTCGTCCAGGGCTAGCGTGGAGTTGGCGCCCTCGTCCAGGGCTAGCGTGGAGTTGGCGCCCTCGTCCAGGGCTAGCGTGGAGTTGGCGCCCTCGTCCAGGGCTAGCGTGGAGTTGGCGCCCTCGTCCAGGGCTAGCGTGGAGTTGGCGCCCTCGTCCAGGGCTAGCGTGGAGTTGGCGCCCTCGTCCAGGGCTAGCGTGGAGTTGGCGCCCTCGTCCAGGGCTAGCGTGGAGTTGGCGCCCTCGTCCAGGGCTAGCGTGGAGTTGGCGCCCTCGTCCAGGGCTAGCGTGGAGTTGGCGCCCTCGTCCAGGGCTAGCGTGGAGTTGGCGCCCTCGTCCAGGGCTAGCGTGGAGTTGGCGCCCTCGTCCAGGGCTAGCGTGGAGTTGGCGCCCTCGTCCAGGGCTAGCGTGGAGTTGGCGCCCTCGTCCAGGGCTAGCTGGGCTGCATTCTGCTCAACAGTACTCAAGAGGCCTGGGGAGAGAGAAAGAGAACAGGCTTGTCCATACTATGAGAGGTACACATGTCAGATAGGACTACAAGAAAGTAATAAAACTGTGCTTAAAGGATAACTTACCACCATGAAAAAATAGCCCCAAAAGAAATAAAACCCATACTGAAACCGTTTCCATTTCACAACTAACTAACTAACTAACCAACCAACCAACCAACCAACCAACCAACCAACCACCCAACCAGGAACACAGATAGCCAACCAAAGTAATTCAGAAACACAGACTACGCTGCTTTTTGTACGCTGTCAGCGCCGCGGAATCACTTCGTTTCTGTTGAAGGCAGCTGTTCACCGTGTTAAATAAACATCGACGCTAATTAAAATCATTTGAAACGATTTGGGGTTAATTGTATTGATGGATTCTCTGCCATGTATTTTAATGTTGATTTTGAATAAGCAGTTTGTTTGTTTAATACGACAGTGTTAACGACAGTAAAGCGGAAAATTGCTGTTTTATAAAATGCATCAAGTGTTAATGATGAGCCGCCCGGTGTAAATTGGCGGAGTCTGTTCGTGAACTAAGATTTACATTTACATTTACAGTATTTGGCAGACGCCCTTAGCCAGAGCGACTTACATAAGTGCTTTGAGACTCTGCGATGAATTTCCGATGCTAGCTCAATAAGGACCCAGGCTATGAATACCATCTGTCTG